>NC_090928.1:865537394-866162394 GCF_040938575.1 Ambystoma mexicanum
GGGTCCGCGCCCGCGCCCGCCCACACCGTACTTAGCGCCATGGCGGAAAGTTACGCAAATCCCGACCCAAGCGGACATGCACCTAACGCCATCACCCAGCCCGTTAAGTACCTTACCACCATGGTGCTAACAACGCCATCGCGAACCAACCGTAAAGGGCCATGTTAAGTGAATGCAGCTGCCACAGGTGCACTGAAACAGCACAGGTGAAGGCAATACAGACTCAGGAAGTACAAAAAGAGCCCACCCCACCCCTTCCCACACCCAGACACACTCCACAATGATACCAATTCGAATGGCAATGTTGGGGCTGGAGGACCTGATAGCAATGCATGTGCTACAACAGCAACAACAACAACAACAACTACTACAACAGCAACAACACCAGGCAGCACAGAGGAGACGCAGGAGGAGAAGGAGGGCAAGGCAGGCCCAGCAAGCCCCACCTGCACAGCCAGTGCCACCACGCAGGCAGCCCCCAATCCCACGCATCAGAGCCAATCCATTCAACCTCACTGCTGAGCAGATCCACACCCTGTACCGTTTGGACCGGGACACCATCACCGCCATCGTAGACATGACACACAACGACATCGTCAGCATGATAGAAAGTCCAACCGCCATCCCCCCCCTACTGAAGGTAGTGGCTGTACTCCACTTCCTGGCCACAGGCAGCTACCAGCACACAGTGGGGCACCTGCATGGCATATCACAACCATTATTCTCGCAAACACTCATCCAAGTGCTCGATGCCCTCCTCAAGCACACAGACAACCACATCTCATTACCACGGACTGCACAGGAGATAGCTAACACCAAAGTGGGTTTCCATGCACTAGCCGGCATACCCGGTTGCATTGGTGCCATCGACTGCACCCATGTGGAATTGGTGGTTCCACGTGCCGTGGAGGTACCGTACCGCAACCGGAAACAGTTCCACTCAATCAACGTGCAAATGGTCTGTGACTCCAACAAGATCATCACACATTGCTGTGCCCGATTCCCCGGATCAACCCATGATTCCATGGTCCTGAGGAACTCCACAATACCACGCTACATGGAGCAACATGCAGGCCCAAGATCCTGGCTACTCGGTGAGTCCAATGTAATGGAAGTGGGCAGGTGAATGACGTACCGATGCATACTCCACCTGGCAGAAAGGGGGGGGGGAATGCATACTCCACCTTGATGAAAGGGGGGGGATGCATACTCCACCTGGCTGAAAGGGGGGGGATGCATACTCCACCTGGCTGAAAGGGGGGGGATGCATACTCCACCTGGCTGAAAGGGGGGGGGGGTGCATACTCCACCTGTCTGTGAGTAACACGGAGATCGGAGACAGAGGATGGGCACTTACAATGCACACAACCTCTCTGCATACATTGGGTGATGGCATGCAAAACAGGCCATGGAAGCCATGAGCATATACAGGTAGCATTGTGTGAATAAATTAGGTCATGTAGATGTGAGCCAAATTAACAGTTGGAAGCAAGCCATGATGGAACATCATGTTCCTGATCAGACAACATGACTGACACATACATTCTCGCCTACATACAGGTGATGCTGGCTATCCCCTGAAGAGTTGGCTCCTTACACCAGTCCGGAACCCGCAGAACCAGCACGAGGAGGACTTCAACCGTGCACATACACGTACTCGTGTGGTCATAGAGCAGACATTCGGCCTATTGAAGGCACGGTTCCGAAGCCTCAGTAGGTCTGGTGGGGCACTCCTGTATGGCCATGAGAAGGTGGCAAAGATTGTCATGGCATGTGTAATGCTACACAATATGTGCGTCAGGCAGAATGTGCCCCTGCCCCCTGACGCAGAACTACAACCACCTGACGATGAGGATGAGGAGGGAGCAGATGGGGCGGCACCCCATGGAGGAGGCGATGCACAGGAGGGGCGTGCAATGCGCCAAACTATCATCGACCACTGCTTCTAGCACACATGGCTGGTGTGTGTCATATGGTGACTGCACTTGGGGCACTGTGTGGCACCGGGACATGCACACTGTGGACTGTACACCAATAAAGCACACATGCGCAAAGAAAAAATCAACACACTCTGGGTTTTTTTTCAAGGTAAAAGTGTATTCAAGACATGGAACGTTGTGACCCACCACCTCCCACCTCCCCCCTGCACACACACCCCCCCCAAACTCCCCCCTTAACTCCCCAACACACCTCCCCGCCACCCCCCTGCACACCCCAACACACCCACTCCCCCTCCACCCTCCCCCCCCCCCTGGAATCCCAACAAAGGTGTGAGTTAGTCTGTGCAGCAGTGTCAGAAGTAGGATTCCTACACTGTCCGGCCACTATTGGCAGCCCCCTCCACTGGCCCCCGGGGCACCCCTGCCTGTGCTGCGGAGGTTCCTCCCCGATCGGCGGATGGGGCTGCTCGGTGTCGAGCTGGCAACCGAGGAGGATCCTGCCTGCTCATTTGGACGCATGGCCCGTATTGTCTGCACAAGGTCAGTGATGGCGTGCCGCACAGCAGCTAGTTCCGCGCAGATGTCCTTTGTGGACGACTCTATAGCTGCCTTCACTGTCTCTGCACATTTCTCCATTGCTGCACATGACCCCCCACATTCAGCAACATGTTCTTCGAGCAGCGAGGAAAGTTGCTGCTGCCGGGTGGCAATCGCCTCCAGAGAATGGTTGGTATTCTGGCCCATGGCTAATGGCAGTGGTATTCCCATTGGGCTGATCTGCCCCTGCAGCGGGGATGGAGTGGCTGGCCAATCGTCATCCTCTGGCTGACCCTGTGTGGCATCCGCATGCGGGCTGCTTAGGGACAGGTAGGGGGAATGAGGGTGGCCTGTGGGGCTTCTGACATCACTCTCCTCAAAGATCCCTGCTTCGCTGTCGGAGGAGGCAGCAATGGCAGCAGTTTCCCCAATTGTGCTGCTTGCAGCAGAGGCTGTGGCTTCTGTGGGCATGATTTGTGTGATGTCTGCTGCTGCTGCTGCTGCTGTACTGCCTGCTGGGGTGGCTGTCTGTGCCCTGTCCTGTTTCCCTTGCATGGATTTTGGCTGCTGTGGGGTTTTCCTCGGGAGGGCAGAGGTGGAGGGTTGTGGTGTTGGCACAGTTGGCCTGGCCCTCTTGGTGGGTGTGGAGGCAGTGGTGTCCTCTTCCTCAAGGTCGGAATTTGAGCCTGTGGTGGGACAGAGGAGGGAGAGTGTTATTGATGGGTCTGCGGACATTGGCCGGGCATTGTGGCGACTGGCATCTTATCAGTTAGTACATGTGGCACATTTCATGCAGGGGAAAAAAGTTGTCTTCCTTTTGTGTGGAAGTAGCATGGAGGTATGTGGGTGGCTGCAGTTAGGGTGTGCATACTGCATGTGTACAGGGTGCAGATCGGATGTATCTGTGGGCAGTCTCCGGCTGATGTGTTGCATTTACACTATGGGCCAACATTGTACTTCACATGAATGGACTTAGGTGAGATTTGCATGCCTTGATTTGAGCCACTTACCTGCATCGCCCGATGTCGGGGCTCCTCTCTCCATTCCTCCTACTCCTTCAATGCTCTGCATTCCGATTGTGGAGGCACAGATTTCCTCCCATGGCTGCAATTTTATAGGGGACTCCGATCCTCCCCCAGTTGCCATTGCCAGGTTCATGTTAGCTGATAGTATGCTCCTGACTCTGAGCCGGAGATCGTCCCACCGCTTGCGGCACTGTTTGACATTGCGGGGTGTTGTTCCCACGGCACTGACCCGCTGAGCTACCAATGCCCATATGGCCTTCTTCTTGGATATGGCCGGTCTTGTCAGTTGGTTGGAGAATACCACTGCAGCGTTCTCCTGGAGGGTCTCCGCTAGCATGGTAAGCTCCTCTCTGGAGAAGCGGTCTTGCCGCTGGCGGTCACAGGCTTTTTTCACAACTTTAGGCATCTTCCTGCAGGTAGAAGGTTGAAGCCGGTATTTGCGGGGTCTCAGGCTCGGATGTCCAGTGGTTTCGGAGGATGGCAATGGATTGTGTTTTTAAAGATGGCCGCCGTGCTCTTTCCCGTTCCGCCGCGGTGACGCTACTTCCGGTTCCGCTTATCTACGGTCAACGCTAATTGCGGTGACCGCTAACTACGGTCACCGCTATGTACGGCGGTGGCGGTGGTGCACCTTGCGCCGCATACGATGCCGGTAGGTGCCGTTTTGGGGGCACTACCGCCATGGCGCAGTTTACATTACCGCCATGGCGCAATGCTCGTGCGCGATGGGTCGTAATGTGGCGCCCTTTACGCCATCGACCGACGGCGTTAACGTTCATTACGCCATGGCGGTAATGACGGCGGATTACCGCCAGGGTCGTAATGAGGCCCATAGTCAATTATTGAGGTAGCAGCCCCTCTTCGCCAAGTTGTGTTGGGAGTAATATCTCCCAGTAAAGAACCATTGCACATAACCAATCCTTTGCCATTTGCATCCACCTGAAACAACTTAGGTTTAGTTTTTTGTTGTGTGCAGGTAGTAATTGCAAATTCAAGTCCCCTGCTACAATCACTGTCGTGACTTCCAAGGGGTCCTCAATGGTGTTTAGTAGCAGTTCAAATTCAAGAAAAAAAAACATCGCCGGATATGCCATTTGGGTTTCTGTACACATTTATAATGGCCATTATTCCTCCTGGACATTCCAACTTGACCAATTGTTTGAAGGGATTTGGAGTCAGCCAGGGAGAGAGGTGCCATCTCCTGTGATTTTTTATTAAGATCATCAACACAGATGATGGTCTTCCCCGATTTGTTGATATAGCTGGATTTAAAATAATGGTATGGTCTTCCCATGTTGGACATTTCGATAGCCATGTTTCTTGCAGAATTATGATATCATGGGGACCTAGGACCTCTACACTAGGACCCAACAAATGCGAGTGGCCACGGGTGTTCTAGCTAATCAAGGAGATAGCTTGCCTCTCTCGCTCACTGACTAATTATGGCTTATGAATCCACTCTTTCTTTTGATTGTGTGGGAGAGATTGTCAAGGATGGCACTCTGTCAAGAGTGGCACCGGGCACCCAGGTAGATTTTGGGTGGGTGTGCTGAAGTAATGTGACAGATAAGCACACACAGCAGGAAGCTCAACAAGAAAGAAGAATAGGTAACAGTAGCTGTGAACAAAAAGGGCTAGGGAATACAAAAGGTACAAACAAACTGGATTCCCTCTTTGGGTGTATGCAGAAATGGGAAAGAGTGTTCCATGGACCATTGGAAACTCCAGCCTTCTGCACAGATTGCTATTACAGGAGCCCACTCTGTATGCTCATGGCTGGGAACAACAGATGTGGGTGTCTGTACAGAAACAGTATAACTGAAATGGATAACCTAAGGGAGGACAAAAGACTCAAGGAAGAGAAGGACAGGGATCAAGAACAGGAGGTTGCAAACAAGGAAGAGAGTAAGGGAGCAGTAGCCAGGAAACAGGGGGGCTGCAAAAAAGGAAGCAGGGCTGCAGTAACGGATGGCACAAGGTGCAGGCAGACTGTTGTGGACTGTAGAGGACTGTAGTAGGCTGCAAGGCAGGGAGTCCAGAGGAGCAGGTCAGCAAGGAGTGAGCCCACAGGAGCAGGGCAGCGAGGCAGGAAGCCCAGAGGACCAGGGCTGAAGGCAGAAGCATGTAGCAGGTTGCAAGGCAGGGAGCCCAGAGGTGCAGGGTAGCAAGAAGCGAGTCCACAGGAGCAGGGTAGCGAGGCAGGGAGCCCAGAGGACCAGGGCTGAAGGCAGAAGAGTGTAGCAGGCTGCAAGGCAGGGAGCCCAGAGGAGCAGGGCAGCAAGGAGCGAGCCCACAGGAGCAGGGCAGCGAAGGAGCGAGCCCACAGGAGCAGGGCAGCGAGGCAGGGAGCCCAGAGGAGCAGGGCAGCAAGGAGCGAGCCCACAGGAGCAGGGCAGCGAGGCAGAGAGCCCAGAGGACCAGGGCTGAAGGCAGAAGAGTGTAGCAGGCTGCAAGGCATGGAGCACAGCGGAGCAGGGCAGCAAGGAGCGCTGGAATCAGAAGCAGGATAATACGGCAACAGGAACAGCATACAAATCATGGCTCAAGGCAAAAAGGGGCTGGGATAACTCTTGATGTAAGAGACTGAGCTCCTGCAGGCAGCTGCTTAAATACAGCCCTGCCCTGTACTGAGGCAGGCTAATTGGCAGCACCTGGAGCAGCACACCTGAAGGTAATCTGCCTCCTCCCTCTCTGGTCCTGAGAAGGTGGAAGCAGCACTGATCGCTAGGGCTTCTTGGGATTGTGGTTCCAATACTGATTAATGGGAATAGCCAGGAATTGATAACTGTAGCAAGGTGTATTATGGTACATGTAGTTAGCTGAATTAAATAAGAAAGTACCAAAGTTGTGCAAATGGAAATTAAGGACCAAAGTGTGAATAGGGGTTGTTCAAAGAGTATTATGAAGATAAATGAGTTCCAAATAGTCCATGATGGTTACCAATGTGTGCACCAGTGGCACAGGCATGACAGAGATGTCATTGTTCTGTCTAGGATGTCATTCGTGTTAGCTTTATATTCGGATCCTTGGTTGTCGAGATAGCTGTCTTTCTGTTCCAGCCTGATATTTCCATCCGCATCCATGCACAACGGATCTCTAGCTAACACAAATCCTAATGCAAAAATCTCCATTCTGGCTTGCCATAAAGCATTTCTAGTCAGATTTGATTGGATCCAAAGTCTTACAATGGAGTGATCATTTTCTTTGCCAATATACTTGTACGGTTCAGGACATATTCTGGAAAAGGAGTTGGTCGACATTTTAGGATTAACCTATGGTACATACTCCACTTTTTTTTAGGTTGTTGTTAATAACATTGCCTTGTGAACGTCCTTTAATGTTAGTTTTTTGCTTTTTATCATTCTCTTGTGGTATATTCGAGTCGTTAAATCTATTTTGTGCATCTGGTGCTGGTTCACAATTTTTTTCTGGTATATCTTTGTTTGTTTGACTTAGTTTTGGCATATTGAGTTTAAAATAATTCTCAATTGCCATTGCGATTTGGTCTTCCATTGCCCCAGGTTTAAGTTGTTGTATTGGTGTGACTATTTCACACTTCTTGTCTTTATCTTGATAGTAGTCACTTGCATCTCTTGACGGTTTCATATGGTCACCTGCTTTCGATGGCTTTCAACCGTCATTAGTCTTGGTTGATACTTCTGATGATATTCTTTTTGTTAGAGCAAGTGATTTTGTTGTAGTCTTAATACCTCTTATTCATGCAGTGCTGCATGTATATTGTTAGATTTACGATATTGGCTGTTTTGTATTGAGCATTTTTCATTGCTCGTCAGTATTTCTGTAGTTGGCGCTGTCTCCTCACTAATATTTCGAATCTGAGGAAGGCTTCGGGTGGCATCTTGGTGAGTTCTTGTAATTCAAGATACTTCTTTATCGAATTCTCTATTTGGGCTCTGATATCCGCCAATATTGAAAATTCTTAGTCATTTTGTTTTAGAGTTGGCTTCTCGTTCACGTTAGCACTCGTTGTAGACGGTTGGAGATTCGATTTTTCAGTCAACTTATTAAGTGCCTCTTCATCGTTTACCACCATCTGTGCCACCCCTGCTTTAAGACTGTTTGTATGTGTGACTTCTTCCTGCTGAGTCGCATGTTGCTTAGCAGTGTAGCATATTATTGATATAAGATCCATTGGATTTGAATTATTAATTGGTGCCTCTGTTACTTCAAGTGTTGCAATCAGTTGATTTAAAGGTGGATAGTCATCGATAGTCGTTTCATTGGTCTGCTTTTGTATTCCAGACGTTTTTTTTCCTCTTTAGATTGCTTTTTTTAGCATCAGACTGGCTTTGTTAACATCTTTCAATTTAGGCATCAGTCGTTTCATTAGATGTTTGATGTTAGCTCTTGACCGTACTGGTATGGTCTCTTGGTTTTTAGCCTTTTTCGTGTTTATTTCGGCGTTTTTTATGCCATTTCTCTTGGTATTTTGATTTTGAAATAGGTCATATACCACTGGTATATCAGCTGATGCACTCGCCACCTCCTTAGGCATCGAGTGTTCCTTGTCTTTCTTAGCCAGGGCGCTCAAGTCCGCATTTTCACCCATATCGTGTTGTGGAATATGGATCACATCCAGAACCTCAGCTTGGTCTATCGGCACCTCATTATCACGATTGTTCAAGAATTTGTTGACACTAACCTGGGCGATTTCTGCAATTACTTGACTAATCTCTGGAACATTCGCAAATTCTCTTGCCCTCGTATAGCCTTTAGATGGTACCATTCCATTGTAGGTATCTGAGGAACTTTTCATTGATGTTAGTTGATTCATCCAAAGTACAAGCTGGTCAAGTTGTTTAGCTTGTGCTGCTAGTTTGTGGTCTAATGTCTCAAACAATTTTGTTAACGTGACCACTGACATATGCATGGAATTTAGCGTGATTTCCAGAAGTTTGTGTTGGGATTGAGTTTTATCATTTGCATCAATATTCTCTATTGGTATTTCACTTTGTCTACACGAAGCTTGTCCTTCTGTCATTAGACCAGCCAGTGACATATGTAGCGTATGTGCAGAATTGTCAAAAAGGCTTGGTGACTGGTACAGACTATTGTCTCTCGATGCTATCATTAATGAGGATGCTATGAACGATATTTTTTCCAGGTTGATGCTTGAACCTTCATTGCGATGTTGTAGATCAATAGCTATAGGCGACGCTGGAGAGTCCTCTACTTCGTCTCCTGAATACGCTTTTTCCGGGCCTCCCGAAAGTGTTGGGTTTAATCCTTCAGAACTCGTTTGCACATTAGGTGTGGTTAAATCCACAACTTCGTCCCGTGGATGCACTTTTTCCAGGCCTCCCGAATCTGACGGATTTGATCCTTCTGAACTAGGTTGCACCTTGGGTGTGGTTAAGTCCGCAGGTGGTAATTGAGTGTTCGGTGAGTCCTCAGTTTGAGTTGCCGGCTCAATTACGAAATTCAATTTTGGCTGACCATCGACTGAGAGTAATTGAGTATGTTAGTGAGTTGTTACTTGGCACCATCCTTTTTTTTTTAGATCGATTCATCCGTCATGTTTTCATTGCTTTTAGATGCTGATGTATCGTTACCTGGCTTGATTTTACAAAATTCTCGGATGACACCTTCACAATTTTTTTCCCCGCAATAGTCCAAGGACTGGTTTCGTATTTTTCTTTTCAAGGTGGTAACCGCCGGCGTTCTGATTGGCGTTGATTTTAATTTTAAGGACGCGCTGGATATTAAAAGATTCTTCTTCATTTTTTATCTTAAAAAATAGCCTCCGTGTTCCATGAATAGCGTTGTTCACTGTGTTTTTCCCTCTTGCAGATCCTTGCAGGAGAAGCGAAAGGAGGGGCACTGATGACAGGATTACCCCCACTATTGCTTCAACCACACAGGCTTGGCATCAATTGTGCTCTGGTATGCTTTTCCAAGGGCAGGCCCCGCAGTCACAGCTGCCTGATAGTTGTTTTTTGCGATTAAATTTGGTATGCTGCTCAAAGGGCCTGGCCCCACAGTCACAGCTACCTCACAGTTGTTCACTTCTTAAAGTCAAATGCGGATAACAGAAAGGGCCTCATTACACGGTAGGCGGTAACCATGGCACTATTAGCGCCATGGTTGCCGCCGGTATTTTACCGTGTCCGCCTTGGTGGATGGTGGAATTACCGCCCTACTCCAAGGTGAGCCGGGGCGGTAATTCCCCATTCAACAAGGCACTTCCCCAATCCCATTTTTGCCCCCATAGGGCATAATGGGAATGGGGAAGGAGCTAATTACGGTACTGCACATTGCGGTACCATAATTAGCACCGAGGTCCCTTTGCGGCACCCTACTTTAACGGCTGGTAAAACCAGCCGTTAAGGTCGGGTCCCGCAAAGGGAACTCGTAGTAAGGCGGTACTTACCGCCTACTGTGTAATGAGGCCCAAAGTCTTGTTGTTTAGAGCATAGAGTAGTGTGTAGTTTCAAGCTTACCTCTAACTATAATTGGGGTGAATTGTCGCACCCTCCCGTAATCGGGAGACCAAACCCCAAGGTGGGCTTGTAGTGAGGAGGGCACAGCAAAGGGAACTCGTAGTAAGGCGGTACTTACCGCCTACCGTGTAATGAGGCCCAAAGTCTTGTTGTTTAGAGCATAGAGTAGTGTGTAGTTTCAAGCTTACCTCTAACTATAATTGGGGTGAATTGTCGCACCCTCCCGTAATCGGGAGACCAAACCCCAAGGTGGGCTTGTAGTGAGGAGGGCACAGCACACGCCAGCGCACCCCGCGCAACACGGACAACACACTCGCCGCACTCTGGGACGCTCCGCGCTAGGAACTGGTATTTAGAGTCTTCACTCCTCCTCCACACCAATAGGCAGTGACAAAAAACTCTGTTGCTGCAGCTCCTCGAGAGTTTCACCACAGACAACACACTCGCCGCACTCCGCAACGCTCCGTGTTAGGAACTGTTATTTAGAGTCTTCACTCCTCCTCCACACCAATAGGCAGTGACAAAAGACTCTGTTGCTACAGCTCCTCGAGACTTTCACCACGGACAACACACTTGCCGCACTCCGCCAGGACTTTAGTGAAGGACACGCCGAGTGCTTATAAATCAACTGGCTGAAGGCAGACCTGGTAAGACATTTTGATTACACCAATAGCAGGTTTACAAGTCAGTTTAAGTCATTAACTCTCAGGTGACTGTTTTGAAAAAAACACTGACAGGCACTTCGAGTGCAAGAATTGGTGGTAAAGCCAGCTCAAAGAGTTCCAATGAGGAGGTGCTTTGGTCAGGGAGGGCAGGAGCTGGGAGGGAACGGCCATAGAATGGCCATGGGCAGTCAATGGGTGGGCACTTAACCAAACAACACCAACAGGTTGTGTGTCTCTCCTCATATGCCATTCCTCCCTATCTGTACTCTAGTGCAATAGTTTCTGCCTATGGGTGTCACAAGCAGCACCAAATAGCCCAAACTAAAAAGGGGATGAAATAGTCCCAAGCATTCTGTGCAATGTAAGTTTCAGGCCACTGCTATTGTGGTGCTGACAGATATTCACTGCCTACTCGTGGCACTCTAGCAAATCAAGGAAGTCTGATTGGTGTGTAAAACAGATTATAGCATAGAGACAACCCATCTCTTATACAGCCAGCTACGGCGCTCCCACAAAGCTTCATTGCTGTCTTTGCTGAGAGTCTTACGCACATTGTAATCGCCTGTCAACGTCTCTTTGATGTGGAATGTCTTGCTTGCAAATTCATTACTGCATACACTGGCAGCTGACGCTCATGTGAGCCTCTGCCGACATGTGATATGTTGGGTAGGGGCATTTCCCTATTGCCCAATGGGCCAGTCAGAGCCTGGTTACACACAGGAAGAGTTGTTCCTTCATGAAACATAGCGGTTGCATCTTTTCAGCCGAAATCTCCTTTTGTTCTTAAGAACTTTGGGCATTCCTTGCAGGCGTGCATATATATTCAAGAAGAACTCAAACTTAAAGGAACTGATTACTCTGCGGAGGCCCTCGGACACCCCGGGCAAGTGTCTGCTTTTGCCTTGGTGCCAATGCAGATTAACTCAATGTCCCTTTGCAACAGCAAAGCTGTACAAAGGTCGTTATTTATGGGTAATTGGCAGGAGGCAGCCTGCATTGCCACCAACTTAGTTTGATGAGTCTCTTAATTTAATTTCAACTGTTTGAGTAATTGCACAACTGTTAATTTAGAGGGAGTGATATTTTACTGACTTGTACATTTGTTTCTTTTGCTTTTCTCTAATGACCTACAAATCTCTGATTAATGTATTAACCCTTCTCCGTGTATGGGTCAGCACAAATCACTAGGTTGCACCTAAGGGAGAGAAGAAGGCAGCCTGTTAGACTAGTGCATATGATGCTAAAGAGATGTAAATTGATTTTATATTTTGTTGAAGTTTTTTCTCGCGCGAATTTGCTGAGAACTGCTTAGCAGTGAGTGGAGAGCAACACATTGACCACAGATGACAGTAGAGAAGAGGGTGTCAAGACGCAAAAAAAACAATTCAATGCAAAATACGGGGGTGCGAAGGGGAAGGCTAGGAGTCTCAGAAGGCTGCTAACAATGGCCAGGGTTTAAGTAAGTTTGCAGCCGAACTTGTTGAATGACACCTCAGTTCTGCAGGGACGTCATTTCACCAAAATGCCAGGGGTAGCAGAAGTGACATCACATGACCCTTGACCTCTTGGCATCACAGGAAGTGATGTCATGTGACCCGATCCCGAACTGACATCAAGGGAAGCGATGGAACATGACATTCCATCCCCTTGAAAAAACAGGAAGTGGCGTCACATAGCATTGTTTCTAAGTACACTACGAAAAATATGGTTACAATATCACTGTAATGTGATATACATTTTATACAAGAATGGATCACCATATATAAGGTTAATATCAATGTGTACAGGCCCATATTACCAAATTACTGTGAATGCTAGCAGATGTCCAAGACCAAATGATAATGACGTGTTTATAGCGTGTATAGCACGCATACGCCCTTTATATAGAACAAATATACATACAATATCAGCTAACCTGTTTTGGTACTCATTTATCAACCTCAGCAGGATGAACTCTGGTCCACCGAGAGTGCAGTCTTTGAGGAATTTAGGGGGACCAAGCTTGTTCTCCCTAACGCATATTCACACTATAAAAAAACTCGACCAAGCATGTCAGAGATGCCGATCTGAGATTGCTTGCTGGGACATAATTATCTGTTCCACTGGAAGCCATTTTGGAGATTTCAGAGAAGATGTGATGGTGTCCAAGGGTTTGAATGAAAAATGAGTCTGGCACAAGCCATCTTAAGCACCTTTAAGGCCCGGGGCATGGGCACCTTTGGGGCACACCAAACCAAACCAAACCAAACCAAAGGAATTAAAGGCTCCAGAATATCTGGTTGCAACCCCATCATCCAAGAATAACCCATAGCTTGATATGCTGCCTCACAGCAAACAAAATAAGCATGCACTCCCTTTCACCCCGCTTCCTGCCTCATTCTTGCTGTACTCAAAATAGCAACAGGTAGCATTTCAAGGGCAACATCAGCAGTCCACGACCAAGGTACTTGAGTTTTAGCATAGGTATAGGGCACTTTCTAACAATAGACAGCCACCGGGAAGGTAGACTGACCATAGTATAATTGCAAATAAAACAAATACAAATACAAAATACAAATGCAGGGCACAGATTGTATGAAAAAGGTACACATGAACCAGAATAAACAAAGGACTCATATTAGCTGCAAAAGCACTCAGGCATGGATACAGAAGATCAATTGGAAACAAGGAGAACACTACACATATCATTGCATAGATAGTGGATGAAGATTAGAAGCTACCAGGAAGGTGTCCGTATCCAGACAGACAGAGTTTAGAAGATGGACATGATTTCCAGGTAGTGCTGCCATTAGAGAGCACAGAAACAAGTGGCTATAGCGTGCAATATATCAATGCTCACAATGATTATAGATGAAACAACACTATTTCTTTTATTATGTGCTATAGTTCGCGGAACTTTTGTCATGTCATGCAAAGAGTACAACATATTTCAAAAAACATGATATTCAGAATTAGTTATAGCTCATAAAAGTACTTAATCCCAACTCATTAGCCATATTATAAAATTGCTAATATTACCAGTGATTATTAGCATGTTTTAATATAATTCATGACCTCTTATTATGCAAATTTATCCTACACATTCAATGAAAGACCTTTTAAAATACCATCCTACATCCATATTTACTATAAAATCGTGCTCTACGTCCAACGTCAAACCATAGTGCATGTATCATATTCCCACAGCTTAGTCAGACGGTTTCAGGAGGGCTTCTTTCTTAAACTACAGTTTATACAATGCAATGTTGTGATGATTGTTATCAGCCGCAAGGCGATATCTCCAAAATCCTTGGTTGGGTATTTCATTTAAATTATATACTTGCTCGACCAAAAACATCATATATAAAGTGCCAAGAGACTTACATTGCGTCATTGTGTATTTTTTTGTCTCAGCGACTTACTTATTCATTTTATTTTCATTTATATGCTTTATTTCGACACAAAAATCATAAAAACACACAGCACTATAAATAACAATCGTAGACAACAGAAACATGTAATAGAACAACTCCCATAAAATGTAAGTTCTAAAAGCATAAAACGGTGACCTATTAGACTCTATTCATTTTCCAGATTCTTGTCTTGCTGTAATCTCCATGCCTGCAGTCATAAACTATTGGCTGGTGGCATACACTGCAGGCATAAAGGAGGAATTTAAACAAATTGTCATAGCCTCATCCATTGTCCTACAGCCACGAGCCAAGAAAAATGGCTCCAATATACGTTTTCTCAGCGGCAATGTAACCGGACACACCATTAAGAAATGGGACAAATCCTCTGTCCCATCAATACACAGCAGGCATTTGGAACAGACATTATTATCCCATTTGTGTTGGAGGGTTGCAATAGGCAATTTCCCAAATTGTAACTTTACGTACAAGGATCTCTCGTACCAGGGTCTTACATATTTGAGGTAATACTCAAAACCCTCTTGCGTTTTAATCGAAATGTAACATTCCAACGCTGCAAATCCAGTAATCTAAAGAGAGGTCTCTCATTGAGTTTTGGCAACAATTGCGGCCTTAACAATTGCTTTAGAACGGCTTGAAATTACACTTGGATTCAACCAATGCTCGGTAAGATCCAGATCCCTCAAGGATCTCTGAACATAAGCAGCCCATTTCAAAGAAGTATCCCCCATCTGTGCAAGTACATCTGACATAGTTTCTCTATATTTGACAAGTTTCTTGTTGGACCATAATCGAACCCAATAAAACAGAGAGCTGAACTGACAAATAACTTCAAACCCCTGCATTCCTGTTTCCAGTAGCAGTGGTAAATTGGGTGTTGTGAAGGGCAATCCCAATATATTCTTTAGGTACCTGTTTTCTTCAACCGTTAACAATGGGGTCCTCATCTGTCCCCATAGCTCTGCCACATAAATTGCGGTTTGTCTGGCCAGTGCTTTGTATGGCTCCAGAGAGACCCGGACTGCCCCATTGCCATGCTCTTCAGTAAACCTAGTGAGAGGCCCACTGTATCTAACCAGAGCAGCCCTCACTTAATCCAATTGCATAGACCAGCTGCATGACGCCATAACCCTAACCCCCAAATAATCATAGAAATCCACCCATTCTATTTCTCCAATATCTAAAATCAGTTTGAGACCTTTGGGTTTCTTCCTTGTCTTGGTATTAAAGATAAGGGATTTGGTCTTACTGATATTGAGTTCCAAACCATTTTTCCTTGAGAAGGCCATGAATACACCCAACTGCTTGCGGACGCCACTAGAGGTTAAAGATAGTAAAACTGCATTGTCTGCTAACTGTACAACAGTAGAAAAGGAATTATTTAACCTGCCAACTCAGGGGCATCCATCTGGGTGGCCAATGGTCCTGAATAACTCTGTTGATAAATATGCAAAATAACCTAGGGGCCAGCGCACACCCCTGGTGGATGCCCTTTTCAACTTTAATACGTCTGGAGGTGCTCCCATCAATTCTGCATCGCACAACTGCTGTATTATCAGAATACAGACTCCGGATAGCAGCCAACAGCGGAGCCAGTATATTAAACCCCCTAAGAACCTCCCACAAATGAAGTATGGGCACTGTATCAAAAGCTGTGTGTAGATCTACAAAAACGGCTCCTCAACTTGCTCATTGTTACAGATCCTGCAAAATCTAGCAAACCTAGGAACCCATATTCCTGAGCCCATCACTGAGAGGGAGGGTTCAGCATGTTAAATCGTAGCTGCATAAGAAATCTTCTCAATGCAGGAACAAGTGCTCTTAGGAGATATACCTACATACACAGCCATGTCTCTTGCACACTTAAGTAAACACGATAGGTTTTTAATTTAGCTAAGTGAGCATGATTTAAAACCCAGTCCCACCTCCTAAGTTTGTTTGGAAAGTCCTTTCTCATTGTAAAACATGAGGAAGGACTCATGTTTTACAATGAGGAACAATGAGGAATCTCGGGTGGTGCCCGAGATGGGACAAATCATTGTCCCATCTCGGGCTCCACCCAATTTCATCAAATAGTTTCTTGTTCAGCAAAGTACCCTACCGGCGTACCCTCTTCATAGTCAAACCCAGCCATGCTGATAATGGACAGGTAGGTTCTTTTAGTGCTTTGATATATATTTAGTAGGCCCGGCCTCAACAATAGTGGACCAGTCATTGAGGTTAGTCCTAACTCTAACCTTATGGCCTCTATCGGTACATAGTGAGTAGAATAATCCCCTTTAGACTGTAACCACCAGTTTTCTCTGCAAACAGTTTGATGGCCATAGTGCAATTTATAGCTTTACTGGATTTAGAGTTTAGGATGTCCATATATTTGTTACCTGCCGATATCGGGAGTCTTAGATATTTAAAGATGGTGGTATTTCCAATAAGAAATTAGGGGACAGTAGGCCCTTCCCTCTCGAACTAGCTGAACACAAGGTCCTTTATCAGTCACATGTAATGCAAAGGATGGGATGCAGAGTAACTCTTGCACCAAATAATTAGACCGACTCAGAATGTTGGCAAAGTCCAATTTTACTGTTTTAATATCAGTTGTCTAAACCAGGGAGTTACAATGGACATCGACGGACGTTCGCTCAAGCTCTCAATACATTTTACATAAAAACACACTTAGAACTAAAATGTCATCATAAGTGACGTCATACGACATGGCAAATGAGAAAAACCTACGAGGGATTGTGGTTAGCTCATGGGGAACATCTAATTATGCTTTCTATATGGGGTCGGGTTGTGAAAGGACATCTACTGTCAAGTGGACAATTTAAGCCTGTCCCTAGTGCAAGTCATCCTCAACACTTATTAAGTACGCAAAATACTGTTGGCTCTTAAACTATAACGCCCTTCATTATATGGCCCTCTAAAACTGGTTGGCATGCTCGCGCCATGTCTGGAACATTTGGCTCCTTAGCAGCATTTAAGCTCACACCCAGGTGTCAGGAGGTGGACTTGACTTTACTTTACCACCTAATTAGACCAACATCTTTCATCGCCCATGCCTTCTGCCATGAAGATTTGCCTTTGAACTTGGCCTTGCAATGTATTCTCATCTCTGGGAATATAAGGGAGTACGGGCACATGCTAGCACAATTCTGGTCTGCATACCCAACTCCTATTTTCATCCCCGGTCCACGTGACAGGAGGGCACAATTTGGCCCATTGTTCCGCAATTAATTGTCTTGAATTAATAAACTTGGCACTCATAATATTCTTTCTTTGCCCCTAACAAGGGATGATTCAGCATCTCACGGTTTATGGTTCTTCAAGGATAGATACCCACCTTAGCTTGCTCCAGCTTTGATACCAGGCCAAACAGCTTCACCCTTCAAGTCTGCGATCTCCAGCTAATTCTTTGCTGTGACACACAGCTCTTGATCCTTCTTTCTCAGTGGGTTTGGACTTACTAAAATTTGTGACACTGATGTCCAGATACAATGGCTTCTTCGCCTGCAGTCTATTCACTATGTGAGACTTGCCGGCGAACTCACTGACGCACGCCAGCCATACATCCCCACCAAAGCTGGTGCTCTCCACCCTGCAGCCCTGAACAACCCAAAAACTATAACAAGCATAACGGCTCAACCACTTCAAGTCATCCAAGCACAAGCCCACCACTGCCATTCTAGCAGACGAATGCTACACATGTTCATCACTGGCACATGTCCAGACTCCATTTCTGCGCACCATGCAAAGCATCTAGTCCCATAGTGTTAACACTAGCATGCTGCATTCAGATCTCATGTAGCAATCACACTGTGTTGCACCTAAGCTATTGTGTTGTATCCAGCATTTTGTTGCAAATCTTATTGTGTTGCATCTAGTCTATTGTGTGCATCCAGCATTTTGGGACAAATCCTAATGTGTTGCATCTAGCCTATTGTGTTGTATCCAGCATTTTGTTGCAAATCCTATTGTTTTGTATCTAGTCTATTGTGTGCATCTAGCATTTTGGCGCAAATCCTGTGTGAAATTTTTAACCATTTAACCCATGTCCAAGGAGGGGACCGGCAGGCTTAGCTGGCCCCCTCCAACTGTGTTTGTATTTCCATTCTACACTATGTGACGGAACTCATGGTCCTCCAACGTTCCTTTCTTCTGCTGCAATCTGTGTTTTTCTTCATTGGAGTCACTGGATCCCATCTCATCGTCCAGGCAGTTTCTGACCCCTGAAGGTGAGGTAGGTGCAATTGTCCTTCACCCCAGCACCATCCAGATAATTATGGGCACATTTTTATGGGAAAAATGAAAAAAACGTAATTTTGAATTGTTTTCACTTTTTCCCTGCCGTAATTACAGCGCTATATGTACGCGCTCTGAGCAGCATTTTGTTGGACTTGCACCCATTGATTTGCACCTGTTTGTGCCACACTCCTGCATATCCCTGCACCATGTGTTGCTATCATCATGGCCGCCTGGGCCCCCTCCACAAGTGAGGCAGTGTTGTTCCTTCATCCTGCTCCCGGATTGGTGGGGGAGTGAGCATTTTTTGTCCAAGGGGGGACCGGCAGGCTTTAGCCGGCCCAATAATTCCAAAGGCCCATTTCTAAGGCTCCTGTCAGCTTCCATGTCTGCTTTACAGATTGCAACTTGAGATCCCTGAAACAGCCTCACTCTCACTGAAGATGCTACCCCTTGACTATTGGACTGCCATGGCACTCTCAGCATATTCATTTTGGGTTAGTTCCCTCCTTGATTTACATCTACTTCCTTCTCGGAGGGTACTTCTGAACTCACACTGTTATGTTCCCATTTGAAGCTTTTTCTGTACTCACCTCTTCCATCGGACTACCATGCTAATTCCATATCTACTGGTCTCCCTTTGAACTTGAAAGTCAAACCTGATTGAAATTTCGCATTTAGTTGAAAGTCAAACCTGAGTGAAATTTAGCATTTAGTTGAAAGTCAAACCTGAGTGAAATGTTGCATTTAGTTGAAACCTGATTGAAATTTTGCATTTAGTTGAAAGTCAAAACTGATTGAAATTTTGCATTTAGTTGAAAGTCAAACCTGAGTGAAATTTTGCATTTAGTTGAAAACTGATTGAAATTTTGCATTTAGTTGAAAGTCAAACCTGAGTGAAATTTTGCATTTAGTTGAAAGTCAAACCTGAGTGAAATTTTACATTTAGTTTAAACCTAATTGACATTTTGCATTTAGTTGAAAGTCAAAACTACTTGAAATTTTGCATTTAGTTGAAAATCAAACCTGAGTGAAATTTTGCATTTAGCTGAAACCTGATTGAAATGTTGCATTTAGTTGAAAGTCAAACCTGATTGAAATTATGCATTTAGTTGAAAGTCAAAAATGTTGCATTTAGTTAAAAGTGAAACCTGAGTGAAATTTTGCATTTAGTTGAAACCTGATTTAAATTTTGCATTTAGTTGAAAGGCAAACCTGAGTGAAATTTTGCATCCAACTTTGGCCAGTGATTGTAACCTGCTAGCCCAGTGACTGCTAAATTCTGCTTGACTTGCTTACTCCTGTCTCTGCCTTCTCCCTTTCCCAAACATGATGCTTTCTGTTTCTCCCATCTATTCCAACTGCTTCTCTATCAACTATCCTTCCCTTCTCACTAAGTCTGGAAAAAAGAAATTTAAAAGGGATATCTTGGCCTCCAACCCTGGTCTCCCTATCGCTGATACCTATACTAGCGTTTCTTCCAGACAGACCCTCACTGACATCCTCTTTGTTGTTCCTTCTCCTGATCTATGGAGCCCCCATATGATCTCCGTGCTCTGTCCTGTCTCCTCTTCTCCCATAAATGGTGGCACTCGCCGGGATGTCCTCATGGCTTACTTCGACTCCTCCAAAGTCATCCTTAATGTCTACCTAAATGGCACAGTCTTGGTCCAAGGTCCACAGGCTAATCTCCTCCTCTTTGACAGACATTTCCCTCTCCTCATCAACTTCCACTCATCTCCAGCTGTCCCTTCCTCTCGCTCCTTGGCTGCCTTGTCCACTTTTTCCTCCTCCTCTGCCACTCTTCAGGCTACCTCCACAACTCTGCAGGGCGTACCTCTGATTTGTACCCCTCCCCGGAAGGTCTTTAAGGCCAGCAAGCTTCTTCATTATGCCACTCTCAACTCTCGCTCTGCTGTCAAACACTCCTCTGACATCTGTCGCCTCCTCGAAGAACTGGACCTTGATGTCCTTGGTTTTACGGAGACATGGTTCATGGACAGCTCTGTCACAAGCTTTGACACTCTACTCCCTGATGGCAACAGGATCCTCTCTGCACCCTGATCCACTCGACCTGGAGGGGGTGTAGCCCTTATCTTTCCGGAGTGGATTCCTGCCACTATCATTCCCACTCAGACATACTCCTCTTTTGAATGACTTGTCTGCAGGCTCTCAATCTCTCCTAACCACTCTCTTACTTTTGCTACTCTCTACCGTCCCCCCGGGCAAATTACCTCTTTTCTCTCTGAATGGGCCAAGCTTTCCTCCTCCCTCCTGGCCTCAACCACACAACTCCTCCTCCTTGGTGACCTCAACATCCAACTTGATTCCCCCTGTCCCTCATCTCTGCTCTTTCGCAACCTTTGCGATTCCCTATCCCTCTCTATCCTCCCCTCTGGCTCGACGCATTCTGCTGGACACACACTTGATGTCATGATCTCCCCTGGCCTCCCCCTTTCTATTCCTCTGACCATTCCTCTCTCCTGGAGTGACCACTGCCTTCTCTCCTCCCATCTCTCACTCTCTTCCCCCCAAGCTAACCCCACCCCAACACTGCCACTTACTTTCTCGGACATCTGACCTATGAAGCGTGTGTCAATTGAGGCTTTCGCTGCCACCTTCTCTCTCCCTCCTCCTCCTCTGGGTGACTCACACCCCGACACAACCCTGTCCCTTCTCTACTCTTCTATCTCTGATACTCTTGATGCTTTTTCCCCTGTCATGAGGATCCACTTGAAGTCCAAAGCCAAGGGTTATTCCTGGTATGACTCCAACCTAGCTACACTTAAACGTACGTGTAGGGCGGCTGAGAGGAAATGGAGGGCTTCTGGTTCATCCTCTGACAAACTGGCCTGTCGCCTGCTCCAAAGGCAATACCGACTCTCTGTCCGCACTAAGAAGAGAGCCCACATTCAAGCCCGTGCCTCCATGGCTTCTAACAATTCGGCTCAACTCTTTAAAATCTGCAAGGTGCTTGCCAACCCTGCAGCAGTCTCCATCCCTCCTCTTGCCTCCCAGGCTCTCTGTAATGGCCTTGCCTCGCACTTTATCTCAAAAACCCAGGACATCTTGTCCACCCTCTCCTCCCCTGCCCCTCCTATTCCCTCTCAGTCTGTGCTTGCAGACCCCCATTTAACCACCCCCCACCGTCCTTCTCTTCCTTTCCTATTTTGTCCCCGGACGAGGCCGCTCGACAAGTCTGATCTATGAAAGCCTCATCAAAACAGGTTCATCCCTGTTCCTCTAAAACCATCAAGGACCACATTGACACCCTCGCTCTGGCCCTTGCCGATTTCTGCAACCACTCCTTTGCCTCAGGATCCTTCCCCTCACCTCTGAAGCACCCCCTTGTGCATCCTCTTCTCAAGAAACCCACAGTTGATCCTTCCTGTCCGGCTAACTATGTTTGGCTTCAGAGTGGCCAGAAGCACGGAAACTGCTCTCTTGAACATCCGTGAAGATCTGCTCTCCAACCTGGACTCTAACATTCCCTCTGTCATCATCCTTCTTGATCTCTCTTCTGCCACATCATCCTGCTCAACCGTCTCTGTGATAACCTGGGTATCACTGATCAGGCTCTGGCCTGGCTGACCTCCTTCCTCTCTGATCGCCCCTCCCAGGTACAACTGGGGTCCTTCCTATCATCTATCTTCCTCTCTACCTGTGGGGTTCCCGAGTGGTCTAACCTCTCACCCTGGCTTTTTAACCAATACCTGGGAACTCTTGCCCACTGCATTGCCATTTTATGCTCAAATTTCCAGTGCTATGCTGATGACACTCAACTCATTTTCCAGCTGCCTTCAGCCACCTCCTCTCCATCGCTCAAATCTGACTGCCTAACTGCCATTCAAGATTGGTGTGTCGCCAATGATCTTTGTTTGAATGCCAGCAAGACTGAAATTCTACTCATCGGCACACCATCTCCATCCTTTTCCCTCACTCTCTGGCCGGCCACCCTTGGCCCCCCTCCTACTCCTACCTGCAAGGCTAAGAACCTTGGGGTCATCTTTGAATCCACACTTTCCTTCTCCGCCCATATCTCTGAGGTCTCTTAAAAGTCAAACTTCCTACTGCACCTCCTCAGAGGTACTCTGCCTTTCCTCTCCTTCCCTCAGAAGCTCACTTTCTCCCAAACTCTGGTACTCACTAGGTTGGACTATTTTAACAGCCTCTTTCTAAATCTACCTGTCTCTACTCTACTCCCTCTGCAACTTATCCAGAACAGGACTGCGATACTTGTCCTTGGCCTCAAGCCCTGGGATTGTATCTCTCCAGCCCTGAAATTTCTCCATTGGCTCCCAGTGGATGCAAGGATTAAATTCAAAACCCTCTGCATTGTTCACAAGGCTTTCTGGGGCATGGGTCCAAAATACCTACAGCTATCCCTCCGCAAATACCTCCCCTCTTGAGCTCTTCGCTCCTCTACCTCTAACTCCCTCCGGTCAATCGTTTTTCAAAGAAACAAGCTGGGGATAAATCTCTATCTTCACCTGAGGCTCCCTCTGGAACAGCTTCCCTGACACTCTAAAACTTGAGGAGAACCATCTCTGGTTCCGGAAGCACCTCAAGACCTTCCTCTTTGCTTCTGCCTTCGCTCCCCCTCTCCCCTGCTGACCGGCTCTCTCCTGGCACTGTGCACCTGGCCACCCTCTTTCCCCTGGGCCCAGGTACCTGCTCACCCTGCTGCCCTCCTGCACTGCCTCCTGGCCACCCCTTGCACTGGTGGACTTTATCTGTATCCATACAGCCCCCCTTTCTCTTTTTCTGCACTTGTCTGACTCACCCAGTCTGCTGCCATAAACACAGCACATGCCACTTGCTCGCTGCACTACCACTGTTTATTGCCTCCATTTTCTATTTATTTTTATTTATTATTTATTGTCTCTGCACTTCCACACTTCCCCTCCAAGCACTTTTCCCTTTTCCCTTTCCCATGCACTTGCGCTTTCTCAATGTCAATGTGCCTAGTAAGATTGTTGTTGGTTTTGTGTTCCCCCTGTTCCCCTCCCTTGCCTAGTCACGCTCTGAAACACTTGTGTACGAGCACGATACAAATAAAATATCAAATCATTCAAATGTGCCCGACTGCCTCAATTTACAAATGGGGAAAGAAACAGCCAAAAATGGATGCGCTAACCCTTGTGCGTGCAAAAATCTGCAAAAGTGCATTAGGGTCACAACCACAAAAGTCTGCACACCCTGCCACACATGGTCAAGGGGGAATAAAGACAGAGGTCTCACTGCAGGAGCAAGCCAGTGGGTGCTGTCACATTCAAACATCGAGCAAGGCAGCAGAATTGTCCTAAAAACCAAAAATGGCTTTATCTTTGAAATCTTCAAAGTGCTTTTTTGGCGCTAGATCCAGTCATTTTCCAGTGAATCCTTGAGAGTAAAAGGGTTACAGATCATCCAGTGTGGCCAGAGAAGCCGGGCCTCATTGACTGACAGCAGCTAAGAAATGTATTTTATGAAAACGGCAGCCCAGCAGCATTGTTTTCAGTTCCACAGGAAGATATGCCTAAAAATGGCAACATGTAATAATTTCAGCTACGCAGAGAGAGCTCCAAGCAAAAGCTGGATACATACATTCAGATTGCAGACAAATCCCAGCACTCAAGGACTGAAATAATGATGAATAAAATGTGCTGCAGAGGAATATCTGAAGAAAGTGCAAAACCGTCTGTTTAAAAGTATGTTTTTTTTTAAAGGTTTAATTCTTTAAATGTCAAAATCCACCTACAAACTGTGTTTACTCACATGTTTTATCTTAAACTCCAGACCCAGTCTGGAGCTAATCAACTATTTAATTCTGATCTGACAGCTCAGCCTACAAATGGGTAACACCTTACTGCCAGCAGGAAGGCTAAATTGCTGAGGGAGGTTTTCACATACTCAGAACAATGGACCTAATCAGACTTTCGTCTGTGGCCCAGCCAAGGACAATGGCAGGCTGCATACTGATCCCTTCAAAGGAGGGGCAGGAAACTTCCCTCTGGACCCCACCCTGATCAAAGGAATTTGACAGCTGTTGCCATTTGAAAGACAAGTAAAAATAAACTGCTCAAAGACATTTGTTATTTAAAATGCCTATTTGTAATTAAGTTTTGAAAACCTTTAACTTTGCCACATGAAGGAGAACAAATCTAAAAATTGGTAGTTGTAAATCTAATTTTATACTCTTTCTGTGGAGACGTGAGTGAACCCTGTACTGCATAAGGACCAAAGTTATACCAAAACCCTGATTGCGCCCAAACTATTAATGCTGCAAGTCTAATATTGTATATACATGTTCTCGTGTTCTAGTGGTGATTGCACAGATATGTACTGAATTAGGAATTGTTAGGGCACATCATTATGATTAAAATTAACAAAATTCCACAGAACGACAAAGCCAG
Organism: Ambystoma mexicanum; assembly: GCF_040938575.1. NCBI lineage: Eukaryota > Metazoa > Chordata > Amphibia > Caudata > Ambystomatidae > Ambystoma > Ambystoma mexicanum. The sequence goes on from NC_090928.1 coordinate 865,562,067, forward strand.
CTCTCACTGAGATGGGAATTTGATGTAAAGATAACCCATAAAATATGAAATGCATGTGTCCGCTTTTGTTAGAGGGCATAATTATAGAGATGTCTATTTGTGGAAAAGTTAAGTTTTGGTCCAAATCACTGTGAGAGTTCCCAAGTCACTTCATAAATTATGACAGCTCTTTCTGGCTTCCAACCAGAACAAGGCAAGTGCCTCTGACCTATCACAGCTGAGTGGGTGTGGACTGTAATTATGCCCCTACCATAAACTGAGTGATGTCACTTGGCATGATAAATATGGGAACCTCACAACACATAGACACACTCTGATTCCTGACCACATCCTGATTTCCTCATGACGCCCTGTTCCAGAATTCTTCATTTTGTCCTGATCCAGACTACTTTGCAAAACCAAGGACTAGCATTTCCTGAACTCTTCTTCAGCTAGTTCCTGAACCATCCCACTTAAGGGAAATAATTCTGACCCAGTCTGGCTTGCTACCATTAAGGCTTGCCTACTGAACTTGCCATCCCGCTAAACTACAGTGACCAGAAGGGCCAATCCAACCCAAATCCAGTCTGAGGTGCCAGTCCAACTGACCAGAACCACCCAGTTGACCATCCTTCCAGAAGTGCCCTGCTGCCAGTAGACCCGATACGTGATGACCAGAACCCTCACGGTCCAATCTAAAGTTACAGTGGACTGTAAGTATCAACAGGAATCATAGTAACCCATAGTATATTTGCCTTGTCCTATCCCCATCTATAACCCATCCTCTCCTTAACTTAAGAACTTGTAATAGTGTCACACCAGTTGGAAACTATGCTTTGATTTCTTGTGCTTGTAATAATTTCTTAAAAATCCTTTTTGTCTTGTGAAAATCCCAAACCTTTAAAATCATCCCACGGGTAATCCGACTGATTCCTCCAAGACGCACATGCAGGTCTTGGGGCTGGTTTTCGGACCACTCTGGGACTTACTGTGTTTCAAACTGGTAATCAGCCTGAATACCCTAGTTTAGAGTATAACTGTCATTGTAAGAACTGATTTCTGTTTTCATTTTCGCGTCTTTATTTTCAAAAACACCTCTCATTCAAACTTGCATAACTTCTTCAATTTTATAGATAGGAACTTAATTTTAACTCTCAGTTAAACCTAAGACCCTGAGCTACACCCACAACCAGAAACCACATTACAAACAGTATATTTGACCCGTTTTTATTAAAAATTGCATAGCAAAAATTAGGCACAAATTCACATTTTTGCAAAGGTTTCACACGTGTCTTTTTCCCATTCAAAGTATTTCCACACTCCCATCCTGATTTAAAGTGTATATTGTAGCGTATGTTTGTTAGAACCTGGTTAGTATTGCTCCCATAGGAATTTTTATCAATTTAAGCATTTTTGCACACTTTTCAATGTTTCACAAAGCCATTTTCAAACGTTAGTTTAAAGTGTCAGATTTCCAAAAACGTTTCTCTCTTGTTTGGGGAGGGAAGATTATATTCAAACACTGTATTCTGTTGTTCATTCCTGACTACCTGCTGCTCACTTACATCTGTGTAGAATTGCTCATGTGAAAATTAAGAATTTTGTAGGGGGGAACTATTAACCTAAGCGCTATCTGTTCACCAGCCAAATAGTTCTTTTCCCTGTGTTTTATCTTCTGTGCTGCTCAAAAGTGAATTCAATTGCTTTACCTATTTTCTGATTGGTACAGTCACCACATTGATGATTGCTGCCCCATATATATTAAAACATTTATTTGATTTCAATTTTAAATAATAAATAAATATTTACCTTTACCAACCAGCCTGATTCCTGGTTCAGTGTGACCTGGGGGTATTTTGAGATGGGTGTGATATGAGTGGTATATCACTCAGAATATTTAACCTATAGACACAATAAATAAGTATTTAATCTGTGCATTACATGCTAGGCGACACCCAGTGGTATTGCCTGATTGAAATCCTTAACAATCCTAAGGATTTGATATGATATGGCATTTATAACGCGCCTGTACACAAGTGTTTAAATTTGTTGCATCTAGCCTATTGGGTTATATCCAGCATTTTTTTGCAAATCCTATTGTGTTGCATCTAGCCTAATGTGCTGTATCTAGCCTCTTGGTGCAAATCCTAATGTGTTGCATCTAGCCTATTGTGTTATAGGGTAATCACCTTCCGCCGACCACAAACAACCTGATCATTATTAATTATGAACAGGACTCCTAGCATTCGACCTATGTCTCTGAGGATTCCCTCATCCGCCAGCATACCACCCTCTACCTTGTTACCCTCTTGCCTTCAGGTAGTCTCTAAACCCATACCCACCACACAAATGCTCCCTAACAATCCCTACCTCAATTCACTGGCCCAATAGATCAAACAATTTACCCACACCCAACCTACCCTTCTCACTGAAAAAGAGAAATGCAAAACTAGGCTCTAGATTCTCGCCAACTAATTCTTCATCTAACATAAAACCACCACCAAAGCACAAACTACCAGAATAAAGATAGTTGACACCAACAAGATCATAGCGATTGACACCACCCAGCCCAGGGAAAACAGTAGACACACAAAAAAGACTCCTAATAAGACCGCCACATCGATCAAGGGCGCTCTTATCAACGCCAGATCCCTACCAGCCCATGTTTTAGATATTGCTGATTTTATAACGTCTCATGACCTTGACTATCTAGCTATCACAGAGATGTGGCTTCACGCTGCGTCAGGGCCCTCACCCTCTCTTGCTATCCCAGATGAGTACTCCATCACCCGACTTGATAGAGAATTCAATCGTGCCAAAGGTGGAGGCGCTGCCTTCATCTCAAAAACTGTATTAGTCCTCAGGCTCATAGCTAATCAAACACTCCCTTCAGCAGAACTATTGTTAAACTGCGCTTCTCTGCCTCCCTCACCATCACCATTCACCTCGTATACAGATCACCTGGGCCTGTATCTACCTTTGAAGAAGACATTACCCTCCTCCTCACTAAATATACTAAGCCAGGATCACAAATGATCCTACTTGGGGATCTGAACCTTGGCTTTCAGGATGCGAAGGATGCCAATGCAACAGCCCTTGCCAACAGGATCTCAGAACTAGGCTTTCTTCATCACATGTCCGAACATATGCATAACAAAGGAAAGGCAGGACTCTAGACTGGCCAGCTGACTTCAATTGCGACATTAACATCCTCGGCAACACACCTTGCGCCTGGTCAGACCACCACCTCATCTCATTCATGATTAAGGAAGGGAAGCAGAGTCACCATCACTACCTTGCCCCATTCTTACGTACAAGGAATAATCACAAGATAAAAGTGGAGAAGTTGCTACCCTTACTACAACCAATAACCAATGCCACCACCTTCAAACACTCAGACCCTACTGTCCTAGTGGACCCATTCAACCACCCCTTACCTAAGGCCATTAAGATAATCACAACTCTATAATTGCGTAAGGCCATACCCTGTGTGCTTTTAAATTCATGGTTTACCCCATACCTCAGATCACTACGTAAATCGAAAAGAAACACAGAAACTCTCTATAAGAGTCATCCAATAGCCCCTAACAAAGATGCATTTCTAATAGCCTCCCTTATCTACAAAGAGGCGATTCTACAGGCCAAAAAAGAAACCTACAATAACAGTATCCTCCAGACCAAATCAACTACCAAAGAACTCTTCAACATACTTAGAGAATTGGAATCCCTGGCCATATCACCATAAACCTGGATCAAAGACACCTCTTGGTGCACTAACATTCAGAAAGCACTACTGGACAAAATAACGATGCTACAAGACAAAGTAGAATCCAAAAAACGTAGCCTCTCCGCTGTCATAACCCAACCCACCTCATCAGACTCACTCCCTAAAACCCATACCCTCTTTAACTTCTCCCCTCTTACTACCAAAGAGGTAGTGGACCATAATCACTAAATTCAAACCATCAAAATGTCAGGGAGACCTCTGCCCTGCACCCATCATCAAAGAGGCAGCTAAGGAACTGGCCCCTTTCATCACCTCCATAATCAACGCTTCATTTGAAAAAAGCATAGTCCCCAACAACCTAAAAGACACATGGGTCCTCCCACTACTAAAGAAACCGATTCTATACCCAAATATCCCCACCAATTAGAGACCAATCACCACGGTTCCATTAAAAAAAAGAATCTTGATAGAGCAGCCTACTTGCATATTCAAGAGCACCTAAAAATAAATAACCTTCTTGGCCTTAGGCAATCAGGCTTCAGACCCAGACATGGTCGGAAACGCCCTTGATTAACCCTGAAACACAAATGGGAGAATTAAAAGACAAAGGCAAACTTGCCCTCCTCCTACTTCTAGATCTGTCGGTTGCATTCTACTTAGTAAATCACAAAGTCCTATGCAAGCATCTAACATCAGTAGCACACTTCTCGGATAAAACCAATACTTGCATCCAATCATTCCTTGATAACAGATCAATGAGAGTCTTTGCACCTACAGCCGCTGCCGAGCCTGCACCGGTCACGTGCGGATTCCCACAAGGGTCGTGCGTGTCCCCAACATTATGCAATGTGTTCACAAAACCTATGTTTGATGACATTGACTGTCTGGGTGTCACCTACACCAACTATGCAAATGACACCCAGATACTCATCCCCATCACCGGAAACTACGAAACTGACTCTAAAGCACTCAATGACATCTACCTCATCATACAGGCCTGGATGGCTAAGCACGGACTCTGTCTTAATGACGATAACTGTATGAATATGCAATGATCAGGGTGACTAAAATTACATACATTCATCACATTACTTAAATGACAGAAAAGAAACATTATTCCAAAGTACTGTGTGGGTCAAAAAACAATATTTTGCCCCAAAGCATTTAATGCACCAGAGAGAATAAACTTCAAATAGGTTTTGTTGACAGCGGGACACACATCATTGACAAAAATCCTTGTACATAATACAAAACAATTCAATCCAGTCAATTGGGCTGGAGTTTAAGATTGGTTAACATGTATAATCCCTTAGAGCATCTAGGGAGTTCAGTCATGCCTTCATGTGTTCAAAAATAAAAATGCGATTGATTCCAAGATGGCGGCCGAGCCGGGCAGACGTGCGTGAGCGTAGCTCCGTCCCCCGACCCGGGCCGCAACAAATAAGCACCTCACTTCGAGCACCCACCGAGCCTCGGAGAAGCGTCTTCCCCCAGACAGGGAGGAAAAGGAAATAATCTCCCTCGACGAGCGCCGGAGGCAGAACGAGAGCGAGTGCCGGACCGGACCCGCCCCTCCACACTACGCAGCCGGGAGTCGCGCTGAGACCCCGGGCCCGACGCCAGCAGTGAGCAGCAGATCGGGCGGATCGAGGGAAGCCCAAGCCCGAGGAAAGAAGCCGCAAGAAGAACGGGACCAGACGGAGAGAACCGCCCCCGCTCCGAGCGTGAAGCAGTCTCCGGAGAGAAAACGGGAAGCCCGAAGCCGGAAAAAGACTGTCGGCAGGCCCGCAGAAGCAACAACGGATGAAAGGTACGAGGCGGGGGGAAGGACGGAGGGCAAGCGGGAAGGAGACATCCCCACAGTAGATTTGGCGGTGAGGGCCCCCCCCCCCTCCAGACGACCCGAGCGGAAGAAAAAGCGGACATTTAACCCTGCGCCACAACAGGTCTGAGGGGGTCGGGGGCTGGGGGTCTCCGGAACATCAGCAGACCCGTCCTCTCCGGGCACTAAAACAGCATTCGGGGTACCCCAGGGGTGGGGAAACGACCTGGGCAGCGACAAGCAGCACAAGGAGGTCCATATAGAAAGAGGAGCCTAACTCAGCAAGGAACTCAAAACTGGGAATCGAAGCAGGACTCACCGGGGTAACACGCAAAGTCCTAAGCATACCACAAACACAGATCCCCAGTAAATGAACATGCGATAAGGGAACCAAGAGGAGGACCGAAAGCCCCAGAAGTGAACCGTAAACCCAACAAAGATCCTCAAAAGAGACAACGTTTCAACCCAAAATCAAGAGACCTCAGAAACTAGCCAAAACCCTGTCAAATCCGAAGAGAGGACTTTGATAAGAAACCCAAGCGAAGAGGCCCAAACACATGTCAAAAATCAAAACGAAGAGTGGGTCACAATCAACGGGGGCGGAGAAAGGTGGACCCAGGCAAGACCAAGACCTGACCCAAATCTGGGGACTAGGGAACAAGAACCCCAAGAGCTTGAACAAACAGAAAAACAAAGGAGGCGACCCTCCAGAACAGATAGAAAAGGCAGACATGGCCTCAAGGGATGATATGAAATCCTGGTTCAAGGAACTTCAGGACCAGTTCATCGCATCTACCCAGGCGCAATTTGACAATATGAAAGGCGAAATGAAACAAGCAATACAAGAATTAAAAAAAGACATAAAAGACCTCGGAGAGAGAACAGACAATTTAGAAAGGACGGTCCAAAACATAGACGAGGAAGCACTACAACAAGCGGAAGCACAAGACAGACTCGCACGATTGGCGCTGGAGCTGGAATCCCAGTGCGAGGATTTGGAGAACAGATCGAGAAGATCGAACATCAGAATTAAAAATATGGTGGAAACAGTTGAAGACAAAGACCTCCGTACGGCAGCACAACAAGTGTTCCAAGAAATCTTACAGGAGGGAACCGAGGAAGACATCCAAATCGACAGAATACACAGAGTTGGTCCCCGCAGAACAGGAGAGCCCGGATCTCGCCCAAGAGACGTACTAGTGGCCATGACTAGATATACTCAAAAAGAACAAATCCTAAGGAAGGCCAGAACTACGGGGCAAATAAGAATGAACGGAAAAGAAATTCAGCTTTACCAAGATCTCGCCCAATCAACGCTTAGAAAAAGAAGAGAAATGAGCCAGATAACGAAAATCCTCTCCGAAAAACAAATTCGATATAAATGGACTTTCCCATTCGGTCTACTATTCTCATGGGAAGACAGACAACACCGAATAACAACCTGCGAAGAAGGCCTTAAAATACTGGGAGACCAGGAATCTGAGAAGCAGAACGATAGTGAACCCCGAAGACAAAGGAGACAACCGAAGGGGTGGCAAACGGAGAAAAGGAAAACGAGACTCCAATCCCGGAAACCAGAAGATCGCTAAGTCTCCAGAAACACCCTACACGAGACGGGCGCAACAAGAGGGGAAGGCGATAACCAAACGGACGAGAGAGCCAGGACAGAGGGTGATCTAGAGCGCGGCTGAGCCGGGGGCCGGCCATGGAATCCACAACACAAGCAGGGTTTAGGACTCCCTGCGAACCGTTACCCCTGAGAAGTTAGAGGGCATGGAGCAAAGGCACCACGCCGGAGCAACCATAGGGCCCAGAGCCCTCCTCAGGGACAAAGTTGGGGGGAAGAGGGAGGGAGAGGGGAAGAGGGATGGGGGGAAAGGGGAAGGGAAAGTTCGAAGGGGGAGAAACTCCAACACCGGTATTAACACACACGACACAGTCCCACGAGGCGGAAACAAAACGAAACTACAGACAGATCAAAAGGAATGGGGCTGAAAATCCTAACGTACAATGTTAGAGGTCTGAACTCACCAGTGAAACGCAAGAAAATAGAACACTTTCTCCACAAAGTCAAATACGACATAATATCGCTCCAAGAAACGCATATACAAAAAAAAAGGAGAGGACAGTTCAAGTTAAAAGGCTACAACGTAATCCTACAATCAAACGATGAAGAGAAAAAGAAAGGAGTACTTCTTGCTTTCGCAAACCACCTACAAGTTAAAGTAAAAGAGACGCAAACAGACAAGGAAGGGCGCTATGTATTCGCAAAGGCCCAGATTGACAACCGTCAACTAACTATAGCCACCTTGTACGCGCCTAACTCAGGTCAAGAGGGATTCATCAAAGATACAATAAACAAATTAGAATCCTTCGCGGAGGGGGAAATAGTCCTGACCGGAGACTTCAACTTGGCATGGAACAACACGGAAGACCGATCAAACCCTAAAGGCAACCAGCAGGGGTCCCCCACGCCTGCGCTGAAGAAAGCAATGCACAACTTAGCCCTTGAGGACGTCTGGAGAAGACTCAAAGGAACGACAAAAGGATACACTTACCACTCGCATGTACATGACTCAAGCTCCAGAATAGATTACATATGGGCAACAGGGACCCTAGTGGGGGAAATACAGGACATCGAAAAAGGCCATATCTCACTCTCAGACCATGCCCCGGTGTGGATCACAATCCCAAAATTCATGAAAAAATCGAACCTATGGAGATGGACCCTCCCCAGAGAGGTGATACAAGATCCAGTGGCAAAAGAATCCATCAGAGAAAGAATAGAGGAATACTTCGAGGACAATACTTCCCCGGAAATCTCCCCAAGCACAACATGGGAAGCCTTCAAAGCGGTTACGAGGGGGCACTTTATAGCTCTAAAAGCGCAAAGAGATAGGATCACACACAAATGGGAAGAAGAACTGGAAATAAAACTGGAAGAGACAAGAGAACAAATGACAAAAAACTCCTCCAGAAAGATCAAGAGAGCATATAGACACATACAGAGTCAATTAGACCTGATTAGAACAAAAAGAGCAGAAACACAGCTGCTGCACACGAAACACTGGTACGCAATGAAATCGAATAAAGCAGACAAATTGCTGGCGAGACAACTGAAGGGCAGAAAACAGGAACAGACGGTACAATCCATAAAAGATGAACAAGGAACAATGAAAACTCAGACGAAAGACATTAAAGAAATTTTCCGGAACTACTACCAGAACCTATATTCCTCCCAACACCCGAAGGAGCAAGATCAGGAGGCCTTCCTCAGAGGCATCACCCTACCAACAGTCTCCCCGTCAGAAAAAGAAGCCCTGGATGCGCCAATAACACCAGAAGAGGTGAGGAAGGCAATTAGAGACCTGCCAAAAAACAAAGCCCCGGGTCCGGACGGATTCACAGCAACCTTCTACAAAACATACGCGGAAACGCTGATTCCACATCTGACCACGCTATTTAATACCTTCAGGACACAGAATAACATCACCCCATCGATGAACGAAGCAAAGATTCTAGTCTTCCATAAAAAGGGGAAAGACCCAGTAAACCCAAGCTCATACCGCCCAATAGCCCTAATCAACATAGACGCCAAACTTTATACGAAGGCTCTAGCGAACCGACTGGCGCCACTACTCCCCAAATTAATCCACCAGGAACAAGCGGGATTCATTCCCACCAGAAAAACCCACGATAACATAAGAAGAATAATCGACCTCATTGAAAAGGCAGGCATCGTGAAACTCCCATCAGCAATAGTATCGTTGGATGCAGAGAAAGCATTCGATCGGGTCGAATGGACAATGCTTTTTGCGACCCTCAAAAAAATGGGAATGGGGAACGACTTTATCAACATGATCAAAGCCATCTACAACGCACCGACCGCCAGGATAGCAGTCAACCGAGAACTATCGAATCCAATCAGAATAGGAAGGGGCACCAAACAGGGATGCCCCTTGTCGCCCCTACTCTATGCAATCTTTCTGGAACCCCTATTGGAAAAGATCAGAGTGACGCCAGAAATAAAGGGGATAGAAATGGGAGGACAAACACACAAAACAGCCGCCTACGCCGACGACATGATGATGACCATCACGGACCCGAGCAGATCGCTTCCACACCTGATCCAGCTGATAGATGATTACGGGGAAATATCGGGCCTGAAAATTAACAAGCAGAAATCGTCGGTAATGACAATGGCCGGAAACAAGGATGAGATCCACAGGATAACGAAAGAGCTACGCCTCCAGACGTCAGAAGAAGGAGTAACATACTTAGGAGTGACCCTCACACCAAAAATAAGAGATCTATACACAGGGAACTACACGAAGCTAATGGAACAAGTCGTCTCAGACCTGAGCGGATGGAACCCCCTGAAGGTGTCCTGGTGGGGCAGGTTAACGGTTATAAAGATGACGATCTTACCTAGATTGCTCTACTACTTCCAAGCACTCCCCATAAAGGTCCCAACATCTTTCTTTAAATCACTCACAAAAACAATTACCAAATATATATGGCAAAATAAGACACCGAGAATTTCACACCAGGCACTTACCGCACAAAAATCAGACGGGGGGATGGCACTTCCCCACTTCAGGAAGTACTATGAGGCGGCACAACTGTGGGTACTACATGAATGGATCACGGATACGTCAGATAAGTGGTGGATGGCACAGGATCGAGCGGTGGCGAGATCTAACCTGCGCCACCTGTTGTGGAAGAGACCAGCACACAGACATCATAACATTGATATAAGTGAAGTTATGAGCACCACTATGGAAATCTGGGACAGAGCCACCAAAAGAGAAACCCTAACGATAGACCCGGCCCCGTTCATCCCAATTTTAGACAATCCAGACTTCCCCCCAGGGGTAGAAAAAGGCGCATTCCAGAAATGGAGGGACTCGGAGTGTACGAAAGTGGGCGACATGTTTGAAAAAGGGCAGATAAGATCATTTACGGACTGCCAGGACTTACTAGCCCTCACGGAGAAGGACAGGTTTCAGTATGAGCAAATTCATCACTGGCTCACATCCCCCAGAATTATGAAGGCGTTGACAAGGGACCTAACCCCCTTTGAGACCTATATACTAACCCAAACGGGAGAAAAGAAATTCGTCTCATCTCTTTACAAATTCATCAATGTCCAAGAAGAAAACATCACATGGTACTACATGAAAAAATGGGAAATCACGTTAGGGAAACAAATCCCGAGCACGCAATGGACGTACCTGTGGCACATCATTCCCAAGTGGACGCGAGCAATTCAAACAAAGGAAGCATGGATCAAGGTGATGATCCAATGGCATTACACTCCGGAAAGGCTACACAAAATGTTCCCGACAACCCAAGATAGCTGCTGGAGGGGATGTGACACAGTGGGCACCTGGAGGCATATCTGGTGGGACTGTCGGGAACTACAACAATTCTGGACGGAAGTGAAAGACAAGATGCAGGAAATGTTCATGGGAACGGACAACCTAGAAGAAGACGTTTGGATGTGCGGAATGTGGGATCCCAAAGATAGAACTCTAAACAAGACACAAAAACGAAACTTCATGGGGTTCCTCATAGCGGCCTGGTTGGCAATAGCACAAAAATGGAAACAAAAGACCCCCCCAACGACGCAAGAATGGCTCCACAGGATATGGACATATGTAACGATGGAAAGAATAACGTATAACCTACAAGGGAACAGACAGCGATTCGCTACAGACTGGGGACACACCATAGAATACCTGCAAAGTGATTACATGCTCCAATGGTGCCCACATAACATTCGTATCTTAGATATGTTCACAAGCTAAGCCCGAAGCAAACATGGGACAGTAGGAACTGCAGAGAAACCAATACCGGTGGGGAGGGAGGGGGGCGGGAAGGGGAAGTTGGGGACAATGTTGTGTCCCGATGTTAATGTCTAAGAAATGTCAATAAAAAATCCATTATAAAAAAATAAAAATGCATCACAGTACAGAACTAGACAGTGTTGAACGATAGAAACTAGTGACAGAAAAATATAGGTAGTCGAAACTACTGTGTTTTGGCCAAATTCATCAGCTGTTCAGTGGGGCTGGTAAGTGGCTGGCCTTCATCGGGACGGAAAAACGGATAGAATTGGATGTGTCCTACTGTTCTCTGTCAACAATAATGACAAGAAAAAGACGGTTCGGAATGTATGTAGAATTCAGAATCAATTATCATTATTTAGTGGGGCATAAATGCTAAGTTTTGCAACAAAAAAGTGGCCATTTCAGTGAAATGGAACACTAGTCTTACTGTGTGGCTATTATTGCTACGTCATATGCTGATAGCAGATCCCCTGTGTGGAGTCCAGGAGACTGTTTTAAATAATATCCAATGGTACTTCTTATATGCCCGAATACCTAAAGGGTAACACGATAAAGAGGACAAAGCCCACACCACTATTAGTGTATTGGTGGGTTTTAGAATCTGAAGCTACCTGTATCCGATATATGTAAAGGTAAACCCGGTGGTTTTACCTCTCCATGTTGTATTCTGTGCTTCAGATCTTGAGATCATGTTACTGTATATCTGGATTTAAACAGTCTCCTGGACTTCAGGGGATCTTTTATCAGCATATACCGTAGCAATAATAGCCACTCTACATACATTCTGAACCGTCTTTCTCTTGTCATTATTTTTGACAGAGAACAGTAGGACACATCCGATTCTATCAGTTTTTCCGTTCTGATGAAGGCCAGCCCTTTACCAGCCCCACTGAACAGCTGATGAATTTGGCCAAAACACAGTAGTGTCGACTACCTATATTTTTCTGTCACTAGTTTTTATCATTCAACACTGTCTAGTTCTGTACTGTAATGTATTTTCAAACGTATGCATTTGTAAGACTGAACTCCATAGATGCTCAAAGGATTAAACGTGTTAACCAATCTTAAACTCCAGCCCAATTGACTGGATTGAATTGTTTTGTATTATGTACAAGGATTTTTTTCAATGATGTGTGTCCCGCTGTCAACAAAACCTATTTGAAGTTTTTTCTCTCTGATGCATTAAATGCTTTGGGGCAAAATATTGTTTTTTGACCCACACAGCATTTCAGAATAATGTTTCTTTTCCATCATTTAGGTAATATGATTGATGTATGTAATTTCAGTCACCCTGATCACTGCATGTTTATATAGTCACTAACCCACCTGATATATCAGGGCCGAGCCAGATGCCCCATTTTTTCTATTAATGATGATAAGACAGAGTTACTCCTCTTAGGTTCCCCACCTGAACTCAACAGACTTGGCAAACAGTTTGGCTTGTTCAATATAGACAGTAAGACAATCAGGGTGTCCAAGAATGTGAAAACACTTGGCATCTATATGGAATCCACTCTAACTCTATCCAGACAAATTATTCCGATAGCCTCCACCATGGCGTACACTTGCAAATTAATTACGGCCTGTAGATCGCTCCTCACCACACCCAACTGCATCACCAGAGCTCTAGTACTATCAAAACTAGACTACTGCAATGCTCTCTACCTAGAAACCAACCAACGGAATTTTAAAAAAATGCAAGTTATACAAAACAATGACATTAGGTCTGCGCTGAACATCCGTAGATCACAAAACATCTCAGGATTTAGCCATAACCTGAATTGGTTATCGATCAAGCAAAGGGTTGCTTTCAAATCCCTGTCAATCACACATAAGTGTCTCGCAAATCCAGCACCAAGATATCTGGCCAACAACTTCTCACGCAACACCACTAATCGCCCTACCAGATCTGCACAGGCACACTACCTTAAAATCCCTAGGTTCAAGAGCATTTTGTTGCAAATCCTATTGTTTTGCATCTAGTCTATTGTGTGCATCTAGCATTTTGGCGCAAATCCTGTGGAATATTTTAACCCATTTAACCCATGTCCAAGGAGGGGACTGGCAGGCTTAGCTGGCCCCCTCCAACTGTGCTTGTATTTCCATTCTACACTATGCGACGGAGATCGTGGTCCTCCAACTTTCCTTTCTTCTGCAAAAGGCAGGAGGTATTAGCTTCCCAGTCCTTGCAGCGAAATTGTGGAACCCTTTACCCACACACTTAAGAACAGAACCCTCCTGCCATGTATTCAGAAGAAATGTAAAAATGTGGCTCTTCGCCCAAGAGTTGTAGCCATCTCCTGTTTTATGCCTACGCATAAGCTAAAACCTGATGTATTTCACTAAAAATGTATGTAATGATGTAACTCCTTCACTTCACTTGTAAATATGTAACTATGTTGATGTATAGTATGCAACCAATGTATATGAAAGAAATGCACCCAGATGCCTTTAGGCTTGGAGCACTATACAAATAAACAAAATACTAAAATACGTATAGCTAGCTTCTAAAATTGCTTAGTCTACTTGTATTGCTGCATCTATACATTCATTGAACGGCTTGTATTTTCTGCAGCGTCTCACACACGCACACACACATGCAATCTTCTTTTCCTCATAGGACCGTTCACTTGATTCCTTATTTCATCATTAGTTTCTATAAGATCCATACATATTCTTCTTCTTATCTTCTTAGTTCATCACTCTTTTTGTGACGTCACCAGCTTCTCTTTATCTTGTTTTTATATTCCTTCGGGGACCTTTTCCACAAGATTGTTATCTCTTCGGGTATACATCTGGTTTGGATTTCTAAATGGATACATTTTCTCGAATACTGGTCGCGGTATGGTCATAACTACTGGTGTCAAGCATTGTGCAGTTTCAGGCTTCTAACATACAGACAGTAGGGTGGTGGGAGCTCCTGCAGAGGCATTCGGCTGCTCCTCTACATAGCCACTAGCATCAAGTTTGTTTTGTCAAAGTTAATTACCTGTCCATTGTCCACAGCATAATTCTGCAGCTCCTGGATGGTTCTTCCCATACAAATCATGGTGTGGTCCAGAAGGACGAGACCATCAGCTTACAAAAACCAGGGGAAGCTGTCCTTCCCAAGTCATGGTGGAAATCTTTGGACCTTGTCAAGGCTAGCAGGATAGTCAGATATAAGTTAAACAGTGCTGGCATCAGCACGCAACCTTGCTTTATTCCCCTATATGTTGTTATTTCTTTAGAGCAGGCACCAGCGCTATCAAACCTAATTTGAACACTAGAGTTCCTGGAGACTGCCCCTGAGTGGTAACTGTGCATGGTATAAATGCACATAACATAACATAACATAACTTGTATCCTCATGAAACTGTCTCAATATGCAGAGAAAATTTGGGGATAACCCCCATTTTTTCTAGTTCAGCCCACAGCCTTTCATGATCAACGGTGTCAAAGGCTGATTTAAAGTCGACATATAGAAGGTATGATGGAGGGTTCCCTTTGGTCTATCCCTTCTTAATAATTGTTCTGATCAAGAACAGATTATGGGTCGTGGAACAGCCATCCCTAAATCCTGTGTGTAAGGGTCTTAAGGAATTATTTTGCTTTGCCCACTCATTCAGAGCCTTCAAAATCATGAGGCAAACAGTTTGCCGGGTACATCGAGCATGGACAACAAGCGATAATTCGCTGGGTCATTACGGGCATTTCTTTTATAAATGGGTCTCAATATTGCTTGTCTCCATGATATAGGAATTATTCCTTTCTCACAAACCCAAATAACAGAGACCACAGAAACTCACGCCATAGAAGCAAGTTTTCAATGATGACATGCTGGCCAGGCTGTCAGGGCCCAGAGATCTTGATTTTTTAAACTTATGAATCATTAATATGATATCCTACCTATCAAGAAAGACTTCAAATGTCATGCTCATATTATTGTACTTTGCACTTGAATTTACCTTACCGCCATAAATACCATCAATTAATCTACCCTGGTATTGTCCTTAATAGGGTTAGTGACAATGGCAGCTTTGGGTCTCTTAATATCGTTCAGAGTCTTCCACATCCGTCTAGTATCCGCCTTGCTTAGTATGTTCATCGTATGTTGCAATTGGGCGTTTTGTATTCAAAGTCGCCATCTTTTCACACAATTCCTGTATTTGCATTTCTCCCTCTTTATATCGAGTGCTTCTATCGACTCTGATCATATTTGTAATCTGCCTAATTGCTCAGCGAAGCGTCATTTTGGCCTCTCGTATTGCTGGATCACAGGCTTGCTTATGTTTTACTGGATCACAGTATACATATTTCCCATCACAGTGACCTGTGCAACACACTTTGAGATCCAGTTGATCATTTCCCTGGCAGGGAATTAGGCCCCCAATGGAATATATCATCAATATAACTCAAAATCACTCCACTCATAGCTATCAAATATTTTGGTGTCCCCTTTATACGGTTACCACCCATATTTATTTCTATATTCCCGATTTTATTAGGCATTGTGGGATTCTATCAGCGTGCATTATTATTGCGTGATCGCTAAAGTTGGTGTGTTGTACATTAGCTGTGTCAGCTCTATTCACCAAAAAGTAATCTAGGGTGGTCACTTCCCCCTAACCCCTCCTCGGCATGTGAAATTACCAGGCCTATCTCTGGTTCTTCTGCCGTAAGTGATACACAATCCCCAATGTTTCATAAACTTCATCCAGCGTCTGCCCTGGCGGTTTGCATAAGTTTGTCTCATGAGTCTTTTTGCCATCACATGCTCGGTAGCATCAATAATTTGATCATCCACACAATGCACATTTAAATCTTCCCCAATTATCAACGACATCTCACCATTTGTCAAATACCAAGTTGCAATGAGTTCAACCAAGGTATCCTGAATGCTGCTTGTAAGTTCACCACCAGGAGGGTCATAGCCATTAATAACCATTAGTGCATCCAAACTGTCAGGGGTCAGAAACTTGATTTCTCCCACAATGATATTAACACTATTTTCTTTCTACTATACGTTATTCAGAGTGATAGGGCTTGCAGCCCCAATTAGCATACTCCCTCCATAGGGCTATCCGCAATTACCCTTTTTGCTAACGATTGAATTATAGAGAAGCCGTCAATTGTGAAAGGGCACGTAAGCCAACACTAGTGTAAGGAAAACATCATTTTTGAATAATAATTCATGAACCTTTTCCACAAGCAATTGGTGATACCCTTGAATATTCCAAGGCATTATTTGAAGTGTTCAAGTGCTTTTTGGGGGGTAAACAGGTAGATATTCACTAAGCCAGTCCCATTCATGTTCACCAATATGTGGTCCAGGAACGTCCTGATGACAAGTGGCCAATCTTCCTAGCGTCCCCATAGTTATTTTCATTCCTCCTGTATTTTTAATGAGCTCTGTCATACTTAAACCTTTAGCCGGCCCTGGAGGCAGCCTATTGTGTATGTTTTCTAGAAAGGGGCGATCAAGGCTCTGCTTGTGAGACTCGCTCGCCTCGTATTTCACCTCCACGCCATATCCTGTTTTTGAAATGCTGTACCGGAAAGTTTGCACTAAATCGACCGTGGCACATGCCTAAAAGTGAACCTTGGATGAAGGTGTTTTGGAAATGTCCAGCAACTGCACACACTCGATATCAATCGAGCAGCAGTACCCCAAGCTGTGGTATAGTGTGGAGGATTTGTGAAGTAGGAAAGAGACTGCAGAGGGCAAAGGACTTGCTGCTACCTTCAAGAAGGTTTTCGGGAGTAGCAATGGCTCTGATATTGATCGTTGAGCTAGGAGGTAAAATTGTGGGCCTAGACGAGCTTTCAGTGGGAGACATATAATTTCCAAGCTCTGTCATCTCTTCATCTCCATCTTCCTCATCCTCACAGTTTGCATTCATACGTTTGTCACCGTCATCAGTCTTTTTTGTTCTTATTGGGCGGTCCTTCCTATAACCAACCGTTAGCGTTCCAGATTACTGTCACCACTTATCAAGCTCACTGGCAATCACTGCCCTTGCATCAACTGTGCTGCTGTTTCCTGGAAGCATAGAAACATTTTCTTACATATTATTTGATGTCATCCTCTGCTTTCATGGAGTTTTCACAGCACCTTTCTATTCTGTTCAAGACGGCACTATGAGAGCAGAGGTCCTCCTACGTACTATTGAATAATTTGGTTCATAGTGATAGTTTCGACAGTCAAAGGTTCCACACAAAAGCATCGAGAAAAAAAAGTTTCGAAGCATTTATTTATTTATTTTTTAATAGGGGGTTCCCCCCCAACACCCCATTTTCTCTTTAAAACGTACTTTTTTTTCTACACGAAACAAAAAAAATACATAACATGAAAAAAAATGCATTCGACATTTTTTTATTAGAAACTTTGTATTAGGAACTTTTGTATGTCGAAACTTTTTTTTCGAAAGTATGACTGGACACCAATAATTTCAATAGAACCTTCACAGCAAACTGAACGATTTCTAGAGGATCGTTTTCGCAGTGGGGATGGCTGCTGTTAGTGGGGTCTGGGCCTTCATGTGAGCTTTCTGTATATAGCGCTGGTGTGGCTGAAAGGCGAACTTGTCAAGGAGTGTTGCCTCCAGCTTGTGTTTGGAGTGTCGCGTCCGAATCAAGTGGACCAGGCACTGGCGCTTGCTCAATCTTGTTCATTTCCCTTTGAAGGAAGTAGAATAACTCCAGCAATTAACAATTATAATTGGTCATAGTAGAGGTGGAATGTTGTGTGTTGTCCACCATGCCAACGGTCTCCAACAATGCGTGGGGCTCATGGTCCTTGGCATCAGCATTAAAATAATCAGTTATCTTGCCACCACGAGGAGGATCTTCCTCGACTCCCTTAGCCATGGGGGAGACAGAAAGGTTGTTCATTAGGGGCCCGGAGTCAGAATGAAGCTCGCTAGGTTCCACTCCCCTATCTTTCGAACGCAGGTTATATTTAAAAGTCGTAAGCTTCCCGGGCAAGGGCATGTCAACCGAAGCGAGAGAGGGATAGCAATTTTCTAACCACCCACAACTTAAAAGCTGTGTCTGCTACCTTATCTATATCAGTGGAAGATTGCACTTACTTGCGGTAGTGCAGTCGGTCACGTGTTGTCACTGTTTTAGGCCGCTGTAGTTCATCCAGCCCTAACTCACCTGCGAATACTGGGCTGCCTTAGCACTTGACGTGCACGTATGAAATGTATACTGAAATGTATACTGATCTTTCTCCAGAACCCGTGCCTTTCACAAACAGTCACAATACCTTGCAGTGTGTAATGCAGTCCGAGAAAATCTCGCTCAGACCCCTCACCTGCCGAATTGCCAAATAGCAACGCACTGCTGGTGTACCGCACGCTCTGACTTTTTATAATGAAGTGTCTAGCTGAGCTTCCAGGTCCAGCTCCCCCAGTAGAAATGAAAGAAATACTCTGTTCACCAAGTGAGGAAAAGCAAATCCAGCATCTCCTGGCAAACTGCAACACACTGTTCTCAAACCACTAGGCCACTGAAACCATGAGTGAGTTTTTTTAAATATCATTCCTCAGAACGAAGTCACTCTGAAGGGCTGACAATTTTGAAAGATTTATGGACTGGCAATTTTGACAGGTTAGGCATTATGAGATTGAATGAGATGCCCAGGATCACACATTGGTTAGGAGGTAAAGTTGGGATTTGCACCCAATCTTCAATTTCTTCACTTTACCTCTTTCTTTTCCAGTTCTTACTATGACCTAAAATAATCCAATTTTATAGAACTGACTTAGAAGGTGCACAAATCACATAACCCAGCATGACAACTTTTAAAAACAAAATGTTATAGAAGCATGTTATGCATACGGGAATGATTCAAGCTTCATTATCTCCATTGTCAAAGCAAGTGTAAAAGTACCAGCACGCTAATTGATGTGATTTTAAAAGATTTCATCTGGGTTTGATTCTCTTTTGTATTTTAATGTTTTAAATGCACCCAAAGCACAGGCTTGTGGACTGTTAACATGTAGAAGAACCTTCGAATTACAAAAAAGCAAACATTAATGTTTGTGTCGCATAAGTAGAACTTCAAATATGCTTGCCAGAGCTATGCCACCCTCCCTTGTCCAGAACCTCTTCCACTCAAATGGCCTACATAAAAATAAATATCATCAGGTAATGGGCTAAACAATGTCACCAGCATGTGGAAAGACAGACCTTTTCAAGGAAGACAGCACAGGTCTGTCAGTGATATTGAATGAGTTGTCCAGGATCACTGTATCGTCTGCAGGCAAATCCAGGAAACAAGCATGCCCGCTTTGGTTCCACAGTCTTGACTTTGGATACTTAATCACCTCTCCAGACTACTCACCATGAGCTCCCCAGCGCCTATCCCATTCCCTCTCCCTTCTGCACTTGCACGTTCTGAACACTCACATGGCATAGTAGGTTCGTTTTTCCCCTCCCCAGTGTACTTATATTTATTTTATATGTATTGTAATTTGTTTCACATCCCTTGTCCCCTCCCTGTTGCCCTGTGGGCGCTTTGCAACAGAATTTACTTCCTCTATAGGCGCCTAACAAGCGAACAATGTTAAATAAGTCAAATAACAATGTATGCTTATCAATGGCAGTGGTTGCCTACCTTTACAACCCCCCCTCATCTGAAGGTGACGATTTTTAGGACTTAAGCATACTTATGCTATGTTCGTTTCTATTCTACAAAACAAAGTACATATACATGTAAGTTTAACAACTTCAGATGTAAGAAAGGCTGAGTCAGCTTTTCTGGAATTTGGTATTATAATCTTGCATAGGAACATAATGGCCCTAATTACGAGTCTGACAGTAATTCCGGTGGATGGAATTACCGTTACAGTTATGGCTTCTGACAGAATTACTGCCACATAACAAGTGGACGGGTGTGCACACAAACCACAAGCAGTAACAGTAATTCCATCTGGTGGAATTACCACAGAAAAACAACTCCAAATGGTAATTCTGCCAAAATTTGGTGGAATTATCATTACTGCTGGAAAATCAGCGGAATTACCTAACAGTAATTCTTTTGGAGGAATTAGCGCCAAGCGGAAATATTGTCATGTCGTGAATTGGATGTACAGCGGCAGCCATCTTTGCAAATACAATCCATCCTGAATCACCCATTTCCTGTAGCCAACCGAATCCAGAACGTGTGGCAAACATGTCTCAGGACAAAGGCAAGGGAAAAGTGACAGAAATGCAGCTGCGAAAGCCAAAATTCAGCGAGGCGAAGCTGCATGAGGATATGAGCCACGCGGAGGAGCTGTTCAGGGCAAAGCCAGCAGAAAACCTTAGACCAAAGGAAAAATGCCATCTGGTCTGACATGAGGGACAAAGTGGGGGCAGGTGGCATTGTACCCCGTAACAATGAGGACTGCAGGATGAGATGGCTAGCGTTTGCAGCCTGGTGTCCCCACTGACGGGTGACAGCTGCCATAGGAGGCATCACTGTGGAGCCACTCACCTTGATGAGTAGCATCCTTCACATGTAAGTCATCAAGGGCATAGGGGAGTCGAAGGAGAACCTGCCAACCAGAGGCTGGTCAGCATGAATGCCAACTCTCCAATGACAATGCATGGCCTGACTCCCTAGCTAATGCATGTGGCTGCCTGCATTATTAGATGGGCATAATCCCCAGGGAAATGCCTACCAAATGGCACTGTGACCAATGGCATAGCAGCAATATACATGTGCAATTGAAGGTGGGACATCATGTCCACATTACTGTGACAATGATATTGTACCATATCATATATGGACATGTGACCCCATGCAATCATTAGACGCACCAATCAGAGCAGGCTATGGCCTTGGGCCAACAGAAAATCCCTGTGCCCATATCCATCACTGAAATACCCAAAAGTCAATGAACCCACAAAGGAAACACCAAGACCAATGAGTAGTCCGACACATGGAAATGCCATGTAATCAAGTCATCTACAAATGAGGGCCTGCATACGTGGAGGGAAAGTCCCCATGTTGCGTCACCCTGATCCAACATTGCAGGGGCAGCATATGCTACCTGACGACCTACCCTGCCCATGTGCCGTGCAGGCCCTACTGAGCAATTTACAGACGAGACGTCACATTGAACACCATGTCACACGATAAACAGCTCCCACGTAACACAAGGTGTGTGTGTCTCAGAGGACATATTTAGAAATAGTAGAAATAGTATGCTACACATAATCCAGCATATTAATTCACCATAACCCCATGTGCCCCGGTCAGCATCCATCATAGTGCATGTGTGCCTTGCAATGCCATGTACAAGTACACATGATGACTAACTGCATATCATTTTTCACCCAACAGGTTCACAGTCCTCCCAGCAATAATAATTGTATGCAACGTGGGACATGGCAGCAATATTTTTACTAAAGGGGAGGCTCAGCATAAAAAAGTTTGAATACCACAGCCATAGATTGCAATATGAAAACTATTCTCCCTGGATGTCTTAGCTTCTATCTCTACCAACTTCTCCTCTGCCACAGAGCGAGAAAGGGAGCCGAGGGGCTTCCTTAGACATTCCTGTTGCTAGTCCTCTTTTTTTTCATTTTGGTAAATCGGTTTGCGCTCAGCCCGCCAACTTGTTTATCAAAATGCACTCACTTTGGTAAGTAGGTGCTAAACACCAATAAATATTTTGCCAAAGTCTGAACCATCTGGTAACATGCCAAGGGCCATCCCTAACTCAGGCCGGTGGGCCGCCACCAGACAGTATGACCTGCAGCCACAGGTTTTATAGATTAAGAAAGGAATTTTATGATAAGGTTTCTATATGGGTTTAGGGAGTCCTGACATGGTGTCCTTAAATGTTGAGCGCCATGCTGGAGAAAATACCCACCCGCTCCCTACTTTGGAAGGGGTAAAACAGGGCTTCCCATTGGCCACGCATTTATTACATGTATTTTCAATGGCCCTTGATCTGGCCCTGTAAGAAGTGTTGCTTCTACTTCCTTGCTAATCATCTGGATCTCAATTTTCTTTAAAAAAAAGTAGTAGACTTCAGTAGATTCTATTGGCAATTGGACAGGACTACTATTGAAAAAGTGTCATGCTTGGAACAAGCATTGCAAAATACTGTCTTCCTTGGCTAATAAAGTGCCTGATGACATGATTCGTTTTTTATAGCCATGGAGCACATATGTCATGGGAATCTTATGTAGTTTTTGATTCCATGATCTCCTCGATCATGTTCTATTGGAGAGATTTTAGGGGCATTGACAATATGCAGATCGATGTTCCCCAGAATAGATTTACTAGTGCCATTACCGATTTACCCTGGGGGCGACTGGTTCCCAACGTCTTGAATGCTGGGCTCACTTTCTAGGCTGTGTCCTGTTCATTAGCCCTCTTTATGCTATCTTGAAACAAGTCAATACAGTGGACCCCAACCCCATGCTGAAAGCAGCACTCGGGGAGCTCTGCTCCTCCGCACTGATTCTGAATATATCTATGGCGGATGGCAGTCCAGAAGCAGAGTTTGATCAATGGGATAAGGGTTGAGATGTTTTCCCCTAACATCTGTAAGGTAAGCACAAAACACGAGTCATATAAATAATAATCCAATGAGACAATAAATGTGCACGTGAAGCAAGAAAAAAAAAGTGTAGTACATGCAACCTCGGCCAAGAACAATCCAGAAAGCATTCAACATTACATCATTAAATGGTGGTTTATACAGTGAAGAGTGGAGATGATTTTCACACATTATTTCAAGATGCATGTAAATTCACATTCGCTGACTGGACAGACTTGCCTGTGCTATGGATCAATCTATACAATACTTAGCCCTATTGACCTATCCTATCCCTCGTCACCATGCTAATGACTTCCTCTTGACAATGGTCTAATAATGGGGTGATCTATTTCCTCCAAGTATAATTGGACAGTAGAAATGTTGGAATTTTTGCAACATTTAACTCAGTTGATCATTGATTGTTTTGTCTCAAGTATTCCTGGGTGGGTTGTTTCCACCCCGATTGACCAATCACTTTGTGAGGTGTAAACAGTGTGGCAAAAAAAATAATATGCATCTCCGTTCTCATGAGACCCAAAGGTTGGCACCAGCTTACGTTTCTCACCCTTCTGACTGTTCAACTGACACTTAATCGTGCAACTTCTCCTTGGCAACATGTTGGCCTTCTCCACCCAACTCCTTCCTTTCCCATGATGCGACTAGACGACTTCATGGGGTGTGCTTCCTGTCATTTTTCTTCGGGACAATGTGCTCATCTAAAATGTGTATTTATGTGTGGATAGACGTGAGTGGCCTTAATACTTAGGAACAGACATATCATTTAATGGGTGTCAGGTCGTCTTATGTATTCCTTATTATATTCATATATCACTTGATGAACTCCTTGCTTCTATAATTATGAATACCTATCTCTATATTTTTGTGCCTGGAGTGCTCATGTTGCTCAGTATTCGTGATTTCACTCCCAGGTGGATGTTTTCCTACAGACGGCAGTGGGTGTCTTTCACCTGATGGACTTTGCATTGTGCACACTTCTGCATATTACCTCATTCTCACCGACCTGTGATCCTCTTCTTGTTAGTTTTATTAAAGCAATGAGTAGGCACATTACTGGTAATATGTTCCACTTGTTGGATGCTTGGGAACTTACGGCTCTGTCTACTCCCTGTGTGACTCTTACACCCTTCCTCATGTGGTTTGCACAAATTTGCAACATCTGATTGAATCACTATTTCCCCTTCGAAGCCTCGGAAGGAGCTGCACCTCTCTGTCCTGACCAATCGCAGCGCAACATCACACCCTGTCTTCCGGGACCACTGACTGTTAATGTGTCTTTCTCTAAAATGAACCAGAACTGGGTGAATTTTACATTGTGGAATAATCCATTCATTTCTGAGGCCTATTAATTCTGAACGGCCGATGAAGCTGCTTTTCCTTGAGGCCTACTCCGTATGTTATACAACTAATGAGTGTTGGATTTGCTTATATTATGTTTTTGTGATCACTACCTTGACTGTTTCTAATGGAAGCTCTTATTGCTGAATGGGGTACAAACTATGCCTTTATCCTGCTTATGCATGTCTGTTTAAGCCTGATGGTATGCTGCACATTATTCGCCTCTGCCATTATTCTACGTGGGCTATATTCTGGAATTTGTGTGTGTGTGTGTGTTTGTAGTTGTCTGCTGTATGTTACTGTCTACATTTCTTCATGGACGGTTCTCAGAAAGCTGGGTAACTGGCCTTCCAAGTAATTTCTGTCTCGTGTTAAAGGGACTTCCTTAGCTTGTATTTTCTCTCAAGTTTGGGACTTTGGACGTTCATCCAAACACACAAGATGTTGTGTCCCAATAAAACAAAATTAAAGGCGATAATCAGCTTATGGTATGCTTTGAATACTGGATGGCAGCTGCTTCCTTGAAAACCTTGACTTTTTACATTCATGTGAACGATCCCCATGAGGTTGCCTCGTATGCGAGTAACAGTAAGGACGAGGAGATTTGCAGCGTGGCACTATGGGCTATATTGTACCTTCTATCACTCAAGGATCAGCAGAAAAGCTGGGCAGGACGAGAACCCAGGAGATTGTGGAGTCAGTGGGTTGAAGGCAGTTGAGCACTTCTTTCTTCTGGCTCCATAATTTAGACGGAATATGAGAAAGTTGATCAGACTTCTAATGATGAAGAACAGCTGTTTTTATACCCTTTGGGAACCCAAGTCAGAAGGGCACGCACGTAGTGGAGAGGTCAGTATGCGTGCTTACCCTACCTTCCTCGATTGTTTAATTCGATAGTTTTATATTGGAATTATAACTCGTGAAATGTTGTTATGCCTTTTTATTTCTTCAGACAAAATTTGATATCACTGATGTAGTGTTATTTATTGACTCTCACATTGGTCTCACGTACACAGGGGCTGTGGCAGCGCTTGCCCCATACTCTTTGAACAACAGTGCCAGGAGTGTCTTTTTGCCCCCATTGTGAACCTGTCAGTGAAATTTACCTATAGCTATTAGAAAAACAAAAAAAGCCTGACTTCAGCACTGGACGGCAGGGCTCTGCTCAGAGGCACAGAAAGGGTAAGACCTGAGTGGGCAAGGGCCACCCAAAATCTGTAAATGCCCACTCAGCAGTGCTGTGTGGTCATTTACAGATGTTAATGTCACTGCAGTGGGTCCAACTACATTAGCTTCAGGCCCCATTATTTAGACAATGCTGGCTACGCCTCTACTTCTGCTACTGTCCTGTTGTGTGCGTGCTGGGTGGAATGTAAGCATGCATCTTGCAAGATTAGCAAGTTGAAGAAGGAAAATCAGAATGTTCCTTCCCTCCAGAAGGAGCCCCTAACCGGAAGAAGCACTCCCGATATAATAATGGCCGATCATGTGAAACTGCACCTGGCCCCACAGCTCGCAATGCCAGTTCACATCACGCACGGCACTCAGATATCCGACCACTCAACCCCACGATAGCACGGGTCATAACCGACCTAAGCACCAATAATCAAGATCGAGCTGGAAGCGACTATATGGATCAGCTCGACTAAGCGTTCCACAAGCCATGCTGCAAGTCGTTAGAGACACCATGACGACATAGCTGCGTTAGACAGGAAGCACACGTGCAGCCTGCACATTCGGGACACTCATACATCAATCTACACGAAGAACATATGTGTACAGTTCTATGAGTTAGAGGAAAGTGGCACACAAACTGTCTATGGATGGACCGGAGCACACAAGGGACCCGACCATCCGTGGGATCCTTTAACCCATGGACAATTATGTTGGAATAATAGCTGAACCAAAGTAGGCCTCAGACCACTCCAGCACACTACAACTCATCTCGTAGACATCCTAAATCCTCAAGCTGCTGAGTGAGAGGAATCGCCCTGGCGAGGCTGCCAACGCCAAGGTTGCAATGTTGCAAGCGACATTCTTCATTGACCAAGCCCCGGTGGGCCCTGCCACAGAAGACAATATCCCGAAGGCAAAATACGAATTGAATCGGAGTAATTTGGTCTCTCCGGCGGTCTCCGCACACGTGATCCAGCCGATCTAACATGACGCCAAGACTTGGAAGCTGTGAAGATGAAGCCGTCTCACGTTTGAGACCAAGCCTTCCACCAATATTGCAACAGTTCATCTACAGCATGCGCTGGGACTGGTCCGCTCTCATGGCAGTAGTAAGACTCCCTATTGTTACACATTGTCCCATAGTCACACCTTACTGGTACACATTGTATGAAGGCATGTGTCTTGCGGGCTGGGAACAACGGCGATCCATGCTTGGGGGCCCTCGTCCTGACCAATCAGGGCACTGGGAGACAGGAGCTGCTGGCCGGACTCCTCAACCAATCATCACGATTCCTAATGTAACATTTCCTAAGTAACCATTTTTAGGGACGACCCAAGCTCACCACTTGACCCAGCAGCCGCCAATAACCAGGCACTCTACACGTCTCTATATTGGACCTACCACCCCGAGAACCAACCCGGAGTGGCCTTAGGTTTTGGGGATGGGTTTTTGTAAGGGACGAAGATTGTGATATCACAACAGCTTAAAAGGGGCCTGCAAGCCCAAAATCGATGAGATGTGTCTCGACCTGATCGTGTTTCATGCATGTCATCCCTGCATGTTTGATCTAATAAACGGCAGTACTCCTTGCTCTTTGTGTGGACCTCGACTTCTTTGGGACTTGGAAGGAGTTAGGGCCTTCTGTGAGCTGGAGGTCCGGGGACCCTTGGTACGGCTCTGCCAACCCCCGAATTCACCCTAACAAGTTGGAGGCACTGCTGAAATGCGCTCCTGAGACCCCAGCAAGACCGCTGGTGACATCAGCTTGGCAAGGTGCGACCCCCTCTGCTGCCGGACCTCGTAGGACTGCAGGACCCTCGTGGAATTGCGACACTACCAGACAGCACAACCAGAGAATTGGCCATCGAGAGCCGACTTGAGAAATGTATCCCGCCCATGGTTGGTGAGTGTCCACACGCGGTCCAGAGGAGGCGAGGCGAGCCAAGAAGAGCGGAGCAAGCAGCCGAGCGGTGCCAGCAAACGTGCGCCTAAATGTAAGTGTGGTCCACCCAATGGGCAACAACCACTGGTGCAGGAGGGGGGCAGATGTGTAATTAGGCTGGCGGGTGCTATAACATTGTCACAACGTTCAGTATCGAGCCAGTGGTTGGAACCTGTAGGAATATAGGGAACGGAGTGGGGGTAGGCCATCTTGTTCTACTGAGCAGTTCGGGGAGCAGTACGGTGGGCCCCATGCGACCGGAAGATTGTCATGCTGAGAGATGTGGACAGTGAACAAATGTGTAGGGATGTGGATTTCCTATGAGTCAGCCTTGTAGTTCGGTGAATAGATGTGGTTTTCCTATTTATTGAGCGTTTTAGTTCAGTGAATAGATGTTGGATTACCGTAGAAGTTAGCTGTGGCTATTTTAAGATTGCGGAAGGTAATTGACTGGTTAAGTTTCCCTGGTGAGAAGCGCATCACACGTCAGGCGACGCAATGGGTGCAGTTCAATTATGGAATAAGAGAAAGAGTTGGTTGATCACGTCTACTCCACTCCCGGTGAGGTGGGAAGACAGCTGTGGGGATTGTGGGTTTGCATATATGGGGTGTTGGGGCGGCAAAGGATTCATGTGTAATGCGTGCGATGTGTTGATTGTGGAGAGTTAGGTTGGTGATGTCACCCATAGGTAATTGCATAGGATACCATGTGGTACGCAAATGCGAGACTCGCAATTTAGTGCTGAAACTCACAACACAGGTGAATTGGGAGCTGCGCACGGACAGCGCCAGCACATGATCGAAGGGTGTGCCGAGCAGCCGCCGCACAGTAAAGGCGGGGCGGTACTAGAGTACACTCCATCAAGTGTACGGTCGCAGGGGGCCAGACACAGTGAAAAGGTGTGCCAGGAGGCGGCAACACAAACAGAGGCGAGCTACGATGCGTAAGGTATAAAGCCGCAGGGGGACTTTAACTTTGAGGGAGCGTGCTGAGTAGCGACAGCTCCGTGGGGCGGGGAGGCACGAGAATGCGCTTCGCAAGTGGGTGTGGTTGGTAAAGGCTGCACGCATAGCTAAGTGAAGATTGAACTGCATAACTAATAAACTTTCTACCCCTGTTTGACAGCGGAAGAATGAAACCCTCAATTTGAGGTCAGGTAAGGGGTAAGAATACGAAGCAGCAATGTATTACAGGTTTGGGGGAGGAATACCCTACGGGGCACACTGGAAGGTAATGCCCCCAATCCAACATATATGCAAAACGTTGCCCACTTACAGGGATAAAATAGTCAAATACAGTGTTGAATGGACCAAGGGTACATATGGAAAAATAACGGTACCATGGCTGCCTAACAGCAGTTTCTAGAAGGATGTGTTACAGTCACTACTCACATACTTACATAACACATTTAAGGGAAAGAAGTTAGCAAACCGTATGGAAATATTCGCATTGTGGAGAATGTTCCAGGTGTATTACCCTGTGATGTTGAGCATACAAGAGGTAAAGGAAGAGGCGGGGGACTCATGTGCTCCGCCCCCCGCACTGCCCAGCGTTGTCTCAGGTGATGCGGACAAAGAGGAGGAACAGGGTATGTACCCGCTCAGAGAGTTAAAAGAAGCTGCGGAGCCACGAAAATTAACTGCAGCCGAAGGTTACTTGAACCCTACGTACAAACCACCCCCATATGCCCCAGCTGTACTCGATTTACAGGCAGAGGTAAGTAGCCCAGATGCTGATGAGAGAGGGCTAAAGGAGGCAAAGAACGAAATGTCAGGAATAGGTCCAGATGAATGGATAGCAGCGCAAGTACTGTTGAAGTTACAAGGGACCACCACGGGAGAGGCCGAAGGGGCAACAAAAGCAATAGAGGAACTGGAGTTGGGGAAAGGATGCAGGGGCAAGTTAATGAAAGACACAACAGAGGGGCAGCTAAGCGAAGAGGAAGAGGTAAGGTTACAGGCACGAATATGAGAGTTGAAGGAGAAAGGGAACGCCGTAGTGATACAACTAAAACAAAAGGAACGGGAACGGGAAGCACAGCTAGAGCTAGAACGGCAGGAGAAGGCAGAGCAGGAGAAAAGGGAACATGAGGAAGCAGTGTAGAGGGAGTGGAGAGAGGTAATAGAGAGAGCAACGGCGGGAGGAAGGAGCACAGTGAGTACAGAAACAAAGGGGTGTAGAGCAAAAGAAAAGGTACGGGGCGAAGCAGAGAGAAATGGCATATTGGAGACGGAAGATATTGTTGGAAAGCACTATAAGTACGAGGAAAGCAGGCTAAAGGAGTTAAGGTTAGCGCTGACAGGAAAAGCGCAGGATCAGAGGGGCGAAGATGAAGAAGTGCTGCGGAAGGTAAGCAAAGAGAGAATGGCAGAGATAGATAGAACAAGGGCGGAGGAGGCAGAACGTGAGAAGGATCAACCCCGCAGCAGCATGGGAACAGCCAGTACACAGCAGACAGGGTCTGCGCAACAGAATGCAATAGAGCGGGGAGACACAAACGCGGCGACGTTTACAAACATTGATCTTGAATGCGTAACGGTGCGCTACTCACTGACAAGTAAACTGACATCTTCCGATGGGTTCTGGAATGAGGAAGACGAAGATAACAATGATGTAGGGAAGGAAGGGATAAGTAAACTTTACATCACACGCAGAGGCACGGGGACGTCATGGGAACGTAGGGCACAAGATGAATAAGAGTGGAAGGCAGCAACCTAACAAATCAACTGGGAACACGGAAACAGCAGAGGAACCGCACACACCCTACACAAACAGACTCTGAGACCTTCCTGGGCACAGACGAGATAGAGCAGCGGTGACATACAACGGAGGACACTCCGGTCAGCGAGGCAGGCACCCAGGAACGCGGACCGTCCCACGCGAGTTTCATAATGTAGATATCACAGATATAAAAGGAGATGTGGAGGATGAGGCAGACACTATAGAGGTACGGCAGCATAAATGGACGAAAGGGCCGAATATTCGCAAATGCCATTACTGGAGAGAGGGGGAACAAGGCCACAATATATACACTGGAAACACATAGATAGGGAAAACATTAAGAATAGGTTGCCATCCCTCAGTGGAGGAACGGGGAAGTGGATATAGTGGATATAGGAAATGGAAAAGCAGACAGCGGGCCATAGGCTGGCAGTGGGGGACGTGAAGGGGCTATTGATATCAAAATTGGGCAACGCTGCAGGTAACATTCGGAAGAGGGCGGGGTTTCCAGGAGTAACAACATGAAACACCGCACATGATGGGTCCCCATTCGAGAACTGCAGTCACGCGGTGTGGCAAGCACTACGAATATAGTACCCCGACACTTTAGATATAGGGGCAATCACGTCATGCAAGATGCTTGACGATGAGGACACTGATAACTACATTCAAGAGATTCAAGAGCTCGGGTGCCTTGAAACTCAAGAGCCATGGGACAAAACAATGGTTATCTTCTACCATACCTTAATACAAGGACTTCTGGAACCGGTGCAGAGGCAACTTAAGAAGTTAGTTGGAATGGAGGCTAAGGCTTGGCCAGAAATACAACTAACGATAGTGCACCATTGTAGGTTATGGCAGGAAAAGATGAAACAGAAGGCGGAGGATAGGAAAGCGGACGAAACTAAACTGGTACAAAAGAAATTGTTGAAATATTCCTTATGGGGAGCAGTAATCACGAGGGCCTTGCTCCACCAACTCAGGTAGTAGTGTCCCAACCCCAGCCACAACCCCAACAACAACCGCCTCAGCAATCGCCAACACAACAGCACCAGCAACAAATGGGGTGGCGATACATGGGCATGGGCAGATACCAACAAAATTTCAGGGGCAGAGGAGGATTTATAAGGGGGTGGGGCTTCGGGCCACAAGCACACCATCCCAGAAGTGGATTCAGGGGCTAACAACAACAGGGATTTAAAGGACAAGGGGGAGGAGGAGGAGGATTTCCTTGACGAGTCCTTACATCCAATGCTGGATGTAAGGACTTGTAGGTCACATCTCACGCACCTGCAGATACAGAGCAGCAAAGCAAGGGTGGGGGGAGCAGAGGCAACAAAACTACCAAGGGGGCAAAAACAGGTATCAACAAGTAGGACAACCGCCCATGGGACAACAGCAAGGCATACCACAGCCAGCAGCACAACATCAAACAACACAGGGAATTTTGCAACCACAACAGCAACCACAGCCACAACACGCACAGACTGCGCAACAGTTGACACAACTGCAAGATGTTGCACCGCAACCAATGGACAAAGCAGTGATGGTGCCAAAAACGAGGATGGGATGTCAGTCCAGAAAAATCAAACACCCCTTGAGGGTCCGGAAATGAATGATAATTCAACCGCCTCATTTACAGTTCACAGTGTAAGAATATATATTCATTAGTCATTAGTTATCACGTAGCTATTAGTTCAACTAGAGTGAAGCCATTTTAAGATGACCAGAATCACCATTTTGTTTTCTCTCTCTGCTCTCTCTAACGTTGCAACTTTGCCTCATGTAAAACTGCTTTGCTGTAGATATTATTTCGCTTCAATGGTCCAAGGCTAAGAAACATGTTGAAACATTACACTGGAGAGCCAGACAGAAATGCCCGATTCCCTCCCTCACGTATCCTTGAAGACAGGGAGCAAGGCATTTAATCAGTACACCAATGCCAGCGAGTCTCCTGAAAGAATAGCAATGTATGAAACTAGCATTTAAAGAGTTGAATTATGATCTTCTTTACGGCCCCCCTTTCTGAGCCCAGTGAGGCCCCAGAGAGCGGGCTGACTTCTAGAGCGAGAATCAAAACTTAGAGATAGTGAGGCCTGGTATGTGCCAGTCTCCTACGTGCAGCTTGCCCATGAAAAAATAGAAACGCTGTGTTTTCGCAAACAAAGAATGGTGTCTGTAAAACTGGAGATTGCAAACTGTTACTAAATATGGTGGTCTAAGGTGTCATATTTGTCACACTGGTCAATCATCTAATTCAAAGGGAAATGAATTGGGGGCGGCATCAAATGTGTCATTACTGATTGTAAGATGCTCCGTTTGTATATATGTAACTGATGTACGTCTCGCACTCTCTTGCGTCCCCCGAGGTCTGTTAGACACACGTCGCGGGGCGTGGGACCACTTGGCCAACTGGGACTTCTTTGTATTGCAATAAACCCTAGATTTTGGGAACAGAAACTTGTGTCTGGCGTATCTATTCGTGTGTGGTGACTGTGCCTTCTTTACACATCCGAGGGTCCCTCAGGGGCCCCTTCAAGATGGCGCCCGAATAGGGACCCTCTCCCACTTGTTCCATTGTGTATGTTGCAAAATAAGGAAGGCGGTAAGAACGGCGAGGACGGGAGCGATCGAGTCGGGATCAAGAGGTGTTCGGGGAACCCCTGCGAAAGCGATGAGAAACTCCTTTGCAGATCTGCAAACCGCTGATCCCTGATCGACGTCCCTGGCCAGTGAACAAGGAGGCGAGGGTCCCGAAACGAGGCAGAGCCGAGATACGCAGACACAACGTTATTGGTTGCGTCAGTATACGGACGAATTGTGTCTTGAAAAGCCACATTGATTGATCAGGTGAGTCGTGCCCCGATTCGTAAGTAATCCTGATATTGGTTGAGAGTTGATTTTGCAAAATCAAACACCAAGAGTAAGTTTGATTAGCCAAGGGTAAGGTTAAAACATGCCTGGGGTATTGTCCACCTTAGCGGGATTTTTCCGCTGCGGTGGACAATCATTGGAAACTGGCCAGGAAGCACCTCCGGGAGGAACGCCGGCTTATGATATGTACATAAAGTATGGTATGGGAGCGATAATGTTTTGTGAAACTTGGCATAAGCAAACCAGAAAACAGGAAAATCTTCAGTGGCCGAGGAATGGGAGTTTTTAGATGGAACGTATAGATAACCTGGAAAAGGTGTGGATAAGTAAAAGAGCACGCCCTGGAGCACTTGATATCCTTAGGGACTGGAGGAGGGAAGCAATGCTCCAATTTAGAAGTAGAGAGAAACATGCGTGCAGGCATACGTCAAAGACGGAGAAAGCTGAGGAGAAGGAGGAGGAGGAGTGGAGTAATAGCTTGCGAAAGGCGAGACGGCGCGATGAATTAAACATAGAAAAAATATATCCACAAAGAGAGCTACACTCATCGGACGAATTAATAAACAGAATCTTAACTGAAACAAATAGGGCCCGAGGAGTGAAACTAAAAAGACTACGGCAGTAGCTGCCCCTCAACCCCCTCCCGTTGCTCAGCCCCTCCCAACACCAGCACAGCCACAGGCTACATCAGACACTGCACTGCCCACTAGCCAGCCAGCCCCAAGTGTTTCGAATTACCACGGCCCCAGCAGACGGATCCCACTTTCACTGCCCCCTCTGCACCTCCTGATCAAGAGGGTGCCACTGTCCCGACTGCCCCTCCCATGAGTGGAATTGAGCAGAATGAATGTACGAGAGTAACTCGCAGCGCGATCAGTAAGGAGAGAAAGCGTGAGCTGCAAGAAATGGCAGAAATGTAGACGATAATGATGAGGTATCCACGCTAGTCTCCCTTTATGACTTCAAAAGAAACAACGAAAGACAGGTATTATTGTAATGCATGGGGGAATATTTGTCGGGACAATGGAAAAAGTTAATTGGGAAGTTACCACTGCAACGATTGTTGGATTTAAATGCATTAGCCCGTTGTAGAGGGAGAGATGAAGAAATAGAAGAGCATGTGAATCGACTGTTTGAAATGAATAATGAATTGGATGAAGAGTATTCTGAAGTATTCGCCACACCGGGGAATAAGAGAAAGAATATTGAGAGGGGTAGAAAGCAGCGATTTATGTCACCAGCAGCGCAAATTAGTGCGGAGCTAAAAGTATGTATACGGGAGGCACAAAAATGGATTTCAGATCCCAGTATTCCCACAATGGAAATACATGGAATATTTGATGTTACACTTTAGCAATGAAAAGGAGAGTGTTACAAACGATGGTTGAATATTTGATAAACAAATATATAAGCGAGGAGAAGGTGAGCCCTCCTGAATTGTTGGCGGTATATAAGAGAGCGATGGAACAGGGAACAGGAGAGACAACCTTATCCCTCGACTTGGGAATATTGGTGCATATGAGAGAGGGGGGAGGAATAGTGAGTGTGGCTTATCCCATGAGAGAAGTGCCCCGTACCTTTGTACCGAAGGTAGAGACTCCCACAGTAGGCAGTGCGCCACCTGTGGTAATCCCAGCACATTACACAGCCCAATATGTGCACGTTCCCTTCTCTAGACAGGAAGTGAATAATATAAAACAGACAATCCTTGACATACGAAAAAATCCATCAGGTTTTTATAAAGAAGTGGAGTCTTTATTGCAATCTTCAGTGTTCATGATGGGTGATATAGATCTAATATTCCCCGTAATTTTGCCAGCGGATATATGGAAACGAATAAGAAAGGTAGATGATGAGATGGCTTATGGCGCCACGTGGGCAAATTTAATACTGGAAGATAAAAATAAAGAAGTGATTGCACAGCCAGGGGCGAATATGTTAGCATTACCAGCACGAATAGTACAGAAGTTAAAAGAATTGGTCCCAGAGAAAAGAATTCAATGGGACAAGATGACGGCCTGTGTTCAAGGTAAAGACGATTTGTCCACAGATTATTTCAACAGATTCGAAGAGATATTTACAGATTTCAGTGGGCAGGATGTGAGTACGGAAGCAGGGAAAAGGCTATTTGTGGATAAATATGTGAGAGGATTAATACTTCTGATTCAAAATTTGATAATGACTTCAGAAAGTGCATGGCAAGCAAAAACGCTAGGAGAAGTATTACATATGGCCCAATATTATGAGAACCGGGTAAACACTGAGAAGGAAAGAGAAATATAGGATAGAACAAACTTGAAAACACGGGTGTTACTCCAGCAGATAGCAGGACACCACATGGGAAGGGGAAATGCAGAGTAGGGGAAATTCGAATATGCATGGAGGGCCTTTGGGATTAAATCAATGGGCATACTGCAGAGAGGAAGGACACTGGCGGGCACAATGTCCGCATTTGCAAAATAGAGGCAGATATAGTCAGAGAAGGCCTCACAGAGGGCACATGGGAACAAATGGTCACAACAGAAATCATATGCAGCAGCATTAGAATGATCAAGGGAATGGTGCACAGAATCAAGGCCAGGCTTCGAATCAAATTACGCAAAGTCAAAATCAGCAGGTTGTGCAAACGGGAAATAGAGGGAGAGGGGGGAACATTTTTGATAACCAGACAGGTGCATACTATAATAACAGTGGTGACTACACATCGGATGATGTGTGGTTACCCCAATAGGACAGCCCAGGACAGGGGTCGGAACCAGTGTCTATTCCCGTGAATCAGAAAGGACCCTACGTAGAGATAAAAATCGGGAATGAAGAGCATAGATTCCTCGTAGATACGGGGGCACAAAAGTGCTCGATAGATCATCACTTGGTTCCAGACATACCTCTGTCAGGGCGACAAAATATCTCAGTAGGGTTCGCAGGTACCCCAGTAATAAACCCAAAAAAAAGTCCAAATCAGTGGCAGTGACAATAGGGCCTTTTACTGAACATTGCCCATTTCTTTTACCAGAGCATTGTGGGCAGAATCTTTTAGGATTGAATCTATTGAAAAAACTAAGCGCAGTTATCCATTGTACACCAGATGGGGTATTTTTGACTATTTCTCCCCAGACCATGCCGACTTCTGAATTTATGGCAGAACCCTTAACAGGGGAATTGAGTACAGTGCCAACTTGCATTTGGGCCGTGAATGACAATGATGTGGGATGTTTGAAAATAGAGCCAGTAAAAATTACATTGAAAGAAGGAATAACGCTACCGCGTATTCCACAGTATAAAATTTCAGCAGAAGGAGAAAAAGGATTGAAAAGTATTGTTTCTGATTTGGTGAAATTGGGAGTGATTGAAGAGATTACAGGTAGTGTATGTAACAGCCCCATTCTTCCCGTGTACAAGAAAGGGGGTAACGAGGTACCGTACCATTTCATAATTGATCTCTGTGCACTGAACAAAGTGGTAGATCCCCAATTCCCGTTAGTGCCAGAAGTCACTATGATCTTGACAATGATCCCTGCTTCGGCAGAATACTTTAGTGTTATTGATTTGAAAAACACTTTATTCAGCATTCCAGTACACAAAGAAAGCAGGTATTTATTTGCCTTCACTTTAGGAGGACGATCATTCACATTCACACACATTCCACAAGGCTATACTGAAAGTCTGAGCATATACAGTAGAGCGTTGAAAGAGCAGTTGGACATGTTAGAATTACCAGCAGACTGTGTGTTGTTACAATACATTGATGATTTACTAATCGCTGCTGACACGGAGGAGATATGTAAAGAAGGTACTGTTCTATTATTGACTCATCTAGCCACGCATGGCCATAAAGCAAGCCTAAAGAAATTCCAGTACTGTCAGAAAGAAGTAGCTTATTTGGGTTACCTACTCTCAAAGGAAGGGAGAAGATTAACACCAGAGAGAATAAATAGTATTTCTGGTATGCCTATTCCAACAACACAGAAAGGTGTGAGAGCGATAATAGGGATGGCTTCTTATTGTCGTCAATGGGTTATGAACTTCGCTTTGATTGTAAAACCAATGATGGAATTAACAAAAAAGGATGCTGTGATGCCTTTGCAGTGGAATGAAGAATGTCAGAAAGCATTTGATTCGCTAAAAACCATTTTGAGTTCTGCTCCATTTTAGGCACACCGAATTATGAAAAGGTTTTTAGGCTATTTGTGCATGAAAACGAAGTATGCACGTTGTCTGTCTTAACACAGGAACAATGTGGAAGAAATAGGCCGTGCAGCTATTTTTCTTCTGCGCTGGACCCTGTAGCGCGCGCACTACCACGATGTTTGCGAGCTGTTGCAGCGGCTGCTGCATCAGTGAAACAAACAGAAGGGAAGGTTTTGGGGCACACCTTAATTTTGATGGTGCCACATGCCATAGATGTTCTACTCAATAGAACACAGACGCAACACCTCACCTCTGCTAGATTGACTAGATATGAAATTGTATTGTTTGCGCCCAACATCCAAATTATGAGGTGTAGCTCTTTGAATCCAGCAGAATTAATGCCAATGCCCGGCGAAAACAGTGGTGGGACTGAATTGCCTCCCCATGATTGCCTAATGGTTACTGAGGAAGAAACAAAAGGGAGAATTGATTTGAGTGACACACCACTAAAAGAAACAGATGGGGAACTGTATTGTGACGGCTCCTGTTTTAAACTACCTGACGGCACATCAACTGCCGCATATGCTGTTACGACATCAAAAGGTGTTGTGGAGAGTAAAAGAATTCCTTATAACTCTGCCCAAGCAGCAGAGATAATTGCTTTAACAAGAGCTTGTGAAATTTCGGAGAACTTGAGCGTAAATATCTATACTGATAGCCAGTACGCCTTTGGCGTAGTTCATAATTTTGGCCGATTATGGGCCGAGAGAGGTCTCTTAACATCCCATGGGGCTAGAATTCAACATGGCCCTCTGATTGTGCGATTACTGTTGTACTTACGTGTCCAAAGCACCTGGCAATAGTGAAATGCGAGGCGCATAAAAAGGTGACATGTAAAGTGGGAGAAGGAAACGCATTTGCAGACAAGATTGCGAAACAGACTGCTACTGATTTGAGTACAAAAATGTTGACAGTACAATCGGAGGAAGTGCCCTGCATGATAGAAAATGGAATTGTGACTGTTAAAGAAATGCAGGCGGAAGCTACCGCCGACGAAATACAGGGATGGGGCAAGGGCTCTGATGAACTGGATTTGGGATTTGGAGGGTCGCTGGGTGGACAAAAAAAATGGGAATTGGATGTTGCCAAATGAGTATGTAAACGCAATGGTTACAATGGCTCACAGTCCCACACACATCTGTGCGAAGAAAACAGTCCAACATTTAGCCACGGTCTGGGAAAATCCACTCATAAAAAAGAATGCCGAGAGGCTGGTGCAAAACTGCATCACGTGCCTACAGCATAATGTGGGAAAAGGAACAGTGACTCCAACAGGGAGTTTCGGACCTCCCTCTATGCCATTCGAAGTGATTCACTTTGACTTCATAGAGATGGAGAGATGCCAAAATCTGAAATACGTTCTGGTGATCATATGTGCATTAAGCAAATGGGTAGAAGCATATCCCTTGAAAGATTGCACAGCCATGAGCATGGCAAAGGTAATGGTAAAAGAGTATTTCTCTCGCTTTGGTCTGCCCCGTGTCATATGGACGGACAATAGTCCGCACTTTGTGGCTGCAGTGATACTGCAGATTTGTGCAGCATTACAGATCGATAAAATGTTCCATAGTTCGAGACATCCGAGTTCGACCGGTCTTGTTGAACGGCATAACGGAATTTTGAAATCCAAAATCAGTAAGATCTGTGCAGGTAGCAAATTAAGCTGGGTAAATGCATTACCAATAGCGTTATTGTGCATGCGAACGTCAGTGCAGGCCAGAACTGGGCTCTCCCCCTATGAGATCATAATGGGGAGACCGGCAAATGTGTGGTGCGCACCTCAGCCTAAAAGAATGAGAGAGGTAGAATACCCTGTACTCAGCATTTATTGTAATTTGTTAGTAAAAAAAACTGTGTTTGATTCATCAGCAGGTGCAGGAGGCATTACCATTGCGGTATACTGGCCCAGGACATGCATTAGAGCCCGGAACTTGGGTGCTCATCAGAAATTATGAGCGGAAAACATCGCTAGCACCCAGGTGGCGTGGGCCCTACCAGGTACTTTTAACCACGCAGACAGCCCTTACGCGTGGATGGACGCAAGGCGTGGATTCATGCCACGCACGCCAAGAAAGTCCCATCGCCATTCGACACGTCAACTGATCGGGACAAAGACCAGAAAGAGATAGCAGCGGTTCCAGAAACAAAAAATGCCATTGCCAGTCCCTTGCCACAGAAACTGCCTGATCCTGAAACAAAGCATGATGAGATTGCCATAAAAACGGAAGAGCAAAGAGTGCCTCAACGTTGTCCAGCAGATTCTGCATCTCTGCTGGCCGACATCAAGCGCATACCTCTGTGGCGCCCACCATCTTCTGTTGCGCCACAGCCTGCATTGTCGCCTGGGCACCCATCATCATCTGCCATTGTGCCTCAGGCTGACTCCAGGCTCGAGACCGGAAGTGCACCCGCACTATTTGTTAATCACACGGTACCAGGAACAAATCGGTACAACCTACGGAGCAGAAAGAAGGAGTGATCACATTTTTCATCTCTTGGTGAATTTCTTGCCTCTGTTTCCTATTTCCAGATGAAGTGGGAACCGGAGGCCTAGAGGAGGGTGGCGTAAGAGTTGTGCAAGTTAGACAGCTCACGAAACGCAACTCCTCGGTGCTAAATCCATGTGTCAGGAACCCGAGTGAACAAGCGGGGCACACGTGGTACAAAGGCAACTGCTGTGAAATTGTAGAGCGATGTGCAAAATGCACGAAGGCCTTGCAAAGTGAAAAAAGCAATCCAGGTAGATAGCAAACTGGCAAAGAAAAAAAAACTGTAGACATTGATTGAACTTTTTCCAACATCCTAAGAAGCACATGAACAAGAGATATTCACGACGAGCACAGCGGAAGAAGAAGGACGAGAGAAGAATGTCGGAACCAGCGAATGCCTCCTCTTGCACCAATGCTGATAGCGAGTTAAACGTAGTACATAATAAGGTGAAAAAAGGACATGGTAAAAAGAATTGTATGCTAGGTCTAACCATAGTAATGTGCATAATGAGTATATTAGTCCCAGTGTTGACCATAACAGTGTTATGGTACCTAGAGGAAATGCACCCTCTTGAAGTACTTTTGCCCATGATGAACATTTCCACAACGGAAAGCCCAGTCCATGTGATTTCCTATACCTTGTCCCCAATGGAAGAGAAACATAGGGAAGGATATGGGAACAACACATTGCTGTTAATAATGAATATGACACACTCAATCCTAAGAAAAAATAATTGTTGGGTTTGTGCCCACCTGCCGCAGCATGGTAGTCAGGGAATAGGATGGTATGTACAGCCCCTGCCCTTAACCACTGCATGTTATGCTTCTCTGAGTGCCCTATGTTATGGGAAATGGAACGAAAGTGAAACTGGTCAACTAGATAAAACGAATATGAATGAATTCGAGGAAGTGATTATGAAACCGGTGGGTTGCTCCATGTTCCACAAAAGACGATTAGTTACACCAGCAATAATGCCACAGGATAGATTGTCTGTACCTTATAAAACTTCTGTGATCACGTTCCACATGAACCCACAGGGGAATAAGGATGCGCAACCCCCTTCATATACAGTGTATTATAACCCTCATTCTGTCCCATTCTGTTTAAAGAAAAAGGGTTCTTTCCAGGTAGGAACATTTACCAGATGCAGGAATATAGCATTCCTTGATAAAGAAGTGGAACCAATATATGTGGGAGATCCTTTGTATTTCATATGTGGAGAAAAAGCATATCCTTGGTTACCTAGGAACTGGGGAGGTACGTCTTATTTGGGATTTCTGTTCCCTGGGGTGTTTCTTTTAAAAACATCAGACATAACCAAGTCACGACCTCGCTGTAATATTGAAGACGGGTTGATTGTAGAGGACATAGCAAAATCATTTATACCATTTTGGGGCCAGGCGATAAACTCTTATGACATAAGACGACTGTCTAGGATATTAGAAGAAACAATAAATGGAACCACTGATATATTATATAATATGACTCTTGAACAAAAAGGAATTAGATTAATGTCACTACAAAATAGAATGGCCCTTGATATAATCTTAGTTGATCGCGGCGGTGTTTGCAAAATCGTGGGATCAGCGTGCTGCGTATTTGTAAGTGACTCCTCCCCCACGATCTTTGAGGCGATAAGAAAATTGCATGTGTTAAGTTCTGATCTTCATCCCCCTGAAGGCGGTTGGGAATTGAACATAAGCTCCTGGTTCTGAAAAGTGTTGCGATCCTGGGGATGGAAACTATTTGCAATCCTAGTAGCAATACTAGGAATATTCGTGACATGTTGTTGTTGCATACGTTGTCTCCCCATAATATGTACTGAAATTAGCGAAGAGTGTGTACAAATGATGAAACGAAAAAACATTACTAAATCAAGCACTCGCCATAGTAACGAATCTGAAACCATTAAAGAATTCATGGCAATTGATATTGATAATAATAACGAGGAGACAACAAGTGTACATGAGTCCGAATTTGAATCCGATTCCGAATCTAATCCAAATACTTGGTCGTAGGAGGATGCAATGTATGGATGAGACGTTTGGCTTACGGCTAAGGGGAGGGTTTGTCAGTCCAGAAAAACCAAACACCCCTTGAGGGTCCGGAAATGAATGATAATTGGTTGGCCGAAGACCAACTGCCTCATTTACAGTGTAAGAATATATATTCATTAGTCATTAGTTATCACGTAGCTATTAGTTCAACTAGAGTGAAGCCATATTAAGATGACCAGAATCACCATTTTGTTTTCTCTCTCTGCTCTCTCTAACGTTGCCACTTTGCCTCATGTTAAACTGCTTTGCTGTAGATATTATTTCGCTTCAATGGTCCAAGGCTAAGAAACATGTTGAAATATTACACTGGAGAGCCAGACAGAAATGCCCGATTCCCTCCCTCACGTATCCTTGAAGACAGGGAGCAAGGCATTTAATCAGTACACGAATGCCAGCGAGTCTCCTGGAAGAATAGCAATGTACGAAACTAGCATTTAAAGAGTTGAATTATGATCTTCTTTACGGCCCCCCTTTCTGAGCACAGTGAGGCCCCGGAGAGCGGGCTGACTTCTAGAGAGAGAATCGAAACTTAGAGATAGTGAGGCCTGGTATGTGCCAGTCTCCTACGCGCAGCTTGCCCATGAAAAACAGAAATGCTGTGTTCTCGCAAACAAAGAATGGTGTCTCTAAAACTGGAGATTGCAAACTGTTACTAAATATGGTGGTCTAAGGTGTCATATTTGTCACACTGGTCAATCATTGCCTCTAATTCAAAGGGAAATCAATTGGGGGCGGCATCAAATGTGTCATTACTGATTGTAAGATGCTCCATTTGTATATATGTAACTGATGTACGTCTCACACTCTCTTGCGTCCCCCGAGGTCTGTTAGACACACGTCACGGGGCGTGGGACCACTTGGCCAACTGGGACTTCTTTGTATTGCAATAAACCCTAGATTTTGGGAACGGAACCTCGTGTCTGGCGTATCTATTCGTGTGTGGTGACTGTGCCTTGTTTCCACATCCGAGGGTCCCTCAGGGGCCCCTTCAGGGAGGGGTGACAATAATGGGACACAACCCTTACACTGGCAACGGACAATCCCTGTACCAGCAATAGGACAGCCCACAGACTACCTTGTTGTGTCCCATCCTATCGGTGATGCCTAATCCTGCGGAGGAACCTCGCATAAAGGTGGCGATAGGTGACAAGACTTTTTCCTTTCTGGTTGATACGGGGGCTACTAGGTCATGTATACGGGAGGGGAAATACAATTTGTCAGGCGATGCCATGAACACTCAAGGATTTTCTGGGGCTCGAGAAGTGGTT
Organism: Ambystoma mexicanum; assembly: GCF_040938575.1. Taxonomy (NCBI): domain Eukaryota; kingdom Metazoa; phylum Chordata; class Amphibia; order Caudata; family Ambystomatidae; genus Ambystoma; species Ambystoma mexicanum. The sequence continues at coordinate 865,605,043 of NC_090928.1, forward strand.
GCATTCACTGATAACATCCCCTTATCTATCAGGGATCATGACCTCTCACTACCCCTACTGTACTCCAAACATGTGCCTGTAAACATCTTGGTGCGCAACATAATGAGTAGGTTGAACATGGCTATCTCGTTCACAGATAAGGGTAAAATATGCTCAACACCAGCATACACATGCTCACGGCAAGGCAAATACTCCAGGAATACTGCAGCAAGAGTGTACAGAGAGGGGAATCTGTAGACCCTGAGGTATTTTAATACGGGACAGACATGGCATTAGAGTGGCTACCAGGGATTGCAGCGAATGTGTGGAGAAGACCAGGTGAGTACCTCTTTAGACCAGAGACACCAACAGACGAGAAAGAGGGGACTTTCATGTCTATATACATGGAAGGAATAGTAGCACGAGAGGATTGGATCGCAGTACATGCCCTAGATGATGAAGGGAAGGCATGGAGGGCAGTAATAGCACTGGCGGAAGGGTGCAGATTGATGTAACTTTGTGTACAAGCGAGATGAAGTTGGGAATGAGTGTGTACTGGTTACAATTAACATACAGAGAGGTGGCCCAAAAAATGGCGATGGCATTAGAAGCACCCCTACCAGCAGCACCCCCATTCTGTGAGGAGGACTTAGCAAAGGTACCGACATCACTATAGATAACGAGCCCCTATGATGTGGGGTGCATTAAAAGCATAGGGGGAATGAAAATAAAGCTAAAGAAAGGAGCCATACTACCTACAGTTAAGCAGTACCCATTGTCAAAAGAAGCAAATGAGGGCATTTATGAAATGATAAGCGCCCTTATCAAACGAGGCATCCTAGTACCATCGGAATCCCCTTGCAATACCGCGGTGTACCCCGTCCACAAGACATACAAGATTTGAGACCCCTTAATAACATTGTAGAGGCAGAGTACCCAGTAGCAGCTAACACAGCTACAATACTAAGCGGCATCCCAGCGGAGGCAACATGGTTCACCGTGATCGACCTAAAAAATGCCTTTTTCACCATACCGCTACACCCAGATTCACAAGACCTGACAAGTTTCATGTACCGTAACACAAAGTGGAAGCACACAAGATTGCCCGAAGGGTATTGTGAGTCACCGTCTATCTTTAACAGAGTAATACAGATGGACCTAAGCAATATTGAAACAGAGAGTATGATACTACAATATGTAGATGATATCCTCATTTGTAGCACCACAGAAGCAGAGTGCAGGAAGGACTCAGTTAAAATGTTCACGGTATTGGCAGAGAAAGGATGCAACGTAGACAAAGCAAAATTGCAATACTGTCAGGAGGAGGTTCTGTATATAGGTCAAATAATATCCCAAAAGGGCAGGCACATAGCGCCACAGAGGGCACAAACAATATTAAACACACCACCATCACAGATGATAAGAGAATTACAACAGTTCTCGGGCTATGCTACTATTGCAGAGTATGGGTGTTTGACTATAGCACATACACGGGCCCCTTACTTACAGCCCTTAGGGAAGCACAGATGGGAGAAAAGAAGTTGAGATGGACACGGGAAATGACAGATGCATTTAACAAATTGAAGGAAGCAATATCAACAGCGCCAGTCCTGGGTACCCCTGATTATAAGAAAGCGTTCTTCATATTCTCACACTCTGACGGAGTGGTAATAAAAGCAGTACTTACACAAAAAAACAGTTTGGGCCACAAACCAATTGCATACTACAGTGGGAAATTAGACCCAGTAATGACAAGGCATTTCCCATGCGAACAACATTTGGCTGCTGCAGCCTTCGCTGTAGAAAAAGCATCATCAATAACAATGGTATGTTCCAGAACGCTGTATGTGGAGCATGCCCACTTCGCGATCCTGAACAAGCCAGAGAGCACACTGAAAACACAGAGAGCAAAAAGGTATGAAATCATCCTCTCACGCCCAAACTAAAAATAGTAAGGTGCAGGAATGTTAACCCAGCTAAATTCTTGACAGAAGAGATAGAAGAAGAAGAATATGTCCAAGATTGTACAAATGCTGTTGAATACTACTCAGAGACACGTAAAGTAGAGGAAGATGTACTTGACGGGGCGATGTACTGTATATTGACGGGTCATCACAAACTGACCAAGGTGATGGGGTGAGAAGAACAGGGGCAGCAGTGGTAAGATTAAGAGAGGACTGGACTAGTGAGGCAGTAAAATGTGTCAAACTGCCTCCCCAATATTCGGCCCAAGCAGCATAACTAGTGGCCCTGATACTAGCCCTTTGAGAGAGTGAAGGAAAACGGGTCACTATCTATTCAGATAGTGCCTACGTGATGTCAACAGTGCATTCAGGCCTAGCCAGATGGTTGAGAAGAGGGTTTAGATGGGCAGATGGTACACCAGTTCAGCACACCCACCTTCTAGGGGAACTAATTGAGGTTGTAACATATCCAATAGAACTCGCATTGGTGAAGTACCAAGCACATACTAATGGAGAGGACCCAATATCAAAAGGAAATGAAGCACCAGACTTCTATGCGAAACATGGCTCATATTTTGGGGACTTATAGGAGCTCCAAGAAAAACAAAAAGAGAGGGGAGGGGTGAGACAGATGCTAATGAAAGAAGGGTATAGTCACCTGCCCCAGACACAAATAATGGAGTGAAAATGAACTGGGGGTAAACAGAGGGTGCTCAATGTCCCCCACAGATGCTCTGTGGACACAAAACAATACAGGGAAAGTAGTCATGCCACTTGCATTATTAGAAAGAGCATTAACACAAATACACTATCCTGCACACACAGGGAAAGAGGTAATTACGGCATGCATCAAGGAATCAAAGTGATCAATTGAGTGATACCCCAACCCAAAGGCCTTTTCCTACACCTTCACATCGACTATGTCAATATGATAAATGTATGCCAAGGCTACCGCTACGTGATCGTGGTAGTATGTCCCTTTTCCAGGTGGATAGAAGCAGGCCCGTGCTCCCATGCCAATGCATTACGGGCCACCAAGTACCTGGTTAGAGAGGTGTTCAAACGGTGGGGTTTCTGTAAAGTCCTATGATTAGACAACGGACCCTTCTTTGCTAATGAACTTGCTAGGCATCAAGCACAAGTTTGCTTGTGCATATCACCCGCAGGCCAACAGCATTTGTGAATGCCTCAATGGCCTCCTGAAGGAGACGATAGCAAAAACGCAACAAAGCAACTAAAAAGAACTGGCTCTACTGCCTGCCTCTTGAGCTGCGGAGTAAACCAGGGTCGGACCACCACCTCATGCCCCATGAGGTGGTGACCGTTCGGCAAATGCACCTCCCACTAGCCCCACCTACAAGGGCCACTCATGACTGTGAAGGAATGGCCAAAATGTTTGGAAGTGAGATGCATGACTATGTTACTTCACTGATTACTAGTGCCTCTTTTATCTCTCAACAGATCCGACGGACACAGGGGAGGTCGGAGAATGATCTACAAGAAATAAGTGCCTCTCAGGACACAGCAAAAGCACCACCCATCAAAGAAGGGGACAGCGTCTTACTGTGTAACTATTGCCAGAAATGGAATTCCCCTAGATTCACAGGACTGCATACTGTTGAGACGGTTATGGACAGGGCGATAAACGTAAGGATAAAACCGTTTGGCCCCACACACATGACATCAAGTCCTACAAAGCCGCAACCTCTCCTCCGCTCACCTACAGGGCCAACCCTGCAGCTACAGCGAATACACAAGATAGTAACAGTGCCCTACTAGCAGTAACACCAAATTTCGATAATCTTATGAACATTAGTGAACAAGGACATGCCCCACATTCAATGACCAGGTGCTCACAACGGTTACAAGTGCCGTATCACCCCAATTGAACTAATAAACTGAATTATTAAACGATACAGAATTACATTAGAACCACCTACCAGTAAGCGCATGATGTTCTGATGTAGATAGGGCAATCCTGCACACACTCACCCATTAGGAATACACTGTGTTAACACTGTCTTAGTATGTTCTTTCTTTTCTCTCTCCGCACACGCAGGGTTCTGCGTCCCAGCAAAATGTGAATGAATGAATGTTAGAAGTAGGTTGAAATAATTGATTGAGATGCTACTTCCCATTGAACACCCTGAAGCTCTTTCACACCAATATATCCATGCTCTACGAAGACCCACTCAGTTTAGACCATGGCCACCATGCGTATATTACAACGCGTTTATTGAATATAGCCCAATCAGACCCTCAACTCCACCACGTCCCATCTGTCCTTAGAAATAAATCAGTACGCAGGATCTGGGAGGAGTTATTTGCTTGGGCATTCAACAACTACCTAGTGAATTGGGCTTAAAGTACTTACAAATGCTAACCTATTAACTCTGTTTTATTGCGATTTTCGGGCGGGCAACTGTATCATCTCATCGACCCCTGGACCGGGGTGTAAGTAAAAGTAATGCCTACTGTAATAAAAACTGTATTAACAACAATGTGGATTACGCTATTTGCTGGCTTGGTAGCTGCCATTGTGTGGCAGGCATATGCAGCTTTGTACGTTTCTGCAACGCACTATACTAACATCCCTCCCACCCAAGCCACAAGGATCACTGTGTCAGGTGGTGTAGATGACACTGGCAAAAAGTTAAGGAGAGGTAAGCGTAGTGTTGGTACTGACATTAATGGGGTTGACACATATCTCACCGCTACAGCACACATCACAAACAATAAGTGGTATAAACACATGTCGAAAACCGGAAAGGACACAACACGGGACAGCTGCTATATCTGTTCCTTGATACCAAATGCCATGAGCGCGTCCAGACTCTTTGTGGCTAAAGAAGTAGCAGCACCGACGGCACAATGCCTCCTGTACCTCGCTCTGTTTCAGACGCGAGGGAGATTCCAAGGAAAGACAGCAACTTTTCGGTGGAGATCAAAGGCAACATAGCTTCATTAAGACATTACCTATGTTTGACAACTACTGGTAACATACTCAAGCACTACGATACATAACTGACAGACCAGAAAAAGGAGAAACAATGGAAGTGACATTGAACTTCCTACAATGCAAATGGAGCGCCAGAGAGATAGGCGGAGAACCCGGGTGCTGGGAGCACCGCCAGATGTTGGTGTTTGGAAAGGTGTACACTAAGGAAGGATGGGTGGACAGAGTAGTGGGAAGTAAGCCACTCACATTAACGAAGGCTGCAGTGAACAAGGGACAGGAAGAAAATGACAAATGTCTCAAAGAATGGGCCAAGAGTGCAGGTTTGCTGACATGGCTGGACAAGGAAGATGGATCACTGACAATCAACCCCCTCACGACACCGACTTTGTGTCACCAGCACGATGGGGATGTGGAAGTAGGATCAAAGGAAGGATGCCGGAGAATAGAGAAGATAGAAAACATGGGAACAGGTACAGCGGTACTGATGGACCATTACTGGGTTTGCGAGTCAAAAGCATATGACAAGCTACCACCTAACTGGGGGGGATTTGCTCCCTGGCCCACGTCAACGTACCCTCGCTAGTGGTACCCCAGAAACAGGTCATGCTAGATGAATTCCCGAAGATGGATGAGGGCAACAGACGGAGGAAAAGGTTGATACCGCATACTAAACCACCACTGAGTACTGTTGCCACCAAAACCACTACATTGCGGAAAGTAAAGTGGCAAGGGAATTATCTATGGGGCAAATCAGAAACGGCGCTCGACGAGGTACCGCCAGCACATCGGCTGTTCAGCAGGACTGCCATGTTCTTCTCTGCGATAATACACCCAGGGTTACAGACGTACGCAGATGCAAAATGGCTCCATATCACACGGTGGGAGCATATGATGACAATAAACTCAACAGTGAACGGATTCAATGAAACAAAAGAAGAACTCCGAGCTATACGTTTAGTGGCTCTGCAGAAAAGGTATGTCTTGGACCTGTTCACAGCTATGGAAGGAGGAGTAGGCGCAAAGATAGGAAGTTCTTGCTGCACGTTCATACCAGCAAACGATGACGATAACAGGACATTATCAGAAGCAGTACTGCAGCTGGCAAAGATGCATGCCAAGATGGAAGAAGAATCAAAAGGCACTAAGAAGGATGAAAGTTGGTTCTCATACCTATGGTCATGGATGCCGTTCTGGCTGGCAGATATCCTCAAAATACTAGCAGGAGGCCTAATATCGGGATTGGCCTCGCTATTTGGAATAAAAGTGTGCAGGGCAAAATCTAAGACGACGGCAGAAGAAATGATTGGGATGAAATTGATACTACCTTCGGAGGATGACCAACACAGAGACATAATACGTATGGAGTGAGACTGAGACAACAACTAATTGAATCTGACATGTACCCTCCATCGATGAAATTAGAAAATACACGAAACCCCAAGATTTATGTTGGGAAATGGGTCTATTTCAAACCTGGCGGGGATGTGTATATATGTATTGGTCATTTGAAGATCATGTGAACCACTACGGACACCTCACAGGAATAACAAAGGTATGGCACCTGAGAGACAACAAGAGAAGCAATAATTTTGTGGTCAACAAGTCGACCAGAGGGGGGACTGAAGAAGGGATATCCGAATGTCCCTTCCCTCCAGAAGAAGCCCCTAACCGGAAGAAGCACTCCCGACATAATAACGGTCGATCATGTGAAACTGCACCTGGCTCCACCGTTCCCAACGCCAGTTCACATCACGCACGGCACTCAGATATTCAACCACTGAACCCCACAATGGCACAGGTCCTAGCCGACCTAAGCAGCAATAATCAAGATCGAGCTAGAATCGACTATATGGATCAGCTCGACTAAGCATTCCACAAGCCATGCTGCAAGTTAGAGACACCATGACGACATAGCTGCGTTAGACAGGAAGAACATGTGCAGCCTGCACATTCGGGACACTCATACATCAATCTACATGAAGAATATATGCGTACAGTTCTATGAGTTAGAGGATAGTGACACACAAACTGTTTGCACGTTTATTGTTTTTTATAATAGGCTTGCTACCGTGACGCAGAAACGCAAGACTCCAGAAGAGCTTGTCTAAATGCTTGCAGATGCTACATGCTACTAACCCTATGGATGGATCGGAGCACACGAGGGGCCCGACCATCCGTGGCATACTTTAACCCATGCACAATTATGTTGGAAACGTAGCTGAACCAAAGTAGGTCTCAGACCACTCCAGCACACTACAACTCCTTTCGTAGACAACTTGAAGCTGCTGAGTGAGCAGAATCACCCTGGCGAGGCTGCCAACGCCAAGGTTGCAATGTTGCAAACGACATTCTTCATTGACCAAGCCCCGTTGGGCCCTGACGCAGATGACAATATCCCCAAGGCAAAATACAAATTAAATCGGAGTAATTCGATCTCTCCGGCGGTCTCCGCACACGTGATCCAGCTGACCTGACGCAACGCCTAGACTTGGAAGCTGGGAAGATGAAGCCGTCTCACATTTGAGACCAAGCCTTGTAATAATATTGCAACAATTTATCTACAGCATGCGTTGGGACAGGACCACTCTCATGGCAGTAGTCAGACTCCCTATTGTTACACACTGTCCCATGGTCACACCTTACTGGTACACATTGAATGAAGGCAGGTGTCTTGCGGGCTGGGAACAACGGCGATCCCATGCTTGGGGGCCCGCGTCCTGACCAATCAGGGCACTTGGAGACAGGGGCTGCTGGCCGGACTCCTCAGCCAATCATCACGATTCCTAATATAACATTTCCAAAGTAACAATTTTTAGGGACGACCCAAGCTCACCACCTGACCCAGCAGCCGCCAATAACCAGGCACTCTATACGTCTTTATATTGGACCTACCACCCGAGAACCAACCAGGAGTGGCGGTTGGTTTTGGGGATGGGTTTTTGTAAGGGACCAAGATTGTGATGTCACAACAGCTTAAAAGGGGCCTGTGCGCCCAAAATCGATGAGATGTGCCTGGACCTGATTGTGTTTCATGCATGTCATCTCTGCCTGTTTGAACTAATAAACAGCAGTACTCCTTGCTCTTGTGTGGACCTCGAGTTCTTTGGGACTTGGAAGGAGTTAGGGCCTTCCATGAGCTGGAGGTCCGCTGACCCTTGGTACAGCTCTGCCGACCCCAGAATTTACCCAAACAAGTGCTGCTCATTTGAAAGTGGGAAGGCCGTCAGGTGCCAAAAGGACTAATGGTCGTCAATGAAAGACCTGAGCCTGGATTGCGGAAAATGGCGAATGATGTTTTGCTGGCTTGGGAGAAGAATTGGCGACATTGTTCCTAGGTCAGCAAGTTGGCAAGTGGTGTCCACTGCCAATTTGTCACTTTAGAAGTGGGAAGCATACTGAAGGCCTGTACAACTCCCAGGGTCTTTCTTTTGAAAACTAATGGCACAATTCATGGAATTCTTTGCAAGGTTCATAGTTACTTTGCACTGCTGACACAAAATCTAATTCATGGAACTGTGCAAAGTGTATTTTTGCAATGCAAAGTCCGTGCAAAGTCATTTTGTACCTCAAAAATGACTTGGTACTAATTTTACAAAAAAATGACTTCGTACTAACTTTGCACTGACTTTGCACTGCAAAAATACACTACAGAGTTCTGTGAATCAGGTTTTGTATCGGCAGTGCAAAGTCACTTTGTATCGTGCAAAAAATTCCATGAATCGGGTCCTAAACCTCTAAAGGCTGTGCTGCTGCAGCTCCTTCTGAATAACAGCATAGCCTGCATCTCCAGGTGTTTCCAGGCCCCCACTGTTAGACCCTTCTGATATGTTTCTTGGAACTTTTGGGTTATGCAATATCGAACTTTGGTTGAACATTTGTTAGGGTGGTTTAACTTGTATTTTAGAAACTGGATTAAAATGAGACTACAACTTTCTTTGCGCTGCATTTGTGATGAATGACTTTTAGGTTTTAGGTCATTGTTTTTGTTTGTTTGTTCTTTACTTTCTCCTTTTCGCAATTTTTGTTCTCTTTGCATTCACTTTCCTTTCTTTCTTTCCTTCCTTTCCCTTTTATTCTGTTTAGACTTTTTTCCTGTCCATCTCACCCGTCAACTCTCCCTTTTTCATGGCCTCTTTCATTTGCCTCCCACTATCCTCAATGTCCGATCACTCCCAGCTCATGCCTCTGATATTCATGACATTATAACCAGTAATAACATTGACCTGTTAGCCATCACCGAAACATGGTTACATGAAGCATCAGGCCCTGCCGTCACACTTGCACTACCACCGGGCTTCTCCATACTCAGACAAGATAGGCCAGATCGAATAGGAGGCGGAGTAGCCCTCATCTACAAAGAGAACCTACAGCTCCGACCTGTCAGTTACCCCTCGACCAACAACTCTGACCTCTTATCGGCCAAACTCACATTGTCACCCAACAGCACCATCAACATTCACCTACTATACCACCCCCCCAGGCAACTCCCCAGACTCACAGGACAACATCTTACACATCCTTAGCAACAATATCAAAAGCTCCACCAAAACCATTCTACTAGGGGACCTCAACCTCGGATTTAATGATCCCAAGGACAAATCTGCAGCCACTCTCACCAAGGAACTCAATGACCTGGGCTTCATCCAAAAAGTAGAAAGTCCTACTCACATCAAAGGCCGCATACTTGACTGGATCGCAGACCATAACTGCCTCTCCTCTATCACCTCCAACTCCTCACTGCCTTGGACTGACCACAACTGCATAGAATTCTCTATTCCTATCACCAAAAACCTTAAGACTCTGACCCCTGCCAGCGCTGCACAAGTCAGAAGCTCTAAAAACTCACAGAGGAGAACCTACGCCCATACCTCAATACCCCAGTGTTAGCCCCCCCATTCGCTAGCGACCCCAATATCCTAGCAGACATCTACAAAAATGTCCTCACCAAAGCTATCAATGTAATAGCGCCACTTGAATGGAAAAAAGAGAAGAAATCCTTACACTCCAACTCCTGGTTTACTGAAGAACTGCACTCAATGCGATCCCACAAAAGAGCAGCACTAAAAAACTGGCAATCTGACCCCTGCACCAATACCAAAAACATATTCAATTTAATCTCCCACCAATACAAGAGAGCTATCTCCAATGCCAAAGCCAACGCCTTCAACACTCGTATCGCCAATGCCAAGTCACAATCCAAAGAGATTTTCGCAATCTTTAATGAGCTCATCTCCCCCCCTAATACTCCAGATGAAATAATCAAAGATGAAGCGTGGTGTACCAGCATTCAAGCTGCCATGCTTCACAAAATTGACCTTCTCCAAAAGAAAATCAAAGACCACTGCAAAGCACTTCCTCACCAGACAGGAACCAAACCGACCAACACCCCACCCACTTCCTCCAAGCCCACCATACCTGACTTCTCCTTCAGAGATGTCACTGAAACAGAAGTTATCAACCTTCTAATAAACCTCAAACCCTCCCCATGCAAAGGCGACATTTGCCCACCTAAACTAGTCAAAGACTGCGCAGACTGCCTTGCGCCGCTCCTCACGGCATTTATCAATGTGTCCTTTAAAACAGGCATCATCCCAGCCAACCTCAAAGAGGCTTGGGTCCGGCCTCTCCTAAAAAAAACGACTCTTGACCCCTCACAACCCAACAACTATAGACCAATAACCACTGTGCCATTCTTGCTGAAATTACTGGACAAAGCCGCACACTGCCAAATCCAACACTTTCTGGAAACCCACTCCATCCTCGGGACGAGGCAATCGGGCTTCCGGAAAGGACATGGCACAGAAACAGCCCTGGTAGATCTGAAGAGCCAGATCACCCAAATCATGGACAAAGGCAAGCCGGCTCTTCTGCTTCTTCTAGATCTCTCAGCCGCGTTTGATCTGGTTGATCACAAGATTCTCACTTCCCACCTCACGCACTCAGCCAACTTCTCCAAAGAAGCAGCCGCCTGGATCACTTCCTTCCTCGAAGGTAGGGCCATGAAAGTCTTCTCGGGCATCGCCAACGCCACTCCCACGACAATCCACTGCGGGGTCCCTCAAGGTTCCTGCACTGCACCTACACTCTATAACTTGTTCACCAAGCCACTCTTTGACAAACTTGACTCATACGGCATCACCTACACGAACTACGCGGACGACACACAAGTACTTCTACCCCTCTCAGGCTCATACAACGAAGACGCAAAGGCACTCCACTCTATCTACTCCATCATCAAGGCATGGATGGCAATTAAAGGCCTCTCCCTCAATGGTGACAAGACTGAAATCTTGATACTAGGTCAACAGAACACCTTAGACAAACTGGACAAACTGTACACTAACTTCTCCATTGACAACTCCATCATCCCCGTGTCCACAGCCGTCAAGACACTGGGAGTATACCTTGACTCTTCGCTATCAATGACTAGACAAGTCAGCGCAATCACTTCCGCATCCGCACACACCACCAAACTTATAAACGCCATCAAGCCCTACCTCTCTAAACCTAACTGCCTCTCCATAGCGAGGGCAACCATTGGAGCCAAATTGGACTACTGCAATGCTCTCCTAGCACGCACATCAGCCAAAAACATAAATAGACTACAAATCACGCAGAACAATGCTCTCCGGGCCGCTCTTAGTATCCCAAGAAGAGAGCATATCACCCAGGCCAGGCTCTCAGTCCAATGGCCCCCAGTCAAAGAACGGATCACCCGCAAAATCCTCACCCTCACTCACAAATGCCTCTCCTTCTCCGCCCCGTCCTATCTTTCAGATACCATCCTCAAACCTTTCTCCACACGTCCCACTAGGACGCAATACGCTAACCTACTCTGCACCCCACGCATCAAAAAAGCCAAAGCCGGAGGTCTAGGTTTTCCCTACATTGCAGCACAGACATGGAACGCTCTCCCTTCAGACATCCGAACGGAAAACTCACTTCCCATCTTTTGCAGGAAACTGAAAACCTCGTTCCTTGCAAAATAATTAGCAAACTCTCAGGAAGCCATGTAAATATACTGCCTTGCTATTGTATATATTTCCTCTGTAATTTATGTACTGCTTGTAACTACGGTTTCCTTTGCAACTAAGATGTCTGTAACAAGCGCCACGATGCTTCTGGGCTGATGTGCGCTCAACAAATTTGAATAAATAAATAAATAAATTGTGCGGCAGTCTCTGTCTCTCTCGCTCTCTTTCTCGAGTCAGCCTACCTCATGCTCCCAATCCTTGCTGACTCTCTATGTAGCCTTCCTAGTTCCTACGCTCTCTGGTACCCACATCTTCATCTGCAGAGGTAAGGCAACACCCTGACATATAGATAATTGATTTATGCATACAATACCATTTATTACATGTGCAGCATAAATCCCCGCTCCTTCCCCATCTAGGGTGCATCCCTCCATGTCCTCCACTGCCAGGCTGCAGTGTGCCTTTATCGCTGCACCCTCCTTTACATCATAAATTGGAGAAACCAAATTTCCGGACAGAAGACTCATCTGTGCTCACTTTGCAAGATGCTGTTCCATGTAAGACACAGACCTAGCAAGGACAGTGAGTCCTGTGCTCTACTGGAGGTGAAGCAGGCGACCTGATCACAACTTTGTGATATATCCCCTCCTCAAGAGTTTACTTCTAGCACAGACAGGGTTTGTAGTAGCATTTGCTATCCAGTAAGATAGAGGGTATGCCTGCGGAATGCTGCAGTAATCTGTGATTTATGTACAAGTCAAAGGGACCAGTCACCAGTAAGACAGCTCAGTATTTTAATAAAAGTTATCACATGTTGCAGACATCGGCTTTAACCCAGAAGTCACAAGTATATATTCCAATAATATAGCCTGGCATGTTAATGCGCCTGCTGCAGAACACTGTGTGCAACCAAGGGGTTCAGCTGCCCAGGATACTGGGAGAGAGAAATGGAAGTGCACAGTGGGAGTGAAAGATAAATGGTAAGCGGAAGAGAAAGGAAAAAGGGAAGAAGGTAGGAAAAGAGCGGTAGAGAAGCAGAGAGAGGGTGAGGGATAGAAATGTGAAGGTTAGAGGAGCAAGGGAGCCGGAGGGCAGTTTGGGCAGGTGAAGAGAATGAGTACTTAAGTAAGTTTGTGAAGAGAGGCGAGCAAGGAAGAAAGGGAGATATGGGAAATGACATATGGAGAGAGAAGGGGTGATAAGAAGGGAGAGAATCTGAGGGTATTGAGGAGTGGGAGAGATGGAAGGATGAAATGGAAGAGGAGGGGGGAAAACTATTTCCGCAGCAAGAAAAATAAATATTCTTCGACTCAGACCCCCGAACTAGAGCCCGAGAGGTGAATTTAATTAATTGGTCCCTAAGAATAAAAGATGCACACCTTTTCATCAACATATAGGTATTAATTGAGCTATAAAAACAGTACAAACCCAGAGCAAAAGAGAAACAAGAACAATAGTTTGGCAACAACAGTCTACCAATCTTCCCTTCCCATCTGCTGGTGCCTTTCTGTTAAATCCACTCTCCCTTCACTTTTGACCCCGGTCTCCTTACATCCACTCCTTATCACCATTCCATTTTACCACAAATCCTAAGGAGTAAATTAACCCCTATTATGTCTTTTTGGCCTGATTCGGGAGAATCAAGGATGACGCCTCCTCTCCTCTGGGAGGGTTGAGCAATGCAGCCCCCCAGATGGTATTTCTTCAGAGCTTTAGTGCACTCCACAATGCCTCTTTGAACCCTGTGGCTACTCCTGGCAGGCCGTGGGGGCATTCTGTAATGAAAGACTGTCACCTTCTCCCCAGTGTACTACAGCATGAAATAGGACCGTTTGTAACTTAAACAATGTCATTTTAAAGCACAGAAATATATCTTTTGCAGCATTTTTACCGCACATTTTGAATTGAGTGTGTGAGGTAGTGCAGGTATGCATACAAGAGAGAGAGAGGGTGCAACAGCAATTAGAAATGTAACCAATGTCTCTAGTGTGACATACATCTTTGCAAACAACATCTGAAACTTTGTATGGTGAATGTGAAGGGTCACTAATATTATATATGGAGAAACAATATTATTTTTTTTAATAGCGTACACTGCATACTAAATCACTTTTGGGTCCAAGTAAGGCACAACGAGATTGAATGAGTTGCCCAGGATCACACACTTGGTGAAACTGGAACCTGAGACGAGTCTGAAATGTAGGTACTTGACCAAGTATATTTCCAGCTGGTGCAAATATTTATTTTTAATGTTTGGGTTTGAAAACCGAAAATAATAATTCATTTTGTACAGATGACTTTGAAAGTCCACAAGTCACATGATATATCAGCCTGACAATGTATACAACCTTGTAGAAACACGATTAAAAAGAGCATAGGAGTAATTTTGTTTTGCATTCCTAAATTGAATTGCGGCAACTACTTCTATTTACACTTTCAGTTAAAATGGCCCTTTGTTGCAATTTTAATTGTTGAAAAGTAAATATTAAAACACAGGCAAAACAGCCTTTACTCATATGTGCATGGAATAGTGTAAATGCCTCTCACAATTAACGATTGTGGGAGCCATCTACAATGTACTCCTTTGGAATCTGTCCGCTTTTACCAGGTGTAAAAGTCAGGTGGATTCAATAGATATCCATCGGTTGTCAACCAGTATAAAAAGACATGCTGGTGGAAAATGAAGCAAATTTGACAGGGGGACCTGGAAGACAAGCAAATGTATTAAGTCGGCTTTGCCTTCCAACGTCTACTTCCAAATCGTACAAAATCACACAGGCATAATTAAATGGCAGTAAATGCTTATATTGACAGTTTTAACACTCCACCTGTCTTAGAAATGGACCACCTATGATTGTAGCTTAATTTTCCCCACTGTGAATGCTACAAGTTCCAGCACGCACATTAATAAACAACTAAAAAAATTAGGGACACAAAGTGAAATGCAATGCATGGCAAGGTCCTTGTTTCAAACAGCTTGTTGTCTACGACCAGAATTTCTAGCCACTCAACAATCCCACTTAAATTGCTTGTATAATTCTAAGAAAAAATTACCAGGAGGATTTACATTTTTCTATGTTATGCCTCTTTCGACAACTTACAACAGAATCAGATGTTTTAACCAACAGCCTTAAGATGTCTACATCGTGTTGGTGCAAATCCTTATACTTTTTTGGTATTGGGTTATGGTTTTAGTATATGCTAATTAAAAACATCTCCCCCCCTACTGAAAATCAAAAGATGGCACGCATGGACTGTCATTTTATTATTGCCAATGAATTGCTGTCAATGCTTGTGTCCTACTGTGATGTGATATAATTGATCACATCAAATGTAATGGTGGAATCCGAAATAAATGTTCTAAACTTGAAACCAATTTTCAAATTAAACCTTACATGTATTAAGCCGTCTGAACATTTATTTTAATTTGAGTTGACATTGTATCTTAAACGAGAGTAACATGAACATCTCCATTTTTGGTTTGAATATCAAAATATTTTTAAATATTGCCCAACCCTGCATGAAGTAATTTGCAGTGAAGCGTCCCCACATGCTTAAACAGTGTCTGAATGCATGCTCACATTGGCCAAGCGCTCACTCAGTCTGTAAGGCATAGATTCCTGGCCTCGTGCTTCCCATACAACAGCTGAACATATTTGGGGAGTAATTGATCACGGAGGCAACTGTACCAGCAGACCCAGGCCTCTCTTATGTGGAATGTCGTTAGCATGCACAACGAATAGCACAGACTGGCGGTGACCATGTGATGACAAGGTGCATTGTCCACATTTGAACTTGTGATCCTTCTACACGTCCACTCATGACACCAAATCAGCCTGTGGATGCTTGTGATGCTCCGAGCAGGAAAAGGATTTCACACTTGCATTCCATTATAATAATGTGTTTTTTATATAGCGCTTTAATCTAAAGCGCTTTACATAGGACATATTTACATACATTACTAATATAGAAGGCGATTCTGCTGGAGAGGGGAAATAAAAGGCATCCAAAGTAATCTTGGGGCCTGATTAATGGAATTTGTTTGCACAGTGCAAAGTGAATTTTCAGTGATGCAAAGTGACTTTGAACTGCTCCACCCTGATTCATGGAGCGGTGCAAAGTGTATTGTTGCAGTGCAAAGTGACTTTACACGGCAAAAAGACACTTTGCATTGTTCCATGAATCCGGGTGTTGTTGGCAGTGCCCAGTCACTTTGCACCAGTGAAAAGTCACTTTGCACCATGCCAAAAGGTCTATGAATCTGGCCCTTGGGCTCCTATTATGGAACGTTTGCCCTGGTGCAAGTGCAAGTTATACTAGAACCAAAATTGCATTTGGGCATCAAGGCAAAGGACTAGGGCAGACATTGTGCTGGGGCACAAATGCATTGCACAAATCTGTTTTTTGCACTAGAGAAATGTTTGCCCTGGCGCTCATTGCACATGCATCAGTGCAAAGTTTCTGTAATACTGCTTCCGGGGTCTGCGGAAATAACTGAAACTGCCATATCACCTCTATGGAGAGGGAAAGTGAGCAGGTTAAAATAATCATCGTGCAAAATATACAAAACTGAGCATTTTTTTAATTTTTTTATTTAATGGAATTTAATCAGTCAAAACATGATTTTTATCAAGATTACGATCTGACTTGGTCTCTTCACTTCTTTTCAGGTTTGAGGTGTTTTTTTTTTATCATTTAGCCTCTATTTTTCGATACAGTTCCGGGAAACAAAACTTGTCCGTGGTCAGTTCGTGGGGCTAGGTTCCGCTAAACAGTATCTGCAATCGTTGTCTGTCTAATCTGCTGAAATGCTAGTTCTATTAGTTTGACCATTGCGACATTCCATCTAGTGGTTTCTCCTGAAATTAGTCTGTTCCAGAGTTCTTCTTCCAGTGCCATCCAGGGGTTTGCTATCAGTGGTAGGAGGTATACACTTCTGTTTTGTTTGGTTTTTGGTTTCCAGATGTTTCAAAGTTTCTACCAGACCTTGATTTTTGCAAAGGCGACAACCCTGTGCAATCGTCGGTGCCCGAATGGTCATGATTTCGTGTGTTAACAGCACATTTAGTCTGGCTTTCAAAAACAAGTTTCTCTTCCCTTTGTCTGGGAATTTTACACAATAATTTGGAGGGCTTTTTAGCTTGTTAAAGGTCGGAGGGAGATATCTTAATAATTTATTCGCAGCTGCTTTCTCAATAGTGTGAATCCAGTCCATCTCCTCCATTTTTTGTTTCACTCTGTCTGGGTTTTCTTTCAGGTCGTTTTCTTTGCAGAATATTAAAGTCAGCATCTCTTTTTGTCTTCCTACCCATTTATTTAGAGCTTTGCATGATCCACTTTCAATTTCTTCCAAGATGATGTTGTATGTGGGTAATGTGGGTAATGTATCTGCCATAATGATTTTTCTGTACAGTCTCATGGCGCTTTGGTCAACCATGGATGCTAGTGATACCAAACCCAATTCCCGTCTGATAGTCGGCATTGAAGTCGACTTGGGTAAGCCTAACACTGATTTCCATACGTAACCCTCCAGTCTGTTCCAGAGGGAACGTGGTATATTCAATGATGCTTCCATTCCGTGCACGAGTGACGGGACAACCTTTGTCTTATAGAAATTTATCGACGGTATTAATGAAAATTTTCCAAACTGATCTAGTTTGCGACGTTAGCCGTTTCACCTTGTCCCACAGCAAGTCTTGCGTTTTCTTGTCAGTTCCTGAGCTGTCAATATTGACTCCTAGATATTTGAAGTGCTTTACCCTTTCAATTTTGGTTTTGTCGAGAAACCAATTCCGCTGTTTAGTTGTTTTTCTGGTTACTTTCTCTAAAATCAGAATTTTTGTTTTCGTTTTGTTTATTTCCAGGTTGTTGCCGTCAATGTATCTTGCCAAATTAGTTAATTTTCGTTGCAGACCGATTTGCGTTTGATCTATTATAATGACATCGTCTGCATACAGACGTCTTGGAATAGTGGTTTTTCCTATTCTGGGAGGGAATGCCCTGATTTTTGCTTCTGCTTGCTGGTAATCTCCTAGGAAGGAAATAAAGAGTGCCGGGGCCAAGTGGCCGCCCTGTTTAACACCTCTATTTACTGAGATCTCTTCCGATAGTGTCCCTTGGTGGTTTAACTTGACTCTTATCTTGGTTTCGGAGTGACGTTCCTTTATTGGTTCGAGAACCGATGTTGGACAATTCCAGCGTGTAGTTTCGACCACAGTTTTTCTCGATCAATCTTGTCGAATGCTTTCGAGAGGTCCACGAATGCCAGGTACACCTTCAGAGCTCCTTCCTTCACTTTCGCTTTCAGGATATTTATCAGCATGATGTTAACTGCCGTACTGCCGTTTTTCTGAAAACCTGTTTGCAGGTTATCTTTAGATGGGGTGTTCTTTTCCTACGACCTGAAGTGTTCAAGCAGGCGTGCTGCGTAGATTTTACCTATGATATCAAGTAACGCTATCGGCCTGTAGCTCTCCGGGTCTTCCCTGCTTCCTTTTTTATATACTGGAACGATTGTTGCTTTCAGCCAAGTTTCTGGAATCAGTTTTCTTTGACCACACTCTGCAAAGATCTTGCTAATTACTTCTACTCTTTAGGGGACTGTTTCAGGTCCAGATTAGTCAGTCCATCTGGACCTTGTGCTCTTGATGTTTTCAGCTTCCTGATTGCTATTTCTATGTCCTCGGGGTTTGATACATCAACCCAGGTTGTACTAGGTGCCCGCACCATCACAGGTACGGCCGACTTTGGACCATCAAATTGTGTCGTTAAGTATGTTATCCAATTTTTTTCCGGCACTGCATTGGAGGGCACCAAGGTGGAAGTGTTGTTCATCGTTTTTATAAGCGCCCAGAATTCGCTCTATTTTTTTGTCGACAGTTTTCTCATCATCAATTCTGCATCATTTTGATATTGTGCTGCTCTATGCTGCTTTGGCCAGCTTTTATAATTTTTAACTTCTGACTGCCATTTCTCACATTCTTCCTTGGCGCTCGTTTTCCTGGCTATTCTCATCAGTCTCCGCCTGACTTTCCTTTTCTCTACCACTGATTTATCGTAGGCATGCTTGCATTGATCGACCTTCTTTTTTATCCTGTCACTGGAGTTCGATATGCCAGTAGTAATGGAAGATAATTTGGTCTTTCTTCATTTTTCCTATATGGATTGATTACATCACTCTGATCCAAAGATGCTTTGATTTTCCGAACGTCTGCTTCCGTAAGACGGAGCCGTAATTGTTGAATATTTACTTCAATATTTGCATTTTAGATCTGTTTTTCTGGTCTCCTTCCTTGCCATGTACAATACAATAGATTATGGTCGCTATGTAGCGTTCTTTGAACATTGATGCTCTGGACAATCGGTATTAGACCTTCACTGATGAAGATGTAATCTAATGTGGCTTTTGAGTTCATTCGTTCCCATGTAGGGATGAGATTTTGATCTGGGAACAGCGAGGCAATGTTATAGATGTTTCTCGTTTTGATGGCCTCGTTCCATGCTTTTTCTCGCTCCACTGTTGCTTCTTTCACTCTGTTCTGTAGGACCTCCCTGAACGCTGCATTGCAATTTGCATTGAAGTCGCCGCATACAATGATTTCTATCTTGTCAAATTCTTCATATAGCTGATCTATTGTTTCTCCCATTTTAGAGCAAAAGACTTTAGTTGACATGCGTTGAGGATTCCAGTAACTGTTTATTATTGCTAGATGGTTTAATTGCTTGCGTGTGTTCGCTGGCATTTGTTGAGTCCATGTTGTCATGGTGACTAGCATTTTGTATGATTCTTTCAGTTTTCTTGGTTCCGTTAAACCCATGCCCGTTCTAATCGCCATTAGCAGACCCGACGACGGTCTGCCTAATAGTCTCTTAACCGCTAGCGATAGTTCAACCATAAACCCATCGAGCATAGGTTTCTCCGTCAACCATGTCTCTTGCAGACATAATATGTCATAGAGGCTTAAGTCCTCGTCCCCTACTGTCGTTAGATGTACATGGCCTCTCGTATTCCAAGATCCCAAGATGTATTTTTCTATTGCGGGATGCTCCTCCGCTCTTGTTGTTTCATTGGGATGGGCGGGGACAGACTGTGGTCATTGCTATTTTCCGCTTTTCTTGTACGACGCTGTTTTTAACCAGCTCCATGGGCCATTTGCTTGTGACGTCCCTGTTGATTCCGATGCGTTTCTCTCATTAGTTTTGTTCTTAGAGCCCTGTACATTTACATATGCTTGTCTCGGCGGAGACCGCCCTTTGTGTTCCTCTCTTCTGCTCCTTGGTGGTTCTTGATCTTGACTGCTATTTACCCTATTCGAGTAAGTCTGTGGCCTAGTTTTTTCCTCTTCGTCCATACACATTCTGTTCCTTTGTCCTTTTCCGTCTCTGAGCCTCTGACGGTTTACCAGACGGGTTTCGTGTTCTACCTGAGGTTTCCCCCAACGGTTCGAACTGTATAATTCCTCCGTTTGCGATTGATAATGCTGTGAGTAATTTTTTTTGTCTTTCTTTTCTCTCTCGTGCTCGTTGCTTCCCCTCCACTTTTTTATTTCTGTCAAACGAAAGCCCATTTGTTCCATTTCCTCGAATGCAGACTGGCCGATTTGTTTAATATCGGTCGATCTAAGATGGAGGTATGCTTTAGCTGTATTCTCTCTATGATACTGTCCCACCAGTTTAATATCTTCTGTTCTAATTTTCCTTAATGTTTTCGTTTTCTGTGTTATCTTCAGCACCGTGGATCGATTTAGTATTAGGTGACCTTCCATTTTTTCAGCTTGTTCTAGCTTAAATAGACGTATCTCTTCCTCCGTTCTGAGTCTTGACCTTTGTATGTTCTCCTCCTTTCTTGGTGATCTGTAGTTTCGGGGACTCAACCTGGTTCTATTTCTTTTTGTTTTCTCTTTATACCACTCCTCACTTGGGCGTTGTTTGCTTTTGTATTGGAGGTAGTTTTTGTTACTCATTGGGGACCTACATCGGTCCTTTTGGGTCTGTGTATCTTCTTCTCTAGAATTTCCTTCAGGGGTTAGTCCTTCCTTTTGGATTGTGTCCACTTTTCGTGTACTTCTCTTCTCATCCGTGGAATTTTCCCCCTGCTTCACCTCGCTCGAGTTGTTTTCCAGATGTTGGGATAGGTTCATTAGGTCTGAATTAGTCATGAATTCCTCCACTGATCTAGGCAATCTTGATATTTCACTCATCTTCAGGCGGTGACTATCATTTTCCCCCTGTTCTTTTAGTTGACGTCCAATTGATTTTTCTATTATCATTCGTTTGAACATCAAATTACTAATTTCTTTGATCTTTGTCCTTTCTGCTTCCTGAGTGGCTATCTTTAGCACTACCTTTTTTTGATTCGATAGTTGATTACTCTCTTTAATAAATTCTGAAGGCATCGTCGTATCTTTTTCATTCTCAATGGGCCTTCTTTGTGTGGATGGGTATTTAACTGGCACACTTCCACCATCTCGCTCTTGTTCTTGGCATTGCGAAGTATTCATTGATTCCGTTAATTTTCTATTAATCGTTTCCATGATTTCAATCTTTCTTTCAAGGGATTCAATTTTTCTTTCCCAGTTTTTATGATGGTCGCTTGCTCCTTCTTCAACCGCTGTTATATAGCCTTCCACGTGGGACGTTAGCATATTCGTCAAGACAGCGGTATTGTCTTGGATCTCCTCTTTAATTGCTTCATACAATTTGCAAAAAGGGGCTAATGCGATAGTCGTTAACATGTCCGATTTCTTGTTTGGCGAGTCTTTTTTGCGTTGTTGAGGAGATATCGCTTAGGCGTCTGTTCTTTGGTGATATTTGAATTTTTTCCGGTCTCCTAGGGACCTGTGGTGATTGCGATGAGATCTCCATGGACATACTTTGTTCTCGTTCTTTTGCTAAGAAGGACCCAGATGGCCTTCTATTGCTTCCTTGTTGATCCTGGTTTGCTCTTAACCCCTCAGTCTTTTTTACAGGTGTCACTAGTTTCTGGCCAGAGATCAGGTGGGGCTTCGTCCAGACAAGACGGTGTTCAATCTCTAATTGTGCCATCGCCTGAACCCCTATAGTGCGTGGTGGGCGACCATCTCCTGTGATTTGCTCTTCCTGTGTTTGGTGCAGCATGGTACTCCCCACCAGTCCTTCTCTATCACCTGCGTTCGGCGCTACCCCTTTCTTTTGATGTTTTACCTGCTCACGGGTTTCCTTAGCCCTAGACGCACTACTCTTGTCCCGTTAGTTAATAGTCTGCTCTGCTGGCAGGTTACTCTCGCCTTGCTCTTTAATTGTGTTCAATCTGCTACTGGTGAGTGTGGCTTGGGGACGGGCCTCTTTCTCTCGGGCCTTTAGTTCTACTATCAATGCCACCTCTATTTTCCTCTGTTTTGTTGCTGGAGGAATTTCTTGCACTGCTTCCAGCATCTCTGCGTCCGACAATTCCGTATCCGTAACCAATTTCCTTTTTTGTTGTTGAGTGAAGAATGCCTTTAGAGGGCATGACAACAGCGGGGTAGGCAACCCTTTTGACAAGTTTCCACGTCTTTTGTTCACCTTTGAACCCTCATTTACTGTTAGTTGTCCCTTATTTTGTTTCTGGTCAGTAGAAGGTTGTTTCTTTGTTGACCTCACTTTTATAGGATTTTTTGTCCCTTGTTTTCTTGGTTTAACCTCAATTTTAGTCTTTTTTCTTTTTTTTTCTTTGAGTGAGGTCTTGTTTAGTTCCGAATCCGCTTCTATGTTTCGCTCGTCTAAATCTTCTTCCTTTTCGCTTTCTGTGTCCATATCGCTGTCATTAATATCTATAATGTGGTCTTCATCTTTATCCATATTTGTCATCCTTTTGGTCGTATTAGCCCGGCCTAATTGGTTAGGCTGCCACTCTATACTGTCTCTGTGTACCATTGCTTTAATGTTTATTGTGCTATGAGTGATCTCTGGTTGTACTGTAATATTATCCGATATTTTTTCTGGTACTTTTTCTTTATTTTTTTCATGTACCTCCACCTCTCGGCTGTTAGTGTTTTCCGGGTTCGCATCACCTTGATGCTCCTCTTCGTACGGGCACTCCTCTGAGTCTGCTATACTGGCGCCGGCCACGCCCCTGCCAGGCTGTACCACTCTCAGCTGTGCTAATATCGTACAACTCCACCTGCTTCATTCCTTCCGTTCCGTCTCTCCACCTCACAGCTTGGTCCCCGCTTAGGATCCCGCGGGAGCCGTCCTCCGACCGCCCCCGCCCGAACCCCACTCGCCTCAACGGCAGAAGGCAGGTTTCGACTTAATGCGAGGGAAGTACGCTGTCAAGCATGTTGGATTCGGTCACGATCTTCCGGGAGAGCCGGGAGAGCCGGGTCTTCACTCACCGGGTGTGCTCACTCTTCCAAGACCTTTGGATCTGACGCTGGTGGCAGATTCTCCATGGCAGGTATGTTTGGTACTGCTTCAATGGGTAGTCCATTTTCTTGCACTTTGTCTTGGTCACCATCCAAGACCCGATCTTGATCCTGGTCTTGTGAGTTACTGGTGCTTGTCGTGCCATGCCGGACCCAGCCTTGATCCCGGTTCCGGTCCAGGTTCCGGTCCGCGTCTAAACATGCGGTTCTCAGTGCTGATAATGCTACTTCCTCATTCAACTCCTTCCAACCAGTGTTTCGGACTCCTTGTGACATCAGCCGCGTTGGTTTCAGTGCTGATTTCGACCGTCTCACGTCGGGGTCCATTAGACTCCGGCTCTGAGTCTGCAGCAGACTGCTGCAGACTGCCTCACAAACTCGGTTCACCAACTCCGCTCACCGCGCCGCAGTGTGTTGACGTACTTGTAGGCACCTCCCACACCAAAAAAGCAGCATGGAAAGACTCTGCTGCAGACTGCCTCACAAACTCGGCTCACCAACTCTGCTCTGAGCATTAAATTAATACATTAGATGTTAAAATAAAGTACAGGCGACCATGGGATGTGCACATGCTCTTCTGTTCGGGACATTGGCGGGCTCAAGAGGTTATGGCAGGTATATACCTGCGCCTGGCATGCCTGGGGTCTGAGCAGGATCAGGGGGCTACTACCGCTGTGTGGGGGTGGGAGGTGGGTGGAGTGCATTCCTGAGCATGTCCCTCTGTGAATCAGGAGTATGCGCATATCCCTCTGTTATTATTAGGGTTCTTAGTATTAGGGTGCTAGGGTATTTACGGTTTGATTTATTGTGACTAGAGGCTGTGCTTATTAGCACACCCTCAGCCATAAAAGCGAAGCATGTGCAAGTGGCACAGGTGCATGTATTAGCATTGCAAAGCATCAGCTCGCCATTGCTCTTTGCATTGGGCAGTCGGATCACGCAAGTACAGTAGGAGCATATTTCGGGAACGCAGAGCCAACCGTCGAACTGTGCCAGCTCACATTCAGTGCCCGATTCCCAATTCATGGAATATTTGCCCGGTTAAAAGTGACTTTGCACTGCTGAAAAGTGACTTTGCACTGCCAACACAAACCCTGATTCATGGAACTGTGCAAAGTGTATTTTTTCCATGCAAAGTCCTGGCAAAGTCATGTTGTACTGCAAAAATGACTATGCGCTGACCTTCCCCGGACTTTGCAATGCAAAAATACACTTTGCACAGTTCCATGAATCAGGGTTTGTGTTGGCGGTGCAAAGTCACTTTTCAGCAGTGCAAAGTCACTTTGAACCGGGCAAATATTCCATGAATCGGGCCCTCAAAATCTAACGACCTGCATGCTCATAGCATCATTTCAGCACCAGATCATTTTTTTTTGTTTTGTTTTTGTGCATTTAGGAAATTTACAAAAACTTTAAGCACGTGTATGCAAAACAACATTTAAAACAATAAAATACATTTCAATTTCACAATTTCTGCCCTTTATAATGGAATAAAAATACATGAATACTTATAAAAGTTGATAACTGGAATTCAAAATCAATCTGCAAGTTTTGTGCATTTAACAAGCTCCTTCTCTACTTCCTTTCATATATAATAGGCAGCTGTGGCTATTACCGTCGAATTTGCCCCACAGAAAGTGGATCGAAATTGGTCCTTAGCAATATCCTCGATATTTTGCGCAAAAATAACATAGGCCTTCCCATAACATTCTTTCATTAGCACACAGCCAAGACGTGTTGGCTGCTCTCAATCACCTTGTGGCACAATCTACAAAGGCGTGCTTCAGTTGGAGTATTTTGCCAATAACCAATATATAGTCCACGGTAGGTAATATATTTAGACGCAGACATAGTACAAAGCGTTTTCAATCCATAGCGCATAATTTAGTCAAACAGCCACATGGTCTGTACCATGTAAAGCTTTGCTATGAATATTTGTTATACCTTTCTTTTTCCGAGAGCTCACCCACGTTCATCACCCTGTCCCAGCATCTTGATTTATTTTGTATCTTAATTTCATAGTTAGGATCTGTACTCACGATGTTCGGCTCCAAATCTAATGCCTGTATGAAACTACCCACTGTTTTTTTTTAATTCAATAACACGATAATACTCGTGGGTAGTAGAAAACAGCATTCACACAGCAATGCAGAAAAGGCACGCGCAGCAGCAGTGGAAAGATTGAAGCAGAGAGGATAGGTCCGAGGAGACCCCAGCGCTGGGACCACCCTGTGATACATGCACAGGAAAGACGCATATTTACAATTAGTAATCAAACTATAGGCCCTCTTCAGCATTACACCTTGAGCATGTCCTTGAGTTCTAATGCTCTGGGGTCCTTTTTATCTTGATTCCATTGTTCTGCACATGGTGACTCTAGCAGATAGTGCCTTATGATTTTCATATTGCAGGGAACTAAAGATTTATAAGATGTGGAAAGCAAGGGATAGAGCCACCGGACAGCACTAAAGGGCTGGGACGAGAGCTCAGGGGCAACATGCTCATCTTGGAAGTAAGACAGCGCTGAGCCTCGATACCCGGTCCCGCGCTTAGAGGCACAATATATAAAGACCCAGTGTATTTATTTAAATACTGTAGCTATACTAGGATCCCACACGTTATACTGGGGCACACTTCACCCACTGCTCATCCCCTCTGATTCCAAAAATAATAGTAGCGATTGCCGCTAACACATGCACAGGTTTGAGGAATCCACCCGGTATGGCAACACTGCCAGTAGAGTGGTAACCGATGCAAATTTAATAAAATACTATGGGCCTGATTCGGAATCGGGTGCAGAAATGGTGCAAGGTCTGCGCACCGAGAAGGACCCTGTGCGAGCCGTGGTGCAGAAAAAATATTGCGCGCCCCGTTTATTCAAGTATTCAAAGGCGCATTACTAGCTGACGTGAAAGTAAAAACAAGTTGCGCGACGAATGCCCACAACATGCCCCCACGCACATCAAAAAGCAAGCTAGAGGCCAAACCAGGCACAAGCCTCATCGTCCATCCCCGAACCACCATCCAGTACCCCTGTGAGAAGGCACGCCCTCCATCGCAAGCCCAGGCTGCACCCCAGCGAAAATGTGTGCCTCAACTTGCAAGCCCAGGCTGCACCCCTGTGAAAATGCGGGCACTCCATCGCAAAGCCAGGCTGCATCCCAGCAAAATCGCGCGCCTCACCTCGCAAGCCCAAGTTGCACCCCTGCAAAAACGCTGGCCCTCCTTCACAAGACCAGACTGCACTACAGCGAAATCGCATGCCTCACCCCGCAAGCCCAGGCTGCACCACTGCAAAAACGTGATCTCTCCACCGCAAGGCCAGACTGCACTCCAGCAAAATCGCGCCACACTTAGCAAGCCCAGGATGCACCCCTGCGAAAATGCGGGCCCTCCCTCCCCAGCCCAGGCTGCACCCCTGTGAAAACGTGTGAGTCACCATGCAAGCCCAGGCTGCACCCCTGCAAAAATGCGGGCCCTGCCCCGTAAGTCTAGGCTGCACCCCTGTGAAAATGCAGGCCTTCCCTTGCAAGCCCTGTAACCCTGCAAAAATGCATGCCTCACCTCGTAAACCCATGCTGCACCCCTGCCAAAATTCATGCCTCACCTTGCAAGCCTAGTCTGCAACCCTGTGAAAATGTGAGTCCACCCCTCTACACCCTTGGCACCCATTCTGGCTGCATACCCCCTACTGCATATCAACCACTCTGGCCCAGAGACCACCCACCAGTCCTCCTCATCTGTGACACTCCCCCAGGCAGCCCCCTCCAGTCTGGACACCACCCCCCAGCCCACCTCACCTGTGACACCACCCCTGGCAGCCCCCTCCAGTCTGGACATCACCCACCAGCCCCCTCGCCTGTGACACCTCCCCCGGGCAGCCCCGTCCAGTCTGAACACCACCCACCAGCCCCCTCACCTGTGACACCCCCCAAGGCAGCCCCCTCGAGACTGGACCCCACCCACCAGCCCCCTCCAATCTATACAACACCCACCAGCCCCCTCCAGTCTGTACACCATCCCAAAGTCCCCTCATATGGGACCCCCCTCTAGGCAGCCCCTCCAGTCTAGTCACAACCCACCAGCCCCCCTCACCTGTGACACCCCCCCAGGCAGCCTCCTGACAGTCTCCCACAGTGAACCTGGATAACGGGTCCTTTAAGACGAGTTAACGGTATCTGAGTTGGATAAGGATGCAGATCTTACTCATACATAAATAATCAGACCGACTCAAGAAGTTGGCAAAAGTTGCGATTATAATTCTAACCACACAGAATACAAACATGATCATCACTAACAGGGCTCGAAGGAACTTGAAAATGTTTGCCATCCATTGTGGAACCCATGAGAAGATAGACGCAAACCAGCTGTCATCAGCAATGTCTTCTACTTCATCTTCCATCTTGACGTGCAAGTTTGTCAGCATCATTATGGCCTCTGTAAAGGTGCCATTCTCATCATCATGAGAAGGTATGAATGTCCAACATGATTTTCCGATTTTGGCACAAACATCTCCATCCATAGCTGAAATCATGTCCAGAACAGATCTATTCTGAAAAGTCATAAGTCATATGGCTCTCAGCTGTTCCTTGATAGCATTGAATCCCTTTATGGTAGTGTTGATCGTCTGCAAAAGCTCCCATCTGGTTATCTTTAACCACTTGGCATTTGTCATCGTTTGGATCCCAAGCATAAAAATAACAGTAAAACCTGTAGCAGTTTTGCTAAATAGTCTGTGTTCATATCGAATAGCATCAAAAGCTTCTATTGACTTAGCTGAGAAATAATTTTTCCTCTTGATTCGATCAAGGAGTTCAACAGATCTCTTCTTTCTCAGGTGAGCATCTGCTTTTGGGAACTCTCCAATATTCAGGTCACTCTTTGGAATCACTAATGCTGGAACATGAATAATCACCATACAACATAGCCCTCCGCAATCTTTGGGCAGCTTCATATATACTCTCGATCCGCAGGCCCAATAGTGATCCATTATCACTACTGTTCCATCCTTCATTCCTGGTACATCGAAGATTCGCCCACATTGTTGGTTTTCTCCAACTTTCCTTGTTCCATTATTTCTGAAGCACAGTTCTGCACTAGCCAGAGGCACTATCTGCAATGGGCCTTCTATGTCTTAATTCAGATCAGCAATTCTCTCTTTGAGAAGGCCATTGAGTCTCTCACATAGTCCATTCACTTGTGGGTGATAAGCAGAAGAAAATGTATGTTTAATACTAAGTAATAGACTAATTTGCTCAAACACCTCATTAACAAAATGGCGCCCATTGTCGGATCTAGGCACCTCTTATACCCCCATCTAGGAAATACTTCTCAGACTAAAAACATTTGAACCAGCTTCAATCCATCTTGAAAAGGGCGACACCACCACTATCATATACCTATATCCACTACATACTTGTAGCATATCAACATAGTCAATATGTAAATGCTGAAAAGGTCCATTCGGTTGAGGAATCACTCCTCTAATTGTTCGCAATGTGTTCCCAGTAGTAAACTTATGACATACGTTGCAATTTACTACATAAAATGCAATGTGTTCTAACAGGTTCGGTACAAACTAGTCTTCTGCAATAGCTGCAGCGAGACTCTCCCTAGTTACATGTGCTGGGTAGTGTAGCTGTTCTAACGCTATGCTTTATAAGGCTACAGGAATCACTGCTTTACTAGTGCTGTCCTATAATCACAATGCATCAGAAGGGGATAAAGAACACCCACTTCGCCCCCACAGCTAATTTTCTGCCTGTGCAGCACTACCTTGAACTTTCATCACTTGTTTTCTAGACAAATTATTAAATCCTTCATTTACATTCATAATAGTGACAATTTTTTCTTTTACATTAGGAGTATCAAAACTAAAAATATCCGGTGAATATGCAACCCTTTTGGCCTCTTCGCATGCGGCTTGGTTTCCACGGGAAATAAAGTAAATTCTCTTAGTGTGTGCTGCACATTTAACTATCTGATGGCTACTGGGTGTTGTAGTGCTCTAATAAGCCTGTCCAATAATGCAGCGTGTTGCACTGGAGTGCCGTCCACTCAGAGGTAGCCCCCCTTTTCCAACATGCTAACCCTGCGTGTACGGTTGATGTCATAAAGGCGAAGTCACTGTATAATGTAAGTGGGTTCAACCCAGTACTCCACCTAAATCAATGCCTAGCGTGAGATGCCCAGCTGGAACCCTTAATCATGTATTTTTATGTCTAAAAGTTCTTTTATTTCTGAATGATGTACCCTTATATCACGCCCCTCTCTTTGAATCCCCCCGGTCTCGCTGAACCAAGAAGAAGGTTGTTTTGCAAAGTTAAAAGATTTATTTGATGGATTTGAACAATATATATATATCACACTTTTATGAAATTGAACAATATCTAGATATCACACTATTAATATTTATACAATGATCATCAATGGGTGATATTACAACCAACAATCTCTTTAATCAATAGGAGTATGGATGAGAAGAATAATGTAGCATTGAATAAACTTTGTGTGGGTTCAATGAAATGCAATGATAGGAAATTAATGCAGCACAGAAATAATACTTGATATGAATTCAATCAAATGCAATGTAATCTCTCTTTTCCCCTGATACTACTCACTCCCCCCTAATATGCAATATAGAGATGGAAGGGGAGAAAACAGGTTTCAGGAATATACAATCAACAAATGCAGTTTCAATCCCAATTCCGCCCAGCAAGCTTAGAGAGAAACAGGAATGATCTCAAGACAGGTCAATTGCTTTTGAATGTGGCTTGCAATGAATGGGAAAAACACGGAAAAATGAATTTAATTCTCTAAAGTGGATTTATAACTAGTGGGAGCTGCTTTGGATAGCTTCAGGTAAACACTAGCACTGATGATTGAATAACTAGCAGGTTGGAAATTGAATTCAGATGTTGAATGCAAAGAATAGCTATTTTACATGCGATGAAATTGATCCAAATGCCGATTTGCGGCAAACTTTTCCATGTGCGTTAAGCACGATTGCGGCAAAAATATAAGGAGTTTTAGTAAAGGTCGATTTTTCGCAAAAAGAGTCAAGATTTCAAATCAAAGATTCGCTTTTGAATATTACAAACAAGGATTGGCTTTACACTAAGGGGCTATGAAGATGCGAGATACCAACGGTACAGCCACCAGTCCAGAGGCGCCTCTGTCTGATCTTTGCCCGCCGCAACACTTGCCTTTCTTCAGTAAATATATCAGCGCAAAGATGATTATCACTACAATTATCAAAGGACTATATGGATGAGAGAAGGATTCAGGACAAACAAAAGAGGTTCTACAATGGAGTTCTGGATATGATAGAATGGGTTGGTTAGGATTACTTAAGGATAAGAGATTGGCTAAATACTCACAACTATGGTTTTGGAATAGGCCCGTCAGGATCTGGTCAAAGGGTTTTGTACTGGAATCTGCTAGCCACCGGACAGGATTCAGGCACTTGGTTCTGCACTCAGCAAAGCACTCTGGTCTCTGCACGGCCTCTAGTTCCGGATCTGATGGGTTGGTTCTGGGTTACAGATCTGCTCTACTGGTTTGGATCTCTGGGTTCTAGCAAGAGTTCTTGGCAAGAAGCAGAAACAGCATAGCCAGGCTGTTGAATTTGTTGTGCCCCTTGTCTGGGGGTAAAATCAGGTTGCAAGATTTTAAAGGACAGCTGAGAAGGGTTCAGCTTTGGATAAGGCCTTCTGCTTTTGGAGTTCTGGAGTCTGGATCTGGGTTCTCCTGCAGAGTGCTTTGCCAGTAAATCAGTTGATGGGTGAATATGTGTGTCTCTAGGTCCTCAACAGTCCCTATTTATGTATTTCCCAAGGGGGTGGATAGGCTGATTATACTAAGCCCACCCTCTAGGAAACTGATTGGTCAAAGTATTCCCTCTCTCCTGATTTGAGAAGGAAACCAGAGTGTCATGATGTGTCATGATGACGCTGTGTTTATGGTCCAGGGAAAAACCTCCCCTTTGTTTCTACACAGAAAATATATTTTTCATATAAAGCATATTTACAATATCACCAACTTGCTAATAATACATATTTGTATCCCAGATTAAAAGTACGTATCCGTCCAAGTCCCATCTTCTTGAGAGCTTTGGTTCAAAACTGACCTTTTTCGTGCTTTTGGTTGGTTACCCAGTGTCAGATCTGTACAGATTTTTCCACAAACATGCGCATAACATCCGGGCATAATCCTGTACATTTTCATATTCCTAGCATTATCACAATTGCTACAATATCAACATTTTAGTGGTTCATTCTCTGAATATCGCACAGATTCCAGAGTAGTTTCAAACTGTGAGCAACATTTTCATTTTAACAACCTATAAATTCCAGATTTTTACCAGTTTGGCACAGTTTTTCTCAAAAATATATTTTCTCCAGTTTCAGATACACAATTCAGTCTAGACCCGCCTCCAAGGTTTTGGCTGAGCCAAGAGCAACTTGAGCCTCTTCCTGCTAGCAGCTGGTTTCTGTTGTCGCCCAAATTTGCATTTCCTTTCAGTCAAGGGAGTCTTTTGTCTCCTGTCAGAGCAACAGGCCAAAGTCCTCCTCCCACCTCCTTTCACAACCCCCTGCCAGTTCCTCAGCAGAGAGCAGGGGGGAAGATTCCTTTGTTTGGGAGAAGCTGTGGAATGTCGTTGAAGCCCAGTGTGGCTGGCTTTAGCTCACTTTTAAAACCCTGTTTAAAATGGTCTTTTTCTAAAATACAATTAACATTTTTAACAAATATAGCCACAAATCTCTTCATTCCAGCCTTTTTAAAACATAGAGATTGAATTGTAACAGCCTATATTGCTTTTGATGGGAAGTCTTTTCTTTTCCACACTTTTTAATGATTTTAATGTATAAGTTTAAATGACAGGTTAAGTAAATGGCAGTTTCTGACACAGGCGAGCGGCGGTACTGCACCCATATCTGACATATTTTTCCAAGCAAGCACCTTTGAATGTGGATTTTCTTATGATGAAATGTGCTTCTGCTGACATTGTGCTTAGGTGGATTCTTTAAATAAAGTGATGTTTAACACCCAACAACGATGTTGGATCTTTTCTGATGTTTGGGCACCATGATTTTGCACTTTCCAAAGCCAAGAAAAAACAGATTTTTAAAGCAGTTCTGGGTTTCCCTTGCAATGCAGCACTGCTTGTTCAAGTAGTTTCATTTTACTCTGTGGGCAGCCCTATGATATGTTTTGGCAGTGGTCTCCTGTGTTACCACTGACATAGGCAAAATGGATTGGCAGCCTATTTTTCAGGTTTCCCTGCTCCATTTCAGAGATTTTTAGCGCATATAAGGCTTTTCAGCGGCCATTCTGTTGTTTTGATGAAAGCAGTGCACATTGATGTTGCAGGGCATAGACTAGTGGGTCAGAACATCCCACAAGCCCCCCCGTGCGATTTGACATTGGTCGTCCATCAATGGGAAGTCGCAAGACTGGGATGGTCAGTCTCTTTTCTTTTGGTTCCAAAATGGCAAAGTTCATCATCTTTTCTTCCATCAGGGGTGGATCAACCAATTCTCCTCGCCCAGTCCTGATGTGAGTATTGAGCGATACTCTGGACCTTGGATCTTTGCTTCCGGTTCCAGGGTGGTCCTCCTTGGTTTTAGTCTCCCTGGTTTCCAATTCTATAATGACAAAGCAAAAGCATCATCAGGGCAGCTGCTGTTTCTGCCTTGCAATTTGGGGCCAGGAGACATTCCACCCATTTAGTAAACAAGCATGTCACGGTCAACATGTACTTGTTCCCCCTAGAGGAGTGAATCACGGGCCAGATATAGTCGACTTGTAAATCTGACAAAGCCTCTTTTGGAGAGGCGCACGGTGTGTGAGGGATGTTGGCTGAAATTGTGCACACACAAGACACCCCTTCAAATATTGGTTGAGGTCCTGCCCCATGTGTGGCCAGTATGCAACCTCTCTTAAGATTTCAAGTGTTGTATGAAACCCCCTATGACCGGCTGTGGCCGCATCATGGGCGTGACTTAACATCAGGCTTCGGAATGAGGTAGGGAAAACCCACTGATCATGGCCACCTAGGTATTGCCTTACCAACAAACCGTCTTGGATTCAGAAAATTTTTGGACATTTCATCAACACTCTGAGGTCCTCTTTCACAATGTAAACGGTATCCGTCAGGGGAAAGTTCTCAGGGTCCTCAATGTGTTGATAGAACTTACCAATTATTGGATCCCCTTTTTGAGCCGTAATCAAATCAGCATCTGGGGTCTCCTTACTCCATTGTGCAGTTGAGAGTTCATTGTGAGCATTTGTCTGGGACCTAGTGATAGCAGTGACCTGGATTTCTCCCAACAGGGAGTCGATCTCTAGTAGATCCCCTTGGATGGCTCAGGTTTTGGCCAGCTGATCAGCTAGGTCATTTCCAGTTTTGTCTGGTCCCTCTACTTTGGAATGAGCCTTGATCTTTTTCCGGTAGATGGTCATCCCATTCGAGGTGACCACATCATCAATCTTTTGAATTAATTTCCCATGTTTCAAGGGTTTATTATTAGCACATAACATGCCTCTGGTTTTCCAGTTAACCAGGTGCTCCACGAACCCGTTCCGTAAATAATCCGAATCTGTGATTATGACCAGTTCGTGGAGTTGATGTTGGACAGCAGTGAGGATGGCTTGATGCACAGCCATCAACTCTGCCACTTACTACTTTGGGGACCAATCTTGTACCCAGCGGAGGGTTCTGGGGTCTCATTCACCCATGCATTCCCTATGCCGGCCACCAGTTCTTTTTCCCCATTGTTGTCAACATGGTAAGAGCATCCATCCACATAGACAGTGGGCATTCCCTCACACTTGTCTTCTTCAAAGACTTTGTGTGGGAAATTGAGGTATGCCTCCATGTTGTCCTTGATTTTTAGACTCTCGTCTTCGAGACAGTTTTCTCTGGCACAATCATGCAAGTCAGCCAGACCTTGCGCGAGGGGACTCTTCTTGTTTTGGCCATATCTGACCTCCACAGGAAGGCCTTGCATTGACAGAATCCAGGAAGTAATTCAGGAATTACTCACATTTCCGGCCCGGATTCTGTCACTTTGGAGATATGCAAAGGCTGGTGTGGAGTCTCCACTATGATATGTTCCCCCTGGATAAACGGGTGGTAATTCTTCACTGCCCACACCGTTGCCAGGAGTGCCTTCTCACAATTGTTGAATATTTCCTCCACAGAGGATAAAGTTTTGCTCGCATAGGAGATTACTTTATTGACCTTGTCATGCTTTTGATATAATACTGCAGTCAAGCATGTATTAGAGAACCCTGTCTCCAAGAAGAACTCCTTGTTTTTGACAAGGTAAGATAGGCAAGGTGCTTGTCAGAGGCTTCTTTTGATTTGTCTTACTGCCTCGGCTTGTTTTGGACCCCACTCCCACTTGACCCCCCCTTCAAAAGATGAATCAGGGGTCTTGAGATCTCTGCATAGTCCTCAATGAACTTTCTGCTGTAATTAGTCAGTCCAAGGAGGCTCCTTAGTTCCTACAGAGTTGTGGGGTCTTTCAATTTCTGAAGTGCTTCCACTTTCTTTTCCTGGGGACAGAGGCGCTGAGGAGTAATCTCATGCCCCAAGAAATTGACACGGGTTCTACACCAATGTGCCTTTTGAAAGGAAAGTTTTGCTCCGGCAACCCTCAACTGTGACAGAACACACCGGATCTCGAGTATGTGTTCCTCCACAGTTGAGCTTTTGATGAGAACATCATCTACATAGGCCAGGTTACCCCTCTCACCCAGGTCGGGCATGGCCTTATGTAGAAAAATGTTGAATTCATTGCCGAAGTTTATGTATCCGAAGGGAGTCCGGGTCCATGTGTACTGCTGCCCTCCAAAGGTGAAGGCCAGCTTGTACTGGTCCTCCCTACTGACAGGTACAGTCCAGTACCCATTGGTCAGGTCTATTGCAGTGAATACCTGTGACCCCGGGATCTGGGCCAGCACTTGGTCAATGTAGGGAAGAGGCCATCGGGAAGTATGGACCCGTTTGTTGAGCTCCCTAAGGTCGGCGCAGAGTATCCACTGGCCGTTTGGCTTCAATATCCCCAGCACCGGATTATTGAAGGTGCTGTGGACTGGACAGATTATCCCACGGGACTCAAGGTTCTTAATTATTTCAGTAAGGGACTCCATTGATGCGAGAGGCAAGAGATATTGCTTCACAAACACTGTAGTCATGCCAGGGTCCGTGGGAATTGCTGTTGTGTGGATGCCGGTGCGACCACAGTCATATGAGTCCACTGCAAAGAGATCTTGAAAATCCAAGAAAAATTGTTTCAATTTTTGCCTCTGCTCCAGAGTCTCACAGGCATCAGCTAGGTTGACTCTCTCTTCAACCATCTGCCTAAAGCCTGGAAAGACTTCTGGTTTTGCTATCTCAGCGGCCTCCTCCAGCTGGGTGGAGAAGTCCCTGGTCAAAGTGCTGATTTGGACCAGTGGCTTCCGGTGGGGAAGGCAGTCCTCGTGGACTTGGAAAATCACCTCATCCCTCCTGAAGTCACAGGTCACATCTTCCTTACCATAAGGGCTGGAAGTATACACCAGGAAGTTCCCCCCATGATGGGTAAAGATCCTGTCTGGTGTTGTGTTGTCATCACTGTCACTGTCAAAACAGTCCTTGGGGATTGGTCCTAACAGTTCATTGCCTAGATCTATGGAAAAATGTCGGTCATCAACCGCCATTCCAATAATGGTGCCTGCGGCTAGAGTGATACTCTTTAAGTCGCTGTTATCCACCTCTATTGGGATGGTGTCATGTTCTATGTTGACTAGTGGTGTTGGGTTTACCCCCAACCCTTGCTGTTGGAGAGAAGCATTTAGATGAATATAGGCATCAGGGTTTTTCAATTTCTGTCCTCTTTTAACTTTCACTTCCAGGGAGAATTGTCAGGTCATTTCTGGGATGGTGACTTCCTCTCCAATCTGAATTTCAACTGCATAAGGCAGCAATTGAGCTGACCTAAATGCTTTCTCTGGATCATCAAAGCCCATGGGATTATCCGCTAATCGGGACCAAGCTTTGAAGTTTATTAGGTCCAAACTAATGGCAAAACGATTGAGAATGTCACTTCCTAAGTAAAAGGCAGCAGTGACGTCTCGCACGACCCAACAATTATGGACTATGCTCTTGTTGCCTATGGAGATTTTGAGCATACACCTGCTTGGCAGGAGATGTTTGGAATTGGGTGTTTCCAGATCCATTTCCCATTTGTCTATCAGATTAAATGTGGGAATGGCTGGATCTTTTGGGAGTTGGCGGAACATGGCTTCGCTGATGAAGCTCTTACCGTTGTTCACACACACTCGAGCGAGAACAGAGTCCTTCCCTTCATTTAACTGAACAGGGATGAACAACTGCTCTCCAATTTGCTGAATATCAGCCAGGCTCTGAGCTGATTTCACATCTTTCTGGACTATAGGAGTGGGAATGTCTGATTGTGGATTGGTAAAGAATTTCAGAGTGTTTCCTTCCAGTGTGGAATGCCACCTTAGGCTGGAAGGAAGGTTGATTTTCAGAAATAGAGAGGACCCCCCATCACCAGTTTGTTGTCCTATTGCTATTACAGTCACGTCTGGCATTTGGTTGTTCTGGAAGTGAAATTCTACTTGGTCAGATTTTTGTTCAACCATGTGGCAGGTGCCGTTTAAACTAACATGGTTGACACTCTGTTTTAATTTTATAGGTCGGTTAGTCTGGGTGCAGAGGACCTTGTTTACACAGTCTATTAGGGGTGATAACGTTCTCAGGAGGTCATTCCCTAGTAAACAAGGGGTGCCCTCTGGAGTCACAACTATAACCGGGTGCTTCACCTTGTGTCGCCCAATTTTAATGTCCAAATCCGCAGTCCCCTCGATGGGAATTTCCTTCCCGTCAAAGTTCTGAAGTTGTCCAGGAAGAAGGGTGAGGAGAATTTGGTAATTCTCCCCCCTTCCTGCATTCAGTTTATCAAAGGCCTTTTTGGACAGAAGGGTAGCTTGGGATCCAGTGTCCACCAGTGCCAAAATTGTACCCTGCCCCTGTATTTGGACCGGGGCATAGAATCTTCCCTCCTTCTCTGCAAGGGGGCACAGATAATGTACATTTTTGGCCAACTGGTGGGTTAGTTTTTTAGGTTTGGACACTGATAAGGAGGTGATTTAGGCAGAATTCTGTGGAGAGTCTTGGGAATCTGAAAGGAAAAGGTGACAACTATATATGGGAGAAGTTTTGGGTTCCCCTGGTTCTGGTGCTGGGCTGCCCCACCCCCCCTTTTTGGAGGCAGTCACCAGGATGGGTTTGAACCAGGGGATTTTCAAGTTGTTGTTTCTGGGGGTGGATGATGGGTGGCGCTAGCTCAGTCCCCCCATCTCCCCAGTCTGGATTTGAATCCTTTGGGACCCATTTTTCTTTGGGAGGAGTTCCCCCATCTCTGAAGGAGAAGATCCTTTTCCCAGAATCCTATGAGGATCCCTCTCCTTCAAATTGGAAGATTTCTACCTCCTCCTCAAAATGGGTATGTTTGGGTTCTTTGTTTCTCCTACCCCCTCTCTGCTCCTTGGGTGGCAGACTTTCAGGGGCAGGAGATTTTGGTTCCGGTTCCTGGTTTTTCAGGGGCTTTTTACCAGTGGGGAAGGAAGGTTCCTCCAAGGCTTTACACTACCCCTTCCCCTTGTGCCTCCTCCCTGGGATCCGGTGTGTTGTTGGAGTTCTGCCCCCGTCATTGTTCTGGAGCACCAGGTCCGGTGTTTGAGGCATTCTGCGCTGGCATGCTTATCTGAGGGTTCTGTTGGGCCCTCAGCATGCGACCCAGATCCTGTGCCATGTTTTGGACCTCGTGCTCTAGCTGTGACACCTGCTTAGGCTGATAAGGGGTTCTCATTTCTCCCCTGGGCTGATCCCGGGAAGGGTAGCTATCCCTTCTCTGGAAATACCCCTGGTTTGGAAAATGTGGGTACCCCTCCACCCTTGGCCTCCCCTCTCCCGGATTGGGTTGTCTGGGCTCAGGAAAGTGGGGAAAGAAGGATGGATTGTTCTGGGGTTGAACGTTTTGTGGGTATCTGGGGAAGAAGTTCTGTCCAGGATTTGGGGAATTTCTGCCCTCCTGGGGGAAGTGAGGAGGGAAGTTCCCTGGGTTAGCTGGTGCTTGGTTGGATCGCCCCCTTGGGCTGGAGGAGTCCACACATAAACCAGGATGGGTCTATTCCCCTTGTAGCGGGGATTTATGTAGTTAGGGGAGTGAGGGATCCCATTTGTGGGACTACCTCCTTGGCTCCCTGTCTGTGACTGGCCCGAGGGCCTTCTGGGCTTGGGATTGCTCTGATTTTGTGCAGGCAGGTTTTTAGGCCCCCCCATCTCCAAATCTAAAATGGGAGTGTTCAGGAGGAGAGAAATCCACTGACGGGCCCATAGGTCAGTGCTCACCCTCTAGAACTTGTAAGACAAGATAGCTGCACCACGTGAGGGATGGGGTGCAGGATTCACTTACTCCAACACAACTCAATAATGAGGACTCAGTAATTTGGCAAAGGGAAGTCCGTTTAATGACATGTACATTAAACAGGGAAACAAATGGAAATCAGCATCGTTGCAATCACCTGTCTCGCTTCAACTTCCTCGAACTTCAATTGAACAGCAACCTTTATGCATAAAACATCTCATCATTGACGTCTAATTCTACAGAAATTTGACATGCAATATAATTGGTTAGGAAAGGTAACTTAAGTATAGGTGCTATATCTGTATATGATAATAGAGCATGCGGATTGGATAATTCTTATCGGGTGGGCATCTACGCCCCTCCCTCTACATCACACATGATAGACGTCATTACAAGTACGACGTCTCATTGGTACTACAAACTATAGGACCCTAGATAACTGGTTCCTTTGTGATTGGGCAGGTTACACCCCTAGACATAAATCTCCACTTTTAATTAGCAGCATGCAGAATGGACACCCAGGTGCCTGGTGTCCCAAGTTTCACCCCGCCTCCCTTCCATCAATCAGTATCTTAGGACTATGTGTCAATTAGTTGGCTGGGTATAGCCTCGAGACTGTAGCCTCTTATCAGGAAAAGTTATGGCATCCTCGGCTTGGGTGACATCAGGCGGTGGTACCTCTTTGCGCCTGGCTGATCACGTGTTAGTCCACCATGAATCTCCTTCAGCTTCCAGCTTTTCGTGTATTTGTCCTTCTTTAGCCTCGCCACCTGCTTGGGCCCCCCTTATCTTGACGGGACAGGCTGGTATGATCTGAAGTTTGATTCTTGTTAGCTGACACTCTCCTCCCTTCCTCTGGATGACCTCGATTTCCCCGGCATGAGCCACTCTTTGTTGAGTTTCGATTCCGCTCCTTCTCTTGACTCTGCCCGCGGTATGAAACTTGGCCTGTTAGGCCTCTGGCAGCCTGGGCACATTTCTGCTTTACAAAATGCGGTTGCACTTGTATAATGTGCCTTATTGAGGTAGGTATATTTGGCGCTTGCCGCTCTATTCTCCTACTAAGCATTGCAAGCAGCATCGTTTTCTTAGCTTCTTGCGTTCCAAGCCTATTTACACACGTTTAACTGGTTGGTTACTTCCATCTGGTCTCATAGTAACGTTTCCTTACGCTTTAACATCGTCTCTTTCCTGTGTCCATTACATCTATTTTCATGACTGCTCGCACTGACGTGCTATCTTTGATAGCTGCGTCCGTTTATTCACAAGTCTATCTAGGCTCTTATGTCATTTTCACTGGCCTTCCATTAAGGCTCTTTGGGTCTCTTCATGGACCGTCTGTAGGTACTCTTCATTCCGTCTCAGCGGCTGGTACGGCTGTCTGATAAGGTACCGTGCTGCCCAGGGTTGTCTGGTTATGGGTGCTTCAACAGTTCAACAGGTATGGATCTTGTGATGTACACTGGGCAGAGTCCCAGTGCAGCTCTTTGTTGGTTCATCTGCTCCTCATACATCACATACCTTGGCGGGTATGCTTCTGGTACCTCGAAATGAGGGGAAGGGGTGCAGGCCATGTTTGGGACCTCCTCTACACTCCCCCCTATGGTCGGTTCATCAACCACTTCTGCGATCTCTTTTGCATTTATTCCTTTTTATTCTTCTGTGTCATGTTCATCGTCTTCAGGGTTTGTACATGTTGGTGTGAATGTGTGAGTCTTTGGAGTCCATATTTTTATCACTCCTTTCAAACTCCCTGCTGTTTTCACATGTTCGTCTTTGTTCGATGTCATTAGCTGACATTGTCCATTTGGACTGCAGTAGATCCATTTTCCTTCATACCTTCTTCGTTTCTTAGGATATGTGAACTTTGCTCCTTCTGGCGCAAATTCACTGGCCTTCACATAGTCTCTTATCTCTTCATCAATTAGGTCTCTGGGTTTCCACCCTGGTTCAACATCAACCATTATTTTCATCCCAATGGCTTTCTTCACAGTTTTCTGACATTGAGTTACGATTATCTTGATAACACAAAATCCCAGTAATATCATTACTAGCAGGGCTCCCAGAATTTTGAATATGTCTGCCATCCATTGTGGGACCCATGAGAACAGGGCTCCAAACCAACTGCCGTCATCCACTGCATCACTTTCATCGATCATCTGGTTTTTCAAGTTTGTCATCATGCTTATGACCTCTGTTAGGGTTCTGTTTTCTTCATCGTGCAATGGTATAAATGTACAACATGATTCTCCGATTTTTGCGCAAGCACCTCCATCCATTGCTGTGATCATGTCGAGTACATATCTGTTCTGGAGGGTCATTAACCGGATTGCTCTCCGTTCTTCTTTGATTGTGTTCAACCCTTTTATTGTGGTCTTGATGGTCTGCAATAGCTCCCATCTGGTTATCTGCAACCATTTAGCATTCACTCCAATTTGGATGTGTGGCAAGAGCAGTGTTGTGAATACTGTTGAGGTGAGACTGAATAGCCTATGTTTGTATGGGATAGCATGGAATGACTCTTCTGATTTGGCAGAAAAGTAATTTTCTCTCTTCATCCTGGTTATCAGTTGCACAGATCTCCTTTTTCTCAGGTGAGCATCTGCCTTCGGGAAACGGTCTAAATTCAGGTCATTCTTAGGGATCACTAGCGTGGGAACTTGGACGTTCACCAGTGTGCATATGCCTCCCCAGTTATTCGGCAGTCTTATGTATGCCTTGGATCCACACGCCCAGTAATGGTCCATGATGACTGCGGTTTCTTGTGTCATTCCTGGGGCTTCAAAGATTCGGCCGCAGTTTACATTCTCTCCCATCTTCCTCGTGCCATTACTTCTGAAGCATAGTTTTGGGCTTTCCAGTGGTACTATCTGCAGGGGTCCTCCTCTGTCTTCGACCCATGTTAGCAGCTTTACCAGTTTTGGCCATAGAGGTTTGCATAACCTCTGCAAATTCTCTATTGCCTCTCGGCAGGCTCCAAGGACCATCCAAGCTCGGCAGATTACTACTCCTTCTTCCCATCCATCTGGGGAAACCACTGTTCCCCAAATCTGCATTTGGCCTCTGTTCTTCCAGATTTGTGCCTCTTTTGCAGTTTTTCTTCGAACGTTCAGTCTTGGGTTTATTACCCATCGGGTTCCTGATCCTTTAACGTCAGGATTCTCGTATCTGATCACGTGATTCCTGGTGTGCGCCCTGTTTCTTGTATTAATGTCCTGGACGTAGCATCTTCATCTGGGTAATCCTTTTCGTTGGCCCATATCAACAAAGCATCTCTTCCCATAAATTGTCCTCTGGTGTTGCACATTGCTACGTGCGACATACAGTGCGCTGTCTCGACATCAATTTCTACAACCACAAAGATCTTAGATTTTCCCATGCTGTATGGTAAGAGTGCACAGACAAAGCATTCTCCTTCTGACTGCCTTCGTCCTACTTCCTTCATATGCTGGTACCATATGTTG
The DNA here is from genome assembly GCF_040938575.1 of Ambystoma mexicanum. Classification (NCBI taxonomy): domain Eukaryota; kingdom Metazoa; phylum Chordata; class Amphibia; order Caudata; family Ambystomatidae; genus Ambystoma; species Ambystoma mexicanum. Next base: position 865,647,210 of record NC_090928.1, read on the forward strand.
TTTCCGAGAGGGGCTGTGCTGTCCAGGTAATCATTGAGTCCATTGTTATCTTCATGTGGGCTTCTCTTGATTCTTAGCATTTTTCTATAGTTTGCTATGACTATATCTCTAAATGCGTCTGTGCTGCTTTTCCACTCTGTGCGTCTTGGTAGAGCAGGCTGCTTTGGCTGCATCGCAGTGGTAGGAGATGGTTTTACGTTTCTTTTCCTTTCCTTTTGTAATCTTCCATCGAGGTTCTCTAACTGCCATTAGCTCACCAACTCCCCTGCGCGTGGCTGTGTCGTAGGTCTGGTGCTTGTTCCTAGCACTCGAGCTGGCGGGTTTGCTATTAATGTCTCTATAGTTCTGTTTTTCAGCTCCTCATGCAGTTTCTTTGCTCTGACTATAAATGGGAAAAAATAATCTATCAGCATTTGTATTTTCTCTGTGAGTTTTGTGGCTACTTCTGTTCTTTCGAGGGATTTCGCTATGCCCTCTCTCTTTGGTATTTCACTTGACTTCTCTTGGTTACTTCCACTATTTTCTGGAACTGATTGTTCAACAGACAGTCTCCCCTTCTCTGCTGCCTTCGTTGGAGGCCCTGTAGCCATTGACACTTGCCCTTGTCTTTGTGCATCCTGTGTGTGGGTGCGTGCAGTGGTCAGTGCCGTGTTTTCATTCATTCCGTGCGGACCCTGTCTCCAGCTTTTCTCTTCATTCGTTACCTGAAATGTGTCTAAATCATTGCTAATTATTTTTAATTTTAGTTCGTTAACTTTACCATCAGGTTTTCTTGAAACTGGAATAACTATATAGGGTCTGGGTGCTTTCGTGGGACCTAGGCGTTCATTATCTGGTGGGTGCACTGAAAGTGGGGTGCTTCGTGCACCGATAAAGAAAGCAGTTCTGATTGTTAATGATAGGAAAACAATAATAATCACTATACATATGCACATTATCGTTCGGAAAGACAATTTGCAGCATTTTCCTCCAGGGAAGTGTGGGCGCCCTTCTGCTGGTGGTAAAACTAAGTTACTGTTCTGGGCCCCCATTTCAAACAAGTCCATAGTCAGCTATTTATTCCTTTTCTTACTCTTATCTCGTAGCTCAAGAGTTCATTACTACTAAAGTGACGAGTGCTTTTCAAATGTCCCCCCTCTTGCGGGTGTTGTCGGTAAATTCTTGGTATGCAGTACAGTTCCTTCTACTAGGCTATGGAAAAAGGGTTAGGCTAGCAACCTTTGTACATCACATTCATAATGCATATCTACAGTAGGTGAAGCCCCAGGGCCCTCCTCGAATTTGCCCTGGCCCTGAGGACATGCTGGAACCTGTTCAATGCTCAGGAATGAAAAGATGGAACTGCTAAAAAACACCCAAAAATTAAATGTTGTAAACATAAAAATAAAAATGAAAGTGAACATGAAAAATAAAAATAAAAATAAGAAAAAATAGAGGAAAAAGTAAAAAGAAAAAGTAAGATGGTGTAGTTCTTGTCTCTGCTCACCTCGATCTGTCCTGCGGCAGAATAATTGAAGAACTGTGTCTCTGTCCTCGATCTGTCCCACGGTGAAGAGATAAAGCACTGTCTCTGTGTTTCCACGATCTGTCCCACGGTGAAGAGATGAGGCACTGTCTCTCTGTTTCCACGATCTGTCCCACAGTGGAAAGTGTCATTGGATTCTCCTTAAATATTCTCGCTGGAAGTTAGATAACTCCACCTGGAGCATTATGCCGTCGAGGAGTGTGCCCATGTGTGGGGTATTGGCTGGATCTCTAAGGAAGGTGATGACGTCAACATCTGCGGGCCTTCCCACCATTTCTGGATAGTCTGTGACCAGTCTGAACAGGACGTTGTATGCCAGCCGGGTGTCCTCGGGTGATAGGTACATTTGACCTGTTTGGCTGGGTCTTGATCACAAGCTTTTCTGTTGGTTCGAACAGTCTCTGCACTTTCCTGTTGCATGGATTACCACCAGGTGATTTAATTTAGTCCACAGCTGGTTCAATTGAGCCAGGTTTCTCGGGTCTCTGATGAAAGTGCGTGTGTCAGTTGTTCTCCCGATGAGTCCTGGGCATTTCTCAATTATTTGGAAGAACAGAGTGAAAGTGAGTTCATCAATGTCTGCCGGCGGTGGAAGCATTTGTGTCCTCTTCGCTGTGTTCAGGTTGCTCGAAGAAGGCTTCCGTGATGACAGTCAGCAGTTGCCAGATTACTTTCTTGTTGGCAGGATCTTGAATAAAGTCTGTGACACTGGTTTCTCTCCCTATGAGTGACGGGTATGAAATTACCACCAGCTGGAAGTAGGTGAGGGCATCCCACTTGAGGTTTCTGCCGGGAGCTACCATAAATTCTGTAAACAAAGTCTTGGCACTGGTTGCCTCAGGACGCAGTGATACGCTCTCAGGAAATGTCCCCTTTTTTTCAAATCTTATCAGAGTCTTGATTCTTTATACTACTTGAGTGAGACTCCATTAAAACGTTTGTTTCATCAACGTTGTTGTGGTTTTGTATGTGTAGTTCTCTTTTTTACCCTAGAACTGTGGTGCACAGAGTGTTCGTATTATCGTTCTTTATCACCTTTCTCTGGTTTGAGGAAATGTCTTTATTTACAAGCCACTATTTAAAACAGAGTTCTCTTGCCTTTATTTTGCTGCTCATGCATCCTTCTTCCTCACCATAGATCTTGTCTGCACATGCTGAGGTTCTTCCCCGTTGTCTGTGGTTTCTTCGTGGTTGGATGCAGCTGGAGGGCTCTCCCCTATATAAGGTTTAATGTCATTCAGGAAGAGCCATGCCCTTCTGCCCTGGACTTTGACGGCCGAAGGAGTGCAGTCCTCTACGATGAAAGGGCAATTGAATCGTGGCTCATCCCACTTTTTCCTTGTAAAGTTCTTTATGAGCACAGCGTTGCCAGGGAAGACGAGGGGCGCACATAAACCTTGTGCGGCATCTGTTTAAGCACTTCCTGTTGCGTTTTGTGCTGCGTTGCACTCTTTTCGTCGTCGCTGTACTTGACCTGAAATGACAGAGACGCTGGATGTCATACAGTTTAAGTAATCCTGCATCTCTGTCCCCAAGACCTCCTTCGTTGGCTGGGCATCACATCTAGCTCTATCTCAGCGGGTAAGAGGGGTCCTCATCCTACTGCCTGTGACTATCTCGTGCGGCGTGAGATGATGGTCGGAGCTTGGTTGGTTCCGAAGTGCATACAATGCCAGTGGTAGACAGTGCAGCCATCCCTTTTTTAATGTGAGCTTCAGCATGGCTATCCTCTCCTTTAACAGGCCGTTAAGCCGCTCACATATACCATTCCCTTCTGGATGATACACCGACGAGAACTTGTGCTTTATACCAAGCAACAAGCTGATCTTTTCTAAAACTGTATTGACAAAGTGAGCCCCGTTGTCTGACCTCATTACCTCGCACACCCCCCATCTAGGAAGAACTTCCCTCACTAGAAATTTGGCAGCACAGGTAGCGTCTGGGTGTGTACAGGGACCTGCTTCTATCCATCTAGAGAATGGGCACAACACCACAATTAAATACCTGTACCCATTGCACACTTGAATCATGTCGACGTAGTCGATATGCAAGTGCTAGAATGGCCCATTTGGCTGAGGGATAACTCCTCTCACTACTTTTATTGTGTGCCCAGCGGTGAATTGCTGGCAGATTATGCAGTTCACCATGACGAACGCAACATGCTCTGATAAATTCGGTGTAAACCAGTCTTCTGTGAGCGTTGCAGCGAGATTTTCTTTTGACATGTGTATAGGGTAGTGTAGTTGCTCCAATGCTACCTTCAGTAGGGCGACAGGCATTACTGGTTTACCAGTGCTGTCTTGCCTCCACAACCCGTCAGAGGGGCTTAAAGAGCACCCTCGACGCTTCCACAACTTCTTCTCCTCCTGAGGTGCCTCCCCCTGAAGTTCCATTAACTGACTCTGCCCCATGTTGCTATAAGCCTCGGGTGTGGCTCGTGCTACCATCATCCTCCCATGGGTATGTGCCACTTCCACGTCCATGATCGTTTCGCTCTTGGATGCCATACGCTTGGCTTCCGTGTCTGCTTCATGATTACCACGTGACACGAAATCCGTCCCTTTGGTGTGGGTGGCGCATTTCATGACCACTATGCCCACTGGGAGCTGGAGTGCCTTAATCAGCCTGTCTAATAAGGCTGCGTGCTGTACTGGCGTGCTGTCCGCTCGGAGGTAGCCCCTCCTTTTCCAGCGCGCTAGTCCTGCATGCACTGTGGACGTCACATAGGCGGAGTCACTGTACACCGTTACTTCTTGGTCTGCATGATTCTCTATGGCGAGTATCAATGCCAATAGTTCTGCAGCCTGTGCCGAATAATGAGATGGTATTCGTGCACTAACGAGTACTTGAAACTCTCCATTCGTTAGGTGTTTTACCACAGCCACGCCTGTATATCTTTGTCCGTTTTCTTGATCGATTCTCGAAGAACTGTCAATGAACATGATTTCACCACTTGCCAGGGCATTTTCCTTTACCCTGGGGCTTTCATCATAGAATTCCTCATAATTCGCACAGTCACGCGTAGGTTCTCCCTCTGTGACTGGCTCAGCTATGAACGTAGCTGGATTCACAGTTTTATATCGCACTATTTTGATCGATGGATTGGAGATAATCACCTCATATGCGGATGCTCTGTGAGATGCCAGCGTGCCCTTTGGCTTCTCTAGTATGGCGAATAGCGAGTGCTCAATGTACAATGTCATGGAGCACCCCATCACAATAGATGACGCCTTTTCAATTGCGAATGCAGCAGCAGCTAGATTTTGTTTGCATGGGAAGTGGCCCTTCATGACTGGGTCCAGACTCCCGCTGTAGTACGCTAGGGGCTTATACCCCAGCGAAGTTCGCTGTGCGAGTACTGCCGTCATAAAATTACCATCGGTATGCGAGAACAGGTAGAATTCCTCTGCATAATTAGGAATCCTGAGAACTGGGGCCTCACAAATCGCCCCCTTGAGTTCTGCAAACCCCTTTTCCATTGCCTCAGTCCATTCAACTGTTTCCTTTGTCACCTGGGCTTTCTTCAAAGCCTGAAGCAAGGGCTTGGTATACCAGCTGTTGTCAAAGACCCATGCTCTGACATAGTTGCACAGGCCTAGGAAGCTCTGCATTTGTTTTATCGTGAGTGGCTTAGCCGTGTTCATGATAGCCTCAGCCCTTTCTGGGGTTCTCTTTTTCCCCTCATGTGAGATTAGCTGGCCTATGTACAGCACCTCTAGTTGACAGTATTGTAATTTTTCCTTATCAACTTTATATCCTTTCTCAGCTAGGATAGTCAGTAGCTGGACAGAATCGCGCCTGCATTGTTCCTCAGTGACGCTGCAGATCAGAATGTCGTCCACATATTGCAAAACAACACTGTCTACTGCAACATTGCTTAGGTCCATTTGCAGGGCTCTGTTGAAGATAGATGGAGACTCACAATACCCCTGTGGCAACCTCATGCTTTTCAGACGCATTTGTATGAAGGTAAACAACGCCAGGTCTTGCGAATCACGGTGCAACGGCATTGAGAAAAAAGCATTTTTCAAATCGATCACCATGAAATATTTTGCCTCAGTGGGTATGTTGCATAGAATTGTAGACGGGTTAGGGACTAGAGGGAACTTGGCTTCAACAATATTGTTTAATGCTCTTAGATCTTGGATTAAACGCCAAGACCCTCCCTTTGATTTTTTGACAGGATAAATCACTGTGTTGCAAGGTGATTCTGACGTCACTAGGATAGCCTGCTCCATCATGGAGGAAATTGTCTTCGCGATCCCTTCATCCGCTTCTCTCGACATGGGATATTGTCGCGCCCTTGGTAGAATTGCTCCTGGTTTCAGTTTAATTTTCACTTCACCTGCCCCCTTCAGAAGGCCTACGTCATAAGGCCCTGAAGTCCATTCTGCGACAGGCACTTGGGCCATGTCGTCTTTGAAGTATTCTGGACATATCAGTGCCAGCATCATTCTCTGCGGCACCTCTCGTTCGATCATTTTGACCCAAAATATGAGACTCACTTCTACCCTTGTCTCTTCTAGGTCAGGGTGTTCTTCGAACAGATCGTCAACGGTGACGTCAGTCACTCGATACCCTTCTTCGATGGCGAAATCGCGCACCATTGTCTGCCTTCGTCATCGCATCCTTCAACCAATGCTACTTTCCCTCGCACTGCAGCAGATTGTATCATTAAGGGAAATACTTGTCCCTCTTCTTCATGCATAGGTATCCTTGGTCTTAATAGGAACTCATCAGGTGTCCTCATAGTTCTATCAGCGAGGCCTAGCAATCCTGCCATAAGCACCCGCACTCCATATGTGAATACTTCTGGTTCTAGAGGTATGGCTCTCATGGCTATGCGTCCTGAGTATGCTCTAATCATTTTGCATTCATTTGAATAATGCATTCCTGGATTGGAGCAGACTATACCATTCTCGGTAAACAAGATTGTCATATTCAATTTTGTCATCAAGTCCCGACCCAGGATGTTCACTGGGGTCTGACGTGAATACAGTAAGGGTACATTCTTTTCGCACTCTCCTACAGAGACTTGGAGCGTGTCTGTAAAGGAAACTCTACTGTGAGCTCCTGTGAAACTCTGAGTATCTATGGCCTCGTCGGACAAGGAAAACTTACCTTCTCGTATGCACAAGCGCGTTGCTCCCATGTCAACTAAGAAGGAATATTCTCTGCCCCCTATGACGACATTCACCCTAGGTTCCCTATTAGGGTCCGGTGTCACTGATAGGATAGAGCACATCAGAGTCCCCCGTGAGCTGTCCTATTTTATATATAGGTTCGGACCACTGTATGCCTGTGAATTTCCCCCATTTCCGGGGGTTGGCTCCCTCTCCAGAGTTAGTGCCCTGAGGCATCTGCGGCGGTGCCTGCTGGGATTGTCCCTGCAGTACGTTCCCTATATGCGGGGATTGAACCACTTGCTGTGCACCTTGTTGCAAGCCTGATGCCTGCTGCTGCACTGTGTGATTTTGATTTTGTGCACCGCCCTGTTGCGGGACGGCTGGCTGATTCACCATGCCTGCCCCCATCCCTTGGCTATTTTGCCACATGTCCTGTTATTCCACATAGCCAACACACCGGCCGTGGTCGAGCCATCTGTCCATCTGGCGTAGCTGGACTGCCCATCTGCACATTTTGAAATCCACCTTGGTTATCTCAAAACCCACCCTGGTTTCTTTGCCATCCTCTTCCTTCGAAACCCCTACCTCTCGGGTAAAATCCTGCGTTACCCTGGTTATTCTGGGATGGGCTAGCTGCTGTTTGCGTGCTTGGTTCAGCTGAGCTTGTCAGCATGGCTCCCTCGAGAGCATACTTTGAGAGTTTCTTTTGCACCAGCTTAGCCTCCTCACCCTTACGAGTTGCCTCCTTTTTTCGGTTCTTTTATTACAACAATCTACAGTAGTGCGCAACTGTCAACTGTATCTCAGCCCCGGGTTTCGCTTCTACTCCTACCTATTTTTTTAGCTGCTTCTGCACCGGTTCAGGCAACCCCTGGCAGAATATGTGGTAGAATACAGGGATAGATTTCATCCAAGACTCATGCGTTTCGAGCATCCATGCATCTTGAAAATTCTGGATATAAATCAATGGATCCTCTGACTCTTTCATTTTCCGAGTCATTATAGCTCCCATATCGGAAGTGTCCGGATATAGTATTCGCAAGGCGCTTTCCACACTGCTGCTCTACAATTATTAAATGGCGCTCCGTCATGGGAGGTGTTGATTATGGTTACCCTAGGTTAGCTTGCCTGTTTCCATACATCGTCTGCTCTTTCACCAAGTATGGCGATTAGGAGGCCCTTAATGTCCCCTATAGCTAGGGTGACACCCCCTGTCATTTTTTCTAACTCATGTATCCACTTCCCGGCTTCCGATGTCAGCATTGGAAGTTTGTTTTTTAGGTTATCTAGTTCCATGTGTGGCCATGGAAAATATTGCGGTCTTGCTCCCCCCTTTTCTAGCAGCGGGAATTGGAATGCGCAGTCTTCCTTTTCTTTCCCCATAGCTCTCCTGTCTACCGCTGGGGTGGCATTCCCGCCTTGCCGTCTCCCTGGCAATGCCCTTAATCTATCTGCATAGGCCGGTGTTAACCCCCCCCACTCTGACCGTGGGTTGTTCCTTCATGTTGGCCCGACTGCACAGCAGACTTTGGTGTCCTAATTCAATTCTGTTAATTCAAGTCAGATTCTGAATACTCCCAGTTTACACAACTCCTTGCATCTTCTTCGTTCTGCCCAATCTCCAGCCTGTATAGGGACAGTCCCCTGCTCCCACTACTTCGGGTGACATCCTCAGTGTCATATAGCTGGGTGCTCTCCAGGCGCTCATCTTCCCTTCCCCTTGGGATATTTGTTCCAGCCCCATCTCATCATATATTTTATCTATTGTTTCTCCGATACTTCTAGTGTCGAAGTCACCTTCAATATTTGTCCCACTTATACCTTGCACCGAGTCGTTCACAGGAAAGAATTCTTCTATCTCTTCCCATTCTACAACAGGATTGGGTTTTTTAGCTTTGCGCTCCAAATATTCAAGATCCCGTGCCCTCTGCCTGCGCTTACGTTCTGCTTCCTCATCTACTTCCTTGCGCTTCCTCGCTTCTTCTCTAGCCTTGTCTACTTCCCTCATTCCTTTGCCCTTCTAATTTTCTCATCTTCTCTTCGCTCTCTTCTCACGTACCCTTTGCTCTTCTTCCAACCTTTGCTTATTCTGTCTCTACTGATCGTAGGCTGCCTTCTGTTTGCGATCAAGCTGTTTCTCTTGCTCTTCGCGATATAGTTGTTCTCGCTTCAGCCTATCCTTCCTTCTTGTCCTTTCATCCCTTATTTCCATTTCTTTTTCTCTCTCTCTTCTTTGCGTCTCATCAGAACTCTCTCTCGGTCTTACATCATCACTTCCTTTTCATCAAGCTTCAGCAATATCTCACCTCCCATCCATTCGTCTTTCGTGACTGCTATCTCATCAGTTCTACCTTCATTTCCCTTTCGTTTCTGTCCCTCTCTCTCCTTATCAGGAGGTGCACAACTCTGTGCCTGGTCCTTCCCTTCATCTTCGCGTCTCTCCTTGTCCCTCGGGACCGCAGAGGCAAAATTGTTTTCCTGTTCCTTTCCCTTATTGTCGTAACTACTGTACGTAGGCGACTCATATGTGGGATTGCTATACCCCGTGGCTGCCTTAAGTCCTCTTAGTGGTTAAAGCCCCTCTGTCTTACTCCCCTCAATGACTGGCTCAGGCGGGTCTGGTGGCGCGGTAGGCGTCTCACCCCCCTCCGTACATACATTTAATATCCAGTCCGCGGGTGGTTCTTCCACCTTCGACTCTTCAAACATTTTCCACAGTTCCAGAATAGCGAGACGTTTCTCTAGCTTCTTGCCTGTATATGTGGCATGTAGATAAGTCGTCATGTGTTGCAAGACGGCTTTAGATAGGGACCCATTCTGTAGCCAAGGCATAAACATCTTGTGGGCAGTACCCTTAACCCACTCCGTGCTGTTTTTTTAAAATTTAGGTGCATGCTTAGTTAGTTGCATGCACAAATGCGCAAGTGGGGTGTCTTTCTCCATCTTGAATTTCGTTACCAAAAATATTTATACAGTTTGTTACCCTTCTACCAGTATGAGCGAGCACCAGATACGCAAGCTCCAATCCAATCTTTTCCTGCCAAAATGTATACTATTAATTTAAATCAAAATCGTCAATTCATTGGCAATTCCCTCTTCTTTACAGAATCGTGTAAAATCAAATTTTATTTCAAACAATCAACGATACAGTTCTTTTATATTTGATGTACAACAGAACACATGTGACAGGCACTTGACAGACTAGACGGGCACCAGCTGGTCATACATATACCTGCCTTCTAATCAATACCTCGTCATGGAGTTTAAACGAACTCCTTTGATGCGTCTTTAAACGTCACCGTAGTCTAATTGTCCCTTATTATGTGGGCTATGAGTTCACGTTTCTTCTGACCGCTGTATTAAAGCGCAGGAATAAGGCGAATCCTTACGTTTTTCTCTCGTGTGCCCACCTGGTAACCTTACGTTTTTCTCTCGGGTGCCCCCCCGTAACCTTACGTTTTTCTCTCGGGTGCCCCCCCAGTAACCTTACGTTTTTCTCTTATACTCGAGTCATTAACCCCTTATATATATATACAGTCTTCTCTACATCTGACTATTTTATTTTTCTCCGCCACCCTCCGTTACCTTTCCCTTACTTGTTCTAATGGACTTACACTATCATTGTCCACGGGAAGCTTCTCAGTCTACTCAACCGGAATGGCGAAAGGACTCGTGATATTGCCGAAGGCCTAGAGTTACTTCGTGCCATCGGTCTATATGTGTCTTAAAATGATATAATCAATACGCAATAATCGATGGCCGAAACCATCCTCACGCTACCAAGTGTTCAGGAGGAGAGCAATCCACTGACGGACCCACGGGTCAGTGCTCACCCTCTAGAACTTGTAAGACAAGATAGCTGCACCACGTGAGGGATGGGGTGCAGAATTCACTTACTCACATGGATTGTTCTGGGGTTGAAAGTTTTGTGGGTATCTGGGGAAGAAGTTCTGTCCAGGATTTGGGGAATTTCTGCCCTCCTGGGGGAAGTGAGGAGGGAAGTTCCCTGGGTTAGCTGGTGCTTGGTTGGATCGCCCCCTTGGGCTGGAGGAGTCCACACATAAACCAGGATGGGTCTATTCCCCTTGTAGCAGGGACTTATGTAGTCAGGGGAGTGAGGGATCCCATTTGTGGGACTACCTCCTTGGCTCCCTGTCTGTGACTGGCCTGAGGGCCTTCTGGGCTTGGGATTGCTCTGATTTTGTGCAGGCAGGTTTTTAGGCCCCCCCATCTCCAAATCTAAAATGGGAGTGTTCAGGAGGAGAGAAATCCACTGACGGGCCCATAGGTCAGTGCTCACCCTCTAGAACTTGTAAGACAAGATAGCTGCACCACGTGAGGGATGGGGTGCAGAATTCACTTACTCCAACACAACTCAATAATGAGGACTCAGTAATTTGGCAAAGGGAAGTCAGTTTAATGACATGTACATTAAACAGGGAAACAAATGGAAATAAGCATCGTTACGATCACCTGTCTTGCTCCAACTTCCTCGAACTTCAGTTGAACAGCAACCTTTATGCATAAAACATGTCATCATTGACGTCTAATTCTACAAAGATTTGACATGCAATATAATAGGTTAGGAAAGGTAACTTAAGTATAGGTGCTATATCTGTGTATGATAATAGAGCATGCGGATTGGATAATACTTATCGGGTGGGCATCTACGCCCCTCCCTCTACATCACACGTGATAGACTTCATTGCAAGTATGACGTCTCATTGGTTCTACAAACTATAGGACCCTAGATAACTTGTTCCTTTGTGATTGGGAAGATTACACCCCTAGACATAAATCTCCACTTTTAATTAACAGCATGCAGAATGGACACCGAGGTGCCTGGTGTCCCAAGTTCCACCCTGCCTCCCTTCCATCAATCAGTATCTTAGGGCTATGTGTCAATTAGTTGGCTGGGTATGGCCTCGAGACTGTAGCCTCTTATCAGGAAAAGTTATGGCATCCTCGGGTTCTGGGTGACATCAGGCGGTGGTACCTCTCTGCGCCTGGCTGGTCACGTGTTAGTCCACCATGAATCTGCTTCAGCTTCCAGCTTTTCGTGTATTTGTCCTTCTTTAGCCTCGCCACCTGCCTGGACCCCCCTTATCTTGACCTTTACGGGACAGGCTGGTATGCTCTGAAGTTTGATTCTTGTTAGCTGACGCTCTCCTCCCTTCCTCTGGATGACCTCGATTTCCCCGGCATGAGCCACTCTTTGTTGAGTTTCGATTCCGCTCCTTCTCTTGACTCTGGCCGGGGTATGAAACTTGGCCTGTTAGGCCTCTGGCAGCCTGGGCACATTTCTAATTTACAAAATGGAGTCGCACTTGTATAATGTGCCTTATTGAGGTAAGTATAGTTGGCGCTTGCCACTCTATTCTCCTACTAAGCATTGCAAGCAGAATCGTTTTCTTAGCTTCTTGCGTTCCACCACTATTTACACACATTTAACTGGTTGGTTACTTCCATCTGGTCTCATAGTTTCCTTACGCTTTAACATCGTCTCTTTCCTGTCCATTACATCTATTTTCATGACTGCTCACACTGACATGCTATCTTTGATAGCTGCGTCCATTTATTCACGAGTCTGTCTAGGCTCTTATGTCATTTCCACTGGCCTTCCATTAAGGCTCTTTGAGTCTCTTCATGGACCGTCTGTAGGTACTCTTCATTTCGTCTCAGCGGCTGGTACGGCTGTCTGATAGGGTACCGTGCTGCCCAGGGTTGTCTGGTTATGGGTGCTTCAACAGGTATGGATCTTCTGATGTACACTGGGCAGAGTCCCAGTGCAGCTCTTTGTTGGTTCATCTGCTCCTCATAGGTCACATACCTTGGCGGCTATGCTCCTGGTACCTCGAAATGAGGGGAAGGGGTGCAGGCCATGTCTGGGATCTCCTCTACAGGGGCAACCTTCACCTCTGCCACCTTAGCAGGAGCAGGGGTGTTGGTTGGTTTGGGGCTTTTAGGATTAGTCTTGTTTTCTATGGGCTTTTGCACCTCATAAATTCTTGTGGCCTGTTCAATGACCCAGTCTAGTGATCTTTTCTCATGAAAATCTCTCACTAGCTGGGTCATGATGTACTTTGGTAGAGCGTGGAAAAAAGTATTGACAATTACTCTGCTGTCCGAGCCCACCCTTTTAGTGGTCTGCGCAAAGGCACGCTTTAATTCCTGATCCTCCCCACATTGCAAGTTGTAGGCTGCCTTGGGAGTCTCCTGAGGATTTCTATGCACAGAAAATGCTTCAAGATGGCCGCCCTATAGGTGGACCATCTAGAATGATTTTGGTCCTCCAGCCCCGCAAAAAAGCTGGAGTATTCTGGTGAGAAGGTCCATTTCACATACTGAATACAGCTACTGCTGTCCTTCAAATGGAAAGTTTCCATCATCTGCTCAAAGAGCTCTAAGTGCACCCAAACAGAATACTTAGCGTTCTTATGTTAGGGCGTGATGACGCTCCTTATCGCCTTGATTTGCTTTAAGGGGTCCTTAAGCAAGGCCCTTTTTGCCTTATTGGCCTTCTTAGTTCTGGAAACCCTGGTCCACTCCTCCTCTGACTCAGAGGCACTGCTGCCAGAGGTGCCCGTCTGTTCTTCTAGGTTTTCCCGGATTCTGTGAGCCTGGGAATGGCTGGCAGAATGTGGGGACCTTGTCTCCTGTGTCCTGGGGCGCTCAGAGGAGTCTTCTGATTTCTCCTTGCTCCCAGGATTTGCTGAGTACCCCCCCCACTGTCCTAGCTGGGCAGAGGTTTTCAGGATGCCCTTAGTGGGCCTACCCTCATGGAGTTCCCCACTAGATTTTACAGTACTTGGGTACCCATACCCAGATGCCCGCCCATCCATTCCTGGGAGGTGCTGGTCTATGAGCCCCATATTTCTGATTGGATTGAAATCTGTCATCCCCGTGTCCCTTGGTTTATGTGTGCCAGTGGACATGGGGGTGGCAGAGTCCAGGGATTAGAAGAGGTGAAGGCCTCTGGTACTAGGGTTCCTGAGTTTATGCTCAGGTGTTTCCCTTTCCCAGCAAACCTCATCTCTATCCGCCCTTGCTCCCTGTTGCCATGCAAGAACCTGAGCTTTCTGTTCCTCAATCAAGGCCTTACTAGTCTCTATCAATCTCTCTTGCATGGCTACCTGTCTCTGGAGCCTGTCATTGTTCTCACAGAGAGCCTCATTTTCTCTCTGTGCTTTCTGGGTTGTTTTTGAGTACTGGGCCAGTCTTTGCTGCAGGAGGGTTACCTCCTGAGTCCTGTCCAGACTGGCCTGGTCCTTCCTTGCTAGAGCCTCCTCCACCCTCCTGGTGTGCTCTAACAATCCATGCTCTTTTTGGAGGTCACCCAGTTCCTGAAGGGCCAGGTGATTTTCTTCTACTTTCTCTTTCAAGTGACAGCCTTCCTGCCCTAAGGTGTCCCTTACCTGAGCAAGAGCCTGCCTATGTGCCGCCAGGTCATCCCTTTGTCTTTGAAGTGCATCAGCTTTCTGGCACTCTTCATCAAATTCTGCCTGGTTATCCAGGTCTTTCAGAATTAATGTATTATTCTCCTCTTTTTCTCTGTCTAGGTGGCCTTGCAGGGTGACTACCTGCTCTGTGCATGCCCTGTTGAAATTTATTTGTTGTTTCAGCTTTTTCTGGCTCTGCAGTAGAGAGTCCAAGCTTTCTTGGTACTCCTTCTGCAAGGCCAGAATTCTGGTATCCTGTTCTGCCTTTTCCTGCTGCAGGATACCCATGTCCTCTTTTATCTTGATTATGTACTGCCTACTTTCATTTTCTAACTCCTGGCTCCTCAGCAGAGTCCAGATCAGTTTGGGCCTTGGCATATTCATCCTGTATGGCTCCAGTATACAGGTATAGATATGCTGTTATTTTGGCAATCTTGTTTTGCTCATCCTTTGCCTTAGGGGCCATATATAATTCACTCAGGGCCCTGGTCTTTCCATATATCTAACCCTGTTGCAGTGATCTGTTGTGTGATTGCCTGCAACCACACATTCTGATCCTGCTCTGTCCATTCACCTCTCACAAATAACTTATGCAATAGGTGTTCTCTAGCCATATTGATCTCTGCCAATGTCGCCATTCTGGAAATATTAATTTCCTTCCTGATTTACACAAGTTTTCTTTTCTTTTTGCAAAACAGACCGTTTCCTTAGAGCGTTCCCTTTTGAGGGGTGCTTTTCACAGTGTAACACAGCGTGGTAGCCCAACAGGATTTATGTACCCTGTCAGTTAGCACACTGTATCAGACTGTCACGAGTGGTATATCTAATTCAGAAATCCCAGATTCGAGCCCCCAATTTGTAAGTGGTTTCAACCCAGCACTTCACCTAAGTCAATGCCAAACCTTAATTATATATTTTTATGTCTAAAAGTTATTTTATTTCTGAATGATGTACCCTTATATCACGCCCCTTTCTTTGAATCCCCCCGGTCTCACTGAACCAAGAAGAAGGTTGTTGTGCAAAGTTAAAAGATTTATTTGATGGATTTGAACAATATATATATATATCACACTTTTATGAAATTGAACAATATCTAGATATCACACTATTAATATTTATACAATGATCATCAATGGGTGATATTACAACCAACAATCTCTTTAATCAATAGGAGTATGGATGAGAATAATAATGTAGCATAGAATAAACTTTGTGTGGGTTCAATGAAATGCAATGATAGGAAATTAATGCAGCACAGAAATAAAACTTGATATGAATTCAATCAAAATTCAATGTAATCACTCTTTCCCCCCGATACTACTCAATCCCCCCAAATATGCAATATAGAGATTGAAGGAGAGAAAACAGGTTTCAGGAATATGCAATCAACAAATGCAGTTTCAATCCCAATTCCCCCCAGCAAGTTTAGAGAGAAACAGGAATGTTTTCAAGACAGGTCAATTGCTTTTGAATGTGGCTTGCAATGAATGGGAAAAACACGGAAAAATGAATTTAATTCTCTCAAGTGGATTCAGAACTAGTGAGAGCTGCTTTGGATAGCTTCAGGTAAACACTAGCACTGATGATTGAATAACTAGCAGGTTGGAAATTGAATTCAGAGGCTGAATGCAAAGAATAGCTATTTTACATGGGATGAAATTGAGCCAAATGCCGATTCGCAGCAAACTTTTCCATGCCCGTTATTGCATGATTGCCGCAAAACTATAAGGAGTGGTGGTTTTGGATTCGTTTGAAAGCTGAGGATATTAGCTTCAATTTCACACTTAAATTTCGTTCCTAGCATGTACAGTTCAGAAGGTATGAAGGTCTTAGTAAAGGTCGATTTTTCTCAAAACGAGTCAAGATTTCAAATGAAAGATGCGCTTTTGAATATTACAAACAAGGATTGGCTTTACACTAAGGGGCTATGAAGATGCGAGATACCAACGGTACAGCCACCAGTCCAGAGGTGCCTCTGTCTGATCTTTGCCCGCCGCGACACTTGCCTTTCTTCAGTAAATATATCAGCGCAAGATGATTATCACTACAATTATCACAGGACTATATGGATGAGAGAAGGATTCTGGACAAACAAAAGAGGTTCTACAATGCAGTTCTGGATATGATAGAATGGGTTGATAGGATTACTTAAGGATCAGAGATTGGCTATGGACAATTCTATGCTAAATACTCACAACTATGGTTTTGGAATAGGCCCGTCAGGATCTGGTTAAAGAAGGGTTTTGGACCGGAATCTGCTAGCCACCGGACAGGATTCAGGTGCTTGGTTCTGCACTCAACAAGGCACTCTGGTCTCTGCACGGCCTCTGGTTCAAGATCTGACGAGTTGGTTCTGGGTTACAGCTCTGCTCTACTGGTTTGGATCTCTGGGTTCTAGCAAGAGTTCTTGGCAAGAAGCAGAAACAGCACAGGCAGGCTGCTGAATTTGTTGTGCCCCTTGGAAGTCTGGGGGTAAAATCAGGTTGCAAGATTTTAAAGGCCAGCTGAGAAGGGTTCAGCTTTGGATTGGGCCTTCTGCTTTCAGAGTTCTGGAGTCTGGATCTGTGTTCTCCTGAAGAGCGCTTCGCCAGTAAATCAGTTGATGGGTGAATGTGTGTGTCTCTAGGTCCTCAACAGTCCCTATTTATGTATCTTCCAAGGGGTGGATAGGCTGATTATACTAAGCCCACCCTCTAGGAAACCGATTGGTCCAAGTAATCCCTCTCTCCTGATTTGAGAAGGAAACCAGAGTGTCATGATGTGTCATGATGACACTGTGTTTATGGTCCAGGCAAAAACCTCCCCTTTGTTTCTACACAGAAAATATATTTTTCATATAAAGCATATTTACAATATCACCAACTTGCTAATAATACATATTAACATCCCAGATTAAATAAGTACGCATCCGCCCGAGTCCCATCTTCTTGAGAGCTTTGGTTCAAAACTGACAGTTTTTCGTGCTTTTGATTGGTTGCCCAGTGTCAGATCTGTACACATTTTTCCACATACATGCGCATAACATCTGGGCATAAGCCTGTAAATTTTCATATTCCTAGCATTATCACAATTGCTACAATAGCAACATTTTAGTGGTTCAGTCTCTGAATATCGCACAGATTCCAGAGCAACATTTTCATTTTAACAACCTATAAATTCCAGATTTTTACCAGTTTGGCACAGTTTTCTACGAGTCTTTTTCTCAAAAATATATTTTCTCCAGTTTCAGATACACAATTCAGTCTAGTCCTGCCTCCAAGGTTTTGGCTGAGCCAAGAGCAACCTGAGCCTCTTCCTGCTAGCAGCTGGTTTCTGTTGACGCACAAATTTGCATTTCCTTTCAGTCAAGGGAGTCTTTTGTCTCCTGTCAGAGCAACAGGCCCATGTCCTCCTCCCACCTCCTTTCACAACTCCCTGCCGGTTCTGCAGCAGAGAGCAGGGGGGAAGATTCCTTTGTTTGGGAGAAGCTGTGGAATGTCTTTGAAGCCCAGTGTGGCTGGCTTTAGCTCACTTTTAAAACACTGTTTAAAATGGTCTTTTTCTAAAATACAATTAACGTTTTTAACAAATATAGCCACAAATCTCTTAATTCCAGCCTTTTTAAAACATAGAGAATGAATTGTAACAACCTATATTGCTTTTCATGGGAAGTCTCTTCTTTTCCACACTTTGATCTTAATGTACAAGTTTAAATGACAGGTTATATAAAGGGCAGTTTCTGACACAGGCGAGCGGCGGTACTGCGCCCATATCTGACATATTTTTCCAAGCAAGCAACTTTGAATGTGGATTTTCTTATGATGAAATGTGCTTCTGCTGACATTGTGCTTAGGTGGATTATTTAAATAAAGTGATGTTTAACACCCAAGAAGGATGTTGGATCTTTTCTGATGTTTGGGCACCATGATTTTGCACTTTCCACAGCCAAGGAAAAACAGATTTTTAAAGCAGTTCTGGGTTTCCCTTGCAATGCAGCACTGCTTGTTCAAGTAGTTTCATTTTACTCTGTGGGCATCCCTATGATAGGTTTTGGCAGTGGTCTCCTGTGTTACCACTGACATAGGCAAAATGGATTGGTGGCCTGTTTTTCAGGTTTCCCTGTGCCATTTCAGAGATGTTTTGATGAAAGCAGCGCACAGTGATGTTGCAGGGCATAGACTAGTGGGTCAGAACATCCCACAATAACATCACTTCCTGCCATGCGTGATTCTCGAGCACGACAATAAGAGCCACCAATTCTGCAGCTTGTGCCAAAAGATGAGAAGTAGTCTCGAACTTACTACCACTTCATATTCCCCATTAGCTCTATGCCTTACCACAGCTGTACCTGAATGCCTTTCTCCATCAGTTTGATCAATTTTCGAAGACCCGTCAATAAAAAGAATCTCCCCCGCTGCCAGAGCATTCTCCTTTACCCTCAGGATTTTGTCATAAAACTCCTCATAATTCGAGCAATCAGGCACCTGTTCATCCTCTGTCACAGGTTTGGCTACAAACGTGGCAGGGTTCACTATTTTATACCTGACTATTTTGATTGATGGATTGATATGACTACCTCATATGCAGAAGCACTCTGAGATGTTAGTGTACCCTTAGGTTTCTCCGAAACAGCAAACAAAGCATGCTCAACAAATAAATTAAAAGAACACCCCATCATGATGCTTGCAGATTTCTTAATAGCGAACGCGGCTGCTGCCAGCGATTGTTTGTTTGTTTGTTTGTTTATTTTATTTATATAGCGCACCAGACCCAGGAGTAAAAGGGCGCTTATAGACAAGTTACAGAAGGCACAGTATATGTAGAATTTACAGTTATACAATCTGTGGAGGTAATATACAATATATACAGTCAGAGTAATTAGGATAAACAATTGAAACATTTGAATAGTATGTGCAGTATATACAGTATGCGTGGTCTTAGTCGGGCTGAGGATAAATGTATTGTTTGTCCAGTAGCCAACCAATGACTAGCTTCCTGAACATATGGAATGAGGGGGCAGACTTGATGTTCAGCGGTAGGGAGTTCCAAAGTTGAGGGGCGAGGACCGAGAAGCTTGAACCACCAGCTCTTTTGGAGGAGAATCTGGGCACCATGAGGCAGAGAGTGTTGGCGGATCTGGTAATTCTGGTGTTAGGTTTCAAGGAGAGTTTGTTGGTAAGATAGGGGGGGCAAGGTGGTTTAAGGCTTTGTATGTGAGATAAAGAGTTTTTAAGTCGATTTTTTGTTGGATGGAGAGCCATTTGCAGGAGATTCTGATGGGGGAGATGTGCTCTCTCCTAGGGATGTTTAATGCTGTGCGCAGTGCGTTGTTTTGGATAACTTGGAGTTTATTAATTATGGCTTGGTTAGCCCCTAGGTAAAGGCTGTTAGAGTAGTCAAGCTTAGATTGTATAAGCGCTCTCGCCAATGCGAGGCAGCTATTCGTGAATAGAAAAGGTCTGCAAGCTCTGATTAGTTTCCCGGTGTAGGCGATAGTAGAGGCAGTCATGTTGACTTGTTTGGAGAGGTTGGTGTTGGCGTCAAGATAGAAGCCTAAGGTTTTGACGTGTTTGGCAACGGGGATAGTGTTGCCATCAATGGTGATGTTGGAATAAGCAGGGCTAAGGTTCTGTAGATTATTAGGAGAGCCGACCAGGAGAAGTTCCGTCTTCTCATCATTCAGGCAGAGGCCATGTGTGGCCATCCATGCCTGAATGATGGAGAAAATTTCATTGATCCTGGTGACGTCAGTCAGGTAGTTGCCAGAGATGGTGAGAAGTAGCTGGGTGTCTTCTGCATAGTTAATGTAGGTGACACCCAGATGGTCCAGTTTGTCGAAGAGGGGATTTGTAAAAATATTGTAAAGGGTAGGGGAAACACAAGATCCTTGCGGGACGCCACAGGTGATGGGGATGGGGTCTGCTGCAGCTGCCAGTGAAAAGACTCTCATAGTTCTATTGGCTAGGAAAGATTGGTTGCATAGTATTTTATGATCGACCAGGTAGAAAGCTGCTGAGAGGTCGAGAAGGAGTAGTATGGCCGCTTTTCCTTTGTCTTTGATGTCATCAATCTGACTTTTGAGGTCAACAAGGGCCGTTTCAGTTCCATGTTGAGGTCGAAAGCCAGATTGACGTAGCCCTAGTAGTTGATTGATTCTAGGTATTCCTGAATTTGTAAGTATGCAACTCTGTCGAGGATTTTTAGAAGGAAGGGGACCGTGGTGATCGGCCTGTAGTTTGTGGGAATGGCTGGGTCTAAAGATTGTTTTTTGAGGAGGGGGAGAACCCATGATTGTTTCAGATTGTCAGGTATAGAGTTGGTGTAGAAGGAAAGGTTTATGAGTTTGGAGATGAAGGGAGAGAGGACTCTTGCAGCATCTTTGACGATCTGGACAGGACAGCTATCCCCTTTGCAGTTCGAAGGTTTGAGAGATGCTATGATCTTTTGGACTTCCGGTATGGTGACCTGTTTGAATGTGAAACCAGCGGAGGTATTGGTAGGGGTCGATATGCTAGGGGTAGAGGAGTTGCTATTGGATAGTTGTAGTCGTTTAGCCTCAATTTTTGTTTGGAGGCCAGAGATTTTGTTGGCAAGGGCATTTTGGATGCCGGTGCACCAGGGTTTGTCTTTTACGCAAGTGTCTGTAGGTGGGTTGGGGTTTTCTAATTCCTTCAAGATGGTGAAGAGTTCTTTAGTAAAGGATCCTGCCTTATCAATTCTCACATTGTAGGCTTCCTTCTTAGTTCGGATTATCTCTTTTTTGTAGTGGGAGGAGATGGTCATCAGATTAGTTTTGTTTTCGGCTGAGGGGGTGGTTTTCCATATGGTTTCCAGCTTGGCTTTCTGTTTTCTGATGATTTTGAGTTCAGGTGTGAACCAAGAGTTCAGATGTACTCTAGGTTTGCCTTTACGTGACTTGAGAGGGGCCACAGCATCGATAGCGTTTGACATGGCGTCATTGTATGTGTTGACTAGGAGGCTGAGGTCAGCAGTGGTTGGGAGCGAATTAAGGAGGGGGAGAACCAGTGGTGTGAGGGTGTCTGCTGTCATGTTGCGCTTATTTCTAGTTAGACAGGCAGGTGCGAGCGGGGATTATTTTGGATTGGGATTGTTAATACTGATGTCGAACGGTATAAGGAGATGGTCTGTCCATACGAGAGGTTGGGGTGTTTTGCAAGTGATGTTGCAATTGTGTGCTGTGATTGTTCGCAAGGAAAGTGTCCTCTCATAACTGGATCTAAAATCCCACTACAATATGCCAAAGGTTTATACCCAAGTGTGGTTCTCTGTGTAAGTACGTCTGTCATAACTGTTCCATTCATGTGCGAAAACAAAAAGAATTCCTCAGAATAACTGGGAATTCCTAAAACTGGAGCTGTACAAATTGCTTTTTTCAACTCCTCAAACCCCTCCTCCTTTCCTCTGTCCATTCTATCTTCTCATTATTCACTTGGGCTTTCTCTTAAGCCTACAAAAGAGGTCTTGTATATGAACTATAATCAAATACCCATGCTCTAACATAGTTACACAATCCCGAAACTGCTGCATTTGCTTTATTGTGTGCGGTTTTGAGATTTTCATAATCACCATAGCTCTTTCAGGTGTAACCTTCTTTCCCTCATGTGAAATCAACTGACCTATATACAACACCTCTTCCTGGCAATATTGTAGCTTCTTCTTATCTACCTTATATCCTTTGTCTGCCAAAATAGTAGTCAATCAAATTGAATCTTGCCTACACTCATCCTCTGTCGTGCTACAAACTAAAATATCATTTATTACTGCAGCACAACGCTTGGCAGATCAATATTCCTTTGGTCCATCTGTAGGACCCTATTAAAGATCGATGGGCACTCACAGTGCCCCTGTGGCAAACGAGTATTTTTCAGCTTAGTCTGGCAGAACGTAAATGATGTGAGGACTTGAGAGTCCTTATGAAACGGGATTGAGAAAAATGCATTTTTCAAGTCAATCACAGTGAAGTGTCGTGCCTTTGTAGGAATACTACATAAAATCGTAGCAGGATTCGGAACTAAAGGAAACGCTGCCTCTACGATCTGGTTAATTGGCCTAATGTCCTGAATTAAATGTCATGACCCTCCTTTTGATTTTTTCACAGGATACACTGCAGTATTACACAGTGACTCTGATGTCACCAAAATGCCTTGTTTCATCATAGACGATATAGTCTTAAATATACCTTCATCTGCCTCTCGAGACATTGGCTACTACCTTGGTCAAGGTAAAATTGCTCCTGGTTTCAGTTTAATCTTAACTTCTCCCACCCCTCTCAATTGGCCTACAACTTAAGGGCCTGTAGTCCATAAGGAGGTCAGCGCCTTTTCCATGTCTTCATCAAAAAATGCAGGGTGTTGCCGCACAATCACCATTTGCAGTGGGAACTCCCTTCTCTCTATTCTGACCCAATATGTAATATTCATCTAGAATACTACTCATCCCTAAACATGTCTTCATCTGCAACGCCAGTCAATCTATACCCTTCCTCAATGAAAATAACCATTCTCCATGGCCTGCCTTCATCATCAAATCCTTCAAGCATGGCTAATGCCCCTCGTACTATAGCTGCCTGCAACTGTAAGGGAAACATCTGTCCCCCCTCTTCATCCATAGGTATCTGTGGCCTGAACAAAAATTCATCAGGTATTCTCATAATCTTTCCCACTAAGTCAGGTAACTATGTTAACAAAATGCGCACCCCATGAAGAAAGACGTCTGGCTCTAATGGCACTGCCCTGTAAATGCCACTATATATTCACCCACGTAAAATAATGTATCCCTGGAGTGGAACACACCATTCCCTCATCAGTGAAGGAAATTGTCACATTTAACTTTATCATTAAGTCACTTTCCAGAATATTAACTGGTGTCTGCCTTGAATAAAATAAAGGTACAGACATATCACACTCTCCTATAGAGACTGGTAATTCTTCAGTAAAAGGAACTCTACTCGTTGCTCCCGAGAAGCCTTGAGCATTCATGGTATTTCCAGATAACGATAACAAAAACTTTCCCTCTCGTATACATGAGTGAGTTGTTCCAGTGTCTACTAAAAAAGAAAAAGATGGGCCACCTATGGTAATATCAACCCTTGGTTCCTCTTGAGTTTGGTGTCACTGATAGTACTGAACACATCAAGTTGCCCTGTGAGATGTACTATTGTGGGTACATGCTTATTCCTATGCCCATAAAAGGACTTCCTCCTGCAATAGTGACACCCCCTACCCTAGGAGTCAATAACTGTCCCGGTTTTGCACTTTGCTGTATCTGCATGGGTGGATGCTGAGATTGCCCTTGCAGCAGATTCAATGCTGCTTGCTGTGGTTGTAAATCCTGTAGTGTTTGCGGCACTTGTGCTTGATACACTGTCTGATCTTAGGCCAACCCGTCCCTACCTTGTGGGCTATATGCTGGAGGATAAGCTGTCCCCCCACTTGAGAATTGCCCATTCTGTACATACCCTTGGCTCCCGCGTGTTCGAGCAATGTGCTCTGTCATACCACATGTCCAACATATAGGAGGGAATCTCCTCAATTTGCCTCCCTGCATATTTTGGTTATTATTCTGCAAATTCTGAAACCTGCCTTGTTTATTTTGAAAACCACCCTGATTATTCTTAAAACTCCCTCTTCCTATAAACCCTGTACCTCTGCCTCTTGACACAAACCCATTTCCTCCTTGATCCAACTGGTGTTGATTATTCACCTGTAGGCCACCTGCTACTTGCTGCCTTCCGAGCCCCTCTCAGCTTGTCAGTACTGCTCCTTCTATGGTGTACTTTGATAATTTCTTCTGAACTAACTTGGCTTCCTCAAGTTTCCTAGCATCCTCCCTCTT
This sequence comes from Ambystoma mexicanum, assembly GCF_040938575.1. Taxonomy (NCBI): domain Eukaryota; kingdom Metazoa; phylum Chordata; class Amphibia; order Caudata; family Ambystomatidae; genus Ambystoma; species Ambystoma mexicanum. Next base: position 865,671,134 of record NC_090928.1, read on the forward strand.
CTTATTTTTCTCTTGCAGCAATCGGCAATGATGCACGATAGTCAACTGTATCTCTGCCCATGGCTTTGCTTCCATTCCCACTAGCTTCTTGAGCTGTCCCTGTACCTGTTCTGGCCACCCCTGACACAAAATGTGGTAAAATACTGGCGCAGATTTCCCCCAAGGCTCCCTCATTTCCAAGGTCGACCATTCCTGAAAGTTTTGAATATAAGCAACCGGATCTTCATTTTCTTGCATCTTACGTGCCATAATTGCACCCATATATGACATATCAGGATACTGTACTCTGAGCACTTTCCAGACAGCCGCCCTACAATTATTAAATGGCGCTCCATCATGAGCTGTGTTCTGCACTGCAACACTCGAATAACCTGCTCTTGTCCATATATCATGAGCTCTTTTCCCATGAATGGCTGCTAGACCTTTAATGTCCCCTATAGCTAATGTGTTTCCTCCTATCATCTTTTTTAACTCATAAATAAATTATCCTTGTCCATTTGGGGCCAAGAAATATACTGCGGTCTGGCCCCTCCTTTCTCTGATAGGGGGAATTGAGTAAACCCAAATCCGCAATCCGCTCCCATCCGCTCCCATCATCTGCCTACTCATAATGGTAAGAATAGTTCCTGATTGCCTTCTACCTGGCAATGACCTCAACCTGCTCACAAATGGTGTCGATTCTCCCCCCTCGCTGTGTGACCGCCCTCGCCCTTAAGTTCACTCTAGGTACGCCATAGGGTCCTGCGTCCTATCTTTAGGTTGGTCTACATCCGACCATCTTACTTCCTTATCTGTCTGCAGACATCCCTCTGCGCCGCATTCACTTTCTCCCTCCTCCCCACGGAAGGTTTCTCTTTCTTTGGCTGACATGTCCAGTCCCCAACTCATTTTTTGCCCTCATCTATTGATAAGCTTTATCAATTCTATCTCTGATAGTTCCTATCTCAAAATTCTCATCTAGGTTTACCCTAGATGGTCCTGGCATTGCTCCTTGCGATGGGAGAAACTCCTCTATGTCGCCCCATGATATTAGAGGACTCGCTCCCATCAGCTCTTTCTCAATATTGCATGCTCTCTGTCTCCTTTTTCATTCTATTTCTTCGTCCAATTCCATTCATGTTCTCGCTTCCCATCTAACTCTATCTTCTTTCCTGTCTTTTCTCTTCCCTTCTTTCGTTTGCTAAACGAACTTCGTCGTCTCTTCAACATTGCATTCTTTTATCTCATAATTTATGTTCTTCTTCCTTTTGTCTCTTCTTTTCTAGTCTCGTTCTTTGATTGCTCTCTGCCTGTTGTCATACTTTCTCTGTTCTTCAGCCTTTTCTTCCGTTCTGAGCTGCTCCTCCTGATACATTTGCACTTGCCTTTGTCTATTTTTCCTTTTATGCTCATCCTCTTTGAATCATTTCTCTGGTTTCCTGTCTTTTCTATCTTGTTCGTCTTGATCCTCCCCTTGCCTTACTTCCTCAATACCCTTCCCATCGAGTTAGAGCACAATCTGTCCGCCCATCCATTGATCTGTACGAGCGTAACCCCGTCAGCACTATCCCTTTCTCCTTTCCATCTCTTAATCTCTCGTTCTAGATCTAAAGATATGTTTCGTCGGTCACTCTTCTCCTCTTTATCTTGTAGAACCTTAGAGGTCTCCTCCTTTCCTTTGGCCCTTTCTCTTTCTGGACTCTCATCAATGCTATAAGCAGGTGGTTAAGATATTGGATTACTATATCCTATCGCTGCTTTTAGTTCCCTTAATGGGTGCAATTCATCATCTTTCGTACTATCATGATTTAATTCAGGGGCGTTAAGCAGAAGGCTTGACACCCTCCTCCTTACACTGATTAAGCATCCAATCCTCAGGAGGCAGATCTTCTCGTTCCTCCTGGTACATTTTTCAAAGCTCTGAGCTAGCTAACCCTTTCTCCAATTTCTTCCCTGTGTACGCAGCGTGCAAGTATGTGGTCATGTGTTGCAAAACTGCTTTTGACAGTGATCCCCCTGTGGCCATGGCATGAACATTTTGTTTGCGGTACCCTTAACCCATTCCACACCGTACTGTTTAAGTTTAGGTGCGTGTTTTGGCAGTTGCTTGCACAGATGCATGAGTGAGGTATCTTCCCCCGTTATGACAAGTCTCAATTGACTGTCAATACTTACCATTACTTTACACAGAATACGTTTCAGGAAAACAATAAATATGAGCTTGCACCAATAATCGCTGCTCAAAACCTCTAGTTCACAATTTTACTCCTATCTATCTCGATCGGCAGTGATAATAACTAAAATAGATAGATAAATAGCGTTTTGATCTCTACTCAACACAACCTGTCCTTGTCATTCTTCGACACTTCACCTCTCTGATACATTAAATACAAAGACAAACGAGTCAACTTTCAACATATACTTCCTCAGCACTCCTCGCTGCTATTACTCGCCCCCTAATTACTCTGATAGGAGTGTGAATCGTCTCCTCTCCCAGATCTATCTGTGCTCAGCCTAGTTTACCCCTTCTAAACACTTCTTAAGTGTAGGACACTGGGCTTATCTCAGACGCTCTTCGTCTCTGACGTTCCTCGTCATTTATATATTTACTCGATCAACCCCCGTTACTCTTCACTATCATCACAATCCCCTGTTCTCACATTTTATTTGGACACATCCTTCAATCCACTCACCATTCGCCTTTCGGCTCTTGACACTCAGGATCGTCTCCTCTTAAAACCAGCCACTTTCACCTTCGGTCCACTCAGCGCCTCTGGAAACAAGGAGGGATTTCATGAAAGAGGGCCCGTCCCACATGTATCTTCTTTACTTGCAAGTTTGTCTATATGCGGCCGCTCTCCACAGGAAGCCTCGCGTTTCTTTCAGCTAAATGGTGGAGGACGCATGATACACTGCAATCTCTAAGAGCTTAATGAGATCGAAGGGTCTGAACCATCCTCTGCTACCAAGTGAACCCGGAGAGCATGTCCTTTAAGACGAGGTAACAGTATCTGTGATGGATTCAGATCTTACTCATACATCAATAATCAGAGTGACTCAAGAAGTTGGCAAAATGTAAAAGCTGTTTTAATAACAAGTCTTTAAAACAGGGAGTACAACAGACATCAACGGACGCCGCACAGACTTATCTCGACATATTTCATAAAAACATTGCCTTTATACTAAATATTCATCATGAGTGATGTCAGGATATGTGGCAAAATAAGAAAACCTACTAGGGGCTATGGTTGGTGAATGGGGAAGATCTACATATACTTTCTATGGGATACAGGGACATAATTGGATGTCTAAGTTCAGGTGGGCAACTAAGCCCATCCCAAGTGCAAGTCCTCTTCTGTGTCATGAAAAATATACGACATACTTCTCAAACTATAGGGCTCCTTAATATGTGGCCCTCTATAATTGGTTGGCATGTTTGTACCCTCCTGGAAGATTCCACTCACTAGCAGCATGCAACTGGTATTCCAGGTGCTGGGGGGTTTGCCCTGGTCATGACTCCCCACCCAATTAGCTCAACATCCATCATCACTCCTGCGGTCTGCCATTCAATTAAAACCTTTGAACTTGGCCTTGCAGAGGCTCACTGCGCCTGTGAATAAAAGGGAGTGAAGCATGGTCTTATCTTCTGGTCTCAGTGTAGCTCACCCCAAAGTTTATTCTCATCCGATCACGTGACTGGAGACCACGTTTTCGAGCTCTTTGTTGTATTTTAATACTATTAAATGAAGAAATCTTGGCACCCTTGATGGTTTTCATTACACCTCAAACAGGATCTGAGCTTGCTTCTCACGTTTTTGTATCTTCTCGAGTACATGGCAAGGCTCTCTGCGGCCTGACTCTTGACACTGGGCCAGGTAACCCTTTCTTGAATCTTTCTTCACCGTCAGCTATAATTCTTCTGCACCACACTTCCAACTCTTCTATTCATGGGGTCCAAGTTTGCTAAAGTGTGTTGTGGAACATCCAGATTCTATATATTCCTATGTATATACATTGGTGCATCGCCACAATTTATTCACTAGATAGCCAGCCTTATGATTACTTCGTCTACTTGCGTTACTGCATCTGTACAATTGTAAAATGGTTTTGCATTTTCTTTGGTTCTTCTCCGAACGTGCAATCTTCATTTCGCTTCCGAAATGTTGCATACTTCATTACTTCGTCATCAGATTCTATAAGGTCTATATTCTTACTTCATTTATATCTCTTCTGTGTGCATCACCTCTACTTCATATGATGTCACCAGTTCTTTCTTCATTCTTGTCACACTTCTTCCGTAACTTCCTCCAGAAGGTCATCATTTCTTCTTGGATACATATAGGGTTTTCTCAATGGATACCTGGCTTCGAGGACTTTTCGTGATATAGGTATTCTCACTGGTATTGCACATATTGCAATTTCTGGTTGCCAGCATATAGACAGAATATGGGCGGAATTGTGGTAGAGATACTTGGCTCTTCCTCTACACTAGTGCAATGCATGTCTGCAGCTCACCTGAACCTCCATGGTCTACCAGCACCGTGAAGTGGAACACCAACATGTCCACCACGAATACGATCAACAGCAAGCATCGGAGATCCATCCAGGACTGGAGCATCTGCTGACACACCCTTCCAGACCTTAATCAGCCACCCCATACACATGTGACAAGTGAATGCAATGCCAAGTGGCCTGTGCAAGTTGGCCATGGCACATTGTCAAGGCATCAAAGCAAACTAACTGAATGGGTGCCCACAACAGAACTAAACATACTAAAAATGTGCAATATCCACAAAAAATGGCCAGGTGCGTGACAGCCTGAGCATCAGTGACCTTGGTGGAAGCGGTGGTAAAATACCTATCAGGGAACAATAATATGACTGGGCTATGCATGGGTGATGAGAGGGAAGTCAGAGAATGTATGAGTGACAGAGACCGGAGAATTGTGCTGCCATTCTGAAAGAGCAAACATGGGTCACTAGTGCATTCCAGTGACCGAGGTGGAGCAACACATGAGAGAAGGCCGTTTGTGACTGCATGACATGGGTTTAACACAGCAATGACAAACAAATGTGCCATTAACTTGACCATGGAACACCACCACAGTGAGCACACCGCCCTCCACCCCAACCACACTGATGCCAAATACACAGTGATGCTGCACAGGTAAATGCAAATGAAAACATACAGTACAGTCCCAGTCTTCTAATGGACCCACCCCCACATGTCAGGCATATGTGCATCCTTCCAGCCACAACCATCACAGCAACAACAACACACATATATGCATGCCACAAGACATATGACTTGCAATGGAGAGATGCACTGGCGGAAAAGTGAACTATCAAAGTTGCCAACACGCAAATGAACTGCATGAAGCATGGAATGTAACCAAATGCAAGATGTATTGAATATAAATATGTACAATTAAAAGGGGGAATGAAGGTCAAAGCAGTCCAAGTGAAAATATGAAATTAAATAAAAACCCTACACCTAAATAACTATGTACATGAAAAACTGAAAAGTAAAGTCTGCAAAGTCTGGGGAAAAATATTTTAAAAAAAGGAAACCTACACCTAAATAAGTATGTACAATGGCAGTGGGCTAGTCCTCCTCTCCGATATTACTCAGCCTTTCCACCAGGTCTAGGTCCAACGTTGTTGCCTGGAGGGCTTGCGGGTTGTCCAGCATCTGTGTTTTGCTCACACACACTTCCCTGCAAGTGGCCTTCAGGAAGGCAGACCGCCGCCTTGCCCAACGCAGCGCAATCCCAGCCCTCGCCATCAGTACTCTTGTTTCCCGTGCCCTCTGCCTCTCTGCCACGATCTGCCCTTCATAATGCTGGAACATGGAAGACATTCTGTTGCTCATGTCCATATGCACCTCCTGCCTCACACTTCCCACCTGCCTTCTTTGGGAGGTCTGCCCTGCAATCTCCTCCTCCTTGTTGCAACCTGCTGCCTCAGTACCCAGTGCCTGCTACATTGGTATACCCTCCGAGCTGATGACGATACCCGGGGGCATATGGCACCTGCACTGCTCATGGGTGACTGCTGTCACTCGATTGCCTGTGATCCTGTTGGTGCCTGGGTAGGCACGGTGACCACCTCGGCTGCTGTGTCTGAGACTCCCACCTCAGGCAGGGATGAGAGTTCCACCAGATGGGGCGTTGTGGGTGGGACTGGTGCATAGCGGGCCCACCTGGTATATTGGCCGGAAGACACCCTGTAGGATGACTGGTGCACAGAGGAGGAAGATGAGGAGGTTGTCACTGCAGTGAACAGCCCATGGGGTGCACCATGGAAAAGGAATGCTGCAAGCCAGGAGACAAGGTGGTATAGCTCACTGTGATAGGCAAGCAGACTACCAGTTGCCCGCCCATCATCCCGAATGACACATGTCTGCCTCATCAACCCGGCCAGCAGGGGCAGTACATAATCCCGGATGGACACACCAGATGGTAAGGGGGTTTTGATCTGGGTGGACCAATTTGCAATGTGCTAGTGTCTGGAGACAAGTCTATACAGGGTAGGTGCATCTTTAGAAAACTGGGTGATAATGGCTACATTTCTCACCACATTTGGATCTTTTACCCTGTGTTTGAGCAAATCTGATTGGTTTGTCATCTGTTATTTGTTGAATGCTCTCTTAATTGTATCTGATTTGTATCCTCTTGCTTCAAATCGTTGTGTGAGTGCCTCACATTCCATTGTAAAATCAGTACGTTTGCTGCAGTTACGCCTGGTCCTGTAAAACTCATATCCAGGTATTGGTAGTGTTGAGTAGTGGTATAGAGTATTTTGTGGAGTAGCATGTGGTGTGAAGTAATGGAGGTGCGGAGCAGTGTGGGGTGTCAGTGTGGAATTGGGTGTGGTGGCTGGGGATGTGGTGGTGTACGGTGTGGTTATGGTGGTGTGCAGTGGTGATGTGCGGTGGTCTGGAGGTGGTGTGGGCTAGTGGGTGGGGTGAAGTCAGATAGCTAACAGGAAGACATGAGAAAGTAAAGGCAGAGCAGGCTATGTGCCTCTGACAGCACTGTACAGCTCCGTGGTGACGAGCACCCCGTCCTCGCCCCTCCTGGTAAATAGTATCACTACCAGCGTGTGGTCCGTTCTCACCCTGAATCTCCTCTGCCATAAAAAAAAGTGTTCAACTTTCCTCATCAGTGTTGAGCTATGGCCCACACACATGCTAAAGCTTCCCTCTCTGTTACTGAATATGAAGACTCCAGCCCTTTGAGTGTTCTTTTGCTCAACCTTCTCTCGAAGCATCAGCATGTGCTCCCAGACAAATCTCACTAGCATCCATATATACTAGTTTCCAGGTTATCTCTGAAGCCCTGGAATATGGGCACCTCCACAATTTCACTGTTAATCCTCACACACTCGTCTCCACTCTCCTCCTGCCATTCCAACGGATCAACTTTACTTGGGTGGCTCCTCAAGCTCTTGCTCTTATGTGACACATTTCTTAAAACTTTTGTGTAAAACTCTACCCTAAGGAGGATGACAACTCTGCCTCGCTTTGACTCATGTCCTAAATAATACAGGCGGGCCCTTTTGATGCAGCACAACATGATCACTGGACGCCACGCTGTTGGAGGTTAGAACAGGGAGTGCGCCCGTGGGTGGTGCCTCCCCTTTTATTGCCAATGTGACATAGGACGTTGCCCATCAGTCCAAATTAAAGTGCCAGCACGAAATCTAAAACATGGAACAATGCTTTTACTTTTGAATAGAGAATAGAGAAACGGTTCACTATTAATTTACACCTACTGGAAGCTCCTCCTAAAATTGTTCGATCTCACTCAAAAAAAAAAAACTTCGTAATTTAAATATTGCAAAATAAAAAGCGCATTTAATTTACTGAAGTGCTTTGTGTATTTACTTGACTCACGTTTAAACATGTTAAGAATTTGTCTTTGCACCTCATGGTGCTTGATAGCTGTAATGAAATGATTACTCTTCGGACAGATGGGTTTCAAGGCATAAAGGGCTGTTCTTAATCAACCTATTGTGACAACAATTTAGATGATGAGCAGATGAATGCATGCAATTAACCCATTACCTTTTGGACACCTCCTTTTGGAGGCAGACATCTGTGTGTTAAATCACTACAATATGTCAAGAATTTAGATACCACAGAGAATGGCAACTGGTCATGGTACTGACATAAGTGTATCCCTCCATAAAATCCAGAAAAAGTGCCAAACCCACATGCACTTCCTAAATCTATCATCTTTTTTCGAGTTATGACTAGAACCACCGCTTTGAGCCAGGCATTTTTAAAAGTCCTTATTACAAATGAAGTCTACTTCTAATTTGAATCTAACTAAAACACAAATTAGCTGTATACTATTTCTACTGAAATCCTATTTAAAGAGCCCGATTCTAATTTTCATTAACTTCTAAAACCTACTTTAATGTTTTGCCGCTTCTCAATCCATACAACAGCCATTACAGCACCCTCCCTTAGATGTAATAAACTACAACTCCCATCAGTCCTAGTGAGCATTGTTAAAGATGATGGATGATGGGATTTCTGAGTCCAAAACATCTGGAGAGCTGCGGGCTGCAGACCATTTCAGAAATAGGTTTTGCACAGGCCCTCAAATAGCTGCCACTCATCCATTCCCACTGTGCTACAATTAATTAACAATACAGGCAGAGAGCTAAGAAGCAAGGATATCTAGGTTGTGCCTTAGCATGCCAAGGAGCCCGCATTAAGCTTTCTTTGCCCTTCTCCATCTGTGGCTTAATGTTTACCACATGTACATGTGTACCAGATGAAAATACACACCCCTCTGCCCGCCCCCCGTTGTGTGTGAAATAGCAGGCCCAGATTGCTGTGTTCCGTTTCTTTACATATATTTGTGCAGGACAAACAGAGGAATCTCCCTTGAGCACTCACAAATGATACACCCCCCTTCCTAATAATAACGTTGCTATATATGCAGGAAGTGAGGCATGTGGACTAATCTCAAAGCTACTGTTTTCTTGGAAGGAATTATATTTGTCTTGAGGATTTTAGGATGGGGTCTGGGGTGGGTCTTTCACGGTGTACTCGCATCCACCTCAAGTGTGTCACTCTGTGGGTAGAGCAGGCCTTGGCAGCTTAGCTGTGGATCATGCAGTCTGACTGGAAAACCTGCAAAGATCTTTGCTTTCCTATTTACTGTGCTTGATCTCATTTTCACCCTGCCAAAAAACCAAATGCGCCACATTGATTTCAATGGGGTCACCTTCTCGCTAAACCTTAATTACCCTTCAAAATAAGCTCTTCATTTATTTTTAAAAGTTGGGATTTGCATAAGCTATACAACGGACTTCGCCCTCCTTAAATACCCTGGTGGTTGAGAGGGATAGCTTTAACGGGAAGGGGGGCCCTGGAGGGAACCCCGGGGAGTTTTTTGGCACTGCACACGGCCAGCGAGTGGCCGTGGGGGTGCAGAGCGCCCCTCTGGGGGTATTTAAGGGCTCAGGGAAGGTTCGGGAGGCAGGCGACGGTTAGGACTTGGCGATTGTCCTGGTCGCCTGCTCCCGAGCCTTCTCTGTGTAGCCGGGCCTAGGAGTGTGCGGGGTAGAGCAGGTGAGGTGGGGGATTGTTAGGATAGTGGTAGTATAGTGGGCGGTCAGGTAGCTTTGTTAGTTTAAAAAAAAAAAAATAATAATAGGAATAACATAGTTATATACAGTTGGGGAAGGGTTATTTTGGGGGTGCCGTAAATAAGACACCCCCCCCGCTACTTACCGTAGCCCCGGTTCCGCGTCGTGGTAGAGGAGTTTTTGTCGGATCGAGGGCGCGGGTTGCCGTGGGCGTGCAGAGGAAGTTTGTCCAAGAGCATCCGTGCTCCATTCGCTCGCCGGCGGGGGGCGGGGCGTGGTGAAGCATCGGCTGCCACGAACGGCATCCGCACGGGAGCGGGTGGGGGGACAACGCATTTTCTGTTTATACGGGATTCGAGGTCCCGTGTTGTGTCATCGGGGAGAGGGGAACGGTGAGTGCGGTGTCCGTCGAGGGACAGAGGGGGCAGAGCGCTCCCATTTAAAGGGGCCTCATCCATTTGTGGGCCTGAGGTGCGGTGGTGCTCACTAGCCGCCAGGGGGCAGTGTGACAGGGAAGAAAATAGTCCCTGATATTGGTTAGGTTGATTTTTGGTGGGATTTTTCTTTAGCTGGTGGCATTTAGTTGCCTGGGCAGGGGGCTACAAGGGATAGGGCAGTATTTTGGAGGTATTTAGTGGGGCAAAATAAAATAAAAAAAAAAAAAAGAATTTAGTTAAAAGTTATCAGTTTCAATTTTTGAAGATTTCCACGGGTAGTTTCGGCTCGGGGGCTTAGGTTTGCTAGGTCATTTTTCAGGGGGTATATATATATATTTGTGGTGCACAACCAATTTATTAGTAGTGCACGATGGTGGGCCAGGGAGCCAACAGGAAGGGGTTGGTTGATGCCAAGGCTCTTAGGGAGGCGTTGGAAATTATTAGTATGGCGTCCAGGACCCAGTTAGAGGGGGCAGTGGGGGAGGTCACTAGGGGGGGGGGCACGAGGGAGGGGGAGATAAGGTAGGGTAGGCCGCAGCGTAGAGCAGCGGCAGATGGGGCCCTCGCGGCAGTGGTGGCTTGCACCCCATCGGCGGGAAAAGGGGAGGTTTGGGAATCTAGGGGTAGGAGGTTGAGGAGGGAGATAGATAGGAGGGCGGCGGGGGGAGAAATGATATCGGGTGGACAGCCATGGAGGGAGGGAGCGTGTCAGGGGGCTGGGGAAGATGGGAATTTGCAGATGGAGGGGGCGCAAGGGAATCAGAGTGGAGTTGGTGATGGGATGCAGAGGGGGGTGATAGGGAAGAGGGGAAGAGGGGGTAAATACCTGCGGAAGAGTGCAGGTGGGAGAAGGGGGGAGAGGTCACCGTCATCTGAGGAAGTGGGAGTGGGGCGCGGAACGGCCCCCATGGGTAATAGGAGTAAGGGCGGAGTGCGCTGCGCAGCTCCCGCTGGCCAGGTGGAGGTTGAGGGTTTCAGTACGGCCCCTCCTCGGTCAACGCAAGGAGAGCCTAGAGGGCGCAGCACAGCCCATAGCAATGAGGATTCCAGGGTGGAGGTCGGAACGCCTCGCCCGAGAGAAGAGGACCAGGCAGGGGTTTCCACAACCCCGCCGAGAAGACGTCAAAGGAGTGGCGGGGCGGACGCCCCGGGCTCGCAGGAAGATCATCAACTGAACTCGGGCATGAGCTCGCATCCGCAACGGTATTTAAGGGGTGATGAAGTTGGATGGGAGAAATATGTGGGGCAATGGGAATTGGAAGATTACGGGGCGGAAAGGGAAAGGGGGGAGGAGAGAAGAAGTTCAAGGTGGGATAGGGAAAGGGAAGTGCAGGGTGGTCGGGGTGAAAGGGGTCAAGGGAATTATTGGCTGGGTGATTGTGCTGACATGTTTTGTCCCCGCAGCAGGTGCCCTCTAAGAATGGAGAGGAGGAGCACCGGTGTGGATGCCAGGCCACAGGTGGCAGGCGTGGAAAGAGGTGAGCGGGAAAGGGAATGGTCATCTACATGGCAGAGAGGGGTTACGAATAGGTGGTTGGGGGATGACCGGGGTGGTTTTCAAGGTGTGAGGAAGGAGGTTGGGGTGCAGGCCATTGGAGCCGAAGGGGTTGAGAAGAACATTTGCTTAGTGGAGGTCCAAACGGACAAAGTGGTGGAGACATTGGGGCTCGAGGTGCAGGTGGGTAAAGATAAAGAGGTGGAAGTCAAAGGAAAGGAGAAGAAATTGCCATACATGGGGATAACAAAACCATTGGGCGCACATTTGATGGCGGCGACCAGGGAGAAGATACAGGCAGGTGAATTTGTGGATGTCTTCAAATTGCTACATAGGGAGGTGAGAGCGAAAGAGGGGTCTAAGGAGGAAGAGAGGGAACTGGCTTCACGCCCCAGGGTCCCGGTGACCATTGAGAATTGGACGTCGGCGTTTATCATTTATGCCAGTGTGTATTGCGAAAAATTCCTGGAGCGTTGCGTGGCCCTGCTTAAATATATGGACGTAATAAGGAAGGCTTTTACGAGCTTTGGGGGCTTTGCATGGTGAGGAATTTAGAGCGAGAATGGCAGAGGACAATCAGGCGGTCTGGGGGAGATTGATATGGCTTTGGCTGCAATGGATGGCCCCAACGAGGCCTGCCCCGACATTACATACGGCGAGTGGGCTGCCAGTGCCTTTCCGGCCCTTTCTTGGTCGCCCCGCCCATGAGGGGGTGGGGGGAGGAGGCAGGGGCCAGTCCTCAGCAGCGTGCTGGGGGTACAATAAGGATAGCTGCGCAAGAACCATGTGCAGGTTCAAGCACAAGTGTAGTAAGTGCGGAGGAAAACACCCTCTCACGCAGTGTTTCCAACAAGGAGACAGGGGGAGGGGGAGAGGTGCAGGAAAAGGGGTTGGGGGGAAAAGCTTTTACTCCAATTAAAGTTGGGGTGTTGGAAAAATGGTTGCAATTTTATCCGGATAGGGAAGGGGCTAAGATTTTGAGTGAGGGGTTCGGGCAGGGGTTCAGATTAGGTTACCAGGGTCCAAGGGTACGGCGGTGGGCGGAAAATTTGAAGTCGGCGAGAGAAAATGCGGAGGTGGTAAGCCAAAAATTGAGCAAGGAAATAGCGGCTGGAAGGATAGTGGGTCCATTTGATGACGTACCGGGTGACTTAGTGATATCTCCACTGGGGGTGGTGCCCAAGAGAACCCCGGGGGAGTTCAGACTGATTCATCATTTGTCATGGCCGGAGGGTATGTCAGTTAATGATTTTATTGCCCCGGAAGAATGTGGGGTTGTGTATGCGAGTGTAGACCAGGCGGTTGAGCTAATAAGGAAGGAAGGGCGAGGGGCCTTCATGGCCAAGTGCGATATCAAGGCGGCGTTTAGATTATTGCCAGTGCACCCAGAGGATTTTTGGTTGTTAGGTTTGCAGTTTGAGGACCGTATTTACATAGACAAAGCATTGCCTATGGGGTGCGCAATTTCCTGTGCGTTGTTTGAACGATTTAGCTCTTTTTTACAGTGGGTCTTCTCATTCAGCTCAGGGTGGGAGAGTGTGTTGCACTATTTGGATGACTTTCTGTTCATAAGCGGGGCAAAAAGGGAGGAGGATTGCAAAGGAATGCTAAAGTTGTTTCAAGACTTGATGGAGGAGCTGGGGGTACCATTAGCTGAAGACAAAACGGAGGGGCCGGCAGTGGTGTTAACATTTCTGGGAATTGAGTTGGATTCAGTGGCCATGACCTCACGCTTGCCGCATGACAAGGTGAGCAAATTGGTGGTACTGCTGGAAAAATCGGTGGGGGCCAAGAAAATGATGTTGGTGGAGATGCAGAGGTTGGTTGGGCATCTGAATTTTGCATGTAAGGTGGTGCATGTAAGGTGGTGGCCCCGGGGAGGACGTTTTGCAGGAACATGGCAAGGGCCATGGCGGGAGCGAAGTGCCCACATCACCGGATAAGAGTATCGGGGCAGTGAGGGAGGATTGCAGGATTTGGTTGCGCTTTTTGGAGAGTTTCAATGGAACGTCAATGTGGTTGCAGGGAGACCCAGTGACATGGGAAGTTCAGATTCTCTCGGATGCAGCGGGGGCCGGTGGTTTTGGAGTGTTTTGGGGGGGAAAATGGTGTGCCGAAAAGTGGCCAGAGAGATGGTTGAAGGAAGGGAGGAGCATAGCATTTCTTGAATTTTTTCCATTACTAGTAGCATCGGAGTTGTGGGGGAAGGAGTTGCGAAATAAGAAGGTGAATTTCAATGTAGACAACAAATGCGTGGTCCATGTGGTGAACAGGCAGTCAGCGAGGGATCAGAGGGTGGCAAGGTTGATGAGAGAATTTGTCCTGCGTTGCATGGAATGGAATGTGGTGTTTAAGGCAACACATGTGCCAGGGAAGGATAATGGCATCGCTGATGCATTATCTCGTTTTCAATGGCAGAGATTCCGTGGATTGGCTCCAGAGGCAGATCAGGAGGGGCAGCAGATTCCAGAGGAGCTGTGGAAGATAGGAAGCTGAGAGCGCTTGCACTGGTGGAGGGTTCATTGGCCGCGGCATCTAAGAAGTCATACAGGAGGGCCTGGGAGGATTTTATTAGAGGAGGAGCTTGTAGTTGGAGGGGTAGATGGGATGCGGAAGAGCGGAGGAGGGGCGATGTTATTAATTTCCTGCTGAGGTGCATGGACAGGGGCTGGTCAAGGGCAACGATAACAGGAAAGCTAGCGGGGATTTCCTTTTACGGAAAATGGTTTTGGGGTTTTCAACCAAGTGGGGGGGAGATGGCGAGTAGGATGTTGGAAGGATGGGCAAGGGAGAGTAAGAGGGATAAGGATAAGAGGAGGCCGATATCGGCTGAATTGCTGCAGAGGTTGATTGAGGTTTTGGGGGGAGTTTGCTGGTCGGTATGGGAAGGGGAACTGTTTGCGGCTTGTTTTACATGGTTATTTTTTGGGGCCTTCAGGGTTTCTGAGTTGGTCGGGGGACAAGGGGGACAGTGGGGCTGCAGTGGGAAGATGTGCAAATTACAGAGGAAGGTTTAGACATCAAGATTAAAAGGTCCAAGACGGATCAGAAGGGAAGGGGATCTTGGGTCCTGCTGGGTCGAGGGAGCGAGGCTCTATGCCCAGTTCAGGCGGGTAAGGTGTGGAAGGAGCGCTGTGGGGTTAACTCAGGTTTGGTTTTCCATCATTCGGATGGATCGCCGCTTACAGCAGCACAGGTGCTGGGGGTATTGCGTAAGGCATTGGGCAGGGTAGGAGAAAAGGGGGAGGAGTTTGGGACTCATTCTTTTAGGATGGGCACAGCATCTGAGGGTAGCAGACTGGGTTTTTCGGAAGAAAAGGTGAAAAGCTCGGGGCGTTGGAGGTCGGGAAAATACAAGGGTTACGTTAGGGATTTTGGGAAAGGGAATTGTTGAAGAAAGATGGTGGAGGACCTGGTGGGCAAGTTGTGTTGTTTTGTAATAAGTTGACTTGTCAGTAATTTGTTGTAATTTCTGTTTCAGATGCTGTGCAAAGGAAGGGGGAGTTGGCGCAAGTTTGGATTGTTGGACATTCAATTGTGAAGTGGGCTGGCAAAGAGGCGGAGAAAAGGGTGTTTGGAAGGCAATTGGGGTGCAGCTATAAGGTGGTGGTGGTGAGGTGGCACGGTTTGGGGGGCCTGCGGTGGGATCAGCTGCTGCCCATATTGGCAGGAATGAGGGAACCCTATGGAGTTCCTCGGGTGGTGATGCTGCATGCTGGGGAGAATGACCTGGTTAGGGATACGGGGGTGGCTCTGCTGAGAAAAATGAAGAGGGACTTAGGGTGGATTAGGGATATGTGGCCTCAAGCGGTGGTGGTGTGGACTAAGTTGTTGCCGAGAAGAGTGTGGAGGGGAGCAAGAAATGAGGGAGCAATAGAGCGGGCCAGGAAGGGGATAAACAGGGAAATGGAGAAATATTGTGCGTCAGTGGCGGTGAGGGTCATGGACCATAAAGAAATAACATATGAGGGGTTTCTTATCTTTAGAGAGGATGGGGTACACCTGTCCATGTATGGGAATAGTCACTACCTGGCGGACTTGGGTTCTTGGCTGGGAGACTGGGTGAAAAGTTTGAGGTAGAAAACGGGGGGGTGGGTGGATTGGGGCAGAAAGAACTTCTCTGGGGAGGGTTTTTCTGGTGCCGGGGGCATGGCCCCTTTTGATGTGGGGGGAGGGAAGCACAATGGGGGAATGACACGGGAAAGGAGGGGGTGGCGCTGTTTGCACAAGCAGGGCCCCCTGGGGGATCAGGTATTGAGCCTGGAGGGGCATGGCCCCTGGGGAGAAAGCGGGACGCCTGGAAAAGGGGCAAGGATACGGTAGGATCCAAGGGATCATTAGGGAGGAAATTGGTTATTTAATTATTTAATTGTTGGGGGAAAATGAAAATGTTTAAGTTATTTAATTGATTGTTCAAATACCTATTTAGCTTGTTAGGCCATGGAGCCAGTTAAGCGTTTTGATTGTAAGCTTTGGCCTGTCACATTAAAGCGACCTTTTCCACTTTTAAATGAGTCTGGGTTTTTGTGCAGTAAGCCAAAAGGGGGGCCCCGTGGGGAATGCGAAGCGTTTCCCCCCGGGGAGTTTTTTGGTGCTGCACATGGCCAGCGAGTGGGCGTGGGAGTGCAGAGCGCCCCTCCGGGTGTATTTAAGGGCTCAGGGAAGGTTCGGGAGGCAGGCGACGGTTAGGACTTGGCGATTGTCCGCCCTCCCACCCCTTCATTTTGTTTAGGGTGATGTCAGTTATGGAATAGGGGGGGGCATTTTTCAGGGGATTATGCGGGGGGGTTTATGGTTTTGGAGGTCTGTTAGGAGAGTAGGGATGGTAGTTTTGTGTGACAGGTCAGGGCATCGTGAAAGGTGTGTGTAATATTGTTGCTGATGTTGCAGGTCAGGCTGGCTGCAGGTCACAGGAAGGGGGAGTTTGGTGTAGAGGGGAGTTTAACGGGGTTGAAGTGGGTCGGGGCGCCGGGGGCATGGCCCCTTTTGATGTGGGGGGAGGGAAGCACAATGGGGGAATGACACGGGAAAGGAGGGGGTGGCGCTGTTTGCACAAGCAGGTCACCCCGGGGGATCAGGTATTGAGCCTGGAGGGGCATGGCCCCTGGGGAGAAAGCGGGACGCCTGGAAAAGGGGCAAGGATACGGTAGGATCCAAGGGATCATTAGGGAGGAAATTGGTTATTTAATTATTTAATTGTTGGGGGGGGAATGAAAATGTTTAAGTTATTTAATTGATTGTTAAAATATCTATTTAGCTTGTTAGGCCATGGAGCCAGTTAAGCGTTTTGATTGTAAGCTTTGGCCTGTCACATTAAAGCGACCTTTTCCACTTTTAAATGAGTCTGGGTTTTTGTGCAGTAAGCCAAAATGTGTTGCGATGGCAATCTGAATTTCCGTTTGGCGGAAGAAAGTGGAAAACTGGACATTCTGTGTTCAAATGTGGGGAAACTTTCCCTCTTCAATTCATGAAGTACCTAAAAACCCTACTCTTCAAAAAACATCTTGCTAATTGCTCTACCCAACCCTACTTTTCTCCATGCTGAGCTCTCCACCCCACTCTCCCTGTCCATCCCAGATAACTCTGCTACTCCCTCACCGTTGCTTGCAGCCCTCCAGGGTGTGCCCCATATGTGCAGTAACAGCACTCTATTCCTTCCCAGTTAGGTTTGCACTTTACAAATCCACTGAATACATACAATATGCCACCTGCCGCTTCGTTATCCTGTAACGAGCAGAGCATAAAACAAGTTATTAAAAATAATGTACAGTTTGCTGTAGGGAAGAGAGTGGACTATTTCTAAACACATCATATAGACTTCTAGGCAAAGAGAGTGATTGATCATTATTGTAGGATAATGACTACCTCTAAGTTCGCCTCGAGTCATAAATTGGGGAAGGATCATTAGCACCAGAAATAATAGCACATGATGGTGGTAATAGCTATAAAGATTTTGGAGTTGTGGTAGTAAACATGTTAGCTTGATAGAAAGAAAAGCACACAAAATATCATGGTAACTTCAATGTGTTTTTTATTTTGTAATGTTTAATTAACTAGCTTGTCAGTATCATCAAGCATTGTGTGTGTACTTGATTGAAATGGTAACCGATTGAACCTGTTCTTGAATTGGGTGCAGTGTTACAGTGAATGTTTGTTTTATTTACAAAAGCGGAAGCATTGCCTCATGCTTTCACTTTTACTTTGTTGTGTTAAATTAGGCCGAGTGTCTTCTTGAAAGAAATCTTTCTGGGAGGTTGCAATGCTGTTCCTTGAATGAAAAGGATGCAAGGAATGTTTTCTGCTGTTTTCTTATTTGCTTCTGAAGTCAAAATGCCTTCATTTACAAGTAGTTAGTGACTGCTTGATGAGCATTCATATTGTTTTCTTTTATTGGACATTTGGTTAATATGTAAAACCTTTCACACAAATCAACAAACGAATTTACACAAATGTGACATTTTTCTGCAGAATACACAAATTAATACATTTAAATACAAAGTTAAACATGTTTATTAATTCAACTATCTGAGGTCAGGTTTTTCTAAGAATTCAAAAGTTGCAATTAAAAGTCTTATTTCATTCAGGTTTAAAATTCGAATCCACAAGTGATCCTCAGGTATGACCCCGGGATTAGACATACATCTACCCAGCTTCTCATGTCAGACGTGTGCGATCATATAGCACTCCATGCATAAGGGTTTCAGTGATTCCTGAACCTTTTACAAAAACGACATGATCTAAGGCTGGGAGCCCGACCCTCTCATGTCCCTTGAACATCCCGTGTCAAGTATAGATTAAATCTCAGTCTCACGGCCTTCGTTCGAAAGTCCCTGCACAGATGCTCTCTCAGGTAAGGGGACAGAGTGTTAAAAACTTTTATGTTATATTCAAAATGGTCATTTAAACATCAGTAATTGATCAGGATTGTCCGCTTTTTCAACGATTCATTTGTTTGTAACTTAAGTGTCACCTTGTTGGGGTTACTAACGAGTTCAAAAGTTGAGGATTCAATCTTTGCTAATATTGACTCACAGTTTTCCTTCTAGGTCTCTAATGGTTTACAGATCTCTTTGTTAAGTTCTTGACCAAGTTTTATGCAAATTGATGTGTGTGGGGAAGCCAATATTAGAGCATATGTTCGCAACACTTTCCATTCAACCAGAGAACCAACAGGCAACAAACCCAATTCGTGCCTTATTGCTGCCATTGGAAGTGAGTTGTGCAGGTGCACGGCCCTTCTCCAAAGGAGGGCCTCTAATGTTGACCAATCTATGGTAACTCCCAAATATTCCACGCCAAAGATAAATCTTGCCAGGATTGTGTGCCTTTACAATTTCAGCATGGGCAATGTTGAATAGTGACCAAACTTGTTGTCAAACAGTCGCAGCTGGGAGGCCGAAGCCAAATCGAACAATATAAATTTCCTATACATTTCAGCTTTCCATTTGTTTGACACCATACTGCCCACATTTTTAAACTCCTTCACTACTTCCAGGGCGTGCCCCTGGACCGACCATTTGAAGTCATTTCCATTTGGCTTTTACTTTGTTTAAGATCAGGACCTTTGATCTGGCAACATTCACTTTTAGGTCCAACGTTTCAAAGTTAAGATTTTGTTTGTCCAAGGCCTGTTGCCAGCCTATTGGAGTCTTGTCGAAAATGATGATGTTGACTGCATAGTGTAAACATTGGATCTTATTGTGGCCTAAGAGAGGGGAGTTCGTACGGACAAATTCCCAAGAGAGGCCCATATCCATTATATAACATTTAAATAGGAAAGGCGCCAGGATGCACCCCTGACACAGTCCCCTATTCGTAGAAATCCATATGGTGCAGGGCCCATTGGCATCGAGTCTGACCCTGATCTTTGTATCCCTCTGTAGTGATACAAGGATATCTATTAGTGCACTCGGACAACCATGCTTAGATCATTTTGCCCATAGCAACTCCCGATTTACACAGTCAAGCACATTACTTAAATCTAAAAATGCCAAATATAAAGCCTGCTTTTGGTCCCGCACCTAGACATCTAGGATGTTTATCATAAAACTGTTTAGGCCTGTCCCCACTCCTTTTTTAAACCCAGATTGGAATAAATCAAGCTCACCTAAGTTTTTAGCCCAAATTAGCAAATCCTGCAGGACCAGCTTCAAAAATATTTTGCAGATTGCATTCAATAGAGATATCGGCCTCTATTTAAAGGGCGATAATCTATCCCCTCCTTTAAAGATCACCACCACTGTTGCCAGTTTCCATGACTGAGGGATATTCCTCTCTATTAACATGGTCATAAACAGGGCTGAAATTATCTTTGCCCACAGTGTCGGGTCAGACTTCAATGTCATAACTGACAAGCCATCGGGCCCAGGAGCGTTCAAGCTCTTGCTAGAGCCAGTAAGGGTCAGCAGGTCATCCACATCCCAGGTGAGGTCACCAAACCACGACTTTCTGTACACACTTCCTTGTCTACCTTGTATAATTTTTCAAAATGGTCGACCCAGGTTGACTTCGATAAGGGTTGTACCTGCAAAAACTGGTCAATCCTGTTTGACCTGATCAGCCACCAAAGGTTAACCAAATTGGACCCTGACAAACATCCCAACATTTTTTCTGCATCATTAATCGACCTCCGAAACCTATGCCCTCGGACCCAGTTTTTAAATTTAGTCTTTAGGGAGCGACTTTCGGCAGGAAATGAGTGGCTATTTTTGTTCAGCCCCCTAATGTTATGCCTCAGCTCTTTCTTATGAAGCCTCACTGCGCTATGAAAGGTGTGGGCATCCAAGCATGTACCTTTTGCCAGTGACCTTGCAGAGCATAAAGCACTCAGAGTTAGGTGAACAGTGAATCCAAAGCACTCAGGGTTGCATAGTCAGGACATATTTTCCTGGAACCTCGATTCCATTATCGAATTAAATTGTCGTGCAAATCTATGTTGCCAGCGGATACTGTGGTCCCTTGGGTTTACCGCTATTCGCAGCTCCACAGGGCCAAAGGGACACGACTAAAAAGCTAGAAACATATACGCTAACATTGAGTGGTCACTTAGCTGAGAATGCCATACCTCCAGAGAGCCAGTCCTTGCTAGAAGCTCTGAGGACACATAAACATAGTCAATAGTCGAGTGCCAAATATTGTTGTGCCACGAAAAGCTAGGCAGTAAATTGGGCTGCAGGACTCCCTTCAAAGTGACCCAATCCCATGTCAGAAGATCTTTGTGGATCAGGCTCCTGTTTTGGAGCTTTTTAACTGAAATACCCAGTTGGTCTTGGTTTTGGCACCATGACTGGAAATCTCCCACAACTATAAGAAAGGTCCCTTCCTCCGGGGTTTCACCAAGCATAGAATAAGACAAGTCAGACAAAAAAGCCTCCAAGCCTACACATTCAGGATTGAAATAGACATTAAATAAAAGGTACTTTGTGAACTTGTCATAAGCCGACGGCTTCCAGGACAACAGCGTGATCAACATGTCCATTCTTGATGAATTAATTTGTGTAGCCTCAATTCCCTGGTTATGTTTAATGGCTGCGAAGAGTCCGCCATAAGGGAGGCCTCTTTCTCCCCGGTCAGCCTTAATTGCAAATACCTCATATCTATCCATAATATGAGCATCACACATTAGTGTTTCCTGAAAGCAAACAACAGCGAAGGCACTCAATACATCTTTGTTTCTAGATATATTGCTAAAACCCCTAGAGTTCCAAGACACCATATATGTTAAAGGCAATCATACCTAGGGATCGGAGGTAACTGATTCCCCATGCAATGCATTCACAATCCTGACCCCGTTGTAATAAACTATTCACTCGCCCTCCTTCTTATTCGTCTGTAACGTCTGGGCCCCTGGGACTGTTTAGTGCAAAAATGAATTGTCAAACGTTTAGTCTGATCTGTAGGTGACCAATTATCACTCATACTGTCCCTAGTTGATAGGGGTGAGGGAGTCACTAGATTCTCAAAGATCTCATAACCCATTGACAGTAGAGCTTCACTGTCAGTTAGAATTACATTCTTAACTATGTTTGAACGTAAACACACTTTTACAACATTCAGACTGTCTTCGTGGACAAAACCCACCAGTTTGATGTCTTTAGAGACAATTAGCCTTAGGCTTGGTTTTTCTGGGAACATGGACAGTATGTGCTGATGAATTAAGTTATAGTATTCCTCCAACAAGCTCCCCAAATATGCACAATATGGCTCCTCTACAAATGTCACATTGGTGTTACTCTTAGGGTTTACTCCTCCTGTATTTTTTTTTATTCTGGACTACGATTGGCCCCCTTTTTTGCGACTGGCATTGGGGCTGTATGCCACTGAGCTTTTACAGTGAGCATTTACCGGTGACCTGAGGGAGAGGTCCCTTCTTTTTTCCTCCAGGGTCCTGAATATTGGAAACACCTCCTTCCTAAAGGGTGGTGGTTCCTTATTCAGGCCCTAGGATATTAGGGCAACTTGGTTCAAACCTTCCCTCCCATCAGTGAAAGGGGATTCTGGCAAGGTGTGCCATTTCACTTTACCAATTTTAGTCCAACTTTCATCGCCCCCTCCCGGGATAGTACCCTGAGCATAGCTCTCCTCTTGATCTTGATTTCCAGAATCTGAATACAGTGAGATCTTGCTCAAGTTTGAAGGACTCACTTGTCTTGGTTACCGGGACTAAGATACGGGAAATGGAACCCCAGGTATTGGCAGGCATCATTTTTCCGGGACATATTGCATGTTTCTTCCCTTCCAACCCTTTAGATCCACCTTTCTTTCCACACTTTACCACTTTAGATCCCCCACCGGTACTCACAACTAGTTCATCCACCTTTGACCTTAAGTTCCGCAGGAATTTCCTGGAACCATTATTAGCTAGCTTTTCCAATGTTTTTTTACAATTTTTAGGATTACAATCCTTACATTTCCCTCTATTTGGTTGTTTGAGTGCAATCACCTCTGGAATTTCGGCCATACTTCTGCTGTTACTTACTTCACATACCCTCCCCTTTGGGACCAGGCTATTTTGACCAAGCATAGAAAGACACCTTCTTGGGGGTCGATTCCACAAAACTCCTGCTAACTGGAGTTTGCGGCACAACCACTGAGATATTTTCAGAAGGTAGTAGAGAAGCTAACCACATATTAAAATCAGGTTTGGGAACTTTTGAAATTGGACTCTGTGAGGTTCGCAATTTCTTTTCTCCAGGATTCACCGGAATGATGAGGTCTTTTATCAAGCTACCTGTAATAAAACCTTCAATAAAATTAACCTTTGCACAAACATCCTTCAAAATCAATGGTTCCTCCCTTAATTCAAAGTTAAGGGTATTGTAGCCCCTGTCCATGGAGTTCAACAAACAGGATAAGACCGGGAAGGATAGCTCATCCCCCCTTCTAAGGACTTCGGTGACACCATAGGTCCCTGGGCCTCTTGTCTGGATGACCCTAGGAAATTTAGACAAACAAAAATGTGTCATAAGTGCCCCTCTGCAAGAACAAACACGGCTAACTTTCCTGTTCTTTTCAATTACCTGTTCTTTGGGAAAGTACCCACTCGAGAGTCCGCAGCCACACTTTAGCTCACTGTACCTTTCACAGAAGGGAAAAAACCATTTGCATATCAGTCTTTGTCCCGCCAACATCGTCAGTCATGCACCAAAATTCTATGTCAATCTTTTTCTGAACAAGAGTACCAGTGGGCAACCTCAAACACGTGTTTCAGCCTTGTTGAGCCTCATTGGTGAGGTGGAGCTATGCCTTTCTGAGCACAGTGAGCAAGATGTCCATGTCCATATGACCCTAGGAAACTTAGGGTGACTGTACCTAAGTCCATTAAACAATCATAAAATAGTCATAGGCGCCCCTCTGCAAGAACGAACATGGCTAAATTACCTGTTCTTTGGGAAGGTACCCACTCGAGAGTCCGCAGCCACACATTAGCTCACTGTACCTTTCACAGAACAGAAATATCCATTTGCATATCAGTCTTTGTCCCGCCCACATGGGCAGTCCAGCACCATAATGCTATGGCACTTTTCTCCTGAACAAGAGTGCCAACAGCAACCCCAGACACATATTTCAGCCTGTTTGGGCCTCATAATGGTTCATACAACAGTTCATACAAGAACCATGCCTTTTCCACCCCCAGCAATCCATCCAGGTGAGACACATTTCCTCTCCCCAACATTCCATCCAATTGCAGCACAGTTTCTGCCCCCATCCGTCTAAGTGCAATGCATTTCTCACCCCCGGCAGTCCATCCAAGTGTGACACATCTTGCGCTCCCAACCATCCATCCAAGTCTGACACCCACCCCCCCTCAATACTACATCCCTGTGTGGCGCACTTCCCGTCCCCAAATGCCCATGCAAGTGTGACGCAACTCCCACCACCCTGCAATCCATCCTGGTATGACACACTTCTCATCTCTCCTTGTAATACGGGCAAGACCAAAATCATTAAATTTTGAGACACAAAAACGTAAAGATCAGGGTGTAATTGGTGGCTGAACAATCAAAAGTTAGACATCATAAATGAATGTTGATATTTGGGCTTTACAGTGACAGTAGGGTAAAGTCGTCACATTCTGCTGAATAGCTTGGAAAAGAAGGCAACCCAGTTTAGGACTAAAATGAAATGTCAAAAACAAGCATAGGAAGTTTTCTTTGAATCCTTTAATTAAATTCTACGACTCCTACTTCCGCTTGGCCGATTAGGATTTGTCCAGAATAGATGGTCTGATCTGGAGAAATCTGTTAGGCCTTCCTACATGTGTTCAGGTAGGCGTGATCAGTTTCGAGTTGGGGGCTTCGTTCTTTAAACTCCCACCTACTATGGATACGACTGACTCGCTTCTAAAAACCTAGTTTTGTTATCAACAATTCATTTAAGTAAAATCGGGCCTAGTAACACATTGGGCTATGTAAAAAGCAGTGAAAAAGTGATTACGGACAAAGGTATGTCATTTACTAACATCATAGGAACTAGGGGAAACACGAAAACTCTTGGCAGCAAGATTGGAGTGAGACTTGTAACTCAATTAAAAGATTTAAACTCTTTTCCAATACACATAATTAACATAAGAAATTAGGGGAGAGAAGTAATTACCTTGTGCAGTCGCCTTTGCCCCACCTGAGAAAGAGAGTAATGATATGTTTTAATCTGCTTAACACAAGAGGAACAACCTGCATCTGAACCAAAGGAGAAACTAGGGCTGCGTTGGGCAGGTTTTGTGGCCTCAGAATCGAACAAAACACCTGGTTACGAGTGTAATGTTTTAGTGAATGTCTGCATTAGTTTTAGTTGTTTTATTCATGATCCATTGTTTGTTTTAAAGGAGGGTTTGTGGACACAGATTATCCAAGCAAATTCGCCTAGTTTAATTGTTGCAATGGATCAATCTGTTGCCAAATAGTTTTTTCTATGGATTCAATTAACAGATATGTGCAGATAAATTTTGTGTCGAGTTTAAGAAATTATAAAAGGTGATGCTCATGATGAATTGTCAATTTTTTTAGATCTCTTTATACATGACTAGTTTGAATTTTGTAAATATTGGAATATGTCATATTTTTACGATTGGAATATTTATTTTAAGAGAATTGATTTTTGATCTGTTGGGAATGCTAAAATATTACACTGGAGTGTATGGTTTGTTTCAAACCATAAACAATAATAAAGATGTTCTTATCCCTCTAGGACATTCATTTGCTGGAGGTTTATGGAACTCTTCAGAGAGTACAAAGACTGTTTAGCTGGCAGCCTACAGAGGAGATCATTTATCAGTAGTCTGGTTACCTAAAATGTTCCTTCGTCGCAGCAGTTTACACAGCTATGGTTCTAAAGATTCTGAGATTGCTAGTTCCCAAAGCTCTGTGAGGGGACTAGTTTTGGTGATATAGAACTAGTTACGACAGATTCGGTGTAATTGGAGTGTTGATCTAGCTAAGTGCTGGTTGTTTCCGGCTAATCGAGAATTCAACCAGTTATGCGCTGGTGTCTAGATGAATTCCATGAGCAGTCATTAGGATAAAAAAAAGTAGCTCAAGTCCAAGTGATTGGTATGGAAATGGGGTAGGTGCAAAAGGCACAACTTAAGAGCAACTTAGTTACGTACTGGGAATAAAGGCAGTAGTAATACATCTGCAGTTATTGTGGCAACCCAGACTGATTTAATCTCAATAAATACGGCAAATGCAGACAATAGGAGCTACGCAGTTGTTCAGCAGGTGGCAATATGAGTCAATCATCCAGATGTTATGAGCAAAGACATAAGACACCAGCTCGTAATGTCTTCTGCGTGTAGAGATGTACAAATAAAGTCAATCTATTGTCATGCTAGGTATGCAGGCTCAGTATAAAGAGCCATAGAAGTGTGGGGTCGCAATGATTCAATCTAGCTCTGTTGTGTGAATCTATGCACCGGATGTGACTATGTTCTTTCTATGCAGGCACATAAGAGTGAATCCAGCTATGTGTTTGGTTTGCAGTGAGCATGCACATCTGTAATGACCAACTCAGTGATTAACAGGTTCGAGGTTTGGTATGCATGCAGCAAAATAGTTAACAATACAAATATAGAAGGCTAACCAGACACACTAGCTATATAGGCTAACACAATGAGTCGATGCAGGTATGTGTCCGGTATCCAAGCAGCAATATAATTTGCTGTAGAGTGGAGTCTACATATAAGGGTTGCCGAACAAGCAATTATCTAGACTGTCTTGTGTCAATCGAGTTTCTTGCTCGAATTTTAACAAGTCAATCTAGAAATGTGTTATGCAGTCCGCGGTATCATGAGCTACGCACATAAAAATTGGCGTGCAGGCCAAGCCAATTATTCAATATATCTCAGTGCTAGGTGTTTAGGGACAGATATGAGCGTTGTGGTGCTCATACGAGTCAATAAGGGTATGGGTTAGGTATGTAGGCAAACAGTGAGTGAGTGTAGATTACATGCCAGATGTGGGCTGCATTGTAATTGGCCATACCGATGTGGCCAGCATAATTATTCAATCTAGCAGTGTGACGAGGTGTTCGGACAGATACCCTGACCCCACAGATTTAACTGTAAAACAATGTGTGCTATGAGCCTCGGGGAGATTAAAGCATACATTCACCTTACCTGCATGTTGCGTTTTCTCTGTTATGATACAGAGCTAGGGCAACAGGAGGCCCCCTCGCCCTGGCTGTCCTAGGAGAAGAGTTTAAGATATGGAAGGAGTAGCAGAGGCAGCTTTTGGTGCAGGGGCGGATAATAGGGCATCAACAGGAGAATGGGGACGTACTGGGAACCAGGGGAGAGCCAGGGGGTGTGCTCCCCTTCTACCTCCACCCTGGATCTGCCACTGCATGGAAGTAGGAGGAAAAAGGAGACCAGGAAGTTGTTACTGGAAAAATGACAGTCCCATTTCCCAACTAGTTGGTAAAGAGGGCAGAGCAAACAAATGGCAAGATCCTGTTCAGTGTGGGGTTGGAAAATTGATTGTCTGTTCCATGGCTTACATTAGAAAACCTTCAGTGATTCAGTCATAGCAACTGGAGGCTGAATAATTTTCTAAATAACTGAGAAAATGTAAGATCCCTTATATGGTACTTTATCTTCAAGTACCCTTCCCACTGCAAACTAGCAACACTCACCATAAAAAGCACCCGCAGGCACAGACAAAATATTCAAACCCCTGGCAGAGAACAGAATTCCTTCATTGGCCTCAGTAAAATCTAAATACATGAATGAAGCTAACATTGTCCTTTTGCAGAAGCATAGTAAGGTGTAAGGAGCGGATTTAGTATAGGCTGAGGGCACTCATTAGCAGAATAAACATTAACCAACGTTCAGGTTAGTAGACAGTTGGAAATCCTATACCATCCTGTGCACCTTGAAATTGCAATTTTCCCAGGGGTGACAGGCATTTGATGAACCACACTTAATCCACAAGGCAAACGCATACTTTATACAGCCTGTGCTTCATTCCAACTGGTGAGAACCTTACACCAGCTGAGACAGTCTATTATGACCAGAGGTGACCGCGACTCAGATTTCAAAGGAGTTAGGGTGCAAATTTGAGACATGAGGCATAGAAGCAAACTATTAGGGCCTAACACTCCCTACCTGCGAGGCTAAGAATCTCGGGGTCACCTTTGACTCCACACTTTCCTTCTCCGCACACATCTCCGACATCTCTAAAAAGTCAAACTTCTTACTGCACCTCCTTAGAGGTACTCTGCCTTTCCTCTCCTTCACTCAGAAGCTCATTGTCTCCCGGGCTTTGGTTCCATCTAGGTTGGACTACTCTAGCAGCTGCTTACTAAATCTACCTGCCTCCACTCTGCGCCCTTTACAACTAATCCAGAACAGGACTGAGAGACTTTTTCCTTGGCCTCAAGCCCTGGGAACGTATCTCTCTAGCTCTGAAATCCCTTCATTGGCTCCCAGTGGATGCAAGGATTACATTTAAAACCCTCTGCATTGTCCACAAGGCTTTTTGGGGCCTGGGTCCAAAAACCTTCAACTATCCCTCCATAAATACCGCCCCTCTCGAGCCCTTCGCTGGTCTACTTCTAATTCCTTCAGGGTCAGTCGTTTTTCAAAGAAACATGCTGGGGGCAAATCTCTGTCTTCTGCTTGGGCCTCCCTTTGGAACAGCCTCCTGGCACCCTCAAACTTGAGGAGAACCTTTTCCTGTTCTGGAAGCACCTCAAGCCCTTCCTCTTTGCTTCTGCCTTTGCCCCTCTGTATTGCTCTCCCCAAAGTCCACAGAACAAACATAAATCACCAATGCAATTACAGAGCAAATACTTTGAACGTAGACAGACGCAATAACTCACAGCCACGCACTCTTAGAAGATAATCAGCTCTTATACGGCTATTTATTCAAAACATAGACGTACATAGAAATAACTCACAAAAATAATATGGACATAAATCACAAAAGAAGCAAAGAATTCAAAAGGAAATACATCACGTGAGCGTAACAGAATTCCTCATCTCGCCCAGAAGCGGCTGAAAGACCCCGGGAACAGCCAGGCCGAGAGCACCACAGCTCACATGAGGGCCGGACGTAAGCGTCCTTCTCCGGCTGAAGTCTCACCTGACCACCTCCGGGCTTCTGCATATATACACACTCCACAAAGGGGAGTTAATTCTGTAACCTTCTGGAAATTGCACTTGCGCAGTTGAGGAACAGCCGTCGATTGCCAGCTGGGTCAATCGAGAGCTCCCCCCAAGAAGCGCAGTGCCTCCCTTCTCTAAAAACACACTCCACGGAGAACAGTAGCAAACCATAACAAAGTTAGCTTTCCCAGCAGAAATGTCCTTGACCGCATACCAGGTTTGCTCAACACTGTGAATCTAATACTCAGCAAAATGTGTGCAGCTTTTCACTGCGGTATGAAGTAAATATCCATCATGGCTCCGAGCGCTCCCAAAATGCATTGCGCACCAGCGCCATTTTAGATCAAGCATAACAATTCCACCCTTGGATATTTACCTTCCATAGCCCGGTGGCACAGGAACCGGTCTCTGAAACCTACGAAATTTTAAAACTAAATTGGGAATACATTGAATGCAACAACAACAAGCAATTATGATCGATAATATAATAAAAATGCAAGCAAAAATGTAACGTGGTGTACCCCCAATATCAGGTATCCATGAAAAATAACCAATCCCACCAATTTCTATTACGATCTTGAGATACTTGAGAAATGAGATCCCTCAAACCTCGAATATGACTTTCAATAGATCGTGAATGGTCACTTAAATTGAAACAACACATACCTTCAAATGCGTTACACCCTAAATTATGTTTTAGCAATAGATAATCAACAGCAGCTCTGTTCTGCAAAGTTGCTTTTCTAATAATTTGACTATCAAGGAGTAATTCTTCTAATGCCTGCGAAGTATAATTAAGGCTTTTAACTACTAAACATGCTAATTTCATCAAAGATTTGTAACCTCCAGCAGCTAAACCCCAAACTCCCACTAATGAAAGGGTTAATGCTAGAACCTCAGCTTCTGATAACAGGTGTACATGTGAATCACAGTCAGGAGATAGACCTACAGATTCGAAAGTTGACCTATATCCTCAAGTTATCGCTCGGTGTAAAGGAAACATCATTAGTCCTAATCGTGTTAAAGCACATGGACCTCCAGAAATGTTAGCTGGAATATAAGTATATGTGATGTTACCACATGAAAAGAGCCATCCTGCTGGAAGTTTCACATGATTCAAATGACTAGCAGTTATCACGCTATGTGTCATGATGCCTACCTCCAAGGAGCCAGGCCCAGCCCAGCAACCACAGAGGCAGACATCATTTTCCCCAAGGACGTCTCAGCGGGCCCAAGTTGGGGCCTTTTGGACGCAGTCCTGGCGCCTTCGGCGCCAGGCTCATTCTGGACCCCAGTCCTGGCGCCTTAGGCGCCAGGCTCATAAAGCAAGACATGTGTGTAAGTGTTTTAATGTGCAATTACCTGAAGCAGACCGTGCTGCTACATCCAGGCCCTCTTGAGGACTGAATGGGACTACTTTATCTTTTGGACTACTTTATCACTCGGGTGTGGTCTGAGGAAGAATACATACCTGAGTGGAAGGATACATACCTGGAACTACTTTACAGGCTATTTAAACCACACCCGAAGAGCAGCACATGTTTCGCGTTGTTCTGCATCTAGCAGCTGGACGCTCACCGTGTTTGCTCCTGCATTCGGACTTCTGCCACGCCTGCCAGCATCCTGATCACCTACAAAGGAAGAGGAAGAGAGAATAGGAGAAGGAAAAGACTTTACCTGCAAGATCCGCATTCCGGAGTCAGCTCGCCGACCATCCTGCAAAGGAAGACACTTAATTTAAAAGCACATCGCATCGACCGCCGCAGCGCCGCATTCCACTCACCTTCACAGGGCGCCTCCATGTTCAGCAGCGATCACCCGGATTCGCAGCCACGCTTCCACGCCTAGGGAGAAAAAGACAAGAGCAAAGGTGAGAGAGAGAAGGGAATGAGGAAACCTAAACCTCCATGTTAAGACTTACCTGTTGGGTCATTCCCTCTTCATTTCGGGTCCGCGCCGCATCCAGGCGTTTCCGGACCCCGGCCCCTATGGGGAAAAAGACATTAGCCTCAATGAGCGAATGAAAAGACATTACCCAAAAACGCTCATCAAGACTTACCTGATTTCTACAGGGATTGCACCTCGCATCTCGGGTCGGTGCCTTTTCCCCGGCATTCTGTACCCCGGCCCCTATGGGGAAAAAGACATTGACATTAGCATATTGATGCAAGGACAAAAGGGGAACCTTTCAAGGAACTTACCTGGAAGCCAAGCAAGTTTGGTTCTCATAAACCAAGAATCCAGTGAAGTAACTGGATACCAACGCGCCCCTGCATCAGAAGCAGGAAGGAGAGCTCGCCCTTCGAGACCCTAAGGTGAGACGCCACAGGAAGCACAGAAGGGTTTTGAGGAGGGTGAGAGGGGAAAGGGGGAGGCTGGTAGCATTCCCCGCAGACAGTTAATCCCTTATTCTCGCCTACAGAAGGATACTTTTGCAAGCCGGACAAGCAGGAGTTGGGAGTCCGGTCCAGTCCATCTTCAGAGCCCCGCGCAACACCTTAGAAGAGGTCACAGCAGCACGATCCTGGCCAGCGCCTCCGTGGGAGTCAGGTGAGCGTAACAGAACGCGAAGCCTACCCACAATTTCCCACCCGGGCGCTATGGAGACTTCTGAGACAGACCAGCTGGCCCAGCTGTTGGGGGAATTAAGGGCAGAGGTACACTCAGCTCGCCAAGAGACTAATGCCCTCAAAAGAGAACTCATTCTCTCCAAGGAACAAACTGATGACCTGGCCAAACGATTGCTACAGAGTCAGGCTGGACAAATTCCTTTATCTAGTCCCGGGGGAATTTCCACTTCGTTGGGTTCGAGTAACCCTGTTCAGATCAATCTGCCGGGATCCATGCCTTTAGCACCGCCTGAACGTTTTGCGGGGGACCCAAACAAATATGCCATTTTTATGAACCAATGTCGCTTACATTTTATATGCAGACCAGGAGCCTTCCCTGATGATAGGACCAAAGTGGCCTTCGTGTTATCGTACCTAAGTGGCTGTGCTGCCGATTGGTCTGTTCCCTTGGTGAACCAGAACAATCCAATTCTCCAGGATTTTCAGGGCTTTCAGGCCAGCATGGAAAGGTTGTTCGCTCGACACTCGCAGGGACAGGCCCTTGACGACGAACTGCTATCTCTACGACAAGGTAGTCAAGATCTTTTGTTTTATATAGCCTCCTTTAACAGACTGGTGGTGGAAACCGGATGGCCTGAAAATAAAAGGATCACTTTATTTCACCGGGGTCTGCGCGGAGAGCTAAAAGACATTCTGGCCCAAGTAGTGAATCCACCCCAAGGCTGCGCAGAATATATTGACTTTGTGGTACAACTGGATCACAGACTTCAGAATAGGAAAGCAGATCGGTCCAAGTTTGAAACCCGAGTACCGATCAGAACCCTCGTAAACCCCAGGAATACTGAAGCTTCGGAACCTATGCAAATAGGGGGAGTTAAGGGGCCGTTAACTCAGAAGGAACGTGAGAGAAGGCGACAAAAGCAACTATGCCTCTATTGCGGGGCTTCCGGTCACTTTCTTCGTGATTGTCCGGTAAAACCTCCTAGGAAGGTGGTTGGTGCCTCTGACAACAACTTAATGGAACCTGTTTCGGGAAACGACCTGGCTCGACAAGCGTAGAGGTCCGCTTGCCGAGCTTGAAAACGAACTCTCTGACCTTGCATTTTGTCTTGCCAATGGTGCTCGTAGATCCAAAAAAGCCCCAACGGTTGCATGCCATCAAAGCATACGTCGACAGCGGAGCTATCGGAAACTATGTGGACCGCGAATTGGCCTCCAGGATGAACCTTCCTCTGCATCCAAAAATAAACCAGGATGTCATTACTACGGTTGATGGTACCGAAATAGCCTCTGGGCCGGTAACGCATTCCACCACAGAAGTGACACTTGTGAGTCAGGATGGACATCGGGAAGCAATAGTGTTTGATATAATCAAGGCTCCACAATTTCAAGTAATCCTCGGAATTCCTTGGTTAGAAACACACAATCCTCGAATAGACTGGCGAGCAAAGAGAATAACTTTTCCAGATTGTGGTCCCACTTGTTACCCTAGAAATCCAGCTATTGGTTTAGCCACAGTAACCCCCGCCACTGTTCAACTACCGGCAGAATACCTTGAATACCAGGACGTTTTTCAGAAAGAACAGGCTAACACGCTACCCCCTCATCGTTCTTGTGATTGCCAGATCGATCTAGTTGCTCAACCGCCGTGTAGTAGGATTTACGCTATCACTGAACCTGAAAACCAGCATTTGCGTCAGTATTTGGATCAGTACCTTGCCAATGGCTTTATTCGCCCATCAAAGTCCCCGGTCTCTTCCGCTTTGTTCTTCGTGCCTAAAAAAGAAGGAGACCTTAGAACTTGTATTGACTACCGCGCTTTAAATCAGATAACGATAAAGAATCGTTATCCCCTGCCTCTGATCCCTGAACTTCTTGATCAAGTAAAAGATGCTCGTATATACACCAAGTTAGATCTCCGGGGAGCTTATCACCTAGTGCGAATAAAAGAAGGTGACGAGTGGAAGACAGCTTTCCGCCCCAAATACGGGCTCTTCGAATATCAGGTTATGCCCTTCGGTTTGTGCAACGCACCTGCAGCTTTTCAATTCTTCATGAACGATGTTCTGCGAGAACTTATCGATGTTTGTGTCATCGTATACATCGACGACATCCTGGTGTACTCATCTTCTGAGTCAGATCATCGAAAACATGTTCGAGCAGTTCTAGAGAAATTGCGCCAGCACAAACTATTTGCCAAGCTGGAAAAGTGTGTCTTTCATACCACTGAGGTTGAATTCCTCGGATTTGTTCTGACTCCTAAAGGAATTCGAATGGATTCACGAAAGGTGGACGCCATCCTCAAATGGCCATCTCCCGGTTCAGTGAAAGGGGTTCAGAGTATGCTTGGCTTTGCCAACTTCTATCGAAGATTCATCCCGGAGTTTTCACGAATAGTCCAACCCATTACTGCTCTTTTACGTAAGAATAAACATTTTGAATGGACTGCAGAGGCCGAACAAGCCTTTCAAGACCTAAAGACCAAATTCACTTCTGCACCTGTGTTGAAGCACCCGCG
Source organism: Ambystoma mexicanum (assembly GCF_040938575.1). Lineage (NCBI taxonomy): Eukaryota > Metazoa > Chordata > Amphibia > Caudata > Ambystomatidae > Ambystoma > Ambystoma mexicanum. The sequence goes on from NC_090928.1 coordinate 865,704,839, forward strand.
TCCTGATCTCCCGTATATTGTTGAAACTGACGCATCCAGTTTAGCCATGGGAGCTGTCCTGTCGCAAAGGGATTCGAAAACTAACCAGCTACACCCTGTAGCCTTTTGGTCCAGGAAATTCTCAGCTCCTGAAATTAATTACGCAATTACCGACAAAGAGTTACTGGCCATTAAATCTGCTTTTAAGGATGGCGTCATTACCTCCTCGGTGCAAGACACACCATCACTGTAATTACGGATCACAGAAATTTGCAGTATTTAAAGACGGCCAAAGCCCAATCTTCACGACAACTCCGATGGGCTTTATTCTTTGCAGAATTTGATTTTGTAATTACCTATCGCCCTGGCTGCAAGAATGGCAAAGCGGACGCCTTATCCCGGATTGGCATGGAAGAACCCAATTTGTGTTTAGAACCTGTGCCGATAATACCTGAACAAAGAATCTGAGGTTTGACTTCATTGCAAACCATCGAGGACGTTGAAACTCGAGTCAAACTACTTTTTGACCCTTCAGCCTTACTGGAATGGACTCAAAAGGGTCCCCACTTCACCGTTAAGGATAACTTACCGTACTTCCAAGAGCGGTTATTTCTGCCAAGTAAGGAATTGCAAGAACTAGTTATTGCTCATTATCATGAATCGTTAATGGAAGGACACCCTGGTATCGCTAAAACGGAAGAAAAGATCAAACGCCAATTCTGGTGACCTTCTTGGAGAAAAGACATAAAGTCTTTTGTGATGTCTTGCGGAGTTTGCGCCCAAAATAAAGGTCAAAGGAACAGGCCAGCCGGCCTACTTCAACCCTTGGAGATTCCACCGGCACCTTGGCACACCTTGTCTATGGACTTCATTATGGACCTGCCTCTGTGTGGTGGTTACAACACTATCCTAGTAATCGTGGATCTGTTCTCCAAAATGGCACACTTTATCCCTCTAAAAGGATTGCCTTCAGCTTCCATCCTGGCCAAGGAATTCCTGGAGAATATAGTTCGAATACATGGTTTCCCTTCCGTACTAGTCTCAGATCGTGGAAGTCAATTCATTTCCCATTTTTGGAGGAAGTGTTGCCAACTAGCACAAATAGATGTGCGATTATCCACCAGCCACCACCCCCAGACCGACGGACAAACCGAGAGGACAAATCAGACTCTCGAGCAATATCTTCGGTGCATGTTGCACCAATCCGAGTACAATTGGAAAGACATTCTTTGGATCGCAGAATATGCATACAACAATTCTATGCATTCTGGAACCGGTCAAACTCCTTTTTATACTTTGTATGGTCACCATCCTCGAACCTCTGACCTAGATCCACCTCTGACCCTGGAAATGCCCGCAGTAAATCATCTGCATTCCACAACAACCCGAGCCTTCAAAGAAGCTACAACTCATTTACAGCAAGCCAAGAAAAAGTACAAAGAAAACGCTGATTTGCACCGAAGTAAAACACCTCCTTACCAAGTAGGAGACCAGGTTTGGCTAGCAACTAGACATTTATCTCTCAAGGGCCCACGAACTTTCAATCCCAGATTCATTGGGCCTTACCCCATCAAAGCCATAATCAACCCAGTGGCCTTTAAACTGGATTTGCCTTCCAACATGCGTATTCATCCCGTTTTTCATGCATCACTTTTGAAACCGGTACAACCAGGAACCCGACTGTCCAAGCCTCCAGATCCTATTCAAATTGATGGGGAATTAGAATTCGAAGTGAAAGACATTTTAGACTCCAAAATGTTAAAGTCAAAACTCTTCTATCTTGTTGACTGGAAGGGTTATGGACCTCATGAGAGATCGTGGGAGCCTAGTAACCATATTCACGCACCTCGATTAATACGAAGGTTCCACTGTAAATTCCCGAACAAGCCAAAACCCCCGGAGGAAACAACCTTTGGAGGGGCCTTGTGGGGGGGTACTGTCATGATGCCTACCTCCAAGGAGCCAGGCCCAGCCCAGCAACCACAGAGGCAGACATCATTTTCCCCAAGGACGTCTCAGCGGGCCCAAGTTGGGGCCTTTTGGACGCAGTCCTGGCGCCTTCGGCGCCAGGCTCATTCTGGACCCCAGTCCTGGCGCCTTAGGCGCCAGGCTCATAAAGCAAGACATGTGTGTAAGTGTTTTAATGTGCACTTACCTGAAGCAGACCGTGCTGCTACATCCAGGCCCTCTTGAGGACTGAATGGGACTACTTTATCTTTTGGACTACTTTATCACTCGGGTGTGGTCTGAGGAAGAATACATACCTGAGTGGAAGGATACATACCTGGAACTACTTTACAGGCTATTTAAACCACACCCGAAGAGCAGCACATGCTTCGCGTTGTTCTGCATCTAGCAGCTGGACGCTCACCGTGTTTGCTCCTGCATTCGGACTTCTGCCACGCCTGCCAGCATCCTGATCACCTACAAAGGAAGAGAAAGAGAGAATAGGAGAAGGAAAAGACTTTCCCTGCAAGATCCGCATTCCGGAGTCAGCTCGCCGACCATCCTGCAAAGGAAGACACTTAATTTAAAAGCACATCGCATCGACCGCCGCAGCGCCGCATTCCACTCACCTTCACAGGGCGCCTCCATGTTCAGCAGCGATCACCCGGATTCGCAGCCACGCTTCCACGCCTAGGGAGAAAAAGACAAGAGCAAAGGTGAGAGAGAGAAGGGAATGAGGAAACCTAAACCTCCATGTTAAGACTTACCTGTTGGGTCATTCCCTCTTCATTTCGGGTCCGCGCCGCATCCAGGCGTTTCCGGACCCCGGCCCCTATGGGGAAAAAGACATTAGGGTCAATGAGCAAATGAAAAGACATTACCCAAAAACGCTCATCAAGACTTACCTGATTTCTACAGGGATTGCACCTCGCATCGCGGGTCGGTGCCTTTTCCCCGGCATTCCGTACCCCGGCCCCTATGGGGAAAAAGACATTGACATTAGCATATTGATGCAAGGACAAAAGGGGAACCTTTCAAGGAACTTACCTGGAAGCCAAGCAAGTTTGGTTCTCATAAACCAAGAATCCAGTGAAGTAACTGGATACCAACGCGCCCCTGCATCAGAAGCAGGAAGGAGAGCTCGCCCTTCGAGACCCTAAGGTGAGACGCCACAGGAAGCACAGAAGGGTTTTGAGGAGGGTGAGAGGGGAAAGGGGGAGGCTGGTAGCATTCCCCGCAGACAGTTAATCCCTTATTCTCGCCTACAGAAGGATACTTTTGCAAGCCGGACAAGCAGGAGTTGGGAGTCCGGTCCAGTCCATCTTCTGAGCCCCGCGCAACACCTTAGAAGAGGTCACAGCAGCACGATCCTGGCCAGCGCCTCCGTGGGAGTCAGGTGAGCGTAACAGTATGATTGCAGGACATGGTGTTATTTACACTGGTGCATTTGCGTGGCACTCGCAAACATAGTCTTCTCTCGAACATTGTGTGATTGTGCTGATTGGTCAACTCTATTTGGCGGCATTTGCCAATTTCTAGTGCATTGCAAGTCATAACGTAACATACATCACCTTGGGTTATATTATAAGTAATAACATGTGTCAAATTTCTCCATTTACGGTCAGTCTCTTGGCAGAACCGACAGTATTCATAAACTGAAAAAGATTGTCTAATATCTGAGTCTTGAACTAAAGAATCATTGTGTGTGACACCGAAGATATGCTTTAAAACCGGAACAGGCGCCGGCACCGCTACTAAACACGTAGTCAATAAAGCTTCAGCATTGGGCAGATCAGTAAGACAAAAGTGTGATATGTTCAGTACTTGCTGTGCCAGATATATCCACATATTCTCCTCTTGCGTGATCATAGGAGAATGTTTTCGCCTTCCTACGACTGCATCTTGCATGACTGGCATCAAGGTTGTTTTCACTGGCTCCTGATGTGTTTGTCGCATTTCACGAATCCATGTCTTCTGTCTGGTTGGCTTTCGGCACTGGCATAAGGCTGCTTGGGGACAACATTATTCATCACTATCAGTATCCCCTTGATCACTGGCACAGATGTGACATTTTTCGTTGGTAGAAGCAGACTGTTTAACTCTCCCAAATGGAGTCCATTTAGTGCCACAGTTACACCAACCAGACACAGGATCTACAAGGCAAACCCAGAAAAGAGATATCAGTGTTGCACATCACTCTCTCAGGTAACATTTGTCTGCAGGTACATATTGCCATTTCTTTCTACCAGGCTCCATAACTAAAACTACTTGATGCAATGACATCTGCGGGCACTGGTGGGCCACTAGGCTTTTCCACCCACACCTTTGCACCCGGTACCATACTGTCTGAAGAGCCAAAACTGCGGTCCCCGCAGGTAGTTAATACTGTAGGAGGCTCCCCCTTCTTAATCATGGACAACTTAATTGGAATGACTATCAATTGGGCCACTCGATCACCCTTGTGGATTGATTTCAATTGATCCCCACTATTCATTAGGATGACTTTAATCTCGCCTTGGTAATCACCATCAATTACCCCTCCCAACACTTGAACTCCCTTCAATGCTAGGCTAGATCTAGGGCCAATCCATCCCATATGCTCTGGGGGAATCTGTACTCCAATCCCTGTTTCAATTACAACTATTCCTCTTGGGTCTAATCTCATTTCTTCATTGGAATGCAAGTCTACCCCTGCTGACTCTGGAGTTGCTCGATAGGGAGCTAAAGAACCTGGAGTAATTTCCCAGTACAATAGTGTTTCTCTAACTGAATTGGGTTGAACCTGTAAAGTAGGAGTCATTTATCGCATCAAAGGAGTTTCATGTTCATACACAGGCCTATTGTTTAATACTTGCACTGCATCAAACACACGATCACGCCAGCCTGCCAAACTGCCATCTCCAGATTTGCGCAACTGTTCTTTCAATAACCCATTAATTTGTTCATTTAACCCTGAAGCAGCTGAATGATAGGGAACGTGGTACAGCCACTCAATGCTTTTTTCCTGACAAAACTCCTGGATTAATTTGCCTTTAAAATGTGACCCATTGTCACTTTGAATCTGCAAAGGCACTCCATAATGTAGTATGATCTGATCTAGAAACCTGATGGTGTTCAGTTGGGTTGCACGTTTGCACGGCAAAACCATAAAATATCCTGAGTATGTATGCACAATAGTGCATTCATACTGACAACCTCTACTGATTGGCATGGGACCGATATAATCAATCTGCCAAATTTGACCTGGTCATTTTCCTCTTCTCAATGTGCCTCGAACAATTTGAGGGATAGGTCTATGTAATTGGTGATGGCACACGGGACACTGCAAAATGATCGTTTTCACTACTTCTAAAGGAAGGCTGATTCCTCGAGCTTGTGCCCACCTGATAGTAGCCTTTTCTCCAAGGTGCCCACATTTCTGATGGGCCCATTTGGCCAAACCCTCCAAATCGTCTTTCTGAGCCTCTGCATCCACAGATGAAATCTTGGTGTGCTTGTCTGCAACAGAATTAAACCAACGTTCTAATGAGTCTGTGGCACAATGCGCGTCCACATGATATACAGTGACTTCACTTTGTAATAACGTTACTGCAATATCTTGCCACAGTTCTTTCCCCCACAACTCTTTTGAATGAATCTTCCACCCATTCTTTCGCCAAGTTGGCAACCATACTGCCAATCCATTCGCCACTGACCATGAATCTGTGTACACATAACATTGACCAGGGGTATCTTGTTTCAATGCTTGGTAAACTGCGTAAAGTTCTGCAAACTGACTGCTCTTCCCTTTCCCTGTCGTTGTCAACATCTTTTTTGTTTTGGGATTGTACGACACTGCTTTCCAGTACCGCTCAGTTCCCACATATCGAACTGAACCATCCGTGAACCAAGCATGCTCTGTTTGCTCCACGGTCAAATCGCTGTAAGGTACTCCCGATTTCACGGGAGACTCACGTTTTTCAGGCACTTCCGGTGGTATGTAATCTGAGGGCGGTATGTTGGCTACTTGCTCATGTAGTTTTGCCACTCCACCTTTTCCTGATTTGGCTCTGTCTTGACTGTACCTTTTCCACTTAATTATGCTGGCTTCTTGAGCATGTCCTATTCTATGCGTTTTAGGAGAGCTCAGTACCCATTGCATGATTGGTATTTCTGGTCTCATGAATACATCATGGCCCACCGTCATCTGCTTGGTATCAACAAGAGCCCAATAACACGCCAGCAATTGCTTCTCAAACGGAGTGTATGAGTTACCAGCGTCGGGCAATTTACGACTTCAAAACCCTAATGGCACACGTTTCCTGTCTTGTTTCTGCCACACACTCCAGTTAGCATAATTGTCTCGTACAGACACATTTAATTCCACTTCGCCTTCCTTCAAGGGCAATAAATCAAGCACCTGTTGCACAGTGTCTTTCGCCATCTCAAAGGCTTTCTGCTGCTCCTCCCCCCACTGAAACTCATATTTCTTTCGTGTCACCTTGTAGAGGGGGGCCAATATCTGCCCTAAATGAGGAATGTGCTGTCTCCAAAACCCAAACAGTCCTATAAACTGCTGAGCTTGCTTTTTGTTCATTGGAGTGGTGAATTCAAGTATTTTCTGTCGGGCTTTTGGCACCATTTCTCGATGCCCATGATGCCACTGAATCCCTAGGAATATCACTGTTTCAGCTGGACCTTGAATTTTACTCGGATTAATCTCCCACCCTTCCTTCTTCAATCCTTCTATAATGACATCTAACTGACTTTGCACACTGTGCTCATCCTTGCCTTGGATCAAAATATCATCATTGTAATGAGAGATTTGTATGTCAGGTTTACACGGTATCTTGTCTAAGTGCTCTGCCACCAGCCGGTGACAGATAGTCGGGCTGTGTATGTACCCCATAGGTAGCCTCGTGAAAGTGTACTGACGTCCACTCCACGAAAATGCAAATTGTTCTTGACACTCTTCAGCAATTGGCACAGAGAAAAATGCATTAGCTAAATCGATTACTGCATACGATGTACCCTCAAACTTTCTGACATTTTCAATCAGGGTAATGGCATCTGGGACTGCGGGCACTAAGGGAGGAGTATGTTTATTCAACTCCCTGTAATCCACCATCATACTCCACGACCCATCTCCCTTTTTAATAGGCCAGAGAGGATTGTTCCATGAGGTGGTAATAGGGCGTAAAACACCCGCCTCCACGTACTCTTTGATGGTGTCTGAAAGTTCCTTGTGCCCCCCAGGAATGCAGTATTGTTTCATTGCTACCCGCTTGGTTGCCACTGGCCTTGCACTGGGGGCATCTTCAATTTGCCTACGGTAATGGGTTTACAGATCAATGCACTCACCCCAAACTGGTACGTTTTACCGCCAAGTCCCAAGGTTAACCCTTCCAAAATGTCAAAGCCAATTATATATTCAGGTATCGGGACAATCAACACTTGGTATTTCTGCCTATTCAAATTGCCTATTTTCATCTCCACTTTCGTTTGTACTGCGGGGGTCTCCTTTCCCCCTAGACCTGTAATAGTAAACTGTTTACCTTTAAATCGTGTTGGATTACCATGAATCAAAGAGGCCTCCGCCCCGGTGTCTATCAATGCTCGCACCCCTTGTGTATTTCCTGGCCCCCAAAAAATCTTAACATCAACATGAGGCCGCCTATCCACTTTTATGCGGGCAGACGCTTCCGGAGCTTGGCCGAAGCCCTAGTCAAACTTCGAATGAGTGTGACTTGACTCCGCATCTAGCATCGCACTCACCACCTTTCTCAAATCAGCGTATGTTGGCTGATACGGGGAAGGTTTCCCATAGACCCTTCATCTGGTTCTTGCGCAGGGGGAGCAGAAGGTGAGGTGTCCCCCTGTGGCGTGGTGACTACTTGTTTCTTAACCTGTTTATAGCACTCTTTGGCTGCAAGTCCTCGTTTTTTTTATAATTCATACATTACTCTGGTTTCAATGCCATCAATTTCTTCGTGTGGCACACCATCTTTTAACAAAGCCAAAAACATGTATTTTCGGGACACTCAGGAGTCTCTACTATCTTGCCGCCTGCCTTCGGTTCTTCTCTCACTACGCCCCTCTCTCTCCCGTTACTTGTTATCGCTCTTATGCCACTCCCCCAAATCTGCAAGTTGCCGAATGGCATCTGCTACCTCATCAGTAGCCTTGCCCGTCATACCTACGAGCAAAGTCATAATGACACTTTTGTATGCGGGTGGCGCAGTTCTAACCACCATGTTTCGAGTTGAAACTGAGAGCGGCACGGCTCCCATGTGATCAGGAGCATCTATGTGAATAGCCTCTTTCATAGCATGCTCTCTGACTTTGTGAATTGCTTCTCTCAACATATACCACTTTGTTTCTTCACTAGGCCAATCTGTGGTAATAGGGTATTTACGGTTACATGCTTGGGCTACCAGGTGCAACAAAGACACCTGCATATCTTAACCATTTGCATCAGGGGGCGGTCCTGCTCTTAAAACCTCCTGTACATTGGTGTCAATTGACAGGGGTAAAAAACGCGGTGAATCGGTAGAATCTACCAACAACTCTGCAGCACCCCCATCTAGTAATCTCACCATGCATGTCAATAAAGCTTCCCCTGATTTTTGCTTCAAACGGGTAATAATTTCCCCAACCTCCTGTTGTGTGTAATCCTCCAGCGTGGTTAAATCCACCATTCCGCCAGCAGGATTCTGCGGGTGGGGTCCCGCTCGCCGTCTTCTAATGGGCTTAGCCGCCACTGTTTTCTGTTTCACTTCCATTTTGGGGTCAGACTCATCTGCGGAACTACTTTCTAGACTGGTTGAATCAAAAATATCACCATCCCACTTATCCGGATCCCAGTCTATGCCAGCGGTGGCGATTACAGTTGCCACCTTTCTTTTTTTGACCCCCTCCCCGTCTTTTCCTATACTTATACCGGGCTACTCTGACTGCTGCCCTCTCAGCCACCGCCTATGTGTCGCCTTATCTTTAAACAGTTTCATTTGAATCTGCTGCATTAACGCAGTCTGCCGTTCTGCAGCTAGCTCTCTTTCTAATCGCAAAACCTCATTTTTTATTTCCACCTTCATTTGATGCATTATCCTATAAGCATGCAAAAGAACCCAACCTCGCCTACCTAATGCCGCACATTCTTTGCCACGTTCTATTGGAACTTGTTGCAAGCATGCCATTACATCAGACGGATCGGCATCTCCCAATCCTAGATCCCATGTTTCACTTAGACCTGCACCACATGCCCACGCCTGAGCCAACTTATCATATGGACTCTTAGTCCATCCTGGAATAACAACATCAGAACAGTCACCGCCAGCGGTAACGCTCTTCTTCCTGAACAAGCTACTCATTATCGCAAACAAAACAAAACCTCGTTGAATCTATATATTTTCCTCTCCACACTACAATCATTCCCAAAGACACTCACACACTGGCAAAACGGCGAAAAATACGTCACTATTCAAAAACTTCACTTACAAAACAACCAAATCCTATATACGTTTCAACAGATTCTTGAATACTCGGAACCACTCATCACAAGTATCCTGTTCGTGACAACAAAAATGTATTGCTCTCCCCAATGTGCACAGAACAAACATAAATCACCAATGCAGATGCAATAACTCACAGCCACGCACTCTTAGAAGATAATCAGCTCTTACACGGCTATTTATTCAAAACTTAGAAGTTCATAGAAATAACTCACAAAAATAATATGGACATAAATCACAAAAGAAGCAAAGAATTCAAAAGGAAATACATCACCGTGACCGTAACAGAATTCCTCATCTCACCCAGAAGCGGCTGGAAGACCCCGGGAACAGCCAGGCCGAGAGCACCACAGCTCACAGGAGGGCCGGACTAAAGCGTCCTTCTCCGGCTGAAGTCTCACCTGACCACCTTCGGGCTTCTGCATATATACACACTCCACAAAGGGGAGTTAATTCTCGAACCTTCTGGAAATTGCACTTGCGCAGTTGAGGAACAGCCGTCGGTTGCCAGCTGGGTCAATCGAGAGCTCCCCCCAAGAAGCGCAGTGCCTCCCTTCTCTAAAAACACGCTCCACGGAGAACAGTAGCAAACCATAACAAAGTTTGCTTTCCCAGCAGAAATGTCCTTGACCGCATACCAGGTTTGGAAAGCATGCTTTTCTCAACACCATGAATCTAATACTCAGCAAAATGTGTGCAGTTTTTCCCTGCAGTATGAAGTAAATATCCATCATGGCTCCGAGCATTCCCAAAATGCATTGCGCACCAGCGCCATTTTACGTCAAGCATATCACCCTCTTCTCGCCTGCTGATCTGTTTTTCTCTCTCTGTACTGTGCACCTGGCCACCTTCAGGCCCAGGTACCTGCTCACCTTGCCTCCCTCCTGCACTGCCTCTGGGCCACCCCTTGCATTGGGATCTGTATCTGTACCCATACAGTCCCCATTCTTCGTTTGCACTCATCAGATATACCCTATTCTGACAATTCATGCACTTGCCACTTGCGGGCTGCACTATCTCTTTCCACTGTCTTTATTTATTAATTATTGCACTTATTATTTATTTTTGTTCTCTCCTTTGTTTCGCACTTTCCACTTCTCCCTCTTCCATGCACTTTCCCTCTTTTCCCTTTTCCATGCACTTGCGCGTTCTGAATGTCACTGGGCCTAGTAAGATCGTTGGTTTGTTCTCCCTTTGTTGCCATCCCTTCGCTTGGTCGCGAAGGGATGTCGAAAATACACGTTAGCTGCATTCAGTTCAGTAAAAGGGCCACAGGCCCCCAGTGTATACCTGTATACCTGCAAACTCAAGCTGGTAAGTAGATTGAACAACCCTTCTGAACCAAATACCCCACTCCCACTATTAACAAAATGAGAAAAGCAGATGGAGAATGGCAGCCAACAGTGGAATGTGTAGATTCAGATGAAGTCCCAAAGAAGACCAGCAGAAGTCAAAGTGGAATCCAACTGCCCACACCACCATTACCATACGACCAAAATAAAGCTCCCAGCAAGCCACAAGAAGGCCCAGGGCCCTTGTCCTAGCAGAGCCACAGAGCAAAATCCAACCTCATTTGAAAGGGCCTGAGGTTCCTCCTCTCCTTTCCAGTCTGCAGAGCCTGGCCATTTCTGGCCTAGCATCTAAGTAAGTGTATGTGTTCTCCTGCTCCTCTGGGCATTGCTTGATACACAGGCCATAAACCTGTGCTTACAGTGCCAGAAAGCCTCTGCATAAGATTTCTAATGCCCTCTTGGAATGTGGTCCTTCACGTGAAGGTCTCTTTCGACTGTTAGCCTGCTGTGCTGAATTTAACAACTTTTGCGTACATTGTATCCTCTCAAACTGCATTCCAGAGGCTTATTTAGCAATTCACTCCATACAAGGGCAACACTAGTTATCTCTTTCACTGAAGGCCAATTGACATGGATTGTGGTGGAGGTGATCCTCTGTTGAACTCTACTTTTGTCAGCAGGAGCAGCTTTATAAGAACACACTCTGGCTGTTAACAGGAGAGATTACAGTATTATTACCTGGTTATAAGCTCCCACAACATCTAGTCACTTTAGTATACCTCACAGGTTCGCCATCACCCAAAGCCACCACTACGACACTAGTATTTGCTGCCATACATTTCTTTCAACCAATAAGCCAACTTTGCTTCTTTGGATGACATTTTCTTCTGGTCAATATTTTCAAAACTATACACCAATTCCAACCATCAAAACTCACCACAAAACGTTCTTTATCCCAAAGCCAAGGGGTGTGTCTCCACCTACTCTCCTTGGCCCCATTTCTTTTCCATCCCAGAGACCACAAACAGGCTTGTGTTAGCCGTTTACAGGGATAGACTTGATTTGGCATTACAGGGCGAGCCTCTGAAACTATGTCTGGATTGAACCCTCCCACCCCCATATGGGGATCCACATGGCAGGCTGGAAGAGCTGGGTTTAACCACTTTCCGGTGGTAGACACTAGTGTCCAGAATTAGCCCCTTAGCAAGGATCATTAGACTCATGTATGCACTAATTAAGGGTTGGTGATCCTTGGTGCCACCCCTGGTAAATTGTAGACCAGCAGGGTGCTACCCAGTTTGAGAAACGGCCTGAAAGGAGGCAAGGCTGGGGTGCTCTAGAGATCCCTCCCCTATCAGTGTCTTCCAGCACATGCTAATGGTGTGGAGGGGGCCTGGTATAGGTTTTTTAATATGGAAGGCCACTGACCACACAGAGCATTGCAGGACCAGTGTGGCTCGGGCCAATCCCAAACCAAATATGTGGTCTGCTGCATTTACCGATGCATTAACTAAATCCAGATTTACCTAAGCGAATGGACTGGGAGCCCTTCCTATGATGAGCACTGCAGAGAAAATGAAGTTAAAGGGGAAAAAAACACAAACACACGAGGAAAGGCTAAGGGGCTAAGGCCAAACCATGAGCTGCAGGATCCAGTCTGCCATGGAGAAAGGGAATGACAGCACTAGGGAGATGCCATAAGGGCATGCTCACATGCATGCAACTCCACATTCAAATAAAGGAAAAAGTTCTGCTGGAAGATGGTGCTTGTTCTTACCCCCACGCCCAATAATCCGCGCCCAATGGCAGTAAGCCACAAAAATATTAAGGAGACGGGGTGGGACATCGAAATCAGAAAAGCCTTTTGTCTAATCAAAGACTGAAAATAAAATGCTCAATTTCCTGCTGTTCCTGGGACAGTAATCTGTATGGCAAAATGTCAATCATATCACAAGGCTTGTTGTGTACAACTTAAGCAGACAACTACAGAATAGCAGCATGCTGTGACCATATTAGTCAAATCATTCATTTTGACGATTCTCGTGGAAGCCACTTGACAATGTGGGTAGGATTTACACACAGTGCGGTGGAACACAGTATATCAGCCCATGAGGGGGTTGGCGCCGTCCCCGCAATATTGTTGCGTGCATGAACATTGAGAGAATGATTTATGAGTCCCTCTGCGTGGTGGCGCGTGGAAGTGGGGCTGAAGTGTTCAGAAACAGTAGGTTCAAATACATTCATTGAAAATTGCTTAGGGAAAATTGGCTCGCTTGTGGTGTTGCATGAAATGCAAGGAGGTGACCTCCAGCATACTGAAGCTGGATGCATGGCCAGGAAGATGACTTTACTTCGGTGGAACCGCAATATGCTAACTAAGAACATTTGTATATAGCGCGCACACACCCAAAGACCCTAGGACGCTCACACAACATACAAACATGGAAACAGCATGAAGCTGAATGCGCAACTTTAGGAGACTGGATGCCAAGACACTCCAGGATGGTAATTGGGTAATGTTAATTCAGCTCTATGTCAAAAAGGAATGTTTTAAGGCGTTTCCTGAATTGTTGAGTAGAGGCAAACAGTAGAAGGCAGGCTTGATTCTCTAAGGTAACTTTCCATAATGTGATGCCTACATGATTAATGGAATTATTTGCGTGTAAAACTGCCATTTGCGTGCCATTCTGCACGCAAATCCCTGTTTGACGAATGGGGATTTGCTGACAGAATGGCCCGCAAATCCCCGTTTTACAGGCAAATAATTCCATACATTTTATGCTCATGGGCACTGTTGATGCAGTCAGAGCAAAGATCTGAAATCTGCAGCCAGACAGCAAGAGCCTGAAAACAGAATGTATAGCAAATGACAGGGTGGTAAGGCACTAGCTTACCAGTCTGATCAATGGCGGTGGTGTTGCCTTCATCCACAAAAAATCCATCGGTTTGAGAATCATACCTACCCGACAGATCCCGTCAGCAGAACTTTTGTCAGCCAAACCTCTTATCTCACATAACCAAAGTGCCACACTGCATCTGATTTATAGGCCACCAGGACCCGTCACCACCTTTGCATATGATATTACATCCATACTGACAGACAAAACCAAGACCAACTCTCAAATTATAGTATTAGGTGATTTCAATTTGGGTTTACAAGACCCCAACGACTCTATAGCTACAGAAATTTCTAATTCACTTACTGACTTAGGCTTCACCCATCGTATCCTTGAACCTACCCATGACAAGGGAAGAATCCTTGTCTGCACCATCAACTCAGTAGCAAACTCTCCCTGCGCCTGGTCTGACCATCACACTATTACATTTAACATCTCAGCTAACTATTAACACTCCAAACCAGACATTGCACCTCCTATTTGTACTAGAAACAAAAGAGACATAACCAAAGGGAATCTCCTCCCCCTCATCATACCCACTCTGAACAAGGTATTATTATCCTGCTCAAACTCTACAGTCCTAGTTGATACTTACAATAAGACCCTTCTTAAAGCAATGGATGCCATTGCCCCCATTCAACCTAGGAAAGCCAAACCATGCGCTCACCTCAATTCATGGTTCACACCACAGCTGAGGGCATTACGCAAAGGAAAAAGAACTAGCGAAAACCGCTGGAAAAGTCACCCCTCCGCTACCAATAAGGATAGCCTCATCATAGCCTCTCTTAACTATAAAGAAGCAATCATTCTAGCTAAAAAAGACACATACAACAAGGGTGTCCTGCAAGCCTAATCCAATACCAAAGAGCTCTTCAAGATTCTTAAAGAACTTGAAACTCCCTCCACACCGCCTGATACTTGCAGTAATGCCAGCACATGGTGCTCAAACATACAAAAAGCGCTCCTTGGCAAAATCTCTACATTACAATCTAAAATCAATGCCAAAAAAAGCAGTGACCAGCCTAACCGCCAGCTCAACTCCAACTCTACTAAAACCAATCATACCTTACACACTCTTAAACCTTTCAGCTTCTCACCTCTAACTGTCCCTGAGGTTGAAAACATCATTAACAAACTCAAACCTTCTAATTGCCAGGGCGACACATGCCCAGCTCCTAACATAAAGGAGTCTGCCTACGAACTAGCCCCTTTCATTACGGCACTAATAAACACATCTTTCAGCACAGGCACCATACCGGATAACCTCAAGAACGCATGGGTCATCCCACTCCTGAAAAAAATGACATTAGACCCTAATATACCTATCAATTATAGACCTATCACAACTGTGCCATTCCTGTTGAACATTCTTGACTGAGCAGCATATTTACAGATCCAGGACTACCTGGAATGTATCAATCTCCTCAGCCTCAGGCAATCCGGCTCCCATCCCAAGCATGGAACTGAAACTGACCTCAAAATGCAAATTGAGGACCTTAAAGACAATGGTAAGATCACCCTCCTGTTACTTCTGGACTTATTGGGTGCGTTTGATTTGGTGAACCACCAAATCTTGTGTCAACACCTCAAAGCGTCAGCCCATTTCTCAGATAATGCCACTACCTGGACCAGATCATTCCTGGCAAACAGATCCATGAGGGTCTTCTCGTCTACTGCATCCGCTGAACCATCGCCAGTTTTATGCAGGGTCCCCCAAGGATCCTGTGTTTCACCCATGCTCTATAATGTGTTCACAAAACCTCTATTTGATATTCTCGACTATCTGGTGTCGCCTACACAAATTATGCAGACGACACCCAGATACTCATCCCCATCACGGGCAATCATATTGTGGACACCAAAGCCTTAAACAATGTTTATCAAGTCACCCAGGCTTGGATGGCTCAACATAAGCTCTGCCTTAACGATCACAAGACAGAGCTCCTCATTTTAGGCTCATCCAACTGACTTAGTCGTCTAGACCACACCTTCAAATCCTTTATCATCGATGATAATTTTATCAAGGTTACCAATGACACCAAAACTCTAGGCATCTACCTTGATTCCACCCTATCTCTCTCAAGACAAACCAATTCTGTGATTTCAGCATCTGCCTATACGTGCAAACTCATCACATCCTGCCGCCCTTTCCTCAGCACAGCAAATTGCATTGTCCTTGCCAGAACTTTAATTATGGGCAAGTTAGACTATTGCAATGCCCTTTATTTAGGGACTAGCCATCGCAACCTTTGTAAACTACAGGTCACCCAAAATAACGCTATTAGGGCTGCACTGAACATCCCTAGAAACCAACACATATCGGACACCCGTCGCAATCTGCGCTGGTTCTCCGTAGCACAAAGAGTTTCTCCCAAATCTCTTGCCCTCACACATAAATGCCTGGCCAACAAGGCACCTCAATACTTGGCCAGCCGGTTCATGCCACATACTTCTAGTGGTCCTCGGAGAGCAGCCCAAGAGCATTGCCTATCCATACCTAGATTTAAATTACAGAATTCTAGGGGTGTCAGCTTCCCGGTCCTTGCCTCCAAACTTTGGAATTTGCTGCCCACCACACTTAGATTAGAACCTTCATTCCATGCCTTCAAGAGCAAAGCCAAATTGTGGCTCATTGCTCACGATTCCCATAGCCCTTTACCTCAACTCTAGTCTTACTCTGATCTACCTTCACTCACTGCTACTGCCTCCTGAGTTGCCTTTGTAACTCTGGTTTGTAAATGTTTACCTGTAAGTACCTGACAATGTATATCCTGATCTGTAACTGTATATTGATGTTGTTTATGTAACCGAAGTTATGCGCCCAGCTGCCTCTGGGCCATCCGTTGAGTCTCGATGTAAATATAAATTGTAAATTCTACCTGTAATTACCTGTTATTGTATTTTTCTTCTCTGTAACTGTTTTTTGGATGCTGTTTATGTAACCTATGATATGCGGCAGATGCCTTTGGGCCAGGCGCATTATACAAATGAAGAAATACAAATACAAATGCCACTGAAGCAAATGGGAAGGAAGTAAAGTGGAAAGTGAATGGAGAGGTGCCCAGACGCAGGTCTGAATTGAGGTTTCTGAAATGCTGGTATTAATCCCATCCCATGATACGCAGGAATGCTGGGTCAGGATTTACATGTTTGTACAATGTTTACATTAAACACACAAGCATATGAATTTAAAAACTAAATCAACTGCATGGATGGTGAATTTTAAAATGTTAATGGGAGAAAGCTAGGAAACATTCTAAAGAGCAAGCCAAAAAGGAGCTCATCCAACGTCCCTCACGAAGGAACAATCTGCGCGCCCGAGGAACCTCCACTAAGGGGTACTTACTATGTGAGAAATGAGAATCTGCTAAAAACCTGTGCAATTCCCCATTTTTGTGGTAGAGAGCGTGCATAGAACGCCCCCGCCAGAGACACATTACAACAGCGCCAAACATCGATCCAGGGAGAAAAGGATATGCGTTCATTCCAGGGGGAAAATGGGCTTAAAATAACCCTATTCCTCGATTTGTATGAATAAAATCACAGCAACTGAATATAAATTGGGTACAAAATGCGCCATGACGCAGCCCGCCACACTGGACTGCCAAGCAGAAGGCACAGCACACCTCTCCGTAATAGACCAAAGCGAATGGACGAGCAGTGCAGCAGAGAGCAGAGTGACAACAGTGCCATCCCTGCTGATCCGTCCGCGGACCCGAAGAAGTTGCTGCCTGCCTCCCCCTAAAAGCAGCAGCTGAAATAACGCTAGCCAGGGAGCCCAATTTGTGTTTGAAACACGGCCATTTTGGGTGCTCACCAGCTATGCCTGGGAGAGCAACACGAGCATAGTTAGGATGAGACAGGCAGCAGTCACTAGCCTCTACAGCAGTATTTGCACTAATATATGCAGAAATAATGGCATGGAAGTAGGAGATTACACATGTTAGTACATGTTCTAACAAAAACGTTATGGGGGAAAGGTTTTCAATTTGCCTTAACTACTGGCACTGCTCTGGGCAACCGCCCACACCATTTTATAGCCCTCTTAATAAAGGTAAAACTGAGCTCTGGATTGTGGCCTCTGCCCCAAGGCTCAAGAAACTTCATCCAGCATACAGCACTTTCAATATTGCTGGCAATCCCATCTGGGTAGCCAAAGCACAAAGACACTTGACGTGTTTCTTGATGCTGAACTTACTATGAATTCTCATGTCTCCCACACTGGGTCCTCTTGTCCATGTACGGCCAAGCGTCTACATCACATTTGGCCCTTCATCTCAGCCAGCAACTGTTCTGTTCTAACCACTGCCTCAGTTAACTGAAAACTAGATTACTACAACTGCTTGCTGGCCGGAACCACGAAAACCAATATGAACGCCCTCCAGGTTTCCCAAAACGGCGCAGTACGTGCCATTTTTGGTCTCACCAAACGAGATCGTGTCTCCGATGCTAGAAGGGAACTCCATTGGCTACCTTTTAAACACAGGATTCCCCATAAAATCTCGACACTCACCTATAAAAGTGCTGGACCAGCACAGCCCCACAATACCTAAAGGACGGAACCAAAGCTGACATACCAGTTCGCTCCTTGTATTCTCAAGATAACCTGAGAATTGATCAACCTAGATACAGGCTTGTCAGGTTCGGTGGTGCACTGTTTGGCATACAGGCGCCTCTTGCCTGGAACACGCTACCAGCTTTCATCAGAGCAGCAGGCTCCACCGATCTTTACAAAAAGCTTGTGAAACGCCACCTCTTTGACCTTGCTCCAGGGTAGTGAGTCACGTCTTGCCTCTGCTTCCCCTATGGCACTGCGATCTGCTTTCTTGAACTGACCTGTCTTCTTTATGTCTGTCTCTTGTTTATTCATTTGTCTGTGCGCCCTGAGGGCTACGGGCATGCGGCGCATTATACAAATTAAATAATAATAATAATACCAGAATGCCGTAGAGAAAACTGTAGTCCAATGCAACTTGACAAAGTGAACAAGTCCACCAATAACTGTCTGCACATCTGTCCGTCCCCAACTCCTCTTTCCTTTGCTGCTAAGCACAATGTCTTATTGCAAGCATGTTCAGTGAACGAAATTAAATGTGGCTAAGCAGGAACTAAAAGGCAACTCCTGGGTAACCACCATTAAACAGTGGCTTGGAGCTACCTCTATGAAACAATGAGCTAATACATAGCATTCCCAAAATTTTACTTTAACATAAGATGAAAAATTATCATTCTCCATTATTTATGACTAATGTGAAAGCCTGTGTACACAGGCCAAAGTGTGTAAGGAAAGGCATTTTCAGTCTGTTCATTTTGGTATATTTGATTGCAATTTATTGTAATTTGTGCTAATGGGAAAAAATATATGTTTTAGGTTTTCATTAACACAGTAGGACCACTTTATATCCTAATGCAACAGCTCCCTCTAGTGGTGACAACAGGCAAAGCAAGCAGTCTCTACTGCGCATGACTGCATCAGACAAACATACAGCTGGCCTTTTATTATATAGGATATATTATAATTCTTCTTCTTCTTCTTCTTCTTCTTCTTCTTCTTCTTCTTCTTCTTCTTCTTCTTCTTCTTATTATTATTGTATTTATTGAGTGCAGAGCTGGCTTCGAGTACAATGGAGTGCTTTGAAGAGGTATACAACAATACAGATACATAACGGAGCGCTTTACTGAGGAATACAACAATACAGACACATAACGAGCGCTTTACTGAGGGAGGAATACAACAGTACAGATGCATAACGGAGTGCTTCTCAGTGATAAAAGCAGAATAGATATACAGCAGGGGTGGGATACAGAGCAGCACAGAGGTAGGGTACAGCTGTACTGGGTGGCAGAGAGGAGAGGCGGGCAAGCACCCTCTAGCGAGTCAGGCGGCACGAGGGGCGATGTGATGGCCTCGGTGTTGAGATGTGATGACCTCAGTGTTGAGGCTGAGAGATTCCTTGAAGATTTCTTCAACTTTAAAAGGTCACATAGTTGTGTCCTAATGTGTATTTAAAGAGTGTCCCAAATGCACAGTTAAATTGACAAAGGTGTGTTTGTTCTGTACCAATTGGCCAATGTAGACAAAAGTAGCTCCTGGTAGGTGTCAAGCTAACCAGTCTCTCCTAAGGTAGAAGAAGAAGCTAAATAGCTAACACGCCCTCCAATTTCAAACCCTGCATGTTTGCCCGATAGGGTTACAGTGTTTTGAAATTACCACAGAGGTTTTAATCTCTCAACCACATAGTGCACTTTCACCTTCGGCTCACAGGCACTACATAGCTCACAGTGGTTTCTCTAAAAGCCCTGGCTACCTCGAACACTGCCAAGCACTAGATGCCCCCTGCGCAGGACCATCTTAAGCACTTTTGGGGCCCTGGGAACAGACATCTTTGTGGCCCCCCTCCACAAAACCATAGGAATTAGGGGAATCAAGAACACTGGACGCGCCCCCGCCCACACCCGTCGCGCTCCCAACCTATAGGTTGATATGCTGTCTCACAGCATAATAAGCACGTTTACTCCCTTTAGGTCCCATTACCCTCTTGATTCTTGCTTTAATCAGAGCGATAAACAAGTAGCATTTGAAGGCCAACATTAGCAGTCTACTAAGAGGTTACTGTTGTAGTAGATGGAGGATACTTTTTATCAATAGCATCCAGAAATGTATGCAGCCTGTAGTATCAATGCAGGACCGTATGTAAAATGTACATGTAACCAATAATAGAGAACTCACATTAGCTGCCTCACAGAATGCAAAAGTGCTCATGCACTGATAGAGACCACCAATTGAAAGGAAAGAGAACGCTACACATACCGTAGCATGGATAGTGGGCACAGATTAGAAGCGAACAGGAAAGTGTCTTTATCCAGACAGACTGAGATTAGAAGTGGGATATGGTTTTCAAATAGTGTTGCTATTAGCTATCAAAGGAAGAAATGCCTGTGCTGTGCGATATAAATATTCTCACTATTAACACAGTGAAACCATGAATAAGGCTTTTATGAAGATCATACCATGAGAAGGAAATGACTTGGAAGGGCTGACAATTTTGCAAAAAGTTTAGGGACTGGCAATATTGAAAGGTTAGGCAATACAAGATTAAATGAGATGATCAGGATCACATATTGGTTAAGGGGTGAAACTGGGATTTGTGCCAACTCTGCAATTTCTGCATTTGAACACTTTCTTTTCCAGTTCTTACCATGAACTAAAACCATTGCATTTTATAATAACGGACTTGGAAATCACATTACCAAACATGACCATTTTTAAACAAAATAATATAGAAGTCTGTTATGCAAAATGGGAATGATTCTAGCTTTATTCTCTCCATCATCAATGGAAGTATATAAGTACCAGCATGCCAATCGATGTGATTTAACAAATGTATTCTGGGTTCGTTTTTTGTATGTCAAAGCTTTAAATACTTCCAAAACAACTACTTGTGACATTTTCAATTAAAAACGTGCATAAAAACCTTTGACGTTTACCAAAAAGCAAATCGGATTTTGTGTCAAACAAGCAGACCTTAAAATATGCTTTCCTGAGGCCTACAACATCTGGTCCACTCTATTCTGTCTACCAACCCTTTCACCCAAATGGCCTACATAAGAAGAAAGATCAAGTAATGGGCTAAACGATACCAGCAACATGCAAGAAGGGAAACCTCACAGAAGACAGCACAGTCATGTAAGACATATTAGATGATTTGACCAGGATCACTGTATTGTCTGCTGGCAAATACAGGATACAAGTATGAATGCTCTTGTTCCATAGTATTAAATGTGGTTACTTATTCACCTCTTGGACTAACAGTTTATGCCATCGTTGGAGGCAATTGCCTAGGTCTTACAACACCCCATCTTAAGAAACACATTTCCAGACCTTCACCATACGAATTATATGTTAGTTTTTATAGCAACCCCTATCTGGTGCAGGTTCATTGCTGAGAATAGCAGTTGTTCTTCTGCAAAACCAAGTACATAGGCAGGCAGGTTTATAAACTTCAGACATAGGGAAGGCTCAGGCGCCTTACTGGAATGTGATATTCTAATTTTGCATATGAAAACATATCTCTGCAATGGGTGCTTCACACACTGAGCTAATTTATGAACCATTGTGGCACTCAATTTATCAATATGTATTTCACTGTTGCCTATTGCACATGATTAACATAATTGCCACAGGAAGTAAAGAATGCTACAGAGGTGTGCCATAAGGAACACACACACTATGTATACCACAGTGAACACAGAAAGCAATACATGATGAATTGATCAAGGCAGAATGTACTAGTCAAAACAGAAGGGCAATGTGTTTAGAGCCTCAGCAGCACCGCATAAAATATCCTAACCTGTGCTATTTAAGACTGGTGGTGAACAATGGAATCTTGCTTCTTCAGATCAGCTAGCCTTGTGGGGCCCTCTCCAAGGTGGGGGCCCCGGGCAAATGCCTCTTTTGCCCTCCCATAAACATGTCTCTGCCCCTGCGGACCCCGAGTGATACAATGTGGGCCTGGATGCTATGACACAGAGAGCGCACAGGCCCACACCCAGCACCATAAACTCTGAAAAGAGATTTAATAAAGCCTCTGAGCAGAATGCAACTTTGAATACAAGGCTCGTAATCAGAGATCAATCTACCATAACACTTATCCACTCTCACATCCTATGCTACCAGCAGAAAGGCGGTGGGCGCTCTAACAAATTGAGCGTCAGGGAGCAGCGTTTATAGTGCAGAAGCGTGTTATGCAAAAGCACACTTATTAACAACTGGGGTGAAGTACAAGAAAATGATTCAACCCTCCCTGTCATCCCCCCCAGCTGGAACAGAGCAGGATCGTATCACAAGGCTGGCAAACGCAAGGGTCTAGGATGAAGTATAAGAACAATGCAGCCATCGATGCCAGCTTCAAAAGGGTCCGCCAAACATCAGGAGACAGTGCACTTTGGTGCACAGGCTGATGTCATAGCGCCACCCCAGTTCAGAGAATGAGCTACTGTTTAACTAATTTTATTTTTATTGGCTTGTAAATGGTTATACAAAAATAGACAACCTTTAGCCATTATTACATCAATAAAAATACAATTTGTCACAAATAAATCATAAAATTACTTGAAGAATAAAAAAGAGCAAAAACAGAAAATTGATAAAAGGAAAAGTGAAGAAGGAAGAAAAAGTAGTCCATTATATCAGCCATCCATTATATCTGCAGCATCCACGGTGGTAGCCGCAATTTGTCCAAAAATAGTTATTAGCAATTTGACCAAAGCTAATGTTATAGATACTTTTTCACCGACCTGAAGAATTTTCCACCATTCATCAGCAGGTCTATGTCCAAATGTATTGATCACCTCCGTCATAAAATTTGCTCTCTGATCATTCATTTCTGAGCAGGATATTATCAGATATTTCAAAGTTTCAATAGAGTTTGGTTCTTGGCACAATCTACATATCGTCAAATGTCCTTCACTTTTCCTCCACCACAATACATCCCTGGTTGGGAATACATTTTATAAAAATTGCAAAAATAGCTTTCTGAAAAACCAATTTGGGAAGGTTTGTAAGTACTTTGGTATAGTATTTAAACTTTGCGATTCTTCCAGGGGTTTCCCATAAAATTTGTATTTAGATCTTTCATCCTGTGTCAGGATCCAATCCTAAATTTATAGTTTGCGCTTGATTTTGTCTGGGTTTAGGACAAGAGTTAATTCAGATTCTCCTAAATTTAGCAGTATTTCTTTACAGATTTGATCTATTATGTCAAGGTAGCCTCCGTGTTTTCTTGTAAGGCCTTTGTTAGAACTGCAAAGCATCCCTTTGGTCTCTCATCTATACACTTTCTGAAAAAGGAGACTGACTTCCAGACAACCATCGCCTTTAGTGATGTCAACCCCAATTCCATGCAAATCGCCTGGACTGGGGTGGATTTAGGTAGCCCCAGTACTTTTCTCCAGAATGATCCTTCTATTTTTGACCAATTTTCAGCCTTAAAGGTAAATGAGGTTTCAGCTCCATATGTTAAGATCGGGGCCACTTTTAAATGGTAGAATTTAATCACTGGACACATCAAATATCCACCATATCTTTTTTAAAGTATTTTCCCTTGTCCAGCCAAATTCTGTGCCTCACATTTTAAAGACTCCCATCTGGGAGTGTCGGTGATGATGGTGTTCATACAGACTCCCAGATAGGTGAGTGAACTCACCACGGGAATGTTTTCACCCTGTAGTGTCATTCCATAAGATTCTTACCTCCTCGCACCTTACTGTGTCCCAGCGGCAGGATCCTTGATTTTTTTGGATTGATTGAGAGACCGTTTGATTTGATGTAATTTTGAAGGGCTTCAAGTTGTTTCTGTAGCCCAATTTGTGTCTGATCAACCAGGACTACATCATCTGCATACAAGAGTCTCCCAATAGTGATGTTAGCCAGACGAGGAGGGAAACATCTAATGTCCTTGAAAGCTTGGTCCATATCGGAGATAAAGAGATTAAAAAGCTCTGGTGCCAGTGGGCAACCTTGCTTTAGGCCTTTGTTTGTGTAGAGAACTTTAGTCAGAAGGCCTGCCATGTTCAATCTAACTTTCAGATTAGTTTCTGAGTAGAGGTCTTTTATCGGGGGAAACAAGTTGGAGGGGCAGCCCCAATGATGGAACTTTTTCCACAGCTTTGGGTGTGTTACCATGTTGAAAGCCTGTGTTAAATCAATGAATGCAAGATAGATTTTCTTATCCTTATCTCTGTCAGTTCCCACTTTCAGCTGATTTATAATGAAAATGTTCAATGTTGTCCCGACGCCTTCACAAAACCCGCTTGCCAGACGTCTCGATGGCCAGATGTAATTGACCATTTGACCAAGGACTTAAGAATCCATGAAGCAAAAATCTTCCCTGGGATGTCTAGCAAGGCAATGGGTCGGTAATTCGATGGGTCGGATCTACATTTTTTATAAATAGGAACAATGAATGAAGCTTTCCAAGAATGCAGGATCCTTTGAGATTTTACAACATAATTGAAAATAATGGATAAGAATTCCACCCATTGAGGCATATCTTGTTTTAAGATGGCATTTCTGAAGCCGTCTGGCTCCGGAACATGAGAACTAGATGATTTTTTGAATTATCTCAAGAACCAATTCCAGGTCAGACTCAACAGAATCCTACTTACTACCCTTGAGTAAAGAAGTGAAAATAATGGTCTTGGTCATAAAACTTCTCAAAATATGTTACCCAAGCTGCCGCCGATATGGAAGTCAGTTGTAGAGCATCCTGCAGTGTATCTGGCTGATTAATTATAGACCACATACCACAGTATTGCTTGCCTTTAGCTTGGTTAACATATCTTCCGCGTCTTTTCGCCAAAGGTTTTTCTTATATTATGATATTGTTGGCGGGCCTTCTGTTTTAATTGACTAGTTTGAGAAGAATTCTCTTTATTGAGACTTGCAATTTTTTGTTTCAGAGTGTTCTTCTTGGTAGCCACCGTCGGGTTATAGACGTGACAGTGGATAATTCGGGGTCTATTCATCCCTGCTTTCTTCATTTCGAACGCAGAAAAAAGGCCTAGATAGCCTAGTCTTCGGGTTTCTCCTTTAGATCCACACTCAATGATGATAGACTGTAGGTCTTCTGACAGATCTCTAAGGTGGTGAGCTGCAATTCTCAATCTGTTGCACCCCTGGGTGACTTTCACATCTGGTAAATACATGTGTCCATTGTATAGGGTAACAGGAGATAAACACAAGCTTCATAGATTGTGATCAGAGCCCATCATTGGTTCCACTCTCATGATATCTGAAGTTGAAGCCATAGTTCGGGAGATACAAATATAATCTAGGATCTGGCCACCGTGCTTTCCTTTCCTGGTGATTTTCCCTGGTGTATCTCCACAGATGTTACCATTTAAAATAATCAGAGCTTTCAAATCCATGGTCTTTTTCCATAGTGTTCCTCTTCTTTCGGGTAACGTACCTTTCTGTGATTCTACATCAATAGCTTCTCCATTTTTGCCCAAGCATACACAGTGTAGGTCGCCATAATATAAACCAGAGATCTTTCCATTTAGTTCGATATCTGTCTATATGATCCGCCACTTATGTTGGAAAATTGAGGCTAGCCATACTTGCTGGATTGCAGTATAGGTTCATCAGAATGAATGTTTTGGTTTTCTTGTTGCCTGCCAAATTTATATTCCCCACTAGTATTTAAATAAGCGGGTTTGGCATTATTTCTTCCACACATATAAATTGCAGCTGGTTCTGTATTAATATCACTAGACCTGACATGGGTCTACCCTTTACCCCTTTCGTGGCCGTATTTAAATAG
The DNA here is from genome assembly GCF_040938575.1 of Ambystoma mexicanum. Classification (NCBI taxonomy): domain Eukaryota; kingdom Metazoa; phylum Chordata; class Amphibia; order Caudata; family Ambystomatidae; genus Ambystoma; species Ambystoma mexicanum. Next base: position 865,730,767 of record NC_090928.1, read on the forward strand.
ACTGAGTATCCATCTATCAATGGTGTAGTCCTCAATCATGTCTCCTGGAGACAGATGAGATCATGATCTTTGATTTTAGTTACCCCTTTAGTGAACAAATGGGCATGTCCCTTAGTGTTGCAGCTTGCCACTGTCAAGGGTTTAATTGCAGTAAGTTGTGGATTCTACGACATTTTAATTTTTTCCACCACCAAACCCATCAGCCACTTCCAATTGTCTTCAGCTCCTTTAATCTCTGATCTTTGGACTTCCTTTCTGATGTTAGTTGTCTTTTGGTCATCTCTCCGGACATTTTGGCCATAAGTACGCTCCCTCGGGTTTACCCTCTCATTGTATCTGTCTGATCTTTTTGTACGATGATAAATATGATTTTCTCTTTGTTTAGATAGCATTCTTTTTGGTGATCTTATTCAAAACGTAGGCTCCGTCAAGTCAAAGCCCAATGATCTCCGTCGGCTCGCTTCCTCTTTCATTAGTTGGCTAATCAGAGGAGTGGTCGGCTAGACGGTCACTTTGTCTGTTCGAAATTCATCCGAAAATTCAACTATTGCTAAATCGTCAGAAGCCAAAAGTCTAAGAGAAGGCACATGATGGAATAGTCTTATTACATTTGCTCTATTTAAGATCAGACCATCTGATGACTTCATCAATCTCTCTAGTAATAAGCCATCTTGATGATTAGTGTTGTGCCATCTAACAGAGTCCAATCAACTGGGTCTCTCCCGGTAATCTTCTACGTGGCAATTGATCTTATAGTCCCTTTCCTGACTAGTTCGTAACCATGGTCGTGTTAATTTCAGTGGGGATATCACATATGTTTTTCCAATGACTGCCAGGGGTACAATCTCAACTTCATAGGAGATTGAGATGACTGCCTCCTTGTTTACACTCTCTCTCATAGGTCGCCTTCTTCTTCGTTTTATCTATGTTTGCTCCTGTTTTAGACCAAAGCCTTATTTCTGGACTCTCTTCTAACTTTGATATTCCATCCGTCTGCCAGGTCACACAGGGATTTTTCAGACGTTCACCCTCCTTTGCTGCATTATCTGTCTCTAACAGTGCTCGAGATTTAATGATATTGGGTCGGGATGGGCCTGATGATTGCATTGGGCCCAATTGTCTTTTATGCCACTGCGGTAGTTGATTTATTTTTGTCCTATCATCTTCAGGCCCATGGGGTTCTTCCTCATTGGGTTGATCATCTTCCCCGTTGTATTGGTCATCCATCTCTTGGTACTGTTCATTGATCGAACTGTAATCTGAGATTGAGTATGTAGATATATCCATCAATTCTATAGATGGATCTTCATCCCGCTCGTCTTCTCTCAATACTCTTTCTTTGTCCTTTCCACAGGGATGTTTACTTGTTTTTATTATCCTAGCATTTTCTGATAATTGCTTTGCATTTCCGTCTGAGTTAGCTTGGATTGTATTTACAGGCAACGTAACATTTTCTATCAATATTCAAGTTCCCTTGGATCTTTGTTTTGGGAGCAATTTTAGGTTTTTTGATTTCTGTTGGTTTTTCATCTTGGTCTCTACCTGTTTTATTTGTGGACCATTTTGGTTGGTGCCACTTTTGTCAGAAGCAGCCTTGCTCTTAATAAATGTTTGGCTGTCCTCAGGTTAGTAAATATTGGGCATAGTTTGCCAAAGTGCTTCATAGAGCTCTTCCCCACCTCACCTTGTTTGTTATCCAGCTGCGGCTCCCTTGGATTCACAGGCATCGTTTCATGTAGAGATTCCTCCAAATTAATGCTACCCTGAGCTGCCGAGTCCAGTCTAACAATATTCAGCAATTGTTCCGACATCCTTTGAGGATGGTCTAACGTGTTGGCTTTGGAAGCAGTATCAACTCTTCATAAAGCTCTTTTGTTTACCAATGTAGAGTCTAGGTTACCGCATTGATCTTCTTGAGGGACCTTTGTGTTTGTATCTAGCCCTTTTGATGGCAAATGATTGAAATTGGAGGCTGGTGAGGTAGCATCATGAAGGTCTTGTATGTCAAACAAACTGGACGCCCATTGATTTTCCTTTTTTTCAATCAAAGGGTCCAGTATTGTATGCATCAGGACTGCTACCTTTGCAGTACTTGTATCCATCTCTTTCTGAATGGCTGTTACAAAACCCTCAATGAAGACTGTTTTGGAGTGTAACATGGCTAACATCGTCGTCTGGTCCCTTAATTGATCACCCATCTGCTCATAAAGCTTCATGAAAGGAGCCAAAATGGATCTCAGTGTTGTAATAGTTGTGAAGTCTGTGACCTCACCTGTATCTCCTTGAACATGTTTTGAAGTATTTGTTCCTTTATCAACAGACATCTTCAAAAATTGTTCTCGCCCCGTTGGATCTTTGTGCCTAAACATAGTGCTTGTTTTGGAGCCGCCACTACACAGCCTTCTATTTGAATCCACAAACATATATGTAGGGGATCACTCTACAGGGGAGGATTGTGGGATAGCACACTTAGAATGAGCGGAAGAAGTCAATATAGAGTTTGTGGGCAAATCGCGAGGCAACTGTTGCAAAGTATTACTTTTAGCAAGATACTCAGCTCCTAACTCAGTTTGGGAGACACTTTCTAGTAGCAGTTGATCAGATATTTCACATCCATGGTTGACCATCAGAGTTGGACCTCGATATGTAAAACCCATACCGTCTAAACATTCAGCCCGTGCCAACCCCTTGGTTTCCACATAGTTCTTTCTTCTTCCATCGGGGGTACAGGCTGGTTCTGTGGCTGGTTCCACTGATAAACCGGCCCTCTGTTTGTGTAACTCCTCATAGCGGGTGTATTCTTCGGTCCCTCTCCCCGCTTTTTGGGAAACTACCATATTTGCTTAGGTGCACTCGTAGAATTTGGGGGCTTGCCACCATAGACGGAGGAACGATCTGACCTCCCGTATTATACAATCCTGATGGGTTTATGGGCGGGGTACAGGAACGTATTAAGGTCCCTGTCTGATTTTCCTTTACCAATGCCACCGAAATGTGTTCTACAGTTGGTAGGCAATCTAATTAATTCCTTAAATCCTTAGGCAAATCACTTTGACAATTCACCATAAAGAATTTTCTGCGGGCCGCCCCCCTCACTGGCATTAGTTATGGTCTGTTGCAGTTCCATAATTCCTGTGCAAACGGCACTGTAGGCTGCAGGGCTAAGGACCGGGTTGTAGATTGGCATGGCTGGCAGGGTGGAGACAGGCGTAATCGCGGTAGCCGTACTAGCGGTAACCTGCCCATCCTCCCACCCTCCTCCTTCTGTAGTGCGTCCATGTATGTGCTGTATCCTTGCTCCGATGGTAACGGAAACAGGGACAGGGAGCGGATAATTCATATTCAGTTCACTCACCTCTCTCGCCTCTGCCTCTCTCTCGTGAGACCCAATCTTATTGATCTCATTGATCTCCTTGATTTTGTTGAGCTCTCCGATGTCATAGATTCTGGGCAGGCTTCCCTCAGCTTCATCAGCTTCACTTTCCTGATTTCTATCGTCCACCAATATTGAAGCCGACATACCGTTTTTTCTTTCAATGTTTCAATGTTACTTGTATCTACACCCCGCCTCCATTTCACTTCACAGATTCCTTGGGACAAGGTTGACTTCCCAATTTTGCGGTTAGGCTAGAAAGTAGGTCGGCAGGTCGGCGGGCAGTGGGGCAGTGGGGAGTGAAAGGTTAGTCCACTACTGCCAAACGCTCCACTGGTGGCGAGTGTTTTCACTGCTTGGCTCACTGCTGGGCTCCTCCTCCTCACAATAGGCAGAATGGAAAGACTCTGCAAACTTAGCATGCAACTTGTGTAGAATGGCCAAACACTCTGCCAAACACTCCGTTTAACTTAGTACATGTAGGTTATCATGAAAATGTAGCTTTTGCCAAGGAGTGCCATTGGCGGGGTGGGGTTGCTAGAGGGGTTTGAGACATTAAAATTATAGACCACAAGCAGCAGAGAGTTTAGTTAATTTCCCACATGACATACCTGTAAGTGAGGCTCCTAGGACCTCAAGAGCCGTGATTCCTATTAAAGGTTCAAAGGACTTCCTCAGGGTTAATGCTTGCACCTCAGTCCCAGGACTTTCCAACCCTGAGAAAGAAGGCATGTTTGTTACATGCATAGACTGACACAGGAACAATATGCCATGACTATACTGGGCCACAAAAGTGGCCACGAATCAGGTCAAAGTTCATTAATTCCAAAATCCTTCTATTGAAAGGTATCTCTAAAGGTGTTAACATATTTAAAACTAGGTGTTACCCAATGGGCAAAGGACAAAAGCACCTTGAAGGACACAGACTGAATATTGAAAGAGTGCTTATAAAGTGACAGCCAGCTGTCGAGATGGGGAGGAAACCCCCTTATGGATATGCAGCAGATGGGCCAGGGTGAATCCCATTCCCAAAAAACAGAAGGGCCAAGTAATGTGGCAAAAATACAGTTTTATTACAAAAATCCAGATAAAACACGGACAGCAAGTGATATCACAGTGATCTCCTATTCTCTCTCATTGCAAAAACCTAAGGTGGGATGGGATTGGGTGAGTAGTATGTCTAATTATACATTCTATATGGGTTAGTAATCTAATTGTTCCAGCCATATCTAATAGCTCCACCTGGGACCACCTACAAAAAGATACATGGGAGAACATGTCATCAGGGTGCTCTATGAGTGGCGGCTGCAACACTGTTAAGGTAAGCCTTAAAGGTGAATAAGGATTGGTCAGGGGTGGCTTTCTCAGCCTTGTGGTCCATGATGGTTACCAGCACATGAGCAACAATTGAAGGTAATGAGAATGCCCCCAAGGTGCTGCGTGTCCCAATAAGGTTACCTACCATTCCCTGATTCCCTAGGCCACAAGCCAGGACATTTCGCTTTCAACTTTATACTGTATAGTATCTTTCATTGCAACTACATAGATGGAACAATGGTCTCTGTCTGCTCTTGTCTGACTCTAATGGATAGGCGTTCTGGGGTAGCTGCAAGACACGTGGTATTTTGAATTATTCTGCTCAGTGATTTATGAGGATTTTAGCCCTATTGCTATAGGTGTCAATAGCTCCTTGTCCTTGAAGTTTGTGAGAAACTGACCTTCCAGCAACATTTGTTTCCTTGCTTCTCCTGGTATAATTATGTCCTCTGTCTGGGACCTGTTCATTGTCTGTACTTTTCTAATGCTGGTTCAAACCTGCCTTTCCCTGATATCCTTGGCAAACTATGCATTTGTTGTCTGAGCTATTCAGGCTTGGCTCTTTCACTGGCTCGCAAAAACAGGTTCTCTCTGCAGTGTTTAAGGCTGTCTCAATGTCTCCCATTCACCTAATGTGGCTGTGTCCTCCATTTGTTTACATGGCCACTCAGTTTAGTTGTGTTCTGCTTTAAGCAAGCTTTATGTGTATTCTTGTGCATCTTGCATTTCAGCATAGAAGAGAGAGTTTATGTTTTCTAACTGAGTGGATACAAGCATGTTATTTGTGTCAAAATGCAATTGGACCAAGTGTTTGTGTATCTTTGTGTGTGGATGTATATGTGCTTTGTGTCTAATGCGCCTATGTGTGTGTGGGTTTCAGCCGTGATATCATGTGTTTCTTTTATGATTACAGCTCATCCCGTTGCTCCATTGCCTGCACATTTATTGCCACAGTGATGTCTTTTGGTAGGATTTGTAGGGCTGTCTCAGGCAGTAATGCCTCTTGCATAGGCTATGCAATGGTTGTGTGGGGGAAAATGCTACGAGCAAGGTACACCGTTCATGTCTGTAACGTCAAAATGGGGTAAAGACCTACTCAATGATGGACACATACTGAATGACTGAAATATCCATGTGTATGTTCCCCAAATCCACCTGAAGTACTCTGTTAACTATAGAAGGGGACTTTTGTTATCCCTGTTGTAATCTTGTATGTTTCCACTTTTGATTTTTCTATGAAAACAAGGTTGGATCGTGTGATTCTTCATGAAGGGTATTGAGAAAAATGTGTTTTTCAGGTCAATCACTGTGAAATGTGTGGATTTCGATGGAATGTTGTACAATATGGTGGCTGGGTTGGGGACTAATGGACAATTCTCCCTCAACAATATCATTAAGGGGGAGCAAATCCTGAATAAATCTCCATGACCACCCATTGCTTTCTTCACTGGGTACACAGACGTGCTACATGGGGACTCTGATGGTAATAGGATTCCCTGTTGTACTAGCGCTGAAATCATTTAAAAAAATGCCTTCATATGCTTCTCTGGACATGGGTAAGATTGCTCCTGGCTTCAATTTTATCTTGACCTACCCTACTCTCTTCAATAGACCCACGTAATAAGGACTGCTGTTCGACAGGACTGCTGGCACCTGTGCCAAGTCATCTTCAAGGAATGATGATGTCTTTTTTAAGAATGCCATCCTCTGTGGTACTTCCCTGTACTGAACCCTCATCCAATAAGTAATGCTTATAGAAAACACCACTTCACTGTTTGAACAGTCATCTCAAAACAACTCTTCATCTGTCAGATCAGTCATCACTGTCCTTCGTCTAGGGTTATAACTGTCCACCATGCTTTCCCCTCATTGTCTGTGTCATGGAGAACTACCCTCTCATCCCTTATTATGACCATTTCCAATTCTAATTCTAAGGCAAATATATGTCCCTCCCCTTCATGCATAGGGATCTCTGCTCTAAACAGAATCTCTGCAGGTAGTCACAATATATTGCCTTGCATCCCACGGAGTCATGCTAGTATATGACTCACTCCATACTGAAACACCTCAGGATCTAGGGGTGCCCCCCCTCTGTGCTGTCTGGCAACAGGATACCACAATAAATTCTTGTGTGTTCATTTAGTGGATCCCTGGAGTGGAACACACTCTCACCTGCTCAGTAAATGAGATGGTCATATTGAGCTTGCTCATCATATCCCTTCACATTATGTTCACTGGAGTCTGATGGGAATATAATAGTGGCATAGTGGGTTTGTGTTCCGCCACAGTGAGGGACAGTTTGTCAGTAAATGGAACCATATTTGTGGCCCAGAAAAGGCTTGTGAATTAATGGCAATGCCTGACATTCGGTATCTCCCTTCCCTAACACAGGATCTGTTAGCCCGGTATCTACAATAAGAGCGAACATTTTGTCACCAATGGTCACCCCCACTCATGGCTCGTCTTGCGGCTCAGGTTTGACAGATAGGATGGAACACATCAAATCAGTCTGTCGGTGGGCTGTACTATTGTGGGTATAAGTTCATCCCTGTCCCAGTAAAAGGATTCCCTCCCACTATTGTCATGTTCCCTATCTTGGGCGCGGGAGTCTGTACCGCAGTGTGTGGATTCCATGTAGTCATGGTATTATATTACGTTGGCAATTAGGGTTGTACCTGCAGTTGCTGTGTCTGCATATTAGCCTGATGTGGTTGTGTCTGCATGTGTGCCTGCAGTGACTGTGCTGGTGCCTGAGGAGCTTGTTGCATTTGTGGCACATGTGTCTGATACTGTGTGTGATCTTGGGCATAATAGCCAGGTTATTCTGTCGGATACACTGGTGAATATGTCATCCCGCACTGTTGCGTCTTGCCATGCCTTTTGCATCCCTCCCCTGCTTCTACACACTGGGTATATGTGGCCAATCTTCTCACATGTCCAACATTGTGGTTGGGGTCCCATAGGCCTGGGCTGTCCCCTATTAAACCCTCATCCTCCATGGGGGATAGGAAACCCACTCCTCTCCCTCTGGGCACACCCCCACTGTCCCCTTGCTGTGAAATTCCCTCCTGCCATTTGCTGGTTGTGTTGTGGATCCTCTATGAGCACTGCCTCTCTGCTTGTCATCACCACTCCTTCCATTGAGTATTTAGACAATTGTTTCTAAACAAACTTTGCCTTGTCCTGCATTCTTTACTCACGCACGTTTCGTTCTAGCATTTTCTTGCATTAACCAACAATAATGTAATATAGTCAATTGAATCTCTGGGCTCACTGTCGCTTCCATCCCAAATAATGTCTTCAATTGTTTTTGTACATACTCGGGTAGCCCCAGACTTAATATTTGATCAAATAACTCTACTGTTTTATCCCATGGTTCACAAGTCTCGAGATGCCAACACTTTTACATCTTTTGAATATCTGCAATGGGGTCCTCACCCTCACGCATTTTGCATGTCATAATCGCACTAATGTATGATGTGTTGGGATACTGCACTCTGAGTGCTTGCCTTATGGCTGCCCGGCAAATATTGAATGGTGCTCCGTCATGTGACGTGTTCTGTGCAGTAACCCCGGGATACACCACCCATTTACAAATGTTGTTAGCCCTCTCCCCGAGAATGGTGTCGAGCAAGCTTTTAATGTTGCCCACTGCTAAAGCCTTCTCTGCTGTCAGTTTCTCTATCTCATAAATTAATGTACATGCCCCTGCTGTTAATGATGGCAATTTACATTTCAAATCATCCTTGTGCATTTGGGGCCATTGTATATATTGTGGCCATGCTCTCTCCCATACTCTGAGTATTGAGTTATCTCTGCGTAACTTGTTTGGTGCATTGGGACCCTTTGTTACTGTAAATGCTCCATTCATACTTGCCATTTTTTGTCCTGGTAATGCTCGAGCTTCTGGTCATAGGGGGTAACTTAATCTAGGCTGAACAAGCAACACTTTAAGCGCTTATCATGCGTCTTAAGCACTGGCCTTTCCCGTTCTGCCTCTTCCCCTTTGGAACATTCTATCTCCTGTTCTACGGCTGCTCCCTCATCTTCATTTCCCCCCTTTCTTCATCTGACCCCATTTTCCCACCACTGTCATCACTCCCTTTTCTTCAAATTCAGTCTTTTCAGTGTGCTTCTTCCCTGTCACCCTCTCATGGCCCTGTCTAACGGTCCTAACTACTCCCTCTGCAGAGACCCGCCGCCATCCCTCCTGCCATGGTACAATGTCCTGATCCTCCTTCGTATCCCTTCTCCCCATCCTCATCAGGGATCGTATGATATCTCATAATTTCCTCCACCTCCTTAACTCATCTTTCCCAGCTCCTCGCTCTTTCCAGCTCCTGTTGTTTACTTTCTTCCTCACGCTTACGTAGATGCTCTCGGATGAGACTTTTAACCTCCCATCTCTTCCTTTCTTTGCTTAATTGCGCCTGTCTCACATTTCTTTTCTACCACTCCTTCCCTTGCTGCCATTTCTTCTACCTGCTTCTGTTTCTCCCTTTCCTCCTTCTTTTTTCTCACTGTGTCTCTTTCCTATTCCCTGTCTGCTTCCTCTTATCCCCTCTGCCTTCTCTCATGTTGTTTCCTTTCCTTTCTCTCCCTTTCCTCCACCTCTTCTATCTCATGTTCCCATTCTCTTTCTTCCACCTCCAACCTCCTAATCTGTCGGGCTTCTTCTTCCTTCTTATGCTGTTTGTCTTTAGCTTCCCTTTCTGCGTCTTTAGGGTCGGTTTTGTGCTCCCCATTTAGTTCAAGCAGAACCTCTCCTACCACCCACTCGTTCTTGTCTGCTGTTATCCCGCCCCTGCCATTCTCTGTTAGCTTTGCCTGCAGCTAACAGCACTCCCTATACTCATGGCACATGGGCAGTGACTTTAAATGATTTAACTTGGCTCTATTCATTGTATCTTCACTCCTATATATATGGGGTGCGTGCACATGGTTAGTGTAGCCTGCCACTGCCTTCAGTTCTTTCAATGGGTAAAACCTCTGTCCCTCACTTGATGGGTCGGTGCTCTGGGGAGGAGGAGGAGCCATGGGCGTTCAACCCCCACATCATGCTGATTAAGTATCCACTCTCTCCTGGGTGGGTCCTCTACCCCGTCCCCAAACATCTTCCATAGTTCTAGAACTGCTAGCCTGCTTTGTGACGTCTTACCCTTATGTGTGGCACGTAAATATGTGGCCAAGTGTTGCAGGACAAGTTTTGAAAAACTGCGCTCATGGGGCCAAGTTTTTACCATCTTGCCCACTAACTTGTGAGTCCATTCCTCACTATATACTTAAAAATGTTAACTTTTATTGTGGATGGGTGTTGTACATTTGCTTTAGGGGAGCATGTCTGCCATGCAGGCACATCACATTTCTGACTGCTTACTTGACCTAACAATTGGCTTTTGTGTGTACCTCAAATCTCCTCGCCCTGTTCTCACAATCCTTTATCAACAATCAATATATTTTCCCAAATTTTGCAACAGTTCTCAGCCTTCCCACAATCCACTCTGGCTTCACCAATATCAAGTGAGGTGTGCACCACAGTTGCTGCCCGAACTCCAACCGCTGCCCCTTAAGGCTACTCCAAACCTCCACATGCTCCTGAAGCCTGTGCCAATGCCAAAATAACCACAACCTTCAGCCGGCTCCCCCTTCTTCAGCTATCATCTCTCACCACAAAAAACAAGATCTTTCTCGCTAGTTTGCTGCAATCCAGGTACCACTTTGTCATGGTCTGACAACCTCCTCTTATCAATCTCTCAAACTGTATTTATAACCTTCAACAACACCCTCTATATGCATATAACATATGAGTGCACTCTTAAAACAACACAATAATCAAACTATTTCAACCCTAGGGCCGTCATTTTGCCTATCTCATGACGAGGAACGCATCTCTTCTTATAACAGCCCTGTTAGGCCATGGGGGGTGTGGCCCTTCTTCTATGCACCACTCAGCACAGGGAAACTTCTCTGTAGTTTTTTTGTATAATTTTTTTTTCTGTAATATATCATAAGGTGCCACCATCTGTAAACCCAAACTTCCTCTCATCTTTTATTCCCCCCCACAATATATATACAATCTGCCACTCTGCCTTCTGGTCTGCAGGGGGTCCCACGGGGAGCAGGTAGGAATTTTTCCAAGGGGGGTCCTGATGATCGTCTGGGTTTTTATGTGTCATTAACGATCCGGTCCTCGTGGAATGCAACACAGTCCTTCAGGCTTCTGGCGGTAAAATCACTGAGCGCGCTGGCAAACCATTCTCTGCTGTCATATGTTGAATTGGGGGGAAACCCCCATATGGGCATGCAGTGGACTGTGCAGGGGGAATCCCACACACATAAAATGGAATGGTCTTCAAATGTGGCAAAAATACTGTTTTATTCCATAAATGCAGATAAAACAGGGACAGAAATTAATATCACAGTGATCTCTGATTCTCTCTCAAATCGGTACAGGCTGGCGAATGGTTTGTAAGCAGGTGTGAGATCACAAACAAATGATACATTGCAAAAACCTAAGGTGGGATGGGATTGTGTGAGTAGTATGGATAAGTATACATTCTATATGGGGTAAGTAATCTAATTGGTCCAGCCATATCTAATAGCTCTGCCTGGCACCACCTACAAAAAGATCCATGGGAGAACATTTCATCAGGGTGCTCTATGAGTGGTGGCTGCAACACTGTTAAGGTGAGCATTAAAGGTGAACAGGGATGGCTTGTGGGATGTTTTCCCTCACTAGCCCAGGCCCTGCAACATTCCTGTGCGGTGCTTGCATCAGGAACATCAGAATGGCCGCTGGAAAGCATTATGCAGGCTAAAATCACCCAGAAGTGTGCAGGAAAAATCTGAAAAATAGGCCACCATCCACTTTTGCCTATGTCAGTGGTAACACAGGAGACCACTGCCAAAGCCCACCATTGGGCTACCCACTGAGCAGCCTGAAACTGCTTGAAAAAGCAATGCTGATTGCCAAAGAAACACAGAGCTTTTTGGAAATCTGTTTTTCTTGGTTGTCAAATTTGCAAAAATCATGGTTCATAAACCACACAAAAGATCCAACCTCCTTGTTTGATGTTAAACATAATTTTGCTTCACGAATCCACATAAATATAATGTCAGCAGAAGTACATTTGTCAGAAGGAAATCCACATGTAAAGATGCTTGCTTGAGAAAATATGTTGAAAATAGGCGCAATACCGTTACTCGCCTCTGTTAGAAGCTGGCGATCTCTAAATCTGTCAGGTTAAACTTGTGTCTCAAAATCTAAGTGTGGGGAAAGAAGGGACTTCCATCAAATGCAATATAGGCTGCCACACATTGATTTTCATGTTGAAAAAGACTGGAATTGAAGATATGTTTGCTTATTTTAAATTTGAAACTGTAATTTTTCACAAGGAACAATGTCGCAATTGACCATAAGGTAACCTGATTTAGCTAAAACTTCAAAGAGGTTTTTTCCCACTGGGAACACCCCACCCTGTTCCTTCCCACCAAAAGGAGAGGATATCACATTGGAATGCTAATGAGAAGAGGAGGAGACTTCCTCTGCTGCTCTGGGAAAGAGACAATGGGTTTCTTGAACTGAAAGAAAATCCTAATTTGGGTGTGACAGAAACCAGCCCAGGCAGGAACAAGCTCATGTTACTTTCTGGCTCAGCCAAGCCTTGGAGGCGGGCCAGACTGAAAATGTGGATTTGAAACTGAAGTAACTGTATGTTTGAGAAAAAGACGTATAGCAAAGTGTGCTGAACTGGTAAAAATATGGAATTTATAGGTTATTAAAAAGAAAAGTTCGCTCACAGTTTAAAACTAATCTGGAATCTGTGCGATATTCAGAGACTGAACCACGAAATTGTTCATATTCTAGCTATTGTGATTATGTTAGGAACATGAAAAATTACAGGAATATGCCCAGAGGGTATGTGCATGCATGTGTAAAAGTTGGTACAGAACTGACACTGAGTAACCGCCCAAAAGTGCGCAAAACTGTCATTTGTGAACCAAAACTCGTAGGAAGATAAGATTTGGACAGAAACGTACCTTAGTCAGTCTGTCATGTAATTATGTATCATTAACAAGTTGTGCATACTGGAAATATGTTTTTGGGGAAAAATAGATTTTCTGGGTAAAAGCAGAGGGGAGGGATTTTCTTAAATGTCATTTTGAAGCTAACATTCACAGCTTTCAAATGAACTAAGAACCGCATTCCAACTCCTTATAGTTTTTCCGTAATCGCGTTTTTCGTGCGTTGAAAAGTTTGCTGCGATTTCGCATTTGGCTCAATTTCACCACATGTAAAAACAGCTATTTCTTGCTTTCAACTTCTGAATTTCGTTTTCTATCTGCTAACCATTCATCAATCATTGCTAGTGTTTCCCTGAACCAACCCAAAGCAACTGTCACTAGTTCTGAATCCCAGTTAGCGAATTAAAAACCATTTTTAGCATTTTTCCCATTCCATTCAAACCACATTTAAAAGCAATTGACCTGTTTTAAAATCATTACTGTTCTCTCTAAGCTTGCTGGGGGGAATCGGGATTGAAACTGCAATTGTTGATTGTTATTCCTGAAACCTGTGTGCCCTTATTCCATCTCTTCATATCATATATTGGGGGGAGTGAGTAGTGACAAGGGGAAAGAGTGATCACATTGTCTTTGGTTGAATTCATATCAATTTTATTTCTGTGTTGCATTCTTTCATATCACTGCATTTCCTTGAACCCATACAAAGTTATTCTCTGCTACATTATTCTTCCAATTCCTACTCCTAATTGATTAAAGAGATTGTTGATATTGTAATACTACCCATTGTGGATCATTGTACAAATATTCATAAGTGTAATATTCAGATATTGTTCATATTTATAAAAGTGCAATATATATATATATTGTTCAATTCTTCAAATAAATATTTTAATTTGCAAAACAAACCTTCTTCTTGGTTCAGTGAGACCGGGGGGATTCAAAGAGAGGGGCGTTATATAAGGGTACATCATCCAGAAATAAAAGAACTTTTGACATAAAAATATCTAAATAAGGGTTTCCATTGGGCATCCCATACTAGGCATTGACTTAGGTGGAGTGCTGGGTTGAAACCACTTACAGATTGGGGGCTCATGTCTGGGATTTCTGGATTAGATATACCACTTGTGCATCTTAATGCAGTGTGCTAACTAATAGGATACATAAATCCTGTTGGGCTACCACGCTGTGTTACACTGTAAAAGCACCCCTCAAAAGGGAACGATCTAAGGAAATTGTCTGTTTTGCAAAGATAAAATAAACTCCTGTAAGTCAGGAAGGAAATCAATATTTCCAGAATGGCGACATTGGTAGACATCAAGATGGCTAGAGAACACCTTTTGCATAAGTTATTTGTAAGAGGGGAATGGACTGAGCAGGACCACAATGTGTGGTTGCAGGCAATCGCACAACAGATCACTGCAACAGAGTTAGATACCTGGAAAGACCAGGGTCCCTTACATGTGGCCCTGAGTGAGCTATATATGGCGCCTAAGGCCAAGGATGAGCAAAATAAGATTGCCAAGATAGCGGCATACCTATATTTATCTATGGGAGCCATACAGGATAAATATGCTGAAGGCCAAGATCTGGCAAGTAAGCAACTGATGGCATTAGAAAAGGGCCAATCTGATATGGACACTTCTGAGCAGAGGCTGCAGAGGAGCCAGGAGTCAGAAAATGAAAGCAGGCAGTATATAGTTAAAATAAAAGAGGACATGGGTATCCTGCAGCAGGAAAAGCCAGACCAGGAAACCAGAATTCTGGCCTTGCAGAAGGAGTACCAAGAAGGTTTGGACTCCCTCCTGCAGAGCCAGAAAAAGCTGGAGCAACAACTGGATTTCAACAGGGCATGCACAGAGCAGGTAGCCACCCTGCAAAGCCACCTAGATAGAGAGAAGGCAGAGAGCAACAAATTGATGTTGAAAGACCCGGACACCCAGGCAGAGTTTGATGAAGAGCACCAGAAAACTGGTTCCCTTCAAAGACAGAGGGACGACCTGGCGGCACAGAGGCAGGCTCTTGCTCAGGAAAGGGACACCTTAAGCCAGGAAGTCTGTCACTTAAAAGGGAAACTGGAAGAAAATCACCTGGCCCTCCAGGGACTGGGTGACCTCCAAAAAGAGCATTATAGATTGTTAGAGCACACCAGGAGGGTGGAAGATGCTCTGCAAGAAAGGAGCAGGCCAGTAGGGACAGGACTCAGGAGGTTACCCTCCTGCAGCAAAGACTGGCCCAGTACTCAAAGGCAAACCAGGAAGCACAGAGAGAAAATTAGGCTCTCTGTCAGAACAATGATAGGCTCCACAGGCAGGTAGCCATGCAAGAGAGACTAATAGAGACTAGGAAGGCCTTGATTGAGGAACAGAAAGCTCAGGTTCTTGCATGCCAACAGGGAGCAGGGGCTGATAGAGATGAGGTTCGCTGGGAAAGGGAAACACCTGAGCATAACCTCGGGAACCCTAGTACCAGAGGCCTTCATCTCTCACAGTCCCTGGACTCTGCCACCCCCTGTCCACTGGCGCACATGAGCCCAGGGCCACAGGGATGGCAGATTACTATCCAGTCAGAAGTATGGGGCTCATAGACCAGTACCTCCCAGGAATGGATGGGCGGGCATCTGGGTATGGGTATCAAGTACTGTGAAGTTTAGTGGGGAACTCCATGAGGGTAGGCCCACTAAGGGCATCCTTAAAACCTCTGCCCAGCTAGGACAGTGGGGGGGGTACCCATCAAATCCTGTGAGCAAGGAGTAATCAGAAGACTCCTCTGAGCGCCCCAGGACATAGGAGACTAGGTCTCCACATTCTGCCAGCCATTCCCAGGCTTGCAGAATCCGGGAGAATCTAGAAGACCAGACGGGCACCTCTGGCAGCAGTGCCTCTAAGTCAGAGGAGGATTGGGCCAGGATTACCCGAACCAAGAAGGCCAATAAGGCAAAAAGAGCCTTGCTTAAGGACCCTTTGAAACAAATCAAGGCAATAAGGAGCGTCCTCACGCCTTATCATAAGAACGCTAAGTATTCTGTTTGGAACACTTAGAGCTCTTTGAGCAGATGATGGAAACTTTCCATCTGAAAGACAGCAGTAGCTGCATTCAGTATGTGAAATGGACCTTCTCACCAGAGTACTCCAGCTTCTTTGAGGGGCTGGAGGACCAAAATCATTCTAGATGGTCCACATATAGGGCGGCCATCTTGAAGCATTTTTCTGTACACAGAAATCCCCAAGCGGCTCGCAAGGCAGCCTACAATTTACAATGTGGGGAGGATCAGGCCCCACAAGAATTTGTGCAGGAGTTAAAGCGTGCCTTTGCACAGACTACCAGAAGGGTTGCGCACGGACAGCAAAGAATTTGTTAATACTTTTTTCCACGCTCTACCAAAGTACATCATGACCTAGCTAGTGAGAGATTTTCATGAGAAAAGATCACTAGACTGGGCCATTGAACAGGCCACCCGGATCTATGAGGTACAAAAGCCCATAGAAAACAAAAACAATGCTAAAAGCCCCAAAACAACCAGCGCCCCTGCTGCTGCTGAGGTGGCAGAGGTGAAGGTTGCCCCCATTTTGGATTTGGAGATGGGGGGCCTAAAAACCCGCCTGCATAGCAGAATAACCCCAAGCCCAGAAGGCCCTCGGGCCAGTCACAGACAGGGAGCCAAGGAGGTAGTCCCACAAATGGGATCCCTCACTCCCCTGACTACATAAGTCCCCGCTACAAGGGGAACAGACCCATCCTGGGTTATGTGTGGACTCCTCCAGCCCAAGGGGGGGATCCAACCAAGCAGCACCTAAACCAGGGAACTTCCCTCCTCACTACCCCCAGGAGGGCAGAAATTCCCCAAATCCTGGGTAGAACTTTTTCCCCAGGTATCCACAAAACTTCCATCTCCAGAACAGTCCATCCTTCTTTCCCCACTTTCCTGAGCCCAGACAACCTAATCCGGGAGAGGGGAGGCCAAGGGTGGAGGGGTACCCAAATCTTCCCAACCCGGGGTATTACCAGAGAAGGGATAGCTACCCTTCCCTGGATCAGCCCAGGGGAGAAATGAGAACCCCGTATCAGCCTGAGTGGGTTTCACAGCTAGAGCGCCAGGTCCAAAATATGGCACAGGATCTGGGTCGCATGCTGAGGGCTCAACAGAACCTTCAGATGAGCATGCCGGCACAGAATGCCCCAAACTCTGGACCTGGTGCTCCAGAACAATGAAGGGGGCAGCACCCCGACAACCCATCGGTTCCCAGGGAGGAGGCACAAGGGGAAGGGGGGTGTAAAGCCTTGGAGGAAGCTTCCTTCCCCACTTGTAGAAATCCCCTGGAAACCCAGGAACCGGAACCAAAATCTCCTGCCCCTGAAAGTCTGCCACCCAAGGAGCAGAGAGGGGGTAGGAGAAACAAAGAACCCAAAAAAACCCATTTTGAGGAGGATGTACGAGTCTTCCAATTTGAAGGAGAGGGATCCTCAGAGGATCCTGGGAAAAAGATGTTCTCCTTCAGAGATGGAGGAACTCCTCCCAAGGAAAAATGGGTTCCAAAGGATTCAAATCCAGACTGGGTAGATGTGGGGTCTGAGCTAGCGCCACCCATCATCCAACCCTAGGACCAACAACATGAAAATCCCCTGGTTCAAAACCATCCTGGTGACAGCATCCAAAAAGGGTGGGGGGCGGCCCAGAACCAGGGGAACTCAAAACTTCTCCCATCTCTAGTTGCCACCTTTTCTTTGCAGATTCCCAAGACTCCCCACAGAATCCGGCCCAAATCTCTTCTCTCTCAATGTCCAAAACTAAAAAACGAACCCACCAGTTGTCCAAAAATGTGCATTATCTGTGGCCCCTTGCGGAGAAGGAGGGAAGATACTATGCCCCGGTTCACGTACAGGGGCAGGGTACAATTTTGGCACTGGTGGACACTGGATCCCAAGCTACCCTTCTGTCCAAAAAGGCCTTTGATGAACTGAATTCAGGAAGAGGGGAGAATTACCAAATTTCTCTCACCTATCTTCCTGGACAACTTCAGAACTTTGACGGGAAGGAAATTCCTGTTGAGGGGACTGTGGATTTGGACATTAAAATTGGGCGACACAAGGTGCAGCACCCGCTCATAGTTGTGACTCCAGCGGGCACCCCTTGTTTACTAGGGAATGACCTCCTGCGAAGGTTGTCACCCTAATAGATTGCGCAAACAAGGTCCTCTGGACCCAGACTAGCCGACCAATAAAGTTAAAACAGAGCGTCAACCATGTCAGTTTAAACGGCACCTGCCACATGGTTGAACAAAAATCTGACCAAGTACAATTTCACTTCCAGAACAATCAAATTCCAGACGTGACAGTAATAGCAGTACGACAACAAACTGGTGATGGGGGTCCTCTCTATTCCTGAAAATAAGCCTTCCTTCCAGTTTAAGGTGGCATTCCACACTGGAAGGAAACACTCTGACATTTTTTACCAATCCACAATCAGACATTCCAAGTCCTATAGTCCAGAAAGATGTGAAATCAGCTCAGAGCCTGGCTGATATTCAACAAATTGGAGAACAGTTGTTCATCCCTGTTCAGTTAAATGAAGGGAAGGACTCTTTTCTCGCCCGAGTGTGTGTGAACAACGGTAAGAGCTTCATCAGCGAAGTCATGTTCTGCAAACTCCCAAAAGATCCAGCCATTCCCACATTTAGACTCATAGACAAATGGGAAATGGATCTGGAAGCACCCAATTCCAAACATCTCCTACCAAGCAGGTGTATGCTCAAAATCTCCATAGGCAACAAGAGCATAGTCCATAATTGTTGGGTCGTGCGAGACATCACTGCCGCCTTTTACTTAGGCAGTGACATTCTCAATCGCTTTGCCATTAGTTTGGACCTAATAAACTTCAAAGTTTGGTCCCGATTAACGGATAATCCCATGGGCTTTGATGATCAAGAGAAAGCATTTAGGTCAGCTCAAGTGCTGCCTTATGCAGTTGAAATTCAGATTGGAGTAGAGGTCACCATCCCAGAAAGGACCCGACAATTCACCCTGGAAGTGAAAGTTAAAAGAGGACATAAATTGAAAATCCTGATGCCTATATTCATCTAAATGCTTCTCTCCAACAGCAAGGGTTGGGGGTAAACCCAACACCACTAGTCAATATAGAACATGACACCATTCCAATAGAGGTGGATAACAGCGACTTAAAGAGTATCACTCTAGCAGCAGGCACCATTATTGGAATGGCGGTTGATAACTGACATTTTTCTATAGATTTAGGAAATGAACTGTTAGGACCAATCCCCAAGGACTATTTTGACAGTGACAGTGATGACAACACAACCCCAGACAGGATCTTTACTCGGCATGGGGGGAACTTCCTGGTGTACACATCCTGCCTTTATGGTAAGGAAGATGTGACTTGTGACTTCAGGAGGGATGAGGTGATTTTCCAGGTCTGTGAGGACTGCCTTCCCCACCTGAAGCCACCAGTCCAAATCAGCACTTTGACCAGGGACTTCGCCACCCTGCTGGAGGAGGTCACTGAGATAGCAAAACCAGAAGTCTTTCCAGGCTTCAGGCAGATGGTTCAAGAGAGAGTCAACCTAGCTGATGCCTGTGAGACTCTGGAGCAGAATCAAAAGTTGAAACAAGTTTTCTTGGATTTTCAAGATCTCTTTGCGGTGGACTCATATGACTGTGGTCGCACCGACATCCACACAACAGCAAATCCCACGAACCTTGGCATGACTCCAGTGTTTGTGAAGCAATATCGCATGCCTCTCGCATCAATGGAGTCCCTTACTGAAATAATTAAGAACCTTGAGTCCCGTGGGATAATCCGTCCAGAAGTCAAACAGCCAGTGGAGACTCTGCGCCGACCTTAGGGATCTCAACAAACGGGTCCATACTTCCCAATGGCCTCTTCCCTACATTGACCAAGGGCTGGCCCAGATCCAGAGGTCACATGTATTCACTGCAATAGACCTGAAAAATGGATACTGGACTGTACCTGTCAGTAGGGAGGACCAATACAAGCTGTCCTTTACCTTTGGGGGGCAGCAGTATACATGGACTCAGACTCCCTTCGGATACATCAACTCCGGAAATGAATTCAACATTTTTCTACATAAGGCCATGCCCGA
Organism: Ambystoma mexicanum; assembly: GCF_040938575.1. NCBI lineage: Eukaryota > Metazoa > Chordata > Amphibia > Caudata > Ambystomatidae > Ambystoma > Ambystoma mexicanum. The sequence goes on from NC_090928.1 coordinate 865,750,597, forward strand.
CCTAGGTGAGAGGGGTAACCTGGCTTATGTAGATGATGTTCTCATCAAAAGCTCAACTGTGGAGGAACACATAGCAGAGATCTGTTACGTTCTGACACAGTTGAGGGCTGCCGGAGTAAACTTTCCTTTCAAAAGGCACAGTGGTGTAGGACCCATGTCAATTTCTTGGGGCATGAGATTACTCCTCAGGGTCTCTGTCCCCAGGAAAAGAAAGTGGAAGCACTCCAGAAATTGAAAGACCCCACAACTCTGCAGGAACTAAGGAGCCTCCTTGGACTGACTAATTAAAGTAGAAAGTTCATTGAGGACTACGCAGAGATCACAAGACCCCTGATTCATCTTTTGAAGGTGGGGTCAAGTGGGAGTGGGGTCCAGAACAAGCTGAGGCAGTAAGACAGCTCAAAAGAAGCCTCTCACAAGCGCCTTGCCTACGTTACCCTGTCAAAAACAAGGAGTTCTTCTTGGAGACAGGGTTATCTAATACATGCTTGACTGCAGTATTATATCAAAAGCATTACAAGGTCAATAAAGTAATCTCCTACGCGAGTAAAACTTTATCCTCTGTGGAGGAAAAATTCAACGATTTTGAGAAGGCACTCCTGGCAACGGTGTGGGCATTGAAGAAATACCGCCCGTTTATCCAGGGGGAGCACATCATAGTGGAGACTCCACACCAGCCTCTGCAATATCTCCAAAGTCACAGAATCCGGACCGGAAATGTGAGTAATTCCCAAATAAATTCCTGGATTCTGTCAATGCATGGCTTTCCTGTGGAGGTCAGATATGGCCAAAACAAGAGGAGTCCCTTCGTGCAAGGCCTGGCTGATTTGCATGATTGTGCCAGAGAAAACTGTCTCGAGGACGAAAGTCTAAAAATCAAGGACAACATAGAGGCATACCTTAATTCCCCACACAAAGTCTTTGAAGAAGACAAGTGTGAGGGAATGCCCACTGTCTATGTGGATGGATGCTCTTACCATGTTGACAACAACGGGGAAAAATAACTTGTGGCCGGCATAGGGAATGCATGGGTGAATGAGACCCCAGAACCCTCCGCTGGGTACAAGATTGGTCCCTGGAGTAGTCAAGTGGCAGAGTTGATGGCTGTGCATCAAGCCATCCTCACTGCTGTCCAACATCAACTCCACGAACTGGTCATAATCACAGATTCGGATTATGTGTGGAACGGGTTCGTGGAGCACCTGGTTAACTGGAAAACCAGAGGCATGTTATGTGCTAATTATAAACCTTTGAAACATGGGAAATTAATTAAAAAATATTGATGATCTGGTCACCTCGAATGGGATGACCATCTACTGGAAAAAAGATCAAGGGTCATTCCAAAGTAAAGGGACCAGACAAAACTGGAAATGACTTAGCTGATCAGCTGGCCAAAACCGGGGCCATCCAAGGGGATCTAATAGAGATCGAGTCCCTGTTGGGAGAAATCCAGGTCACCGCTTTCACTAGGTCCCAGACAAATGCTCACAATGAACTCTCAACTGCACAATGGAGTAAGGAGACCCCAGATGCTGATTTGATTACGGCTCAAAAAGGGGATCCAATAATTGGTAAGTTTTATCAACACATTGAGGACCCTGAGAACTTTCCCCTGACGGATACCGATTACATTGGGACAGAGGACCTCAGAGTGTTGATGAAATGTCCAAAAATGTTCCGAATCCAAGACGGTTTGTTGGTAAGGAGATCCCTATCTGGCCATGATCAGTAGGTGATCCCTACTTCATTCCGAAGCCTGATGTTAAGTCACGGCCATGATGCGGCGACAGCCGGTCATAGGGGGTTTCATACCACACTTGAAATCTTAAGAGAGGTTGCATACTGGCCACACATGGGCCAGGACCTCGACCAATACTTGAAGGGGTGTCTTGTGTGTGCACAATTTCAGCCAAAATCCCTCACACACCGTGCGCCTCTCCAAAAGAGGGGGATCACACTGCCATGGTCAGATTTGCAAGTCGATTTTATCGGGCCCGTGATTCGCTCCTCTAGGGGGAACAAGTACATATTGACCGTCACATGCTTGTTTACTAAATGGGTGGAAATTCTCCTAGCCCGATACTGCAAGGCAGAAACAGCAGCTGCCCTGATGATCAACCACATCTTTTCACGTTTTGGACTACCCCAAAGGATCGAGTCAGTCAGAGTAGCCATTTCACTAGCGAAGTAATGACAAAGATGTGGGAGATACTTGGGGTCAAAATGAAGCTACACATTGCTTACAAGCTAGCCTCTAGTGGTGCAGTAGAGAGATACAACACAACAATTGTGCGCATATTAAAAAAGTTTGTGGCAGATTCTGGGCCAAGTTGGGATATTCGATTACCTCTTGTCCTAATGGCCATCAGATCTACCGCTTCATATGCAACTAAAATGTCACCGTTTGAGCTGATGACTGCACACAGGATGGTGCTTACCCAGCATCTGCTCTACAGAACCCAAGAGCAGACATTGATCAATGTCTCCACAACTCATGAGTATGTTGAAAATCTAAGAAAACACCTTCAACATGTTTTTGCCTGTGCTCAGCGAAATCTGGAGAGATCAGCCAACAGCATGAAGACCCACTATGACTTAAAGACTACCAGAAAAGAATACAATGTAGGAGACCCAGTCTACTTATACAATTTCCAAAGGAATCAGGCAACACAGCACACATTTTTGCCTACCTGGAGGGGTCCTTTTAAAATTGTAGACAAAATCTCACCAGTCGCCTACAAAATCTGCATCCCCAAAGGTAGTTTGGCAGAAGGGGAAGATAAGTGGGTCCATATTAATAAGTGTTGCCATCCTAGGCACACTCTGCAGCAACTGGAGAAGTCTTCTGGAACCCCAGAGGGGGTTACTCCAGCTCTATAAAATTCCAATTCTAAAATACTCCATATATAGTCCATGATTACCATGTAAAAATGTGTCCTGATTTATCAAAATGTATGTGTCCGCCCCACTACATTAATAGTGGTGGGGAAATGTCTACAAATATGTTTTTGTTTTGTCACCCATAGTTTTGATTGGAAACCATGGAGACTAACCAAGGAGGACTACCCGGGGACCGGTAGTAAAGATCCAAAGGGCCCGGAGTATCGCTCAATACTCACATCAGGACTGGCGAGGAAAACCGATCGATCCACCCCTTATGGAGGAAAAGACGATGAACTTTGCCATTTGTGGAATCAGAAGAGATGTAACTGACATCCCAGTCTTGCGAATCCCCACTGATGGATGATCAACGCCAAATCTCAAGAGGGGGGGCTTGTGGGATGTTTTCCCCCACTAGTCCAGGCCCTGCAACATTCCTGTGCGCTGCTTGCATCAGGAACATCAGAATGGCCGCTGGAAAGCATTATGCACGCTAAAATCACCCAGAAGTGCGCAGGAAAAATCTGAAAAATAGGCCGCCATCCACTTTTGCCAAAACAAACCTTCTTCTTGGTTCATTGAGAGCGGGGATATTCAAAGAGAGGGGCGTTATATAAGGGTACATCATCCAGAAATAAAAAGAACTTTTGACATAAAAATATCTAAATAATGGTTTCCATTGGGCATCCCATACTATGCATTGACTTGGGTGGAGTGCTGGGTTGAAACCACTTACATGGTCAGGGGTGGCTTTCTCAGCTTTCGCATCCTGGACGGTTACCAGAACAGAGCAACAGTTGAAGGTGATGAGAACGGCCCCAAGGTGCTGCATGTCCCAAGAAGGTTACCTAGCATGCTCTTATTCCCTAGGCCACAAGCCAGGACATTTAGCTTTCAACGTTATATTGTATTGCATCTTTCTTCCCAACTAGATGGATGGGAATGAAGGCCTTTTTCTGCCCATGTCTGGCTCTAATGAATAGGCATACTCTGCGTGCTAAAAGTCACTTGGGTAGGGAACACATTTTGAATTATTCTGCTCAGTGATTTATGCCCTTTTTTCTAAGGCCCTAGAGACTTTTCTGAACCACTTTCCTCTCGGTGTCAGGTCTGAGTTGCTGTGAAACTGACCTTACAACAACAGTTGTTTATTTGCTTTTCCAATGCTGGTTCAAACCTGTCTTGCCCTGATAACCTTGGCAAACCATGCACTTGCTGTCTGAGCTGTTCAGGGTTGTCTCCTTCGCTGGCTCAGTAAGACAGGGTCTCTGTGCAGTCTTTAAGTCTTTCTCAATGTCTCCCATTCACCTAATGTGGCTGCATCCTCCTTCTTGGTTTACGTGGCCGCTCAGTTTAGAACCATTCTGCGTTAAGCAAGTATTATGTGTATTTTCGTGTGTCTTGCATTTCAATATAGAAGAGAGAGTACATGTTTTCTAACTTAGTGGATGTAAGCATGCTCTTTGTGCCTAAATGCAGCTTGACCTAGTGTTTGTGTATCTTTGTGTGTAGATGTATATGTGCTTTGTTTCTAATGCACCTTTGTGGCTTCAGCCGTGACATCATGTGTTTGTTTTATGATTACAGCTCATACAGGTGCTCCATCGCCTGCAGGTTTATTAGCTCAGTGACGTCAAATGGGTAGGGTCTGTAGGGCTGTCTCAGGGAGTAACGTCTCTCGCATCGGCGGTACAATGGTGGCGAGGGGGTAGATACCACGAGCGAGGTACACAATTCATGTCTGTAACGTCAAAACAGGGGAAGGGCCGACGCAATGATGGACACATTCATCTGTCGCTCGTCACAGCTAAGGACTTGGCCACATCGGAAGCATTTCCAAAAGATTGCCCAGGTTTTTGAACATGTGTGCAGCCTTGTAAAAGTCCAAACATCTTCATGGTCAACTTTTCGGCAGGTCCAGAAGTGGACCTTGTGCTCGTCCAGCAATTACCAAAATGACAAACTGCCTCATAGATAGGAAATAGGTTTTCCAAAATTGGAAGGGCCAGGACAAGGATCTATCTTACCCTACCGAGAAAGGGAATGGCAGACGCCAACGCTGGAGCAGAGCACAGAGGCATGCAACTTCAGATGAGTGCAGTGCTACAACCAGTGGGAGGGTGCACTGCACTAGATTTGCACAACTGGGAAACAATATCAGGAGAGGCTTGGGCATGCACCAATGTGTCAGGGTATTGGTCGGCTGGCCTCAACAAATCCCCATTTTTTCTGCAGAAGATAGCACTCTGGGGAATACATAGTTAATGGCCTATACAGGTATGGCAAAAAGGTACACATTAGGTCAAATACATTGCGTTCACAATGCTTGTGCAGAATGGTGTCATTCTTACTTTCCTTACTCACGAGGTGCTGCTCAGTGTTCAATCTGACAGACAGATATACCAAGGCCAAACTCTGGGATTGTGTGGAATGAACGTAATCGGGTCCTTGTATCGGCAGCAGCCTAATGAGAAGTAGGTGTCTAGTCTTTGCACATCAACCTTGAGAAGTATGTAATAAGGCCCCATTACGACTGCCGGGGTATAGAGCTGATTGGAGAGGGGTGAAGGCGTCGAGAGAATCAATCAGTGTGGCAGAGTGGAGTACCCCTTAAAGCTAGGCCTGTAACCAGGAATGGTGGCCCCTGAGAAAGCAGTATACCTCCTTCTCTGGTGTCTCATTACTTGTGGAAGAGCAGCCAATAGCCCTCCATGTGCGATATAGGTACCAGGGAACAGTGGCATCTATGACTTGTGGACACCCTAGCCTTTGAAGACCAATTCCTAAAGAACTAAAAAAACGTAATGGATGCGATGTTGTTTAGCAAGATGTGGCTTAAGGGTGCCACATGATAGTCTGGGAGAGATTAAGAACCCTTGGAAGGTAGCTTCCCAAATCTTCAGTGTATGGAGGAATGACTCTGCTTTCAGGAAAAGTGACAGGGAAAGAACAGCTGGGAAAGAATGTGGTTGCTCCATCTTGAACGATGCAGGTGTCTAGGCAAAGTACTTTGAAAAAGCATGGTCAAAGGATTCAGACTATTTTGCATGAAGTGTTTACTGGGTTGTATCGTGTTGTAGAAATCTCATTGGAAAAATAAAGAGTGCTTAAATATGTGCACTGATAAAAACAATGGCACATTTAAAAACATTACTCATGAAACATCGTTCATAAAACATCGCTGGAAATCATTGCTCTGCTGGAGATGGAGAAATCAGGCTCCCTCCATTGATCAAGAGTGCGTCCCAATGGGGGTAGCTTATGATCACAGAAGCCTGCTGCTTTGCAGCCACATTTTCAGTGGTTAGCTTACATGAAATCCAGTGTTTCAGGCCTGTGAAATCAAAGTGTGCAACATCGCCTTTAAACTGAAGTAAATCAGTAACACTGTTGATTGATTTTATGGCAGAAGAAACCAAAAGGAATACAGACACTCACCGAAAGGAAGGAATGCAGTCGGACTACTAAGGCTTTTTGTGGTAACTCCCTGAACCCAAACCCTCCTTGTGACGAATCAACTTCCGGGGCACCAGTGGTCCAGGGATGAATATTGGTTTCTAAACCATCAATCAACCCACAACTCTAGTACACCAGAAGGGATCCAAACAGATTGGAAACACAAGAAAATTATAAACCTCCTTGTTCAATTTTGGTAACATGGATGGAACGGCAGGCTTATCTCCGCAAGGTCGTAGATCATTGGTTAGTTGCAACACAGCGAATATACAATTATTAACCAATAATAAAAGGCACTGTTCAGTCAAGGTTGCATACAAATATCTACTTTATAATTATCACAACAGACAGTTCTAGCACACTACAAAATACAACCCACCATGTAAAGGAATGCAGAGGAAAGACAGTTTCAAGAAGGAAAGGGGATGCACTCTGGATACTGTCAGGAGTGTAATCGGTAAAGTAATTAATCGCAACCATTCAAGGATATTTGGTTTCAGCACAAAAGGAGCAATGCATCATAAACTGTCACTAGGGGCCTTCGGAGAAAGAACCGGGGGACAGAACCACAATGTACCTTGTGCTTGCAGAGGTTCTTGATGCTTGATGGGATCCAGTCAGTTTCAGGGCACCCATCTTCCTGTCTGTTGGGGATCAAAGGGGCTCTCTGTTTAATTGAGCTCTCTGTGGTTCCTGATTAAAGCGGCAGGTCTCCCTTGCAGCTGCAGTGAGAAAAGACGTTCTGTCTCCATCAATCCACATACTCGTACCTTCTGAATGGGGTTCCCCTGCAGGGGTTGTGTAGAGGAGCAGGTGTACACCTTCTCCTGGATCTCCGCCCCCTTGGCACTGTCCTATTGGAATGTCAGACAAAAAGCCACAATTGGGAACGCATGCATGAATCCTTGCAATATTCCTGTACCACGTTGAGTACATGAGAGACGATATGCACTCAGGCAACCATTTAGAGTGTACCTACAAGCTGATATAAAGGAGGAAAGTTACCAAGAAGGATGCTCATTGCCGAGCTGTCGAAATGCAGCCATGAACAGAATGGATGTGCGTTAAAATAAAGTCTGACGACAACGAAAGAATGTCATGAAGAAGATGTAAAAAAGTATGCTGAAACAATATGAAAATACTTAAGGATGACGATGTAACTAAAGAACTAAGAGAAACATGTATTTGATGATACAGTAATCACAAACACGAAGAAGAATGAAGTGACTCACTGGTCAATAACTGTAAATCCGCTGAAATGCAAGGTAAAAAGAACATATGCTTATGAGAGGTATATATTCAACCTTTAGGACGACCATTAGAACAAGATGGACAATGGCTCATGTCAATCAACCCAGTTACCTCAAAATATGAGCCCAGGATCTTAAAGTGAAAAGATGATGAAGAAATTGTGTTTTGCTTACAAAATAGAGGAGTACATTGGTCTAGGACCAAGGATGCTATTTCGAGAGAGGAAGGAAAAGTACGAAGGCAGTCCAATGAGCAGATTGACCATGTGCGAAGGACATATTTTACACGATTACGAGGAACAAGAAATTTTACGGATGCCAAGTATTGGACAATTAAAAGTGCACAAAGTTTAAATGGGATAGAGTGAGTAAGTATCTTAAGGCCAAGAGGAGCAACTGCACCCAGTATAATTGAATCAAATAGTGTTGAATACACTGTCGAAATTGACAAATTTGTGGTCTTGTAACATGTGATGAAGAGCTCGCAAACAAGGGCTATTCATTAGACTTGAAGCTACGATAATGGTGTGCCTACACTCCCTTGAATGTTCCGAGACAGTGCAAACTGGCAAGGTCAATCTTCAAACAGAGGACATTTGCATGAGGCCTACCGATGAGAGTGGGTAGGCAAATTGGTAAAACAAGGGGAGAGCTGATGTATATCCAAGCATCTGGGTTTTGTTTCTATGTACGTGTTGCTAGTGAGCCAAATGTCCCGGGTTGGATTTGGGTTGCCAAACAATCAGAAAAGCCTGTCATGCACATTTACACACAATGTTGCATGTATTATTCCACTGCCATATTCTTTGCTGTAATCAGTGTGCTACGTATGTAGAAGTAGCTCAGGACATGTCCTACAGATAAGGGGCAGCCAATGAGATATTAACTTGTATATAATTCTATATGTACACATGTTCCCCTAATCCAATCCCACCACTCGAAAGGCTTTTCTAATATGCCACGTAGGATGACGTCATAGATGGCACATCTAGCATTATAAAACTGTGTATAATCAAAAGGACATTGTGAACCTGCATGAATCAAGTTGATGAATGATGACCCACCCTGCTTTCCGTCATTGAGATAAAAGCATTATTTTACCATCTTCTTTGAGTCTGTTTGGTTATTTGGTCTAAGACATTTTATTGGTAATTCCATCTAGCACAAAGACGCTTCAAGGTGCTAGAACACAGTTGCCTACTGTAAATACGTAGTACCAGACATGACAGGTCACTGCTCTTGATGCTGTGAGGCGGGAGCTGTCTTCAAGTTAACACAGTGCATATCAAAGGTTGTTAGTTAATTAGGCTGGCATGGCAGGAGGAAGGTTTGGCCCTCCCCCTTCTGAGATGCATTGTGTACTCCACCTGTCAGATCCCAACTAAATATGACAGGGAGAACTGCGCCTGTAGGCTCACCTAGAGTGCACAGGTATATGTGTATGTCGTGTGGTGAGCAAAGGAAAATGTGTGGATTAGCCCCACGCATTTTCAAGAGGTTGATCTACCATCATTCAATTTCACATAACATTTAAAAAAATCCCAGGTGAGCGCAGACTCACTGTGTGGATGGTCGAATTCCTCCCGCTCCTCTCCTAGTCCTACCACACCGCCCCTTGGCCATATTCTCTTTTCAACAGAATGTAGAATGACATGCAGCATAACAACATTATAAGCCGCTATTTATTAAATTCCTGCATTCTTTTTTTGTCTCCGCTTCTGCGAACGTTTTGGGTAACGATTTCATCACTGGCTACCGGTTCACTGGGGCGGGGGGGGGGCGCCAACATATCCACACAAAAAAGAGGAGTTGCTCACTGTGGAAGGCTTATTGTGCAAGAGGCCGCCAAATCACATGTACTTGAGTCACAGCATAAGGAGGTAAAAATGTCAAGTCACAAGCCACTTCCGGCTGTAAAAAGTAACTTACCACCTCAATTGGTGCCGCCCACACACCATTTCCCACTCACAGAGTCAATGGTAATCAGCCAATGGATAGTGCAAATGTCCAAAGCCCTGGCATAGATCAAGACACTGCTTTGCAAAAGGAGAGCTGCATGCAGGCTATCCACGCTGGCTGTGCATGCGACCCACGCTGACTGTGCATGCAGGCTATCCACGCTGACTGTGCATGCGCCCCACGCTGACTGTGCATGCAGGCTATCCACGCTGACTGTGCATGCGCCCCACGCTGACTGTGCATGCAGGCTATCCACGCTGACTGTGCATGCACCCCAGGCTGACTGTGCATGCAGGCTATCCATGCTGACTGTGCATGCGCCCCACGCTGACTGTGCATGCAGGCTATCCACGCTGACTGTGCATGCAGGCTATCCACACTGACTGTGCATGCGACCCACGCTGACTGTGCATGCAGGCTATCCACGCTGACTGTGCATGCAACCCACGCTGACTGTGCATGTAGGCTATCCACGCTGACTGTGCATGCGCCCCAGGCTGACTGTGCATGCAGGCTATCCACGCTGACTGTGCATGCAACTTTGTACTTTCAAAACAAGTAATGTACAGAATGAAGGTTATGGAGTTTGATTTACAGAAGACTGTAGATGTGCTGGCAGCAATGTTGGTATAGGTCTAAAAGTATAGGTGTGCATGTTTTAATGCACAAAGGCCCAGGGGGAAGGAGAAACTTGAAAAAGGGCGAACCACCTCCATCCTATGACACCTCCAGTAGCATCACTATAAAGCACGGCAAAGTAAGCAAAGATTACACACTAGACACTGGATATGTTACATTCTCTGGCGTGGGGGCTTCCTGCTAGACACGAACCCTTCCTGTATCGCGCTCGGCCAGCTTGCTGAGTAGCGGGCGGATGGTCACGGTTACCCTCTTCCAGAGGCATGCCAATCAAAGGTGCGTGCCCCCGGGACAGGGGCACGGGCAGGCCGCGTGTGCTGCGTGGTTAACTGGCTTTTCCGCTGCGCACGTCAGCAGCTGCACAGCCCCTGGGACCGCCGCTGAACGCATTCGCTCTGCTCAGAGGAGAGAGGAATAAATACTGCCGGCGGCAGAGGGGACTGCTTCCCAGACTGTGACGGAGCGGCCCCTGGAGTTGCACAAGGACCAGAAGCAGAACCCGCCTGTCCGGTTTCCGCGAGCCCAGCAGCAGCTCCTCCTGCAGCCAAGTTCACCGAGCCCGGTAAAGAGGTACAGCCAGGAAATCAGGGTCCCTCAGCACTTCCCCGACTCAGCCAGCAGACCAGTGCCAGCCAGCAGACAAGTACTCTGGTAGCACCCGCCGAAACCACAACTCGGTGCATTCAATATCCAAGTGCCAGCAGGAGGATACCAGTGCCATTGAAGGAGCCCGGTGCCATCAGCAAAAGCAGCACATTGCCAACATAAGCGCCATAGCAAAAAAAGAGCAGTAGGAGCGCCCAGTGCCAGCAGACGGACTATTGCCCCCAATCCCACCTAAAGGCGCTCAGTACTAGAATCCTAGAAATCAGCGCAGGAAGCCGGTGCCCGCCACAGGCAGCAGAGAGACCCGCGTCGCCAGCAGCCATGGAGTGCCAGCACGCCGCGCCAGCAGAGCAGATGAACGGCTTCCACCACAACGGCGTGGAAATGAACGGCAACTACGCGAGCGCCCTCAGCTCCAGCGGGGGGCCGACTGCCGAGGTGAGGAAGGCGCTCAAGTTGTGCAGCTTCACACCCTGCAAGTCGGGCGGGGCCCTGGAGCCCGAGGACCAGCTGCCCGCCATGCAGGACGCCTACACCGCCATCCTCCGGGGTCTGGGCGAGGACCCGGACCGGGAGGGGCTGCTCATGACCCCCAGCCGAGCCGCCAAGGCCATGCAGTTCCTCACCAAAGGCTACAAAGAGAACATCCACGGTAAGTCTTCCCCTGGGCTGCTTCTGGCATCGCTTGGCACATGGGATGTGGGCAAGTGCCAGAGCACTGACATTGGAACCAGGGCCCTGGAAAGAGAAAGGGGCTGTGGGGCTATCACACACAAGTGATGAAAAGGGGTAATCTGGCTTCCCCATTTATCAAGTGTCCCCCAATGGGGGTAGTCTGGTTAGGACTCCTAACTAGGCTCCCACATTGATCAAAGTTGGGTCGGAATGGGGGTAGCCAGGTTAGAACACTTAACTAGGCTCCCGCATTGATCAAGCATGTGTACCAAGGCAGATAGTCTGGTTAGGACCCCTGACTACGCTCCCTGTTGATCAAGAGTGTGTACCAACAGGGATAGTTCGGTTAGGACTCCTCATAGGGCTCCCCATTGATCAAGAGTGTTTCCCAATGGGGTAATTTGGTTAGAACTCCTAACTAGGCTCCCAAATTGATCAAGAGTAGGTTGCAATGGGGGTAGCCCAGCTAGGACACTTAACTAGGCTCCCCCATTGATCAAGCATGTGTACCAATGGGGGTAGTCTGGTTAGGACTCCTGACTAGGCTCCCAAATTGATCATAGGTGGGTGGCAGTGGGGGTAGCCAGGCAGGGACACTTAACTAGGCTCCCCCATTGATCAAGCATGTGTATGAATGGGGGTAGTCTGGTTAGGACTCCTAACTAGGCTCTCCAATCATCAAGTGTGTGTACCAATCGTGGTAGTTTGGTTAGACCTCCTAACAATGCTGGCCATTTATTAAGAGTGGCTTGAAATGGAGTAGCCCTGAACGAACTCTTAACTAGGCTCCCCCATTAATCAAGCATGTGTACCAATGGGGAAAGTCTGGTTAGGACTCCTAACTAGGCTCCCATTGATCAAGAGTGTGTACCAACAGAATTAGTTTGGTTAGAACTCCTAACTAGGCTCCCCCATTGATCTCCCTCATTGAGTGGGGAAGGCTCTTGATCAATGGGGGTGCCTAGTTTAGTTAGGAGTCCGAGCTAGACGCCACTGGTGATCGTGTGTGATCTCTGACCTCCATTCATCTTTCCTCATCTGCAAGTATTCAGGAACCCGAAAAACAGGTAAAGCACGAATCTTAAAGGATACATTGGAAACGAACTCGACCATTCTGGTCAGCATGAAGGCGTCTAGAGGCTTATAATTTCTGGTGTGTGCGTGTGTTCGTGCGTGCGTGTTGCTGTTATGTGTAGAATGCATGCACAGGGTCACGGTCTGAGATCGGCTTATGATTCACTTGCCCCGCCTTGTTTGTACCACATGTACACTCGTCGTAGTGATATGACAGTGATTTCTCAGAGAGTGCCGCGTGTTGGCTATTGTAGCAGTCGCTAAAGTGATACACCAAGCATTGGCAGACAGGTCTTGGTGTTGTATGTAAGGGGTCACTTTGAATGCTCATATGAGGCCTGAGCTCTCCAGTACCGGACCTGGTAATGGCCAGAGTGAGCAGCAGTGGTCTTCAAACTTTTTATGCCAAGGCCCCGTGAGCAAAAAAGAAATTGTTCGGACCCCTGTGCCCCGCCCCTCTGTGTTGGTGTTGTTTTCTTTTATAAAGTTGGCTGCAAAATGCGTGGTGCCATCATTTTGAAAGGATATGTTGTTGGGGAGACATTCCAAGACAATCACTTCCAATCCAAACATAGAAACCGTGTAAGTAAGCACAACATTCTCCAGTAGGGATTTTATTTTCTCAAAACGCATTCCTATTAGTATATTCAGCAGAAGGCAATTGGATTTTACAGAGCAAGTACTAATGGGAAGGGTGGGCATGTCTCTGCAGAAAGTATGTCAGTGTGTGGCTTTATTTTTGAGACCGCCACTCTGAGGTTGTCCTCCACGTCCAGCCTTGTGCAGTATTTTGTTTTCAGTACAGCCAGTGCTGAAATGCCTATTTCACACCAGTAGGAGGACGCAAAGGGTAAGAGAGACTGTATAGCAGACCCTGTCAATGTAGGATATCCCAGGATTACCTTCAGCCAAAAGTTACCCACTGCAATTTTCCTAAATTCAGATTGCAGAGTAGTGTCCAACTGAACCTCAATCAGCTCCTCCTGAACATCAAATGGAAGATGCACCACCTCCTCTGCCAGAATAGGCTGCATCACCCAGTCATTAATGCCAGCATTTTACTCAGGGAAGTATTAGTCAAAGCTGGACCTTAATGGTGTTAGGTGACTTGCTGAGCATTCAGTGAGTAAAATAACCTTGAAAAAATAAAATGCAGCTTTGCATAACATTAAAGAGAATTTTGGGATTATCAGGCACAGTGAAGGCCCCTCATATGAAAATGTTGAAATGCCCTGGCACCTCTAATTTGAAAAGGATGAAATGACTTGGCGCTTTCCGTGGCCACTCTGGTTGCAGGAGAAATGAGGACCTTGTGGCCTTTGTTCTATTCACTTGTACTGAGTCCCCACAGTCCTCATTTCTCCCCCACTTAGAGTGGAACCAGTCTGCGGCACACAGCTTGTAATGCAAAGCCCACATTTTAAGCACCAGGACAAAATATAGAGAACTGAATACATTGATGAGCTAAATTAATTGTGACTGGCAACATGGGGGCAGTTGCTTCTCCCGTACCAACCTCTCACATCTCAAGGTAGGGCAGTATGTCACTAATGAGCCATCATTATTGTTTTCCTGCTCTGCATTCAGATGGGAGGGGTGGGTCATCCCCGCAAAAGAAGGTCTGTGCCATAATCAGGGCAGCTATTAGCCGACTTGGTGCCCATGGTGAAACACCAGAATACACTCTCCCACCCCCACTGACTAGCACACGTCACTTCCAAACTACACCTCTGTCGTGCGACAAAACCCCTCCTCAATATGAATAAATAATTGCTATATAAATGAAGCTGGTTTCATTACATTGTAATTCAAGTACTTTACAGAAGCATTCTAATGTGAAAACACAGCTGTTGCTGCCCAAGTAAATGGTTTTTCTGTCACCTGTTCTTAGGGAAGGCCTTGCCTGAATGCAGTTTCAAATTGTCCGTACTGGCACACTGCAGTGTGAACAGCCTATCGGGGACTGAGGGCCCACTGACCTGGCCTTGTGTTGCAGGTGTTCTGTTCGTACCAACTCAGTTGTATTTCACCTGGGACAATACCAGATTAATCATATGAATTATTTTCTGATAGAAGGTGATCATTCCAAGATGGACAGTCTGGTACACTCTTATTGCACTCTTTCAAAATACCTCCCTGAGTGTGGGAAAGGGACAAATAGCACCAAGGATTCCTGTATACTTTGCATCAAATCACAGAACATTTCAGGGCTATAATAAGGATCAGAGATCTCTAAATTTGATAAACAAGTCTGTGATAAAAGGATTGTATGTGTGAATCTCAAAAATGCATAACTGATGCATGGCTTGGTGCTCACATCACGGTTCACAATACTCACCCTAATATTAAAATGTTTGTAACCATGAACCATACATGTTCATTTAGACAGCGTACATTTTTGAATGCGAGCATAAAATGGCTTCAAAATCAGCCACTCAAATAGGGTACAAGGGCTATTTTGCTTCTTGTTTCTGTAGAATGTTAGAGAAGGAAGGGCTGGGTCTAAGTGTGGGCATGCCCAACCCCAATACAGAAACATCTTTAGGGAATATTTACAGATATGGCAGGACATTTCACAAGAGAGACCCAATAAACAATGCACAGAAAGGCTACACAGAAAGGATTGTACCTCTTTCAAACTTTAGCCTGACCAGTAATAAGCTGATGAATCAGTTCCTCAGCCACTAGCTCCTCGCCATTGTGCCGGTCTCAGGGGTATTTTGGCAAAAAAGAGCAGGCCCATGCTTTATCTAACCGAGCTGGCATTAGCCTCTCTTATTAGTGAAGCCTTTAGCTAATGAAAATCATGGTGTGGCAGTGTAGAAAGGGCATTTGGCCTTGTAGATTTACAATTTGAGGCAACTTCTTTGATTGCTTTATGTATTTAAGTGTGGGCACAGTATGGCATGCTCGTCAGAGTCACATACACAAAACAGTCCAATGTGCTCTTTTATGGACATTGGGCACATCAGACAAAAACCGATATATGTGCTGCTACATAAGGGAGCACCACACAGACACCATTAACCAACAGGGTGGTGACTTGTGCAGTGCACAAATCATTGCTGCCCACATCATTGCATTGATTTGCCATGGACTACATTCTGCATGGTGACACACAATGAACTCCACTTTCTTAATCAATGTGCCCATTGATATTGAGTTGCCATGTGGTGTGCTCGCTAGGCAGTGGCTGACTTGTTTAGACAATTAAAAGACCTTTGATGCTTAGAGGATGCATTTAGGGCATGTCCCAAAGCAGCCACTAAAATATGTAAGCAAGAAAATTACAGTTAACCTTTCCAGGGATGCGCCATTTGTAACAAAAAGTAATATTAAAAAAATGGTTTTAGTTTGTCAAATAAAGAGACACGAAAATAAAGAAAATAGTTCAAAACATTTCTGTGTGGCATGTTAATTCTCTTTTGCATAGGTTTGGTCAGCTAACTGATACTCGTGCTGGCCTGATGAATAAAGATGACACATGTTTAGTTCTTAACACTGAAATGTTAAGCATTACTGTATAAAAACAATGGCTTGTTAAATGAGCCATCACATAAATTGCCCCACTTGAAAGGCTGTCAACACAAAGAATGAGGGGCACAGGTTGTGTGACTCCAGAGAATCTCACACGCTGCGTTTGGAATATGCATACCTTTGTTTGCATATTCCATACACATCACAGTCATCCATAAATCAAAAGAGATCATCCAGCTGCACATCGCAGAGCAGCGCTCACTGGCACAGCAGGCTGCTTAATCTGTTGTCCGGCAGCTTTTCAGGCTGTGGATGTGAGCCCCCCTGGGCATGAGGCTGCGCCCCACCAGAGGGGCACGCCCCACGATTTGAATACGGCTGAGCTACGCCCATAGGCGTCCCTAGAGGGGAGAAAATGGGGCAATTTCCCCCACCCCACTATTGGCTACTTTGCCCCCCTTAATTGATAGCCTGCCTCCCCCAAGCAAACATGTCTTTCCATAAGTCTTAATGTTGCTACTTTGCCCAGCCATCATTCACGCGTTTGCAGGCGCTATTTGCTAGCCTGTCTTCTTGCTTCTGGCATCAAAGGAACACCACGGGAATCAATGCACCATGAATATCACTGGGTTAGGGGCCAACAGTGTTAAAAGCAGGCTACCCACAAATCAGGAACAGTATTGTTTTACAAATGTGCAGCTTACCCTTGTCTAGAAAAAAACAGAAGTCATTTCCAAACTGAAACATGCTTCTTAATCTTACATCCACTCGTTATCTTTAAAATGTGTTTATTTTTTTGTCGTACTGCCACACAAATCCTCTGTGATTATTGTGTCCCTTCCTTTGTGTTTTATCACAGGTTATATTTCTAAAGTGGTTATATGCTTGACAAAGAGTTCAATCACAAATACATGCTTCTATTGTGCTGACAGCAGTTATTGGGAAATTAAACTGTGGGTTCATGGGTGCCAACTTTTGATTTTCACTATGGGGGCAGAAATGTCCCCACCCTTGCCCTTAATATAAGTGACCAGCTCAACCCACCACCTGGCTGAACACATTTGATAGCACTTGTTTTTATAAGGAATTTCAAAAAGTCATAAGATTTGCAGCCAGTTTTAAACATATAACATCTTAGCAACAGTCACTCAACCTGATGGGCTAC
The DNA here is from genome assembly GCF_040938575.1 of Ambystoma mexicanum. NCBI lineage: Eukaryota > Metazoa > Chordata > Amphibia > Caudata > Ambystomatidae > Ambystoma > Ambystoma mexicanum. Next base: position 865,767,778 of record NC_090928.1, read on the forward strand.
CTAAGTAGCCTTCTACTGCAGGGCGTGTCTGTGGATCCCTTTATGTGTTCAAAATCGCTATATTCCAAACAGTGCAGTTTGTGTACATGACTTCAAAGTCAACAGTATTTCATCTCATGTTACACCAACCCTGTTCATACATTAATTGACGGTGTATTAGTGGCAGCTTCTCCATAATGGGTCAGGGGGCGACAACAAACAAGCACCTTCGCCCATTATGGAGGATCCGGCCCAGTGTTTTTTGCAGCTGAGAGAGCGCGCCTTGGCTGGCTTGAACTGTCAAAGGGAAACGTGGTATCCATTTGACAGTTTTGTTCCTCAGCCTTGCATATCCAATGAGCCATGCAAAGCCGGGGGTGTTTTGCTTTCCCAACCTTGCATGGCCCATCGGGGATGCTCGCTGAGGAACTGAATGTTTGCATGTGAGGGAGGCACCCCTGCTCCTCCTCGCGCATACAAACAGAGCGGGGCACTTTATCATCAGTGCTCTGGCTCTTGCGCACATGTACACGAACCAGGAAGCGCTCTTTGCTTCCTGATTCCTGTTTGCGCTACACAGGAGCTGGAGCACTGGGAGGAAACCTCAGGACCGGGGCAGATGGTACGTTAATCTAAATATGTATGCATGTGTTTATGCTTGTTTTATGTGTAATGAGTGAGTGTATCTGCAAGTATGAATTCTTAAAATCGGTTTGTTACTTAATAGCTTTGTGTTGATGTTCTGTCTCTTTGTTTGCTGCGCCCTTATGCCCACGGGTCCATGGTCTGCACAATGTAAATATCTAAATTAAAGTGTATGATGATTGGCGTTTGTGTGAATGAGCGAGTGCATGCTGTGTGCGTGGGTTGCGTGAATGTGTGTTTGCGTGTGTTTGTACTTGGCTGTTGAGCTGATTTTGGTGGGACGGAGGTTGTGTGAGGCGCTGGGGCGGGGGGATCGCAGGGGGCAGGCATGGTATTTTTTTACTGGGCTTCTATGATAGATGGCTAGTAACAAAATACCCCTTGGCTTCCCCAGGACCTCGCATGCTCACAATCATATTGTGTGTGTGCTTGGCGCTGGGGGTCTCAGAGGGCAGGCATGGCATTTTTTACTGGGCATCTGTGATAAAGCAAGAAAACGTTTCATTATGTCGCTAGAATGACATTTTAATGCAGTCAGTCTAGCCATTTCTTACTGTGGCATGACATTTAGTATTGGGCATCTTTAATAAAGTAAGCATATGTGTTATTACGTGCCTAGGCTGTCATTTTGATCCAGCCAGTCTATCCATTTCTTATTGTAGCATGCCCGTTTGTATTGGATATCGTTGATAAAGCAAGCATGATAAATGCTATTATGAAGCTAGACTGGGTTTTTGGGGCAGCCAGTCTGCCATGTCTTACTGGGTCTTGACATTTTGTATTAGGCATCTTTGATAGAGCAATCATGATAAGTGTTTACCTGGCTCTACTGGCATTTTGCAGCAGCCAGTTTGGACATGTTTGCCTACTGGGTCTTGACATTTTGTATTAGGCATCTTTGATAGAGCAATCATGATAAGCGTTTACCTGGCTCTACTGGCATTTTGCAGCAGCCAGTTTGGACATGTTTGCCTACTGGGTCTTGACATTTTGTATTAGGCATCTTTGATAGAGCAATCATGATAAGCGTTTACCTGGCTCTACTGGCATTTTGCAGCAGCCAGTTTGGACATGTTTGCCTACTGGGTCTTGACATTTTGTATTAGGCATCTTTGATAGAGCAATCATGATAAGTGTTTACCTGGCTATACTGGCATTTTGCAGCAGCCAGTTTGGACATGTTTGCCTACTGGGTCTTGACATTTTTAATGTTAAAGCCAACTGGAGTATGTTCTTGTGTGGGGATACTGCCACGTTTTTGTAGAACAAACATGGCCATGTTTTCTTATGGTATAATCAGTACAGGCATTATGTGCAAAGCAAACATGACTATGTGCTTATATTGGAATACTGGCATATATCAGTGCATCCAGCATGGACATGTATGGGCGCATACTGTTTGAACATTATTTTTTAATGGCATATAGTGTGGGCAAAGGCTTCATGAACATGTGTTGGCAAAATGCTGCTACAAAACCAATTACAAAAACTGGCATTTTACACAATTTGTGCTGTAAAATGCACCATTTTTAGCCATTATTTTAAAAATGGTCTTGGGGAGTGGAAAGCCCCCCTAACACCTCTTGATTGGTTCGGGCTACCTTGCTATGCTCCATCACACTGGCATATTTGGGGGAAATATTTATGCCCCTTCAATTAAAGATGTACAGACAAAAACTGAACACTGCAAACAATTCTAGGGGGACAAAGTGAGATTCCTGCAACCATTGCTAAAGAACCAAAGGAGCAGTTGTCTCCTTTCCCCCTGTACTCAGCGCCTTTATGTGACATTTCATCTGTTAAACAGACTGTGCACTCCTTGACTATCCTCTGAAACTGAGGTATGAGTGATATCTTTTCTGTTAAACAGACTCTTATCACTGGCTATTATTTATAGGTGAGCAGATATTGGTGTCGCCATTGCTAAATACCACTTCTAATTATACATGATTTGAAGCTATTCTGGGAGTGATGTCTGCTTGAGTTAAAAGAATGCAACCTCTTGCTGAGTGCACGGGCATTTCTGCAACTGTTAACAAAGAGTTTGTTTTTTTAGGATGTATATTAAATAGATGCAAACATTGTATTGCATTAAACCTACTCGGGTACAAGTGACCAAGGCTTTTTTGTCACACACTAATAACTTCAGTATGTTTCTGAAACTTAACTTTTCAATTTGTTCCACAAAATATATGTTTATTCATACAATAAAACATCTTTCTTTAAAACAATTCATATATGCACATTCTGTGACCCATCTTTAAACCGTCTTACAAATTTATATAACAAACAATAACATCTCATTTCATTCTCAGACACAAAACTACCCGGCTGTGCTAAGTTGGGATCTATGGACAGCATAGCTCTACCCTCTCAGTGCAATTTGTGAAGAAATAAAACGACTGAGTCTGGGATAACTTTGAATTGTTGCTTTTGCTAGACCTGACCTTTGTTTGCAGTGTCGATTGCTTCTGCATTTCATGTCGACGCAGTGTGTTTCAGCCGTCTCATGAACCAAAACTGTGGTTCTCCAGATGTGCGGCCTTTATCAGGACGTGTTCAATTTCTAATACACAAATGTGTATTTTGTGTCTTTAGAAGTTGCCTGGCATCAAAAGGGGGTGCCGATAACCCTCCTGTATGGATACAATCCAACAATAGCCAGACATATAGATCACTGCACAGTGAAGGATGATCCTTCCAGGAGCTGATCTCTGCTTTTCTGGTAGATAATTGAAACTGGAGTGCCTATCCGGTGGATCCCATCTCCAAAAGACGTGTTACTCCGAGGTCTGGTAGTCACGGAATGTGACTGGCAGACCTCCGATTAACACGTCTGTTGGAGACAGGATCCACCGGATAGGCACTCCAGTTTCAATTATCGACCAGAGAAGCAGAGATCAGCTCGTGGAGGGATCCCCCTGCACTGTTTGTTATATATGTCATTGTGAACCTGGAGGAACAAGGCTTACCAGCTACCCTTAATATAAAAAATGCTTATTTGATGTGCCACCAGCACTCTGACCCCCGCCCCACCTTGTTGTATTTGTGCCCCTCAGTTTGCCCCCCCAATACTGATTTATAGTGATGCCGCAGGCTATGCCTCCAATGGCTCCTGTGCTAAGACCAAAAAAGTGCAAATGATCGAGACCCTAAGGGTTCGGCTTGAACAAACACTGGGGTTTATTCGCTGCATCGCGTTCTGAGCCGTACTTCTCGCGGTGCTGTACATCCTCACAGGGACTAGTGAGCTAGCAGAATACACACACAACCTTGTAAATTGCTAGAGTGTGTATCCCGCTTTGTGGGTGGCAAGGAAGACACAAATGCATGGGTAGCAGTGAGCGCCACCCTAGTGTGGTACCACAACCTAAGCTGAAAATGGAGAGCAGAGGAGCAATCTTTCATCCTGCATCTGGTCGCTGTGTTTTATGTGGTGTTTTCACATCTTTGAATTTTAGCTGCACTTGGCGACTCCACCAGGGTACCAAACAAGGGAATGTGGGGAGGGCAAGGGGTACGCAAAAATGTCTGATGTACACCAATTTTAAGACCAGGCAAAAGCAACACAGAGATGTTTGAAACTAGTGCTTTAAGTGGCCTGCACACTCGAGCCGGGGAAGTCAGTGCCACAATTAGGAGGCAACACTTACCTCACCTAAATGCTGCTTATTATGTTACTCTCCCATAAGAGGCCGGCTTAATTGTGCAAAAGGCCAGGCGCCATGGCCTAACAGGCCCCATTCAGGTCAGGTAAGTGTTTCCTTGTCTTTTAATTGTGGTGCTGAACCCCTGCCAGGCACCCGTTTCACTGGAGATGCGGGGATCATCACCCCCTCACTGAGGGTGATGATACCCGCATCTCTAATGAAAGGTCTAGCGGCAGGGGGTCGGAGACGCAATCAAAAGTTAGATTTTTTTGTGTGTAAAGTCTGAAGTTCTCGTTTGCATGCAACAGCTTCAGGCATTACAAAAATAAGCCTTCCCTTTTGATGGTGTTGCCGACCACCCAACCCCCACCGCCAGATACCCCTTTCAATAGAGATGCAGGTAGGTAAAGTCTGAAGCTCTCGCTTACACACGAGAGCTTTAGACTTTACTAAAAAAAAACCTTGCCTACTACAAGCTTATTGGGCTGGGGTTAGCAGTGGCCCCAAAAGGGCCCCATCTCAAACACAATGTTTGGAGCCTGCCGGGACTCTGCCGGTGCCAGCCCCAGCCCACTTAAATCCCTGTTTGTAACCATCGGGTCGCAACATCCAATCATTGTAAGATAGAATGGTGGGATAATGTCCCTGCTGCAGACTTCTTTGTGTAATGACCAAGTCACTAGTCTACTGACAGTAAATAGCACAGGTGTGTGTGTGTTTTTGTGTAGCTTCAACATTGGTCACAGATTTTAATTCCAGCCGTTCAGGTACTTAATCTGTCTGCTGGAGAGATCTGTTTGAGGCCTGCAGGTATCTGGTTCCAAACCTTGTAAAATAGCTCAGTGGGTAATGTGGTTGCTGCAGGTATCGGTGCAGATATCAGCTTAGAATACACCGGAACTGCTCCAACGTTTATGTTTCTATGTCAATAAATTGAGTGACTTTGATTGAGGGAATAGTACCCGCTGTTAGTACAATAGTTATATACTCCAGCATATGAGGGCTTCATAGAAATGCAAGCAACTTTTTAAACCAACAACATGCTTGTATTACACTGTTTCACAATGTGAGAGATGGGTGTGGGCCAGGCAACAGAATAACGTGCCTCCCAGCATTATAGAGTTCAAAAGATGGCCACCTACCTCGGTGCAGTAAGACACAAAGTCCGTTTAATTAAAGTAGAATTTGGAAGACTGGGTTTTTAAGTGTGACAACAAAGTAAAATACAGATACATGCACCCATTATTGATGTGAAAGTTAGGACCTTTCATCCCGAGGGGCTAGTGGCAATTATGAAGAACTATATGGAGGGCTCTGGGTGATGGAAAGGAGAGAATAAGCAGAAGGGTAAGAGAGCCCCACACTCCTCCCTGCGCCTAAATTACGCCCTCTATCCCACGTATTCATAATAGGCCCTGAATCAAACTTTGAACAGTGCTTGAAACCACAAAATATAAATGTAAATCTATTCCCTTCAGAGGATTTCAGGAAGTAATGTTCTGACCTGTGCCAACCATCACAAACTCTTCTCTCTAAACATTCCTCTCTGCTCCCCGTGATACTGAGGATGACTATCATTTGGATCTGATGCTGACCTTGGAATTCAGGATAGTGCTCTTGGCTGGATTGCCTCCTACTTTTCTAATCCGCCCTTCCCCATCTCTTGTAACACACCTCCCCCTGACTCCACCCACCTCCTTGTCTGCGTCATCCAGGGCCCTGTCCCTGGCCGTCTACTCTTCACCCTTTATACCCCCTCCCTCCGAAAAATCATCTCCTCCATTGGGTTCCCCCATCGTCTCTTTGTGTCTGACACCCAAATATTCTTCTAGTTCCTCACTGGCACTTCAGACCGCAATAAGCGTATCTCAAGCACGACTCGGTGAAACTTCATCATTTCACGCTCAACTCCTCAAAGACCAAAGCCATCTAGATTCATGTGTCTCCACCACCCTCTCCTTCCCTAATCAATCTAATTGTCCTCAGGAACTGCTCTACATCGCCCCCTCCGTTGCATTCTTTATTTTATTTTTATTTTTTACATTTGTAGAGCGCACTGCAGCCCAAAGGCATTGAGGCGCTTGTTGCAAGAAGGTGTACGTAAGCAGGATTACAAAACAGACGGTGGTTACTTGGTTACAGCATATGAACAGGGTTACAAAGTACAGTTAGGGTGTTCATATTTGGTACAGTAGTGTGCAAGGTAATGGCTTGCTTGGGAGTTGACAGAAGCAGTTAGGCAAATAGCGTTGTTTTGATGGCTTTGCAGAACGCTAGGTGGGAGTGAATTCCCCTGATGTGCGAAAGTGGGGCGTTCCAGTGGGTGGTAGCAATGGCTGGGAAGCGAGAGCCGCCTGCACGCACTCTGCTTGTTATGGGCTTGGTGATCATGTTAGTATAGGCTAGTCTGGACGGTCTAGCGGAAGTGGGCATGGCTACGCGCTGAGCCAAGTAGGGAGGTGCCAGATCATGTAGGCATTTGTGTGTGAGGGATAGGATTTTGAAAATGATTCTCTGTTTAACGGGAAGCCAGTGGACTTGTCTTCTAAGGTCTGATATGTGGTCCTTTCTGGCGAATCCTGTGGCAGCCCTGAGGGCGTTGTTCGGACAAGTTGGAGTTTGGCAATGTTTTTGCCTGAAGTCCCTCCGAGGAGAGCATTGCAATAGCCCAGTCTCGAGCCGATAGTAGCTCTGGCAATGGTGAGGCAATTCTGAGTAGTTAGGTAGGGTCTTGCTGCGTTGAGCAGTTTAGCGTAATATGCCGATGAGGAGGCAATGGTGTTGACCTGCCTGTTCATGGTGAGATTAGAGTCTAAGTATACTCCCAGGGTTTTGACTGTATGGGACACCGCTATGGGTATATTATCGATGGTGAAGGAGCAGTAGTTCTTGTCAAGGTTACCCAAGATGGTTGGTGAGCCGATCAACAGAAGCTCAGTTTTGTCGCTGTTGAGACACAGTCAGTTTTCTGACAGCAATTCTGACAGCAATATCAGTCCTTACACCTGCTCACTGCAAGGATGAACCTGCTCTATGAAAGGAGGATCCGGCCTCTCCTCACCTACTATTAAACCACCACCTCATCCTAACCCTGGTACTCAGTCTCATTGACTACTGTGCTTGCCTTCTCCTTGCTTCTCCTTGCAATACAAAATACTCAAATTCGCCACAGGCAACTTCTATAAACTTTCCTCCCTCACTTCCCAGCACCTTATCCATGTTGGATGGGTCTCTGTGAAAAATGGATCCTTTTTTAAATTTCAGCTGCCTGTTTTCAAATCCCGTCATGGATTTGCCCCACCTACCAAACAAACTCCTGCTGCTCTCCTCTCTGCAACCTCTGCTCTAACACCCTACTCCATCTCGCCGTTCCCGACCACTGCACATCTTCTCACCACTAGAACTTAATACCCCCCACGTCAAAAAACCCACCACCAGCCACTCCTTTACATCTGCCCTGGAGCTGCACCTGAGCCCTCAGGACAACCTCGCAGGATTGCCCTGAACTGTGGTGTTTCGGATCCAACCCCCTTTTCTCCCAATAAATACAATCAAATACAAAATCTAAGCACTAGATTACCAGCACAGGTGCCTCAGTGTCCCAGAGTCAAATGAGTTCTGCTGAAGGGGGCTGCACCTTTCATCCAACTCCAGGAAAGGAATATAAAGGTAAGCTACAGCACTGCACTTCCAGTCCAACTTTGGCGATGCAATATCGAGTATCTGACTTAACAATTGGGGTACCATACGGCATATAGCTGCTAAGATAGCTCAGCAGGTTGAGTGCTCGCTGGTGTGATCTGTGCGCCATCTGTAGTTTGCAGGTTCGAGACCCGGCAAAACCAACACAGCATTTCCTCCTTCCGAGTTTCAAAAATGGGTACAAAGATCGGTTGGGTGATATTGTATGCCTATATGTTCTTTGGAAAGTGCTTAGGCGTAAGCGCTATATAAATAACACATCATTATCATTAACACATCATTACCCCAAAAAAATGGATATGCAGAATGTGTCATCAGGCTACCGAAACTGTTAGGCATGTGCTGGCATAACCTAGGCTGTTGACGCTCTACTACAAGGGCTGCGCTAACTTCTTTACCAATATGACAAATGTAGAGAATGACTGCTTTTGGTCGTATTGTGTGGCAGGCTCCATGATTTTATCGGCAGCCTTCAGAGATGTATGGCGTCATTTCGAAATGCAGAGTGACCTATCATCTCTCCTTTTTAAGTAGGTGTTATGTCAAATGTATGTGCATTTTAATGATTTTAGAATGGAAGAATTATTCGATTTGATTAATATCAGAAATTCATGATCTTAAAAATATAATTTGCATGTAATATTGAATTTGTTCTGTGATTATATGTGTGAAAAGGCTTTTACTGATGCACACAATAAATAAAAACACACATAAATGAAGGTTAATCCCGATTGTCGCACAGACTGCACCTCGCAGTACTGCGCTACTGTTCAAAGAAGCCACACGCTGGCTACGCACCCTACACATATCTCTGCTGCTTTCGAGGTAAGTCCGCATTTAAAAAAAGAAAAATAAAGCAGCTATGTTAGGTGATTAGTTTCTCAGACTGAGAGCCTGCATACACAATGGAAACAGGCAGACACCTGGCGGACACTGCGACACAACAAACACATTGTACAAACTGGGACCTGACTGACACCTGGTACCCACAGGGACCTGACAGGCACCTATTCCACGGGCACACACACACTGGGACCCGCAGACACCTGGAAACCGAGAGATACATGGCCATTTGTCTATGAAAAATGATGTTTTATTTCTACTTTCGCCCACCTAAAATAATTCTGAACCCCAATGCAATTGAATGTGGAATGAATAAACATTCTCCTGCTTTAAAAGCACAAATCTCCCTCCCAGCTGATCCAAAACGATGGCATGTATGAAGCAGTGTACATTAGGGTTAGAAGAAATAGAACCCGGACTGACACCTGCTACTGAGAGAAGTTGATCATTTTCAGTACCTACACACACAGGGAGAGTGCGTCACATGAGAACTCTCGATGGTGGATGAACACAGAAGGAGTTATCGGTAGAATGACCCTTACCTGGAAGATTGGGCAGAAAAGCCATAGGCTGGAGGGCGTGTGAGGCCGGCGGAGCACCCAAGGAAATGCTTCAGGTTCAAAGGTCATGGCACAGAGCGGTAATATCTTCTGACAGCACTGTTTCCCAGCATTGTGACGCAGCAGTGTGGAGTGAGTGAGCATAAGTCAGGGTGCTCCAGAAGAACAGATGATAAAATACCCCAAATAAACTGAATGCAAGCATACAGGGGGGATATCATTAGTCGACCGTGTCACAGTCTTATCCAGTCCACATCATTATGTGGGAAGCGGGGTTAGGGCACAGGCAGGACTGAGGGGAAAAGGGATGCGGTGGGGTGCAGGGAGGAAGTTGGGGGAAGTAAGTTAGAAAAATAAAGGACGGAGTTGAGACCAGCAGTGTCTGTGTGGGCCTCCCTTATTATGCTGCATGCAGAGAGTTTGAAGTAGCGCTGCCGCACCGAGTGGATGACGCGACCATAGAACACTAGCGACAAGGTCGTTTCAGACCCGGCGAGGTCCCCGATGTCCCGAATATCCACAAAGGTAATGGTCGGAGGATGTGGCCCACCACAGCTACGCAGGCCGGCCTGGGCTGCATGGGTAAACATGTCCAGGTGACCCAGCAGGTGGCGCACATGTCCCCCCCCCAGTGACCACGCGCCACTCGGTTAGGCAGGAAGACAGGCCTGTGGAGTGGCCTGCCCATCAGTCACACTACCAGAGGCCAAAGTGAATAACCCTGATTTTCTAGAGGTGAGGAAGGAGGAAATACAGAGTGCCACAGTAAAGGTGCACAGCAGCACCGCAGATTTACACGAAGATGTCAGAGGAGGATATCCCCACCACGGTCCCAGCCAGGCAATCAGAGATTTTTCAGCAGACCCAGGGTGACATCACGCCCTGGCATCTACCTCAGGCGTTTGACCTCAGCGATACAGGTAATCTGGGGCCCTGATGGGTCAGATGGATGAGGGACTTCAGAGTGTATGTGGGGGCAATGGCCATCACGGATGAAGAATGAAAGAAGGATATATTAACCCTGGCGGTGGGAGCAGCAGTATGAGACATCCTCTATGAAATAGTTGATGAGGAGAAGGTGACATACCAGGAAATTTGAGAGGCGCTTGACACCTACTTTGCACCGCACACCATCGTGGATTACGAGCGACACATCTTCTACACCACCATGCAAGAAAGGGGGGAGATCATGGACAGCTATGCCATGCAACTCAGTATCCGCATAAAGCACTGCACATTCCATCACTACTCAAATGAGGAAGCACTGCGCTCCCAAGTCATCGTGGGGCGAGAGTCTGCAGAATTTAAGAAGAAACTGCTCCAGAAACAGTGGACCGTCAATGGAATCTTAGCAAGGGCCCGCACGATTCAGCAGTCACACAACAGGTGGTCGGCCTGGGACGAGTGAAGATTTCATCAGACCCTAGGGACCCGGAGGTCATCAAGAAGCTGACACAAACTCCACCTGACAGGGTTAGTCACACTGCAAAATTGGGCTAACGATGTGGCTATGAATTCCCCTGGGCCAGAAGCATGCAGCATGCTGGGGAGATGACCACTTCAGGGCATTCTGCAGAAACGCCCAGTGCCACCCACCCAGGTCATATCCCTGAGGAACAGCAAGCACCACCCCAATCACCAGCCAGACGATAGGAGGTCAAGCCGCCAGTACATGAGATACCATCCTACAGAGGGAGAGAACAGCCGACAGCAGTACAGAAGACCACTCTGGTCTCCCGACAGGAGGAGCTCTCACAGACCTCGACGGAGCATTCGCTATGTTGAAGTACACTCATCATCATCCTCACAAGACAGCCAGCGGAGAAAATGATGCGTGTGGGTGTTAGGGAATGAGTCAGAGAAGGAACACAGTCCCATCCTGACTCTCAGATCCACAAGATTCCAACAGTTTCTCATTGACACCAGAGCAACAGTAAATGTCATGAGTGAGGAGGCCTACAAACGCCTCCCACAACTGCCCTAAGTATGAGCGTCACAGGTGGACATTTTCCCTTATGGTTCGAACACGCCCCTACTGTCCAAGGGCACTTTTTACCACAATCTGTGCGCACAAATCACACACGGCCCGCATCCAGCTGCATGTGCTCTCCACAGAAGCCAACAGTGAATGTACCCTAAGTTTTAAAATGGCCATTGATATGGGACTGGTCCACATCCTCTACCGGAGGATGGCTCATAAATACCTGGCCCCAGAAGGGGACGTCACAAAAGTTTTCCTAAGTCTCTTCAAAGGTTTGGGCAAATTACGCAACTGCAAAGTAAGGCTTCCCATTGATCTGGAAGTCAAACCTGTTGCCCAGTAATACATGGGCATCCCCATGAACATACAAAAACAAGTAGAGGAAGTGATAAGACGTCTACTGGATCTTCACATCATTGATCCAGTGGTGGGACCAACCCTGTGGGTTTGCCCATTCTTGCCAGTGCCTAAGAAGTCGGTCGAAGGATATATCCGCCTCTGCATAGACATGCGCTGCCCCAAAATGGCCGTCCTGCGAGAACAACATCAAGCCCTGAGAATAATGGACATGATCCTCCTTCTCAATTGGGCAACCATGTTCTCTAAACTTGACCTCAACAAGGGCTCCCACCAGCTGGAACTAGCCTGGGAGTCCAGATATATTACCATGTTTGTGACCAACATGGGGCTGCATCGCTACAAGCGTTTGAACTTTGGCATATCCTCTGTGGCGGAGATCTTCCAGGAAGAGATCCACCAGGTAATCAAGCACATCCCAGGGTGAACTACAGTGATGACATCCTGGTGTTTGGCCCAAAAGCCCAGGAACACAACGATACCCTACATAAAATCTGCATGACCCTAGAAGTGGCTCACGTAACGATCAACAAAGACAAAGGTGAATTTGGCAAACAGACCCTCAAGTTCTTTGATCACATAATCTCAGACCAGGGTATGTGCCTGGACCCAGATAAGGTCAAGGCCCTACAAGAAGCCCACCACCCGGCGGATCATTCCTGGTGCTCGCAGGCTATACAGGTTATACAATGCAACTTTATAGTGGCAAATTCCTAGATTCTCTAAAAATTCCTGCACAAAAGCAGACACAAACTGTGCCCCGTTGTCAGTTACAACACCACCCAGAATGCCTTCCCTATCAAACACCATAGTCAGAAAATTCCACCACTTTCTCCGATGTCACGGAAGACAAGGCAGCAGCCTCCAACCTTCTAGATGTATAATCCACCAATACTACCATGTATCTGAGGCCACCACCCAAACCCTCCATGGGACCCATTATATCGATTGCCACCTTAGACCACACGTTCTCAGGAATCTCGATGGGATAGATGGGTTGGGAGGAAGTTGATTTGCTCTTATCACTAGTGGAACAGGCCGCACAATCCTTGACAACAGCTTCTACATCTTCATCCATTCTGGGCCACCAGTACACATCTCTTAGCCTTCTTTTGGTCATAGACCTTCCTAGATGCCCCTCGTGCGCAAGGGTCACTAACCTCCCTTTCACCAGAGGGTTCAGGTAAGCTCCTTTATTTGATCAACCTGAGCCCTAGCAGACTCCACCTTCCTACATCATCCTCCAACCGACCAACATCAGAACCCCACACATAGGTAAACGAGTGGTAGAATAAGAGAGTGTGGAATTCTACAGCAGTAGAATTCAACACTAAAACATAACACAGAATACAACAAAGTTCGCAAAAAAGTAATCAAATTATCTAGCCCCCTCTAGTTCAATTGAGATACAGCATTACAGACCTACCAACCTCCAAGGGATTTGGGGGAGGCAGGATCAGACCCTTCACTTCTGTCATTGAGAGTGGGCATGACTAGGTCATCCTCCACATGGACATTGCTTACAACTAGTTCTTAATTTGTGAGGGTGTTTGCCAGGTCTCAGCCCTGTCACTTATTTCAAGTGCACTGTCAATTTGTCTCTGCATCCTGGGCAGTCCCATTGTTATTCACGAACCAGATGATCTGCACTGGGGTAGCAGGGCTAGCTACCCATGTTCATGAATAAGGAGTTGGAAGGTGACAATGAGTGCTCGTTAGGGTCATGCCAGCTAGTCCGCCTGCATGACATTGGTGCATCTCCAATACTGTAATAACCAGCAGCACTGCCACAGGAGGGAGTGCTGACAACAACAGGAGAGCAAGCAGCATCAACATAGGGGGCAATGCCAGAGAAATGGCCACTGCCAAGAAGTAGAGCCTGTCCTGAGTGCTGACCTATACTGGAAGCTCTTACTGCAGTGTGTGAAAGGCAAGTTCAAATGTTCAGTAATGATTATGCATGTATTTGTCCATCAGTGTATCATAGGAAGAAAGCATGTTTGGTGTGTTTTCTTTGGATATATGGTTAACGTGGCCCATTTGCCATGCACAAAATCAGGGCAAAATGCTACCAATTGTGATGTGTTAAAGTAAATGTTAAACGTGTCTATTCAAGGCAAAAATAGTTTGTTATGTTAATTTCTGTCGTGTTGATTGGTATTTGTAAATTGCACATCTCCTATAGTCAGTGCATCCATCAACCCCAATGGGCCAGTAGGAATTACAGCTTTAAACCCAAATATGTTGACACTGTCGGCGATGAGCTGCCGCCCCAATGTGTCACAGATCTGTTCGAAAATATTTGGGCCCTGGCACTTATTGTTTTGCAACTTAAGAACTGGTTATAACCTTTTTATTGAAAAATTGAGAGGAACAGAGAATGAGGCCTTCTTGTACAAATTGAGGTGAGGATGGACGAGCAGCCAGTTCCTCCAAACCTACTTTCTGGCAGCCAGAAACAGGCAATTATATGAGGGTATTCATATCTGTACTATTCTAATTTTTTAAAGGGAGGGGCTGACAAGCCTTTGAGAGCAAGAGGGAGGACCCTTGTGGTGCATGTAGAAAGTGAACCCTGCGGTGGGAGATCTCGAATCCCATAAGTAGGGGGGCTGCTGGAGCATCCACTGGATTCATAGGAACTCATGATGTTCTAAAGGCCCTCGCTGCTGCTAGCTGACATTAAGGCATCCTAAAAGGGTCTCACCATAGAGAGGTCCTCGTCTAGAGACCTGCTGCCAGGTGACATTCACTCACCCTAACTCGGTCACAAGAGAGAGGTCATGGTCTAGAGACCTGCTGCCAGCTGACATTCACTCACCCTAACTGGGTCACAAGAGAGAGGTCCTAGTCTAGAGATCTTCTGCCAGGTGACATTCACTCACCCTAACTGGGTCACAAGAGAGAGGTCCTGGTCTAGAGACCTGCTGCCAGGTGACAGTCACTCACCCTAACTCGGTCACATGAGAGAGGTCCTGGTCTAGAGACCTGCTGCCAGGTGACAGTCACTCACCCTAACTCGGTCACATGAGAGAGGTCCTGGTCTAGAGCTCTGCTGCCAGGTGACATTCACTCATCCTAACTGGGTCTCAAGAGAGAGGTCACGGTTTAGAGATCTGCTGCCAGCTGACAGTCACTCATCCTAACTGGGTCACAAGAGAGAGAGATCAAGAGCAGTCTTGTGTCAGCAGCTTGAGAATAACCGCCGGTGACATGTGTATAACTTAAGGGTGGATCCACATCTCAGTCCTTGGAGGGCTATGGCTAAACTACGAGGCAGACCATCCTTTTTCAATCCTAGCCTCTCAGCCAGCAGATGGCAACAACCCACCATCCCCACGTCACCTGTCTATGGCACCACAACATATTTATGTCACTGACATCTTCTATGACAATGTCCTCTCTGGCTAACTTCCAAGCCCGTAAAACTCATATCCTTCAACAGCCGAGTCTCCTGAGGACCTATATCTGCACAGACCGTCAGGTAACCCCAACAGCCCCCAATCCCTACACCACTGTGCCTACTCACTGTGCCTTCACATATCCTCAACTGCATGCCACTGACTTCACACCCAACAGTGGAATCCCAGCTACCACATCCTAACATGTGAAGTAATGCTTAACAATTTCAGGAGCCCTATCTGTTCGTGACGCAGTGTCAAAACATGGCGGATAGTGAAATAAAAGGGAGTGTTGCCATTAGGTAAAGGTTAGCGCCACACCATTTTGGATTCTATCTGAAATCGATCCTTTTGAGTGAAGGAACACACACACGGCTGATCAGGATGCAGTGTGCCTCACAGTGAAGGAGCATCTGCTTTTTATAGCCCCGAACACTCTGGGCCTGTGTGTTGTCTGCATCATGAGGAAGCAGAGCAGTCTCTGCGCTGTGGCATTTAAACAGTGCTCGTCGTAAAATTAAAATAAGTGGTACGGTGGAGCAGTGCTCGGCATTAACCACCGACCTCTGATTTCAATTGACGGTTGCAGCGCGCGTCACCTAAAAAGTAGAGTATCGGTTTCTCGCTGTTTTAGATGGGATGTTGTCTGTCCATGCTGGCTAAGTGCCCATTTTGTTCGTTTTTAAGCACTAGCGATATTTCAAGCAGTAAAGCTTACGGTATCAAATACCACTAAGTTGTTCAAAATGGGCACAGTATATACCTCTCTGATAAGGGTGCTGTGAGGGAGGTTTGGCTTCTGGAGTGGGGGAGGGGTGCTGTTGCATGGATCCAGTGAATTTTACAGAATCCAACACGCAGAGGGCAGCACTACCCAGAGAGCTTCTCTCGCAGTGGGGTTCCCCAGGGAATATGTGCTTTGTGTGGGGCGTGGCTCAGAGACATACATCAAAGCTCGACTAGAGGAGGTCCCATGAACCGGGGTGAATCCATGTTCAAGACAAAGGCTATATTTCGTTCAGACTTGCGTGTGAGTTAAACTACAAATCTAATCACTCAAAACACCCATTCTGGATATCAATAAAGACACCTACCGCCTTACCGGTCCTTTACTTGGTACCTCCAGCGTTTTGCAAAACAAAAACCTTGTTTTCTACTGCTCACGTCATTGCTGCCATTCGGGCTCTGAGTACCTCCCAGTCTCCATTTCTGGAATTCCTTACTCATGGGGGTATGTGACTCTGCCATCCACCGCCTAGAATCAATCAGAATTAATATTAATCTCTCTCTCTCTTGTCCATTCTTCTCATCTGCCACAGTGTTGACCTTTTTCTTCCACTGGTTATGGCTCAACGGTTTCAACTCCCAGACTTGGGAGAACCATCGTCTTATCCCTGCTCCCGTGCGGACATCCTTTTACATCAGCGCACTTTTTCTCTAGCTCTATCTTTACTTACCCACACAAGTGGGGCTTCAGCCCTACAAAAAGAGTTATCATCTTCTTGCAACACTGAAGAATGATGGACCGAAGGCCCAGAATCAATGATAACCACTGGCATTGCTCTGGGCAACCCTGCAGACCATGCTTTTCATCTGGCAGTGGTATTACAGATTAAACCAATGCAAGCCAGGATTGGTCCTCTCCCCAAAAGGGGTCCAAACTGAAGGCTGCATCCTTTCTCTACAAGACCCCAAGGAACGTTTGGCATTGTTCTGCCACGCCAGGCCTCGTAAGTGAGGTGCTGCTTGGGACTGCAGGCACCGAAAGCTTGGGATTCACATCTGGGCAGTGGGCACACTTGCCCTACTTTGGGCACCCTATCTAACTTATGGCTTTGAGTCATTGTCTTCTTGAGTAAATACTTCCTACTTCCAAATGTGTGCTACTTTATGAGAGAGAGAGAGAGAGAGAGAGAGAGAGAGAGAGAGAGAGAGAGAGAGAGAGATATGACACCTTGGCTGACAGTGGGCCCTCCTCTAAGTCAGAATGTCCATCTGTCTAAAGATATCTTAGAATATTGACCTAGCGTCATTGATCATCTGCTAAATCGCTCTCGTTAAACATGTTGCATTGACATATATCACTTCCCCTTCTCCCACCCATTGGCACACATACCCTCCTAGGCACAATGCTATGTTGTCCCTTTCACTACCATTGCCATTCCACATGCGTTATTAGAAGATGTCTTATTGTCAAGCAGGTAAGGTAATACTCATGTGCTCATTGATGCTCTTCAACATCTTGTATAATCTGGGTAATTCCCTCTTTTGTGTTACGGGGGGGCGGTGGCTGTCTCGTGAGGGAAGAGACTAAGTGAACAAAGGAGAGATGAACAACGGCCACCCCACCCTTCTACGTGTGGAAGGGTGGGGTAGCCTGTACCCTTCAACATGCCAGTGTAGCAAGGCGGCTGAATTTAGTACTGTATGTGAATTGGTAAATTCTTACATATGGTAAATTGCTTAGCAAAGCTATGGATGTGGATGGTGTACGGTTTCGATATACAACATGTGGATACCCATTTGAAGTCAGTAAGCTGAATTAATTTATAGTTAAGTAACGTAAATTCAGGAATCAGAGGCTTGACAGACAGGTGTGCCAGTGAGGTTGTTCCCATGCAACAGGTGAAGAATCTCACCCTGGTAGGGTAGTGATGGCTTCATCAGGGCTATATTAGATTAATATTCGAGAGGGAAGCCGACAGAGCGCAAACCACTCAGTGAGCTCAGAAAACATCTGCTGGTTCAAAAGATCTGTTTGGCAGACCAACAGTAATAGCTTCAGGCGGCTCCGCCTGACTCCTGGCAAAAGGGCACAGCCTCGGACCGCAGAGATGCCATCCAAATCTTTTGAAGAACAGGTTCGACTTCACTGCAGACTGAAAAGAAATTAACTGAAGTAGAGATGAACGAATCTTGCATTATCAGATGAAGCAGAGCGTGGAAGCTAATATCCATATTGCAACTGGGTTGTGCTTATTTTCAAGCATGTATTCTACCTCTCTTGTTTCTGGCAATATAGTGTCTGACAAGAACAAACATCAAATCATAAGGGACATGATTGCAATAGTATGGTCCTGCTGCATTGCACACCTTACTCCGCCACTAATGATGAAGTTATGACGTTTGAGTTCAATGAAATGACTGTAGTTAGGTCATAATAATACTGATCATGCTGCCAGGAATGGCGCGTGTTGATCTTGGGAGACTTTTCATGGGATGGGTGTGTGATACGAGGGGATGCATGAGGATGGCACACACAGCAATGCCATGTCAGTGCATGGTTCATGCGTAAAGAGGACACCATCAAGCATCACCATGTCCTCAGTTCTACTATGGAAGACAAAAGCTTCCTCGCTCCGAAGAATGTGCCGCAATACAGGTAATGTCAAGCCCCACTCCCTTCATCTCTCAACACAACCAACATGTCCAGGTATAAGATGGGAAATGGAGATGAGGTTTCCTGTAGCGAATAGGGAAACACAATCTGAAGGATGTTGTTTTCCTTTCCTGACATTGAAGGCAGCTCACAAAAGATAACATTTCTTCCTTTGGGAACAAGGGATAATAAATGGAGGTAGACATGCTCTAGGTGTGACGTGCAATACAAATGTCATTCCTAGGTCAGAAAACACTCTTCTTGCTGAATGAAATCCAATGCTACGATATCAGAAATTCTCCCGATGGATACCAAGAATTATAGTTAGCAATTGGCTGTTGAAACAAAAAATGTTCATTGGCGAGCCAAGACTTAACAGCCGAAAATCAAATTCACATATACTACTCGACCAATTTGATAAATTTTCTTAGGATAGCTCCTAAAAAAAACAGTCAAAAAAAATAAAAAATAAAAATAAAAAAATTCACATATACTAATTCTGAATAGCTGAGTTGTGTAGATACTTGGAATTTGAAGGATGCAAACGCTCTGTTTTATCAAACAGTGTTTAACTATTGGTTCCCCTCTAAGTAGAATCTAACCAGCTGAAATGGGGGACCTGAAGCGGCTTATTGTTCTATAAGTGTTACATTCTTTAAACTGTGAAACTACAAAACTGACCACATCTACTCATCCATGTTCTCATCCATGCACCAGCTATCTCAGCATGCTTATGAAGACACATAGCTGTGATCCTTTTGCTTGTTTGAGGGTTCCTTACCTGTATGCCTAGCGCCTAGATGCCTTTGAGCCTTAGTTAGAGCTTTATAAATGTTATTAGATACATCCATACATAGCTTGACTAGGATTTTACCCATGAGTCCTTAATGGCTTGGCGCTGAAGTGATCTGTGCCATCAATGTCAGTTGTTCCTGAGGGGCCTGGTGTTGGGCACTGCCTGCAATACATGTAAGCAATGAAAGAAATGATAGGAGAATTCTGACGAAGTCTACAAAGCGTCTGTGAAGGCATGGGAACCATATTTGGGAGACAAAAGCTGGGTCACAGCAACTTAGGCTGCCAATTATCTGGGGACTTGGTTGGGCTTGGTTGCAAACCCTCAGAATCATACTAACTAGGGAAAAGGAATACCCCAGGGGTGTTGACCAATCCCGAGGAAAAGCTCCTGGGTCGAACTTCCAGTCTGGTTGGTAACTGAATAAATTGAGGAACATGGCAATTTAGATGAGATGCAAACAGATCTATGTGAAGAAGGCACGACATCTTCTGAATGGGGACAAACAGATCCTTCTTAAACATCCAATCACTTTTGTCTTGAAGATATCGGATCCAGACTGCTACTGCATTTGAAAGAACCTCAAGGAATGCTACTTGGGAAAACTTTCTTGTGCAGACAGAAATGCCAACGTTCTTCTGTGAACTCTTTTGTGAACTCTACTAGACTCTCAGATTTGGTAACTGCTGGGATGTTGCCCATTAAAATAAGGACATAACAGTTTACCTTTTCTTTTACTAGAATCTTCAATGCAAATGGCTCTGCCAAGAGCTCTAGACAAATTATGGAAAGGGACCTTTCCCCTTCTGATCATTTTCCTCCTGTGTGCAAATCGTTCTCCTTCTTGCTTTGCCTCTTAAATTGCTGGCATCTGCCTCTCGGATTGTGTTGGAGATGGTTCCAAAGATCACTGTGGAGTCTGTGTGGTGCAGCGACCACAAAAGTTCTCCCCGCATGTCCAGTGAAAACCTTATCAACTGGGAATAGTAGGCATCTTTTTGAAAGTTATTTTGCTTTTAGCCTTTTTAGCGATCTTTAATGAAGGGAGCCCTGATAGAATTGCTTGAATCAATGATTTTCGCATTCTCCCTGCCATGGCCCTTGTTCGATGAGTGAAAACATCCTTCTTGAGAATCTGTTTACCTATTTTAGAGTTCTTTTTAATCTGTTCCGGGGGAAAAGAAAAACACATTAAGGGGCATCTGTAATGAATCCTGGAAATTGAATGGCTTGATTAGGAAGCATAACTGATTTGGTTTAGTTTATTAGAAATCCCAAGTATTGAAGAAGAGAAGCTGTGATGTGATGGTGGTGAATTGGAATGCTGCTGCCTAGTGCTAGGGGAAGCATGTCCTCTAGGTAATTGTTGCATGAATGCCCCTTGGCGTGAGATGTGCCACCATTGGTCAAAGGAGGTTGATGACAGTCCAAAAGAGATGTCACAAAATCTGTCAAACCTGCTCCTCCAATGAAACTGGAGATTTTATTGATGGTGGGGAAACACTGGAACCACTAGGCATTCAACCTTCAGATCCACTTCCTCATCCACTCTGAAGGGAGGGAAGTGTCTCCAAGAAGGAGGATCTCTCCAATTGTTAAATGTGTGTGTTCAAGAGAATGTAAAGCTTTTAAATGTATCACCAGAATTAACCCTTCATGTTTCTTTGCAACAAGGATCATATTGCAATAAGGAACATATTGCAACAAGGAACATATTTCTAATAAGATGGGGAAGCTACATCCACTGTTCCTTTCTCTAACAGATTTAAAATCACCCTGTTCTTTAGGGATTCGTTTTCTTATTGAAAGAATAAGAGAGGGCGGGGTCAACCTGCAAGGAGAGGAGTCCATTTTCACTCTGTAAAGTTTTATCATTTGTATAATCAATGGATCTGATGTATTTTGCTTTCATTTTGGAAAACAAAAGAGTGAGTCTGCCACCCAAATATTTTACGGATGATGTGTTGCCCCTTGAAACACCTTTTGCTGTACCCAGTAAATAAATACATAAGCAAACGCTTAAACAATGGAGTCTTAAATGCAGAGGTACAGGAGTGACCTTGACCCCTCTGTTGTCGACATCTGACGGTGTTCTGTGCCCCTCTATTGGAGAAGGAACGGGACAGAATGAACCCTGGGAGAAATGGTCAGAGGAGCAGGGCCTTCCTCTAATGCCCTGATGAAAGAATTAGCAGCAAACACGTTTCTACAGATTTAACATGGCTTTACCTAAGGCTGCAAAGGTGTGGACATAAGGGGAAATGTTTCCCTTAAACGTGTGGGCAAAACTCACAAATACCAAAACATCCAACCTCTTGTCATGGCAGGTTTGTAAAGCTTTGTGTATCTTTTTATTGGGAGGCTGTGAATTCCCCTTTTTTGAAAGAAAGGAACCAGGCTGAACCAGCTTTGGAGTCTGCGAGACTTTTTGTTGAATGATGGTTTTGGGAAAAGTCAGCTCTCAGTGTATTCCTATCTAAGGGACTTGGAATTTAGTGGAAAGGGACTTTTCTAAACTATCGAGTATAGAGTGTTCCTTAATATCAGAGCACTGAATAAGAAATCAATACGGTTTCTTTTTCTTTTTGGGTGAACGTGCCCTAGAGGAGCCTAACTCTCAAGGGTCATCTGTAGGGGAAATATTAGTTGGGAATTTAGGGGGTGCACGCACGCCTGTGCGTTCTAGCACCAGAAGTGAGCAGCCTCTTGCACCTCTTTCTTTTAAGGTCCTTCTTCATAAGCGGACCGTCTCAGACATCAGAAAGGCCCTCTTGTGCTTGCCCCTTCTTCTTCACATGTTATGGTGTTTCCAGGACGTTCCCTATAAGTAGTGTGAGGGTGGGCTAATGCTTTCAAAAGAGGTTGTATTCTTCAATATTATTCATCAGTCTGTCCAGTGGCAGATTTAGGGCAAAGGGCCCCGTAGGCAAGATTGAGAGAGGGCCCTTGGTAGGCTGGGCTTAGGGTGGGAGGAGCTAATATCACAAGTGCAACATTAACGAAGTTTAGGGACCAGTGTTCCATGTATTGTAACCTCTTAATATCACTGATCGCCTCCTATTGGACATGATCTGCTTGCCGAGCCTGTTAAAAGGATGAGCTCTCGGTGGGAGGCTTGTGCAGCCTGTGCTGTTTGACTTTGAGGTGAGAAAAGTGTTGTGGTTTAGATGTCTATGTATGATGAGTGCTTGTGATGTGAGGTGTGTAGAAGCTGGGGTGCTCCAGGTTCCAAGGATGTGGGCTGGGGACTTGGAGTGTGAGAGGGGAACCAGAAGGAAGCGTATGCCCTGTGCTCTGTGCTCCTGTATTTCTATCAGCAACTGATATATATATATATATATATATATATATATATATATATATATATATATAGGCAGTACCCTACTTAATACGTGAATGGTAAACAGAATAAACTGGTGTCTACTTTAGAAAGTATTTATTATATTAATGTGCACTTATTGTAGGTTTTCTACTATAATCATAGCACTTATTTACCATCCTAAAAGGCAAAGGTTATGTGGCAGCAATTCCTGTGATCCAATTGAGGTCAAAGATCATATGATGTCACTTCTTGTGATATTGAGTGAGTGATATCACTTCCCCCTTGACATGTTGGTGAAATGACATCCCTGGAACAATGGACCGTAATAAAATAATATAAATAATACAATGACAAGCTGCTGGATGTATGTTACACTTGCTGGACCTTGCTGGCCCATATGTTGCCCCTCCCCTCTTGGAGCGGGGCGAGTCTAAACATCGTCAGGGACGACCTGCACAATCAAGCAAGATACACGTTACAAAAAGAAACAATGCATTACAAAAATTTCGCTTCAGAAATGTAATCTTTTCTATGGTATAAAATGAAGTGCTTAATACCTGAGCAAGAAGCAAATAAGAAGCTGGTGGGCTAATGCTATTCGTGGTTGGTGGTGCGTGGTAATTGGTAGGTCACAGGTTATCACGACCTATCCTCATAAAAGAAGTGTTCCTTGAAGTTTAATTTAAAAAAATGTTTTAACTCGTTTCCTAAAGTACAGTAAAAAATAAGCCTCCGTTAATGCAACATAATTAAAGTAGGTCTTTCAAGTGGGCTCTTAAATGGAGCAGCCATCGATTGGAACAGGCAGCACATAGTTAGAGGGTTGTGTTTTGTGCCCTGGGGGCAGTCGGTTGAGGCAAGCCCGCGGTGATTCGGGATGCCTGCTCTTTTGAGGAAGCACCAGTGACAGTGCTGCGGGGTGGACAAGCCAGGTGCTTTCAATTATGGGTCCGTGTGACGTGCCAACATCTGCGCAGGCGCAGAACAGTCGGAAATGGCCGACTGTTGCTTCCAGATGGGGGCCCAGACTCAAGTGTGCTGTTGTACATCATGGAACGCGACTGGGAGCTGGCAGGGTCTCAGGCCTGACATTCCAGCCAGAAATATCTGTAAATTGCTTTCGGAACGATGTCACTAAAATGTGTGCAATTCCACCTATGGCTAAGGCCAAGCTAGGCCTTAAGTGGCATTGCTAAATGAACTGGGGCTCATCAAGGGGGCGTGGCCTAACGGCGGTTGGGGGGGGGTCCTGCTGGCCTGGTAGGCTGCGCCCCCTTGACAAGCCCCGGCTCACTAGGGTACAGGCACCTCTGCCAGGCAGCCTTTTGTGGAGATCAGCACTCTCTCCCCAAAGGGCAGAGGGTGCAATCTCTGCATTTGTTTTCTATAGGCTTGCCTATTCAGCTTTAATGGTAGCGCTGCCCCTCGCCAGCTGGGGAGGGGCAGCATCACCATTAAGGCTGAAAGGGTGAGGCCACTGGAAGCTGAGGCCTTTTTCCTTGCGCAGTAGCTTCAGGATTTAGAAAACAAAGCCTCTGCTTCCAGCGGCCTCACGGTTCTCTCCATAATGGTGGCGCTGGCTCACAGACATTGCTTGCTTGAAGGGATGCCTCGCAGGTGCGGCGCCTCCATTATGGATGAAAGGCATTTTTTTCTGAAGCCTGAAGCTCTCGTACAAGCAAGAGTTTCCGGCTCTAGAAAAAAATTCTTGTCATGTAGTGGCTGAGGCTGCCAGGGGAGACTAGTGAGCCCCGGCAGGGCCCTGCATCAAAACGAGATTTCGGAGCCTGCCGGGGATTGGCACCAGCCCACATAAGGCCCTGGCTAACGCCTATCCTGCTTACCCCCAGTGAAGTCACAGACCCCAGTGAAGTCACAGAACAGAGAAATGTCTAACCAAATGGGCAGCCTTTCATCTGTGCAGCATGTAAGCCTCCTCTCGGGGACTTCAGAAGGCCACACTCGGGATCCGTGCTTGCTTATTGGCTAACGTGCAGCATTTTAGCAAGTGAGCCCATCAATGATCTTTGCACTGAATATCGTTATTTGAAATGTTTCCATATCATTGACCAATGGAAACGGATGTGTGATCTGCACTCTTTTCCCTCCAGATATCCTCAACGACGCTGTCTTCGATGAAAACCACGATGAGATCGTGATCGTGAAGGACATTGATATGTTTTCTCTCTGTGAGCACCACTTGGTCCCGTTCTTTGGCAAGGTACTCTTTTGATCTTTTAATTGTTAAGTAGGTGACCTGCTGGGAACGGCGTGTTCTGCTGCTTCTGATGTGCACGTGACCACAAATAGCCGTTCTGGGCGCGTGCTGTGTCACTGCTCTAAAGTTGTATTCTTTCACTATGTCACTGCGCTCATATCAACTCCATGCGCTCCCTGCACTCACCGTTTCACTGTTCTCGTGTTCCCTCCTTCTGCACATTATTTCACTGCTCATGTTTTTCCTTCGTGTACTCACCGTTTCACTGTTCCTATGTAATCTCCTTGCATTCAGTGTTTCAAGGGTTTTGGTTGTTCCCTTGTGTTCACTGTTTCTCTGCTCTGGTTTCATCTGACTGCACTCAGGACCCGATTCTCACCATGGTGTTAAGTGCTGAAAATCTCGTATAAAGCATTTCCGATACTTAACAAATACTCTGTAGGTGGCCATTGCTCCGAAGTCGGAATGAATGCGCCACTTTCGGAATATATGTGCCGTTTGCTAGGAATGGCGATAAACGAACCTAGCACTTTCGGTATCAGACATTACATGCCGATTCTCGCGGCTTTCCTCCACTTTAGCAAATGGATTAAAAATGATGCCCGTGTACGGCAGCACTTTGGTGTCGCTGTTGTGGAGGAGCGCCTTGGATAGCTTTGCTGCGATGTGTGATACAGCCTCCCTCAGCCCTGCAAGCCCCCAGCTCTGCAGAGGAACCGCTGGGGAGGGCTTTGATGAACTGCACTCCATTGCCCAGCCATCTTCGCACGTTTGGATTGCAAGAATGGGGCCATCACTGTTAAAAGCAGGATTTATAAATGCTGGGCACACTATAGTATTGCAAATTTACATTTTACACTATCAATGGAAAAAAAAGACATTTCCCAACTCAAAAATGCTGCTTAAACTTGCAGTCACTAGTTTTGTTTGAAATGTCTTTTTTTCCCTCCAGGATAGCACACAAACACCCTGCAATTTTGTACTGCTTCCTTTGTGTTTTATCATGTTTTCCCAGCAGTTTAGTTATCTTGTGATTGCTATTTAACAAAACCGCCGCTGCGATTGTAATCCACCGGTTCTATAAAAACAGGCGGATTGCCGACAGTGAACTGTCGCGCACTGAGCTGATGCCGAGCCCACTTCAGAATAAGCGTGGTACCTGGGCGTCTGGAAAAGGCACAGTGAAGCGTGCTATTTAGCACGCTCACTGCGCCTGGCTCAGAATCGGGCCCTCAGTGTTTCACTAACCCAGTTTCATATCCGTGCATTCACTATTTCACTCCTTATTCACCACCACCCTGTTCACCCTGCTCACTGTTTCTCTTCTGTGGTAGAATCTATCTGTGCTCACTAGTTCACCGCTCGTGCATCAACTCCCTGCGCTCATTGATTCTCTGCTTTGGCGCATCTGCCTGTTCTCACTATTTCACTGTTCATGTGCTACACCTCTGCATTCACTGTTTCGCTGGTCTGGGGGCATCTGCCTGTGCTCACCATGTCACCACCACCAGGCTCGGACTGGCCTATAGGGCAATAATCCCATGGACGAACCAAAAACACAAATGCTGGTGTAGCCCATTTTGTTTGGTCAAAGTTGGACAGTTTTTTGGCCAATTTGATGAGTTATTCACTCTGCCTCTAGTATATTTGACCAGTGTTGATGAATAAATATTCTTTAAAATGCACAAATTGTATCAAACTTATCAAAAACGTCCCCTTGGTTACTATTCAAACAGTGTCACAAACAGAAAGAATAGCCTTTTGCAACTGTGGGCCACGTTTTCATTGGTGCCCGAGACAATTTAATGGCACAATCTGGCCCTGGCCACCACCCTGCGCTCATTGTTTCTCTGGTCTGGCGCATCAGCCTGTTCTCACTATTACACTGCTCATGCATGACCGCCACTGTTTCTCCGGTCTGGCTGCATCTGCCCATGCTCGCTATTTCAATGCTTACTTGCCACCCCGCTGTGCTCACTGTTTCTCTGGTCTGGCTGCATCTGCCCATGCTCGCTATTTCAATGCTTACTCGCCACCCCGCTGTGCTCACTGTTTCTCTGGTCTGGCTGCATCTGCCCAGGCTCTCTATTTCAATACTTACTCGCCACCCCGCTGTGCTCACTGTTTCTCTGGTCTGGCTGCATCTGCCCATGCTCGCTATTTCAATGCTTACTTGCCACCCCGCTGTGCTCACTGTTTCTCTGGTCTGGCTGCATCTGCCCATGCTCGCTATTTCAATGCTTACTTGCCACCCCGCTGTGCTCACTGTTTCTCTGGTCTGGCTGCATCTGCCCATGCTCGCTATTTCAATGCTTACTTGCCACCCCGCTGTGCTCACTGTTTCTCTGGTCTGGCTGCATCTGCCCATGCTCGCTA
Organism: Ambystoma mexicanum; assembly: GCF_040938575.1. NCBI lineage: Eukaryota > Metazoa > Chordata > Amphibia > Caudata > Ambystomatidae > Ambystoma > Ambystoma mexicanum. The sequence continues at coordinate 865,794,987 of NC_090928.1, forward strand.
TTTCAATACTTACTTGCCAGCCCGCTGTGCTCACTCTTTCTCTGGTCTGGCGACAGCTGCATTTGATCACTGTGACATTTATCAACCATCATATCTTTCCTTCAATGCTGCAGGGTCAGTTCCCTGTCCCTCTGGTTTTGGGTTTATAGTCTTTTCATCGAAAAAAATGCATCAAAACAGAAATCTATCGAAGTAAAAGCACTGAATGTAAATGTATAAAAATGCTATCTTTTACATTTAAAAGTACATATCCATCGAAACGTGTCCATCGAATATAGGAATGGACAAGTTTCAATGGATATGTACTTTTAAATGTAAAAGATAGCATTTCGATGCATTTATTTTTGACATTAAAACGTTACATGGAGCTGTCCAGTGCTGAAATCTTCAAAGTATTTCGGCACTGGCCAGCTTCATGTAACGTTTCAGTGTTTATTGTTTTTTGGGGGGAGTCCCCCCAAGGGCTCTGCCCTAACCCTAACCCAACCCTAACCCTAATCGAAATCCAACTAAATGTATTCAATGAAAGTGCATTTCGATGGAAATGGCTTTCAATTAACAATAATTTGTTTCATATTAATTTGATTAATCTAATTTCGATGGGTAGTCTAGAAACCCTAGTTTTGCTGCTGGAGCACCATTTGCACGTGGGCAGGTGTGTTTAACTGCTGGAGCATAATTTCCGGTTCTCATTGGCTCACTGCTCCAATGGCATCCCCACTGGGTCTGCTTGGTAACTAGCAAAGAAGAAAGAAGACACACAGTCCCTCAAACTGAATGTAGTTCCTCCTGCCAGGTTCGGGGCAACTATCTAGTTCATGACATTGCTCTAAACCTTGTGTGTCCCAAGGGCGGATGAAAACGCTCGCTTTTGGTTTTGGTGAGTGAGAGCCCATTGAAGTGTATGGGCGTGTAAGGGGATTGGCAGGTGAGAGAGCTGAGTACAGGGCGGGTGACACCCACCAAAATCATGTGAGTTGATACAAAGAAATATGTTCGTCCATTGTCAATATTGCTTCTAAGGTGGAGGGCAGACACACAACGTCTTAAACCTAAATACATGTTGTCAAGAGCTGGACATACACTAAATCCAATCAGTGAAATAATAGAGCAAGTGTCGGCATGCATGAATACTATTGGCTATGCAAATGTCTGCATGTATATTACCTCTCGTGCAAGCTCTTTACTGGTAAAGTTTAACCTGGTGAATTTCAGCATCAGTGTTTTTGATCTGCAGGTCCATATTGGCTACATTCCAACAAAAAAGGTTGTGGGATTAAGCAAGCTGGCAAGGTGAGTTATATAACTATATTGCTTTTAATTGGCCTCTCAAAGTAACCTTGTGTTCTTGGTTACTAGAAGCCATTGAGGAGTGTTTCTAATCTAATACTATAAGTATTAAAGCTCCTTTGATTTAATGCACTTTTGTTAATGCAACAGAGCACCTGATCACTCTGTTAGAGTGGACGTTGCTTCCCAGAAATGTGGCATGCTGAGTAGCACACGTCACGTGTCTTAATTCAAGATCAAAATGAATGCTGTGTCAGATAATAAGCCAAAGAGTGCCAATGCGGCGTGAATGACTTTCTTGTTTTTATGTTTCCATTCAATTCTGTACTAATGTGCTTGCCAGGGTAACACATGGCTGAGTAGAATGTTGGTACGGAATGTCGGTCGGTGCTGTGAGTCTTCTGAGAGTGCCAGTTGGTAAGAGAGCTGGCTGGTGTGTGGATGGGTCAGTGGTTGTGTGAATATTATATGTACATGTGCACAGGAACCGGAATAACTACACCTGTAACTTAGTTTTGGAAATCCAACGTGGAACGTATTCATGCTTACCAGGTTACATCCAATTCCTTCAATTCAATGACTTTTGTTGTACATCCTTTACATTTCACCAATCCAAGATGGATGCCAAGGGAACACAGGTGACATACAATTCTATTTAAGAATGTGGAGTCCCTAAAGAATTACGTGATGCGCGTGACATCTGTTGACATGCACATTATGCATACAAATTGATTTACGGTGATAACAATAGGAACATGTATATATATTGTTAAATGGAAATTTCAGTGAAATGTAAAGTAAATATATGAATAATAGGCGACTTGAGTGGAAAAGTAAAAACAAGGAAGTGAATCAGACCTCATTGTGCCATACTATGGCCCTGATTCACAGAAGTGTTTTATAATGGCGCAATCCCATAGGAAAGTGCTCTGTGAATCAGGGCCTATGTGTTCTTTTAGTAGTAGCTCAGAAGTAGCCCGAGCTACGGGTCCACACAGTTGAGAGTCTGTTCACACAGGAAGAAGCAGGAGCCGCAGACTGCTGCTTGGGAGTGTTATGATATGATATTATATGTCATTTATAACGCGCTTAACACCCAGAGGTTTCTAAGCACGGACCCGGGGATCAAACCTGTTTTGCTCCGTGTCATATTGCTTCCAAGGCGAGCACGTTGCCACTGAGCTATCCTCCCGAGACTGTTGCGGATTGAGTTGTTTTCAACAATGTTTGAATATTGGCATTAGAAGTAGGCCCTCCTTGTTTACACACCTTGTATTTCACCAATTGGAGGCCATCTTGTACTTAACACTACAGAAGCACACGTACCTATTCTACTAATGTTAAGTTAGGAGAAAGTTAAGATGCACGGTGAGTGGTGTATCCAGCAGAGTCACCTCCAAATCCAGTCCTCATAATACAAGTCCACACCATGTTTTCAGGACAATGACAGAAAATAACCTCAATGCAATGAATTCGGAGTTCTTTGCGTAATCAGCTTTTATCCTCAAAATCTTGTGTGATGCCATCTCTCAAGGAGCAGATTTGGTGACCACTGATCCAGCATAAAGTGGCAAAGTGTGCTGCCACTGTGTGGCTGTATGGGTCTGCAGAATGGCCTTATCTAGAGTGTGGCATCCATTTCTGGTGGCTATCCCTCTATAGACATCGTAGGGCCTGATTTAGAGAGCGTTTTTCAATGGGACTTTCCCATTTTAAAGTGATTTTGTAAATCAGGCCCTTAGACTCCAAATTCCATCAGCCCTAGCAAGCGGAGTCAATGGTGAGGGATCATGGGAGTTTTAGTGCAAAACATTTGGCGAGCTGCTGGCTTTCCAATCCCTTCTCTGAAAGGCTATGAATCGATTAGAGACATGCTAAAGGTGAGTTAACAGCATAGTATAATGTCCACATTGGGTATATAATACATTGAGAGGAGGTGGGAATGAGTGCCATCTGAATGCCACAAGAGTTTAAATGCATCTGAGGAAGCGGGCATACAGTAATTCAGTGGAGGTTTGTTCTAAAACTGGGGACCAACACAAAAGTCATATCAAGAAGAGAGACAGTTCCTTTTCACAGAAAGGCTGGAAAATGAATGTGACTTCCTTGAGGCAGGAACGGTAAAAACATCATCTACAAACAGAAGGAATGTTTTGCCTGCAAAGTAAGTGGAAGTCCCTGCCCCACCGAAGTAGTCCTAGAACAGGCAACAGCAACGCTGAAAATGATCCACGCCGCGAGTTGCAGTGCAGACCCATGCTGGTTACGCTTTGTTGCAGTGGCCTGAAGACTATCTTCATTGATGACATAAGGGGCCTCAGAGCTACTGAGGTGGGCACATCACTCACAGAGGACCTTCCTGAGTATCAGGAGCTCGCAGACCAGGCACCTGTAGCCAGCTCGCCAGTGCGATTGGTCATTCATTCCTTGTTTATGTCCAATCACATGGACATTAGTGAATTTGCTCCCCTGTCTTTGAATATCAGACTTGTTCTATATGGTCTTGGAGACACGAAGAAGAGCGTGAAATCCCACATACTCCAGGAAACTCTGTGAGGGTAGGCTGCTACGGCAAAGGGTCCTCCACAACCCTTGAGTACAGACTTAATTCTGAGGCGGCATGATTATCAAGCTGGTGCTTCAAGATGGCAATTACAGAAAGCTGCCTATAGGTAGCCAGCAGCAGAGGGGCAAAAGAACACGGCATTTTGGCTTCATTTTAAGGGAGGCGGGTCACCAAAAACTGTGCTTTGTTTGGGAAGGCATAAAACCTTGCACCCGTTCTGATCAGATATGTGCCCTGGAGAGTCTGTTGATTAAAGAATACTCTGTTGCATCTTTTGAAATCAAGAACATAGTTTGGAAAAGTTAGGCAAAGGTGTATGCTGTGCCAATCCAGGATACTGCCTTGATAATACAGTACAGCACTGCAGCTGTATTTCTGTTTTTCTTAGAAGATATATTAGAGCTGTAATATAGAGGGCGTTGGCACAGGGCAAAGCACATACAATTATCATCGAAGAGTCCGCGGGCAAATCGGCTTTCAGTATCAGACTCTAGGTGTCTCCAAGTATTTTCCTGGCGAGCTCAAAACACTTCATCTTCTCAAGAGTTCTAAAACTACGTTCGATATCGAAATTGGAGATCATTTATATAGTCAGTGGTTGTCCTCGCCAGGACCGGACTTGGAGACCCCCGCCTTTAGCTCAATGTAGCCCCCCATACAGTTCAGAGTAGAGATGTCTGCTAAATGAAGGAATTAAGGAAACACGGAAAAGCAGTCTCCACTACGGGTGACCTGTTTCTCCTTCCTTGTATGGAAGTGTTGCCGCTAACACCTTCCCCTTCTTGCAACTTGCGGCCTCTACCTGGGGACTTCAGGGCTGAGGGCTGGACTATCATTAGCAGATGTTCCCCGTTTGCAGAATCCGAATGTAGCTTTAATTCACAGGGCAATGCAGCTTCTTTAAATACCAAATGCCCTTCCTGTATATCTCTATTGGCACACTGCAACTCACTGAGAGCGAAAAGGAAACACTAGAATAAGATGAGTAAAGCTGGAGACCATGTAGGCACTGAGTCCACAGCATCCAGGCAGACTGCCTGTATTTGGCATTCTGGGTAAAAAGCACAGTGTTGTTCTTACCAAGGCGTGTACCATAATTCACTCTTGCCACAGGCCCTTGTTTCGATTTTGCATGGACGCTGAAGATGGACGTATACTATTAATATGACCCTAGCACGAATCAGCACATGGATACCAATAATAGATCTTCTCTCAGCCAATCAGAAATTCGGAATTCTTGGAATGTACAACTACAATCCCTGGCATAGGCCCCGTTCCAAAATTCCGCCTTGAGCAGAAGCCTGGAAGGCAGCACAGAAACAATTATCTTCAGCTGTGTGGAGGGAGGGAGGCACGTGGGCAGTTCATTTCCACAAATCAACAACAGCAATGAAACAAAAAATGTGTAAAATGTATTGTTCCATGTTCTTTAAATAAACATTACAAAGTACCTTTGTGTGGTCTTCCCCCCCTTTCAACAATAAAACACTTTCATTTTTAGTTGCACACCTCCATGTGATAATAGCCTTCTAGACCACAGGCAGGGTCATTCTCACATGGGATACTGACTCTTCCCAACTCAGAGCCCTCGGCTTCTTCAACAAAAACATGGGGGCGGGTCATTATTCCTTTATAATGACCCTTTGTGTGGTCTATAAGCCATACATGCTAACAATAAACATTCCATTCGGGAGACAATAATCCATCCCTGGTTTTAACTTTGCATTCTGGGACTTGTAGTCATCACGTACAGTGCGGACATCCAGGACTACATATCCCAGAATTCTATTCACAACTTTCGATTAGTGTCTCCCGAATGGAATGGATAATGTTGGCAAGCTTGATAACCATATAGGATTTCCACCTCCGTACCTAAATCAATGTTTTTCTTCTTTTTTAGGATTGTTGAAATCTTCAGCAGAAGACTACAGGGTATGCATTTATTCTGATAAAGTGGGTTTGTGAGGTGATGGGAGAAGGGGTACGGGTAGTGGCATATCTCTTTTCTAAGTAGAAAACGTTTAATATCTATCAATTATTGGTGCTTTGTATTGCGGTACAATGCGAGGCATGTGTTTCAGAGCGCCAGGAGTGACAGAGGAACCAATACCAGAAGAGCACAAGGGGGTGCTGGTCAGAGGAGGAATATACAAATACACAATCTAGTTGACAAACAGAGTCACTGAGCCGGCTTTGTAATGGTAACACTATGAGTTTTACTTAGTGACATACCACTGTGAGGATCAATGTTACGCAGCTCCCTCAATCCCTCGCTTTGTGATTATTGATTAACCCGGGAAATCGGTTGTCTATCACCAGGCATGGGTGACCATGGTTTGTCCATAGGGTGTACCACGTGTCTTACTGTGGCAGTGTGGCAGGGCCATCTGACAGGCCGCGTCGCAGATGCAAAGCTTCTGTTGTGGTTGCTATATGATGCTGGGCTAGAAATGGCATGTTCGTTGTTTTCTGATTGTATTAACATACCAATGGCCAGGTGACACAAAGTGCTCCTTGGCTGGGCAGCTTTGCACCAGTTCTGGACAATGTAGCGCTTTTTTATTTTTTATTTTTATTGTGTTATGGTTCAAATGATCCTCTCACAAATTGGTGGCCCCAGAGGGACTTTTACAAATCCATTTGCTAATTGGTTTTGCAGTTTCTTCTCAGACTTCAAGAAATCAGAGCAATTCTACCTCTTCCTTCCCAAATACTTGTCCCAGAACATACTTACTCCCAAATCTTTAAGATTGGAAGTATTTGGACTTCCAAAAATTGGCAATGGCTTCCACATTTTTGTCATGGAACTGTATGACTCCCTCTCTGAAAAGGTGAAACTCTGTCTGCTTGTATTTCATATTGCAAAGGAGAAAAATATCCCATTTCGTCTGAGTTTGTTTATTTTTTTACTCTGATGTCCATTAAAAAAATCTGGTCATAAGAATGAAAAAACACTCAGGTGGCTACCCTAGCATGTTGTGCTAAATGCGCAGCTGCACAAGCCGAGCTACCACTGGGGACACTGATACTGCAGGCTGTAACACAATGTTTTTCAAATTTAGGGGCCCGAATGATGCCCGGACTCTTTAAAGAGGGATTACAATGACTGTTTGCAATATAAAACAGGATTAAGGTAGCTGCTATTAATGGAACATATGAGCATAGAAAATCTGTTTATATTGTAAAGAGCATGGCCCCCCCTGGACATCCTTTGGGCCCCTTAGGGAGGCCAGCCTCTAGGTGAAGGGGTGGGAGCTGGGGCAGAAACTATATGTGTACTCAAGGGGGCTAAGTATGAACAAGTCTGAATAACACTGCTGAAACATGGGTGTGGGTTACATGGCGTCTCAAGTACCATCATCCCACCACACTTATCATCACTCATGGCCTGGGGGTCACATATAATCAATAACATCTGGTTCTGAGAGTCGCACACGGTGGTAATGGCTCGTAGCTTAAGTTTCTATTTTAGCAAGAGCCCCAGTAACCCGTTACACGGTCTGGTACAGCCCTTAGAAGCCAGTATTATTGGCATTGGCATGCAGGGGCAAACCTCCAGGGCGCCAAGGGCAAATAAAAGTTAAAAAACACGTGTCACTACTTATAAAATCTAGCTGCTTGCTTTGGGCAATGTTGTTTTTTATGTGTTTCAAGTTTACCGTATATGGAAATAAAAATGGCGCGCGCAGTTCTTTCCTGTATTTTTCGTCTCTTATGTTTATAGCAATTCACCTTTGTGTGCAGTGAATGAAAGAGTGTTCACACGATGTCCTCTTTTATGGGGGCGATTTGCCTCACTGCCTTGAAAGGCAGGATGCACAGGTGCTTTGAGATTACAGATCTATTTACACACCAGTATTCGCTCACACAAACCTCATACACATTATTGATTTGTTTTTTTTATTACTTTTCAGTCCAAGAGCGACTTACCAAACAGATTGCTGTGGCCATCACCGAGGCGCTGATGCCCGCCGGCGTTGCCGTGGTGATCGAAGCAGCGTAAGTCGTTGGGCGGCAGCATTTGTGCCAATGTTTGGAGTGTCCACTTGTTCGAGGGCGGCGAGCTGCGCGTGGCGCTGCTCATGTGTACATCCGGGCAGGCTTTATTTGCAGACCTTATGTGCGAGCACACATGCGACGGGCAGGCCGCAATGCGAATGACGTCACACGCCGCCGAGCGGCGGCAATGCACATAATGAGGTGCGTGGCTCCTGTCACATTGACAGGTTACGCTCCTTCCGTGTGGGGCAAAGCAATGATGATATATCTTGCATGCGGCAGCTGTGGGCACGAGATAATGACCCTTCAAAATACTTTACCGCAGGTTTGGTAAGAGTCAGTAAAGTGCAGCGCTAACACGTATATGCTATGGGTATTGATTCAAACCAGTTCTTTGGCGGTAGTGGCGTCTGTTATTTGACTAAGGACATTGGCGTAAAGTTTGCATCTCATTTATCTCGCTTTAAAGATGCACTGGTAATGTTAGGCTGCCATTGACCATGGACGGAAGTTATTGAAAGGCCAGAGGTTATAAAATACAGAATAGGCGATCAGGCCTCTGCCAACTGTGGGCCCAGACCGCTTCCGCCAACTGTATCCGCTGCCCCTAATCCGTTGTACCCCCTCAATCCATGCCCCTCTAACTGTGCCTTTAGAATTCCGTCTAATTAAATCCATATTATCATTTTACTCTGGAACATTTTTGCAGAACAGTCTCAGTCTTTTACTTTGTGCCAGTGCCTGCAACTTTGGCTCGCCAGACGTTTTGTACTACAACTTCCATCAGCCCTAGCCCGAATTAGTCAGCGGTGTCAGTTCATGGGTGTTGTAGTCTAAAAGGTACAGCCCCGTGAGGGCCTGATACACAGAAGGTTTCCCTAGGGGATTGCACCATTATAAAATGCTTCTGTGAATCAGGCCCTCCGCAAAAATAGCCTTTGCACCGGTCTGTGAATCAGGGCCGGTTCAACGTGTTTGTTGGCAGTGCTGAGAGTTCCATGAATCGGGCCCTTAGTGTTCTAGCAATGAATGTCCTGCGACCTGAAAGGAGGTAGGTGTTTGTGCTCCTTCTGCATCTTGAAGGACGAAAGCGCTTACACTGGTGCAACCTCTGCATTGCCCGGTGATGGGCAATAGAGCGGGATGGCAAATGCACACAGCACATTCTCTTCCCTAGAGTAATGCACGCATGTGTCACTCTGCATACATGCACTTTGCCTCTGCTTGGGCCCTGACCCGACTTTTTCCTTCCCCCGTCTGTCACAGGTTGCACAACCGACTGTCACTGTATAATGCTGTAAATGATCACATGCCTGGGAACATAAATTCCCAACCAACCCTCTAAGCTGTGTGCTTTATTGTCTATTGCACATTTTTGGGTTGTCAAAGTGGCTTGCCACATCCCTCAGTGAATGCATAAATAAAGACAGTATTTGCTGCAGTAAAAACCTGTAAGTAGCTTCCATAATAAGCACTACCTGTGGTATATGAATCACTCAATGAACTGCATTTATTATCAGGTTTTAGATAAACCATACACGTATTTAGAAGTACCAAAAGGGGGAAATTCAAATAAAATTACATTTCAGCGGTAGTAGTGTGTACAAAGAGACCTTAATCGAAACTGTCTCTTAGTAAAGGCACAACATTGTGACCCTTATGCCAGCACTTACAATTATCTATTTAGAAATCAAACTAAACACAAACCATCATAGTATGGTACAAAGGTTCAAAGTAGCCAATTGGCCCAGGTCAGGAGAAGAACCCCTGGGCAATGTTGGCTTTCTAGTGACACAGGACCTTGCTTGCTGTGACTTGTAGGCTCAAACTTATAACGGATACATTGAAACTACAGGTGCCAGCATGCAAAAATCTGTTGGTCCACAAACCAGAGAATTTAAGGTGCTCTGGATGATTTTAGGCCAGCTAAGAACTCTGCTTAGGTGTATTTTCCTTTGAGGGTGGAGGTCATCAAGGGCATTTGAATTCGATGAAGCATGATAAACATTCTTCTTAAGGTGCTAGGTAACACTCACCCCAATATAACCTGGATAGGGCAAGTCGTGGAGTTCTGTGACCTTATAAGGGACAAGGCTCAGTAGATGCGTGTCTCCATAATTATATATATAAGTGGTTATTTATAATGCAGTTAATACCCAGAGGTTTCTGAGCACGGATCCAGGGATCGAACCAGTGTTGCTGCCCGTCGGCTTGCTTCCAAGGCAAGCGCATTGCCCCTAAGCTATCCTCCTGGCGACAGTAACCTCTGATCACTAACCTCTCCATTGGCCCTCAATATCCAAGTCAGGCACATTTGAAGTGACTTGTCCCATATTTGGTCATGAAGTAATGGTTTCTTTCACAAATGACACAGCCATTGTTGGAGAGTGGGCCGCGGCATGCACTGAGGCAACCAGAGCTCTTATATCACAAAAAAGAAACATCTTCCCCCTTGCTGAACTCCTTTTGCACCCACTCTATCAGCTAAGAAGTAGATGTGAGACTCTGACAGCACCCTGTGCATATATGTCCTTTCCTTTCTTCATTGAATTGGCATTTTTTTATTTTTTTATTTGTTCATTCGTTGAAAACCTGTTTTTCAACCTTAACAATTCATTTAAAAAAACATAACAATCACATAATCAAGTAAAACAATTGACAACAATTACATATTTCATCAAGAGTAGAAAAAAAAACAAAGCAATAAAAACAGATAAAATTAACAATCATGTCTATCAAGCATCAAACTATCCAAAGAATGTACCAACGAAACTGCAATTGAAGTAGGTAACCCATAAGACTTTTTTTTCCAAAAAACACCACTATCAATATATTCACACATGGTAAAACACTTCTTAAAATACAGAAGTCTTTGTGTTTTAAGGGCAGGACATTCAGACAAAAGGTTCTTCAAAGTCTCTAAAATGCCAATCTTTTGACAGAATCTACATATGGGCTAGTCCTCCTCTATAAATTTAGGAGAATTTCGCCAGATTCAATCGAAAACAGACAAAATCTTTTCTAGTCTTCGGGAAAGGGAAAATCTTCAAGTGGGGTGCAAGAGTCCCAAACTTCTCACGTTCTCCCTTTCAGTGAGTTAAGCTGACATATCCAGGCATTAGATCTGTGGTATATCACCAGTGCATCATATACATGGATCTTTTGCTCCAACAGACTCATTCAGCAGATCATTCTGTGTACTAAAATTCGCCAGTAATATTAGCAAACACCTTTTAGCATATTCCAACGATGTGGCATCCTGACCTCCTTCAATCTCATATCCCAAGCCACTATATAGGGAGTTGCCACGGGTTATTAGGAATTTTCGATATAATGACATTTTAAAACACTAGTCTAATTTTTAGCAAACTCAGTCCTAGTTCAAATCTTATTGCTGCTGGCAGAACCACATTCGGGATCCCAAGTGCTGTTCCCCAAATAACTCCTTCCAGCACCGTAAAATAGCCTAATGACCAATCTTTTAGTAGTTCGATGCCATACAGGAGTTTAGGACACATTTTACCCTCATAATACTTGAACAACGGGGAAAGGGAAAAATTGCAGTAACAGCTTTTTATATGTTTCATTTGGGGAATACATATCTCTACTTTCCTTCTCAAGTAATTCATTATGCCAGCTTTGAAATAGGGACTTATAATGGGAAAACCCAGATAGTTAAGACAGTCTATAGTTCCCAATTTAGATCTGTTTAAATTCCAACTAGTAGTAAATTTACCTTTCTTCTTCGTGAATGTTAGGATCTTAGTTTTGCCTGAATTGATTTTCAGAGAATTCTCAGAAGCATATGTCCCAAAAGCTGCCAATAACGGCTGTAAGCCAAAACCAGTGCAATCCACAAGCAAAACATTATCACTATACGCTAACCAACACAAAGACAATTTCCCCACTCAAGGAGAAAAAAAGCTGGCTTTTCTAAAGTTTTGCCAACATCTGTGATATAAGGGTTAAATAGGCAGCGGGCCAAGATGCACCCCTGCCTTAAACCATTAAGGGGCTGATTCATGGAATTTGTGCACTGAAAAATGTGGATTTGTGCGCCATTCTGCCCGCAAATCCATGTTTAAAATGGCGCACAAATCCTCATTTTTCGGCGCACAAATTCCATGAATCAGCCCCTAAAAGTCATGATTTCTTGTGATAAAGCTCCCTCAAAATGTAACCTAACTTGGACATTTGAGTCATAGTGTAACCTAATACTGACCTTTAATGGGCCGTTGGGAAATCAGCCAATTTCTTCCATAGCCTCAATCTTGACACTCTGTCAAAGGTATGAGATAGATCTAAAGCCACCAAATGGATAACTTCATATTTTCCCTTCATCACCAGATCTTGAAAACAGCCCAGCATGAACCCATTTAAATCTGTACCATACCCCTTACGGAACCCAGACTGATTTTTCCTTATAATTCCTGCTTCCTCTGCTAACTTTCAAGATGTTTCAATACCAGACTTGCAAAGATCTTACTGTCTGAGTCTAGTATTGATATCGGGCGGTAATTATTGGGATCCGATTTATAGCCATGCTTATAAATGGGGATAACAAAGGCTGCTAGGAAAATTACCAGTTTGAAGTATATTGTTAAAGAGAATTTTTAAGATACCTACCCATACTTTCGGCACATGCTTAAAAAGACAATTCGAGGTTCTATTGGGCCTAGGTGCTCTAGACTTGCTTGCTTGCTGGATAAGATCATAAATATCCTCCACTTTGTAATTCAGGGCCCCCTAATGCAAAATACATTCTAATGCATGAGAAAGAGAGAGGCCATGGGAATTGTCGTGTATCGTGACAGGTGTACACATTCTAAATGTAATGCTGTTATGAGAAAAACTTAATTAAGTATCAAAATGCATGTAACCCAAGTGTACATTTGAGAACATATACAGGGTTCTGCAACCCTTAGCTCTCCAGAGGTTTTGGACTTCAGATCGCATGATCCATCTCCATTGACTATGCGGGCTAGGGCTTATGGGAGTTAATGTCCAAAACATCTGGAGAGCCAAAGGTTGCAGACCCATGGCATATAACATGGGTGAGGAGGTTGAGAGGGAAGGTAGGCTGCCATTTTCATAACTGAATGTCTTCTGTAAACTTGAATCCCTAGGCATATGTGTATGGTCATGAGAGGGGTGCAGAAAATGAGTAGCAGGACGGTGACCAGCACCATGCTTGGCGTCTTCCGCGACGACCCGAAAACCAGAGAGGAGTTCCTCAGTCTAATCAAGGGCTGACCTGCGCGTCTTCTGCCGCTGCCGCACAATGTTTACGAATCATGTTTATGTTTACAGTCTGTCTGTACATGAATGTTTGGTCATTTTAAAGAGTGCTACTAAAAGGATTTTTGAAAAATGTTCTTTTGCCACTTCTTATACTCTTGTGTACTGTCTCTTTGGTTTTATTTGTAATGATTTATAGATTTGTGGTGCAAGAGAACGCTTGTTATTTTTTTGTTGGAATGCACATTCCCCTTTGCTTTTCTAGTCTTGGGTACGACAGTGTTTTGAATGAAAATACTATGTCATTTCTTGTAAGCAGTGATGCCATCAGAAAGGTTGATGCTGTGCTTTGAATAGGCAAATGTTGGTCTGAAAACACATCTTGTTGTTTTGAAGCTAAAGGTATTCACATCTGCCAAAGGATGAACAACAATGTGAGGTTACTGTGGAACAGACAGAAGCTATAGTTTGAGGGCAAGACGTGGTGCTCATGCAGAAACTAAGGGGCAAGACACCAAGAGGAAAAGACAGGCCGCCTATGCAGGGCTCTGCAACCTCTGCTCCTCCAGATGTTTCGCAATGACCCACCACCATTGACTATTCTAGGGATGATGGGAACTGTTTTCCAAAACATCTGGAGATACACTGGATAAAAACCCCTGCCTTAGAGTATCAAATCTGCACTGAGTTCTAAAATTATGCATCTAAATTTCATGATCCAACTAGGTCATAGCATGTCGTACTGCTGACTAGTGTGTTAAAAAAGGTCAGATTTGCACCTTGGGGTGTATGGACATTGTCCAAAGAGATCCCGGCTGCTTATCTTTCATGTTGTTTCATTATAATAAAAGCCTTTCAATGTCTGGACCCTTTAGTCAGCAGGGGTTTCCTGCTCCCAGTTCCTCTGCCTTCTCCCCAATAGCCAGACAAGACTTTGGGATCCCTGTCACCACAGAGCTGTGTGATAAGCATCCATTCCATCTTACTCGTGTCTGCACCAATCCTTTGCATAATAAGGACCAGGGATGCAGAGGTCAGTGCATTTCTACCTTGCAATAGTGAGAACCCGTAGCAATAGGTAGGCAGTGACACCGGGCCTCCATGCCAGGCCTCAAATCTTATGAGTTACTTATACGAGCTATAATGATATGAGACACAATTGCATGTATTTATGAGGACAGGTAAAAAGATACGTCAATGCTAAAAACAGTTTTTGACTCAGATTCCAATACTATTTTTAATAACCGCTGCAATGGGATCAGCGCTTGTACCATTTGCAGTGGAGGACTCTTTTAACGAGCCAATCAAATAGTGTTTTGGATTGATACTCTGTATTTAGATTTAGAACAGGCCCACGATGAACAAAGCAGTGCATATGAACAAATTAAACTTATTCACAAGCACTGGGAGAACATCTTCAAATAGTGTCTTATGCCGCCTCTGCGCTGCTTCATGAAGGCACCGCAGCAATTAATTGCATCTACCTCAGGAAGCGGGGAAGGTGTAGCGGCCCGGCTAGGATCTTCTCGCGTGACATTGTTGGCCCTTCGGAAAAGAGCTAGCATTACAGCAGGGAAGTCTAAAAACGCCATTGCTGCCACAGTCCAGCTCACCGAGCCGCACCACCAATTCAGTGCCCTTGAATGTTCTCCTGGCAAATCTTTATCTGGGAGGTACAGAGTGAGGCCCATTTCCTACCACTGTGTGATCATGTGCGCCTCGGCATTGTGTGAACCTTGAGCCGCATTTCTGATGGGAGCTATTCCCATTGCTAGTGCACTGCATTTGTCTGATAATGCACGTGAAAAGGGTAAAGGCTTCTAGTGGCATGGACCCCGTTCATCTCAAAACAGAACGTTTGCACATCTTAACAAGAACGTAGCAAGTTGCAGCTGTCGCCTTGATCCCGTTGTCATGGTAAAGTTGTTTCAGTCATGTCAAAAACAACAGTCATGCCTGATGCGTTGTTCACGTTTCTACTATTAGGCCTTCTCCGGGACTCAGTGGTGCAGAGCTCCTGCAGTGACTGCATGTATGATCTGAGTGAGCATGGGATTTGGAAGCCGGTTAAATCGCCATCGCATCCATCACCCAAGCAGACCCCAAAACATAGCATTATGAAAAGACGGGGGAAATGCAAGAGGCCTTTACTAAAATGACATTACAATGAGAGTGGGTCTATCCGGAAAAAGAATACTGTTATCTAAAAGAAAATGAGATAAGATACGTTTTTGGCTTCCTGTGCGAAATACATATCTTACTCTGTGATCGAAGCCTGGCTTCCTAGAAATGGCAAACACAACCCCATATTCTCGTTTTATGACTTCAAGCATTTGGGTTTCATATCTCCAAGGCCACCATCACTCAGTTGAGGGCTTCATTTGCGTAGAATGAACCGTGCTCATTATACGTACACGTGTGGGCTCTGAACAAGTCATTAATTCACCAAGCAGAGAATGTGGGAGCTGCAACTGGCTATTATTGGTCTTCACATTCAGCTATTTCCAAAGAGCTGCAAAACGCCTCATCTCACGCCAGGGCTGTTTGCATCGGGTAAAGAATGCGACGTGTCACGCGAAAGAGCCCATCCAAAAATGGCTTCTAAAAACCTGCGAGAAACCAGTGGCCCAGGGTGCAGAGGCCTACCGGGAAGTCTCCAGAGTTCCCTATAGGCCAGTCAACCCCTCGTTCGAAGCAGCCTTTCTGTAAGATCTTACAATATTTTGATAAGTTACTGTAAGAAAATCAATAAGACATTTCTGTCTGGGAGTGTAAAAAACCAGTATCATGCCTTACCCTTCCATTCTCCCAGCCTCGCCTGCTGTGTGAGCGCGGACCTCTCGAGAGGAGCGAATGCGCGTTTGTCACAAAATACAGATATATACGTTTACCAGTATTTTGTATAGCTATATATTAGAATTTTAATTTTGACTGTGTACATAGTGTAACCATGAAATAGGAATTCCATTTATAATAATGGCCCACATGTCTGGCCATCCTACTGAGTGGGAAGCCCCTTTCTGTGTTCTTGACATTAATGCTAGCAGAGGCAAACGACGCAGACTTTCGAGTCCCTTTTAAATTCTCGAATCCACAGAAATACGTTATTATCTGGACGTACAATCTTGTATTTAAATGAGCAACTTTGGTTCTACAAGTTTGCACCCATTCTCAGCTATGTTTATAAATACCCCATCGGCCCCAATCATTCACAGCGATTTGTCACTTGTTTTAGGGAATTCTTGCACGTGTTCTGCGATAATTCAGTTCAATGTAATCTAGAATTTGATATAGCATTTGTATTGTTTTGTACTTGGCAAAAAATACACTGGGTGTTTCTGGAGCACAGTGCACTTGCCACAAAGGTAGGGCGACCAGATTTTGAAAATAAAAGCCAAGACAGTCCAAAAGTAGAAAAGTAGACTGGCACCACAAGCCCATTCAACCCCCCCCACCCCATCAAGTCCATGGCCGCCCCCTCTTCATAGGGTCATGCTTTAACATAAATATTTCCAGCACTTCTCATATACATAATCTGCAGGGTTGCAAAATCAGTGGATGCATATGGTTATGAACAAAAAGGTTGAAGTAATACATTCTAAATGCTGGGGTCAGTGTCTCTAATTAAATTAACATCTCTAATTGAATTAGGGAAGAACACTTTCTCTCCAGTTAAGTAACCTAAGGCTCCTTTTGCAAGATGTTTCGGCATGGCATTAGTTGGTGCATTGCTGCCTTCTTCAGGACCCCCTTAAAGAATTTGGACCCTGCATAATAAGCACAATATAAATACATTATGTGTTCAAATGTTCTGTTTCCAGTAGCTACATCCATCAGATAATGAAACAATGTTAAGTGGATGATGGTTGAACTAACCTCCTAATTGGGTATGCTGCTGCTAAACTCCTGTTCATCCACATTCTACTTGTATGCGGAAGAAGCTGCTCTGCGTGTGTCCTCTG
Source organism: Ambystoma mexicanum (assembly GCF_040938575.1). NCBI lineage: Eukaryota > Metazoa > Chordata > Amphibia > Caudata > Ambystomatidae > Ambystoma > Ambystoma mexicanum. The sequence goes on from NC_090928.1 coordinate 865,812,042, forward strand.
CTAGCATGATTTCATTTTGTGCCCACCCCACACAGACAGCGCCCACCATGCCGTCCTATTTTCTTCTGTCCCAATGAGATTCTCCTTCATAAGCAAGCAAGGGGTCCATGTGCAGATATTTCCCTCCCCCCCCATGGTCAATGGCAGCTTATCTAAAGATATTACAACACACTTCAATATGGTCAGTAATTGTTTCATGGCGTATCTTTTAGAATAAAGTTTGACATTCTGAAGTGTCTCGACTGTTTAATGTTTCAGACAGAATCATAGATTTGAGGTACAGATCACTCTTCGGGTAATAGGGCAATGTTTAATGACCACACCATGTCATGTTTCACAATGTTGTCTTTGTCCAATTGGCAAGGCTCAGTCTTGCAGAACTGGCATTTTGTAGTTCTAGTGTGATACACTGCCATTAAACATCAATTTTCAAATAACAGTCCTGCATAGAGTGTTATTCTAGACTGAATCTGAATGCGTGCAACACCTTGGTGAAAAAGGGGTGTGTTTTGTCATTTTCCATCACTGTGTATCTTGCATGAGCATCAGAATCACACTGCTTGCCTCTGAAGAAACGACTACTGCTCTTCAGGAGTATAGGGGTGAGTAGTGGTTAGAATGTTTTATTCGGCCCCACACTACTACTTAACTAGCAGTGACCTCATTCATCAAGGTGAATCAGGCACAGCACGAATGGTACACCTTCCTCATCTCTTTAAACTAGAAGGGCTTGAGGGCAGGCTATGCTCTTCAATGGGGACGTGAGCCAGTACAGAAACTTCCAAAAAGCAATAGTACTGGGGTACCAAAATAAAAGAATATCCAACCAAGGTTGTATAAAAAAACATAGGAGTCTTTAACTAAAAAACAAATACACACAATTGTTTTTTTATTGTTCCAGCCTGGAAAAGAAAACACAATTTCAAAGAAATATAACAATTTAAAACAGTTCCAATCCTAACATAAAATCAATTATCGCAGTTATTTTTTTATAAAAAACTTTCAGTTCCAGTCCAGCCCAGTTTCTCTTTTGTTTATCTAAAATGTTACCATTCGACGAGCCCTATACAATCAACTAAGACTCTTCCAGCTTTTTTGTAACAACGCACAGCAGTGGTTGGAGAGAGATGATCAGTCTCTCCCCATTTCCCAACATATGTCTGACCCAAGCATCCCAGAAGGCTCAGTTGAGCCCAAGTAGCACGACCTTACCTCCCCCAAGGCAGCACAACTCAGAACAAGATGTTTTAATGTTTTGTTTGCTGGATGCTCCCAGTAAAGCCTACAGATGGTGTTGGTAATGCATTTGTCCCATTTGCTCCTCCGCTCGAGCGTTAGAAATTGGTTCAGGCGAAAGCACATATTTTTTATTATTTTTAATTTTTTTTATTTGCATTTAATCAAAAAGATTTTTACAAAAACAGTCTTTTAAAATTCTTTTCATGAACAGTTTTTAAGAAGACGACTTGACACACCGCTCTCCATTTCTTTCTTTCTTTCAAAAGTCACAAGTCATTCCGTGGGCGGGTTTTGCCCTATCATCATCCGGCTGGACTGAACTCGTTTAGCCTGTCAAGTAATTTTCCAGGTTTGCCTTTTTTCCAGGTGTGCACATATACACCATACGAACCTTTGGGCAAGGGAATGAATGCACATATTGTAGGGTTTCCACTCTATTTCTTCTGAATTTGACTTACTCTTCATAAATGGAGTATGTGGCCAGCAAGTCATAAGTTTCACACCAATCCATCACAAATAGCTTTTTCTTCACCAAGTTTGGAGTGATCTTCAATTCCGCAATCGAAGAACCTATTAAATGCAAAATTTTATGCATTTCTTCCCTGAAGTTGTTGATGGAATTTGCTGACTTCAGGGTGGACTTCTCCCACCAATTTTAGTAAAGTGAGTTATTGGGAGGATTTAGGAATTTAGCGTACTCGGAAAAGTCCTTCCACACAGCCCTACCCTCTAAAGACACCAGTCCCAGCTCGTGCCTTAATACCACGTTCGGCAAAGAATTAGCCAGACCCAGGTTTTATTTTCTCCATAACTGGCCCTGCAATGTGTTCAAGCATGGCCCCATATCAAATGGCACAATAGCCAACCCATACAAAATGGTCAGCTCAACCTTCTGCAGGTAGGACCTCACCAAAGGAAGAAGGGAGTAGTGGCACAGTTAGGAATACACTCTTGTCATTTGTGGGAGCACTGGAGTGGACCCTTCCTTCACAAATGTTTTCCAGGCTTCCCTGGAATAGCTATTGGTCACGGTAAAGTGCAGGTATTTAATAGACTGTACTCCCTCCAGGAGCTGTTCAGCCACCTTCCAGGTGTAGCCCTTAGGGTGCCGTTTTAGATTTCTTTCCCATTTACCTTCAAGTTGTTGATAACATTATCTTGGTGGAAGAGAGTCAGCTTCCTGCGAAGACCTATTGCTGTTTTGTCAAACAGAATAATGTCATCGGCAAATTCTAGTCAGTTTAGTGTCATAGTGCCAATTTTCACAGGAAACGTGACACCAGACTCACACACTGCATTCAAATCTGCCATCAAGTCATACACACAATACAAACACTGATAAGCCACCCCTGCAGAGGCAAAGCCAGGGTTGTCTATCAAGTGGGGCCTGAAGCTAATGTAGTTAGGCCCACCACTGTGACATTAACATCTGTAAATGCCTACAAAGTGCTGTGAGTGGGTATTTGTAGATTTTGGGTTGGCCTTGCGCCTCTGCACCCTGTAAGTGAAGAAAAAGAATACACAGACTTTGTAATGATATATATATATATATATATATATATATATATATATATATATATATATATATATATATATATATATATATATATATATATATATGTCTCACAGCATCAGAAGCGGCTGCATGAGGTTTTGCAGTGAAGTTTGACGCTCACAGGTGTTCAGAAGTGCTCTTATCCAGCCCTTTCCTGGTCTGTTGATCAGCAGTGCGGCTGGTGCCGGGACAGGAAGAGGTTGAAGAGGGTTGAAAAGTTGACTGAAAATGGAGGTGCTGTTACCCCCAAGATGTTTCTGGGGGAGTGCTGTAGTCAGAAGCAGCTGAGCAGTGACCACTTTTTCAACGCATTGGAGCTCTAGCGTTGTTATATTCGTTGCTCCCTGCACCCTGTCACACACCAGAAGGACGGTATATGCCTGCACTTGAAGGAAGATCTGAGCTCAGCTGCGGCCGGGTTTAATCAAAGGCCCAAAAACATAACAGAACAGCAGATAGTTAAAAATATATTTTATGAATGACTAAAATAAACAGCCCTGTACTTTCAGCTGTCATATTTAAAAAACAATGCTGTGTGCAAAGAAATAAGAAATCAACCGATGCAAATGCAAAGTGAACCATAATCAGTAAAATATGCAGTATTTTAAAGAATAAAGGCTGATGTTTTACAATATAATATGTACATTTGTTTCAGCCAAGGGCAATCTGTGGGTATCTGGGTACAATTTGCAAAAGGATTCCCCCACTGCAAGCCAGATGACCTCTGGATCTGGAAAGGAAATTCCTTTGAAGCTCCTGCATACTATTTATTTACAACTGCAATACAGTTACTAGCATCCCTAGGTAGGGAAAAATACAAGAAAATAGAAGGTTTTAAGATCAAAATTGTCAACTTCAGATAACAGGACCAAGTGCCAGATGTTAGTATGGCCTAATGGCATTACTAATGGCATTACAGGGCAGAGGCCAACAGTTTGCTGCCTGATAAGGATCTCCTCAACCCATCAACTTTTAAGAACAAAGAGACTAATGGATTTTACTAAGGCCTTAGAGAAAACATTCAGCCGAGAAGGCTCTGGTCACATGCGTGAAACTACTTATTATATATGCTAATGAAGTGGCCATAGATTTACATTGGACATATGATTTTATTCAGCAATGTATGACTGGTTATAGCTACAGACTTGTGTGTTAAAGATTCTAAAGGGGCGTCACACACCAGACCAGGACTCTTGCTACTGGCCTAGGATGTAGCGGACATTCAAAACACTTTTTCTTAATTTACTAAGAATTCAGATTGAGATGGCGCCCAACCCATCTGACACCCCCTTTTACAAATACCTCAGGCCACAATGGACCATGAACCAGGCCGTTAAGTGGTAATAAAATATTTATTTATTTTAAAACCTAAATGAAATCACACAAATTTAATATTGTGCAGCAATCACCAGTGGGGTGATAATTACAGAGTAAATTGACAAATATACTTAGTTTGACCTTTTCCATGTAAGATAAACACTACACAATTGAAAGAAAGCAAAATTAACTTTTCAGTGGATTTTGAAAGGGTATCACAGTTAATCATTCCCTCCGGAGCACTCCCTCAAACCCCTATTAATCAAACTTTGTGTGGATGGAGGGATGCAGCAAGGAGTCAGGTACACTATGCAACAATCAGAATGAAAATCCAACTTACCCCACTGAATAGGAGGCGAAAAATTGGATTTTGCTCCCCACAAAATGTAGCAAAACAGCATGCGAAATTACTAAATGTTTATTTTACAAGCGCGGTTGAATGGAAAAGGCACAAATGAGTATAACAATATAAGAACACTAGCCAACTACAAAGCAATGTCCTAACAAAGGGCATACAGTTCAGAAAATCGATTTGGGAAGGAAAAACCAGTGCAGCCAAATCACACATGGAGAAATTGCATTTTCTTATTTTCACAGGTTTAAATGTCAAAACAGCTTGAAAAACGGGTTCAACAGACACAATTGCAATGCAGTTGTTATGCTAATGGACAGATAAACATCACAGAAATCATAAGAAAGTGAAAGGATAATTCTAAATGAATGACAGGGGGAGACTCTTAATGGGAAAAGACATTTGGTTTTAAAAATGAGAGCAGTGGACAGGGAAAATCGGTTTGGTAAGGAAATGACAAGTTTTACTGAAACCATATTTTTGTGGCTAGAAAAGAGGAACGCCGCCCACGACACAAGTTACTTTGCAAGTGTAACCCCTTCACGCAGTGTGCCTCTTAGATGCAAATTTAATTAGTTTATTCCAAATATGACTAAGGATTTATGCAATGGGCTAAAAGGATAGGAAAGAATGGTGCTAACACAGGGAAATCAAGGAACACAATACACAGAGGGTTCTGATAATTTAACAAGTTATCAGTGTATTGATGGGATTACTTATAGGGTGGAACAAATGACCAGGTATCAAAATGGGATAGGCTACGTTTTGCTATAGGATGGGGTGATACTTACCATCAACAATACAATGGATGGGTTTCCCCTACTTCGCTGGCTGAAGGGAAGCAACAAACAATAGTAAACAGGGGTCAAGCCGGCGGAAAAAGAAAGAGAAGGTTCACTCAAAGAACAATGTCCAACCGTGGAGAAAGGGAGAAAGTCCTCTCAGCTGCAGTTCAGATCACCATACATGAAGCAAGCAATCATTTAAAATACTATATTTATTTATTTATATTAATTTTGAATCTTTGTAAAAAAAATATTAAATCATCTCATGTGCTAATACAACATACAAAAATATATGTCACACAACTATAAAAGAGTGCATACTATGTTAAAGTGCTAGTTTCGAATATTGGCTGCTGCAGGAAATCACAAAAGGATGAATCACATTAATCCTGAAAGTTAGTCTGGGCATGCCGTAAGGGGTGCCTCAAGCGAGTGAAGGGGATCACTCTAATGAGGAAGCCCCCAGTTGCCCTGACCAGACTAAATATATAGCAAACAAATTGTATATCAATGGCATGACCTGAACAATATTAATGATCAAGGAGACATCAAAATACTATTGATATTAATAATTCCAATAATCAATTTAGAAGCAGACAATAAACTAGAAAAGAGTTCATATTAATTCAAAAGAAAACAATAGAGCACACACACTAAAATCTAACTATGGGATGCTGTGCGTCGACTACTAAAGTGTCATGTGGAAAGGAAACAAGATAATATGGAAAACATGGCACCGTTCAAAATTAGTAGTTTCGATGGAAATAACACATCTAACAATAAAATGCAGGTGGTATCCATCTTCGTCAGGACATAGCATTCCCGTAAACTTCATAAGTTCTTGATCATTCATCTGTGTCTTTCTGAACGTGTTCAAATTTAAATTCAGTTTAAAAACTGTCGCATATACATTTCAGCATATTTAAGAGAAAAATACCTAAAAATAAGGTGTCAAGGAAAAGAAGAAAAAGAAAAACACATAATCAGTAACAAATTCAACACTAGTTAAAAAATCAGTGATCTATGAGTGCAGCAAGTGGGACCTCTCCCATATCGATCGGTTTAAACATGTCAAGTGACGCTATATGTAATTGGGGAGAAAAGGTAATTACCCTGATCTCAACCCTTTGGGGGGCTGATTCCGCAATCCTGTTAATGAGTCCAGAAATTAGCAATTCGGCCACACCGGAAGGAGATTGCAATCAAATTGGATCTAAAGCGCAAGGTATCAAATGTATTACTTTAATTTTTATTTAAATTTACCATAAAACATCATAGTCAAAACATTGCTTTGTTTTCAAAGAATTCTTATAGAGTGAAGTGAGAAAAGAGAAGTCCATCGGGGTCATACAGAAAAGTGATGATGAATAAAATGGAAAGAGTATTTGAATGACTGAATCACGGGTGAATTCTGAAATAATAAATGATGTGTTAAATAATTAATGTATAAATGAATAATGAAGGGTAGCAACTGAATACCCAAAGCTGAAGTTTAGGCTTATCAACTCACCTTTAGACCAGTTAAATCGTCCAAATGATGGTGAGCAAGAGTTGAAAAACATTCTACCATGTCCACAAAATGAAGTGAGATCTGGCTTGGATATAATCAATTCATTTATCCATTCTGTCCACTGGTATCGGGCTTCTGTATCATCAGATGACAGAAAAGTGACCTAATCAAAGTGCAAATAACCATTAGCAATTAGCTGCCTATGTAAATACAGCCGTATATCATTTCCATTTTATTTACATAGGCAGCTAATTGCTAATGGTTATTTGCACTTTTCAGTTTTAGCCGTAGGCCGGCAGCCGTTGCATGCTTCTAATATGTAGATTGCAGAGCTTGTTTGTTTTAGAGCTACCAAACTGCTCTTCTAGTAGCAATCACACTAGTAGAGATGCCATACGATTGTGTTCACGGGATATATTTACCTATATTTACTTATTTATATATACCCGTTTTTTGATTAGGTCACTTTTGTGTCATCTGATGATACAGAAGCCCGATACCAGTGGACAGAACGGATAAATGAATTGATTATATCCAAGCCAGATCTCACTTCATTTTGTGGACATGGTAGAATGTTTTTCAACTCTTGCTCACCATCATTTGGATGATTTAACTGGTCTAAAGGTGAGTTGATAAGCCTAAACTTCAGCTTTGGGTATTCAGCCGCTACCCTTCATTATTCATTTATACATTAATTATTTAACACATCATTTATTATTTCAGAATTCACCCGTGATTCAGTCATTCAAATACTCTTTCCATTTTATTCATCATCACTTTTCTGTATGACCCCGATGGACTTCTCTTTTCTCACTTCACTCTATAAGAATTCTTTGAAAACAAAGCAATGTTTTGACTATGATGTTTTATGGTCAATTTAAATAAAAATTAAAGTAATAAATTTGATACCTTGCGCGTTAGATCCAATTTGATTGCGATCTCCTTCCGGTGTGGCCAAATTGCTAATGTCTGGACTCATTAACAGGATTGCGGAATCAGCCCCCCAAAGGGTTGAGATCAGGGTAATTACCTTTTCTCCCCAATTACATATAGCGTCACTTGACATGTTTAAACCGATCGATATGGGAGAGGTCCCACAGAAAAGTGACCTAATCAAAGTGCAAATAACCATTAGCAATTAGCTGCCTATGTAAATACAGCCGTATATCATTTCCATTTTATTTACATAGGCAGCTAATTGCTAATGGTTATTTGCACTTTTCAGTTTTAGCCGTAGGCCGGCAGCCGTTGCATGCTTCTAATATGTAGATTGCAGAGCTTGTTTGTTTTAGAGCTACCAAACTGCTCTTCTAGTAGCAATCACACTAGTAGAGATGCCATACGATTGTGTTCACGGGATATATTTACCTATATTTACTTATTTATATATACCCGTTTTTTGATTAGGTCACTTTTGTGTCATCTGATGATACAGAAGCCCGATACCAGTGGACAGAACGGATAAATGAATTGATTATATCCAAGCCAGATCTCACTTCATTTTGTGGACATGGTAGAATGTTTTTCAACTCTTGCTCACCATCATTTGGATGATTTAACTGGTCTAAAGGTGAGTTGATAAGCCTAAACTTCAGCTTTGGGTATTCAGCCGCTACCCTTCATTATTCATTTATACATTAATTATTTAACACATCATTTATTATTTCAGAATTCACCCGTGATTCAGTCATTCAAATACTCTTTCCATTTTATTCATCATCACTTTTCTGTATGACCCCGATGGACTTCTCTTTTCTCACTTCACTCTATAAGAATTCTTTGAAAACAAAGCAATGTTTTGACTATGATGTTTTATGGTCAATTTAAATAAAAATTAAAGTAATAAATTTGATACCTTGCGCGTTAGATCCAATTTGATTGCGATCTCCTTCCGGTGTGGCCAAATTGCTAATGTCTGGACTCATTAACAGGATTGCGGAATCAGCCCCCCAAAGGGTTGAGATCAGGGTAATTACCTTTTCTCCCCAATTACATATAGCGTCACTTGACATGTTTAAACCGATCGATATGGGAGAGGTCCCACTTGCTGCACTCAGAGATCACTGATTTTTTAACTAGTGTTGAATTCGTTACTGATTATGTGTTTTTCTTTTTCTTCTTTTTCCTTGACACCTTATCTTTAGGTATTTTTCTCTTAAATATGCTGAAATGTATATGCGACAGTTTTTAAACTGAATTTAAATTTGAACACGTTCAGAAAGACACAGATGAATGATCAAGAACTTATGAAGTTTACGGGAATGCTATGTCCTGACGAAGATGGATACCACCTGCATTTTATTGTTAGATGTGTTATTTCCATCGAAACTACTAATTTTGAACGGTGCCATGTTTTCCATATTATCTTGTTTCCTTTCCACATGACACTTTAGTAGTCGACGCACAGCATCCCATAGTTAGATTTTAGTGTGTGTGCTCTATTGTTTTCTTTTGAATTAATATGAACTCTTTTCTAGTTTATTGTCTGCTTCTAAATTGATTATTGGAATTATTAATATCAATAGTATTTTGATGTCTCCTTGATCATTAATATTGTTCAGGTCATGCCATTGATATACAATTTGTTTGCTATATATTTAGTCTGGTCAGGGCAACTGGGAGCTTCCTCATTAGAGTGATCCCCTTCACTCGCTTGAGGCACCCCTTACGGCATGCCCAGACTAACTTTCAGGATTAATGTGATTCATCCTTTTGTGATTTCCTGCAGCAGCCAATATTCGAAACTAGCACTTTAACATAGTATGCACTCTTTTATAGTTGTGTGACATATATTTTTGTATGTTGTATTAGCACATGAGATGATTTAATAATTTTTTTACAAAGATTCAAAATTAATATAAATAAATAAATATAGTATTTTAAATGATTGCTTGCTTCATGTATGGTGATCTGAACTGCAGCTGAGGGGACTTTCTCCCTTTCTCCACGGTTGGACGTTGTTCTTTGAGTGAACCTTCTCTTTCTTTTTCCGCCGGCTTGACCCCTGTTTACTAGTGATACTTACCATCAGCACTTGAATTTGGAATTTGGGACAGCCAACCAGGTTTCTGGACAGTGGGACAAGGATCTGGTCACAGTACACAGCGGCGCATCAGCTGGATAAAGCAGGAATCAGGGCAAGCAGGTAGCACTGGATAATCCAAATGAGGATTCAGCCACCTTTCCCCTTTCTCCCTGAATTAGTGTTTTTTTGTGGGGTTTACTTCAGGAGGGTGATTCTGCCTGGATAGGAGGGTCTGGATCAGATATCCCTTTTCTGGCAGTGGAATCTTGCAGGGTGAGTATGAAATGTCTGGATCTCGGGATATGCAGAAACTAGAAGTCAGGCGAGTCAGTCCTTTGTCTCTCTGAGCCTCCACATTTTATGAGGCAGATGACATCACAGGATATACTATGGTGGCATACCTTTGACCTGACATGCCTCTAACAACTGGATTGGTCAGGGCTGGCAGTCACCACTTCCTGTCAGCCAGTTGGACCTCAGGGACATGACATCAGTTTTATGATGAGTGCTTTACAATGTACACAGCCATCCCACAGTTACATTTGCCAAAATCAGATATGACGCAAAATGCAAATTTTTACATTTGTCGTGCTTTTTAAAATCACATAGGCAGAGTCCAGATTTTACCCTGAACCTGTCATTCCAACTCCCAAATTTCTACAATGTTATTTAGTTGTTCTAATAATCTTTAGCAATTTCTAGTGGGAACTGCTTCACCTAAAATTCTACAATTTTATATATGTGTACATATTATCATAGAGCATGTTTGCATTATTTTTCAAAGTTGTACCATGTATACTTTTCCCATGAATTACATTTTCCTGCCATTTGCATCCCCTACATGCTAGGGAAAGCTACACCATCTTGTTTTAATGACACAAAAAGTACATTTAAACTGTTAAAACTTTGCATTACAGTGTTTTCCGGTTGCAGAAATAAAAGTCTTAAAGTTTATTAAATAAGAACAGGCTTTTGCCCCGGAGGGACTGACTTTGTCTTTCAAAAAAGGGCATTCTTCCCAACCCACAGCCACCTGTCAGGCTCTAGCCAGCCTTAGCACAGCATTGCCATAGAGTTGCCTTTGAAGCTCTTTAGTTTGAGTTGAGGGGAGGTGCTACCGAAAGTCACACCTATGTGTCCTGGAAATCCCTTGTCCACTTGAAGGGAGGTAGATCCTGGTCCCAGGAAGCAAGATCCTTTGAAGCCAGAGCCTGTAAAAAAAACCTGTTCTGCTGGCCCCACAGCAATTTTATTTATTTATTTATTTTTCTTTCCTGAAACAGAAAGCAGGTCTGTTGGGATTAAATATCCTATACATGTTTTAAAACAAACCCCCATCACATTTCTATGCATGGACAGGGCCTTAGTTAATCAATTTACTTTTAAACAGACATGTTCTTGTTTGTAAAAAGCACCATTTTACACATGGTTAATTTTCCTTGGCTGTCACTTTACAATGTGGCCTTCCTCTCAACCCTTTTCGGAACATTTCCAAAGCCTCAGTCACGTTTCGAATGCACAGGCATCTGTTCAAATAAAATGTCCTTGGAAACTGACATGAGCTAGGAGAGAGAGAGGGCTTTTTGTAAAGCGTTTATCTGTGATATTTTGTTGCAAAAGTAAAATGCTTTGTGTACGGCTTGGAGTGAAATTCTTTGTTATTTCATAGATCTTGCCTGACACAGCTGTCCTTCAATGAGAAATGCCCCCATTTGCTGGAGGACCACCTGAATATGGATGGACATATCTGGGTCTCACTGGAACCAAGTTGTGTATTGTTGAAAAGCTGAAAAAGAGCATTAGGGTACAGTCATTTTAAAAGGCAGAATATTTTCTTTCTCAGTGAAAAGTTTTGAGCTGGCAGCCTAGCAGCGCTGCCTTTGACTTCTTTTCTCTGGTGCAAATTAAGAAAATACTGGCAGCAATTCTCAAAGTGTTCTGTGTGTCATCTTGCTCCATCCCATGTGTGGCTGGTAAGACAGCAAGGCGATAGTGCTCAACAGAGCCAGCGCAGCCGTTCTGCTGGTGACTGCTGAGGTGCAGTCTTCTGTTGTAGGGGAGTTTTGCTGGGTGTATAAATGTACCCCACATGTGAAAGATGTCATTTTAAAGCTAAATTCAAGGCGGTTCTGTGAGGGTGATTCACATAAAGATTCAGGATGTCAGAACTGTGTTACCTAGCTAAAAACAATCACTGTTTCCCAGAACATGTGAAGAAGCTGAAACCTGGGACAAAAGTGGTAAAGTTTTATCAGAATCACTGCTATCGTTTTCATGTAATTGAGAAAAATCCCCAATTGCACAGGCACCATGATGCGAACATGAGAGGTGTATAGATAGATTTGTCACAATGAGAAGAGCACAAAAATATATACATTATGATTATTTGTAAAATAAAAAATAGCATTTAGGGTCATTTTAGGTGAGATTTTGCAAAGTAAAATATACAGAAATGTCACTTTAGACAGTGGATGTGTCCCCTCCCTTCCTTATTAACATAATTTAAATGTCACCTACCCCAGAACCAGTAGTCAGGGATTGGGGAGAGAAGGGTAACTGTCCTATCCTGGTTACAAGATAATAAGTTGGGACCTTCTTAGATTATTACGTTTGTGGGTGTTATGAGTAAGAGAGGGGGAGAGCTGAAAAAAGATTAGCAAGGGACAGCTGCCAAAATTACCAAAGGATATCTATTGAAATTTCATCTCAGTGGAAATATTGCTGGGGAGACTAGAAAACAGAGGCTGTGATACAACTCTGGAAACATAGAGAGAGGATTGCTGTGGACTATTGACTGAAGTGCTGGCTAGAACCCTGTTTCCCCTAAAATCGAAGCCATATATGTTAAGTCCATGAGTGCCAGCCCAAAGATTCCCAAAAGTAAGTAGATTGTCCAACAAAAAGTCAGCATGGGTATCTAATTAATCAACCCATTCCTTTCCACAGTGGGCTATCTTCCATTAGTGGGTGGGGGGTTTTAAATTGTGTAGACCCTTGGCATATTTAACTGTATAAAATTAAATTAACTCCCAAATAGATTGGGAGAAGGGGACACTTGTAGGAATTCAAAACGTTCACACTCTCTTCTAGCGGGATAACAACACAGTAGTCATTTAATATAATTGGAGTGCCTTGATTTTCCTGTTCACCCCGGCCTACTCTAATGAGAAGGGGTGTTCCTTCCTTAAATGAAAATTCCCAACTGAAAACCCATTCCCAAAACTTGATTGGAGATAAAAGGTATTCTTATCTTAAAACGAAATTCCCAAATGTCACCACTCTTTCAACATTGTATTTAACCAAGGGGTTCCCTGGCCCCATAAAAGAACATTAATAACTTCCCAACCTCCCCAACACAGGCATTGAAGTTAAGGGGGTGGGATCTGAAAAACCAAAATTTCTAAATCATCCCCATTTTACTGTCCAACTTCCCTAACATGGGCCTTTAAGTGAGGGGGGTTCCGAAAACTAACTTCGAAACTGTCTCCACTCCCTAGACCTGGCCTTTGAACAGAAGGGTGCTGCATGTCATTGATGCTTGGGTTTTTGGGGTTGGCGGAGAAGTGCTTTGCAAAAGTGAGACCTCATGTATAAAACACTGAACTTCTGATGTATGTCTTGTTTTTAAATTAGCCCTGTGTCTATTCCCAATCTGAATTCTGGTGAAGTCCTATTTGCCATATGCATTTTACAAATCTGTGATTTAAACTGCTATCATTTTGAGTGTCAGGGAATGCCAAATATCAAGGCTTGAAGGAGAACTAGCTTGTATAAAACAAAATTGAGCCTATTTTTGACATTAACAGAAACGTGAAGATTATGTTTTAGTATTGTGCAATATTATCATTGTTGTTGAAATTCAACATTCAACTGGGTTCATGGGAAGAGAGATCTGACCAGTTTATTTAGCCTGTGTTCCATGTTTGTGAGACAAAACAAAAGATAGGAAAAGTGTGTTTTGTAATCGAAGCCGTGTTTTCTGCCACAAAGAATGTGACAGCTGTAATTTAACCAAAGTATTATTCATTGAGCTTAAATTGAAATAAATATAGATTCCTTCTATACCCCGTGCTGGTTCTTGGCTCATGGTGGGCACCAGGGAGAAGGGGGAGACTTAGTCAGCTCTATAAGTGTCTTTAATTACGCCGGAGCTAAAAACAATTAAGCAAGTGTTCTAGGGCACCTTTATTGGGGGTGGGAAGGAACACCCCAGGTTAAGGGTGGTCTCTCAAAATAATGCTACTAATTGGGGCTCGTCCGGGATCTGGTCCATTATTGTTCACTCATGACAACTGCATTGGTGACAGGATATTCACGTCCACCCCCATCCACTGTTGTTAAAACAGGAAAGTCTTTCCTGCGCAGTGCTTACTGGATTGGACTTTCCTGGTGCAGTACTTACTGGATTGGATCACCCACTGGGCTAGGGGAGTGTATACATACCCCAGGATTGGTTTGGTACCCTTGTGGTTAGGGCTTGGATCGGAGGCAGGGTCAGAGGGATCATTGACAGGAAAGTCTTTCCTGTTTTAACAACAGTGGATGGGGGTGGACGTACAATCCCTGGCAAATAAACTTGGAGACAATCCAGTGGATGGACGCTCTCCCCATCACGCAAGCACTGTTTTTAGATCTGGTATTTGTCTCTTCCCATGCATACACATAGGGGAAGAGAATCGTTATTGGGCACATTGATGCAAGGCTGAATGGTGTTTAACATCTAGAAAAAGTTAGTGTCTCTTCTTATTCTTTCCCCTGTATTTGTTGGCGGTCCAGCAGCACTACACAGGGATAGACGAGGCTACAAGGAAGGGAAATTTAGAATCTAAATCTATCCTTTCCTGTCTTCCTACACAGCCTTGCCACTGTGGGCGGTAAAACCCATAGTAGTTTCTTGCTCTGTTAGAAATAACTGTGCCCTTAACCACAGGGGTTTTATTCCAAAGTACAGACTGTCTGCCTGGCTTTGGAATACAGACTAGTGTTTGGTTAGTTTCACGTAAACTTGAATACAGTTGGCAATTGTCCAAACGTTTGTGTTACGCTACTGATTAAGTAAGGACATTCCCTGTTAATTGAACTATTGGCCCCCTCATATTTTGTTAAGGGGCCTAAAGTAACCCTCCTTCCAACAAGCAAAATGGAAAGCAGAAGGGATTACCCACCCCGGCCCAATGAAATGGTAGTCAGGCAGGGGCACAGAACAATGATCCCTCTAACCCTGCCTCCGATCTAAGCCCTAACCACAAGGGTACCAAACCAATCCCGGGGTATGTATACACTCCCCTTGCCCAGGGGGTGATCCAATCCAGTAAGTACTGCACCAGGAAACTCCCCTCAAACTTCCATCAGGAGAGAAGTATCACTCCACCTCCCAACCAAAAACCTTTCCCCAGATACTCCCCAAACCAGAACTACGAAAATAATCCTCCTCTCTATCCCTTATTCCAGGACAATAGATCCCTGAACCCGGGGGAAGGGAGATTCAGGATAGAAAATGATGGGGGAAATTTCCAGTACCCAAGCTACTCCGGGAAAAGGGAAAGTTTCCCTTTTTGGGAGCAGCAGAGGTATGACTCAGGATCTCCCTACAACCCAGAAAAAGTCTTGCAGTAAAGCGACAGGTCCGGCAACTGACAGATAACCTGGGGTGCATGATGAGGGCTCAGTCCAACCCCCAACCTAACCCTGCTTCCCAGAATTCCCCAACACTCAGGGCTGATGCCCTGGTGGGGGTGGAGTGATGGAAGAAAACATCTGACAAACCACAGAATACCAAGGAGGGGGCCCGGGTCGAGACGAGATGCCAAGCCCTAGAGGAAGCTTCCTTTATCAGAGACAGAACCCCTAGAAACCTTTCAGCCTTAAAGTACATTTTCTACCCCCAGAAATATATAACCCAAAGAGAAAAGTGTAAGTAGGATAGGCCAAAGAAGACCCCACTTTGTGGAGGAACTCAAGAGTATCACCTTTGACAGAGAAGAGGCCCCAGAGGATTCAGGAATGGGGGAGATTTCTCCCAAAAGACCCTGAGTGGGACAGGATACGTATGGAGACTGGCCCAGCTTGGAAAAATTCTACCTCAATATGCTGGTGTGTTTTGTTCAAATTCACTATTACCCTGAAATGTATTCTGATTTGCTCTTATGCTAGCCAAGATCATGCCATGTTATGTGGGGATGTGTTTATTGATTATTTATAAATTGTCCTACCAATTGATACAGTTATATATTCTTCTGTTTCATTCTCTTATCCTTTTCTGGTCTCTTTTCACTTTTCTCTCTTCTTCTACCTTTCTGGGTGCTACCACTCCTCAAAAAACAGACACTTGATCCCCTCATTCCTACAAACTACCGGCCTATTACCACGGTACCATTTTTATTAAAAATACTGGATAAGGCCGCCTACATTCAAATTCAGAAGCATTTAGAATTGCACAAACTCCTGGGCAACAGACAATCTGGCTTCCGTCCACTGCACGGAACTGAGACTGCCCTAATCAACCTTAAGTCCCAAATAGACTAGTTGAGAGACAAAGGAAGGACAGTACTCCTGCTCCTACTCGACCTCTCCGCTGCTTTCGACCTGGTCAACCACAAGGTCCTATGTCGGCACCTTGACTCTGCAGCTCACTTCTCCACGGACGCTTTCAAAGGGATCGAGTCCTTCCTGAGTGAGAGGACCATGAGAGTCTTCTCCCCCTCAGCTTCGGCCGATCCTTCACCCATCCTATGTGGTGTTCCCCAAGGATCCTGCGTCTCGCCTACCCTCTATAACATCTACACTAAGCCACTGTTCGACGATCTGGACCAGCTGGGTATCACCTACACTAACTATGCAGATGATACTCAGATTCTCCTACCACTTTCTGGGGATTACGGTACGGACATGGGCCTAGTGAACAAAGTTTACCTTATCATCCAAGCATGGACGGCCACTCACAGACTGTGCTTGAACGATGATAAGACTGAACTAATAATACTGGGTTTGCAGGTCAATATTAAAAAATTAGGTCAAGAATATTCATCTTTCAATATTGACGGCAATACTATTAAAGTCTCCAAGGAAGTAAAAACCTTGGGATTTTACTTGGACTCCACACTATCTTTTGACAAGCAGGTCAAATCCCTTATCTCGGCGACGGCTTACACATGCAAACTTCTTAGAGCTGGTAAACCGTTCCTCTCTGACAATAGTTATCTGATCCTGGCTAGAGCTCTTATACTCTCTAGAATCGACTATTGTAATGCCCTCTACATTGGGACTAACAAATCCACTATTCAAAAGCTCCAAACGCTACAGAATAACGCCTTAAGAGCAGCCCTTGGCATAAACAAGAAAACCCACATTTCTGCTGTTAGGAAGAATTCTCTGTTTAGGCTGAATTTCCTAACCTAGTGAGTCCCCCAGCAGCTTTGCTGGATTTTTGGAGTTTATTTTTTTCTCCTGCCAAGAGTGAGACTCTTTTACCCTCACTCTTGGACATGACTTGAGAGTGTTCTCTGTGACTTGCTATGTGCTTATGGGCTAGGGGGTAATTTTCCCCATAGGCCATCATTGATTTTTGAATGTGTGTTACACAGCACCCTCAGTGCAGTAGCACAGGGGTGTCTTAGAGACCCCCAAACATAGACTCCACACCCTGTGACTGACTACTGTCTCCCTGGGTCAGTAAAGTTACCATTGACTTTACTAGTCTTAACTTAGGAACTTAACCAGTACAAACCATCTTACTGTGGAAGTACTGGTAGGGGCAATTAGATTGCCCCTGGGTCTGTTGTCGAGGGGGTACTGTCCCGTCCCCCCTCGCCGAGTTCTGGCTGGTGGCAGTGGATACCACGGAAATATTCCACCGGAATATTTCCCAATGGGATTTCCCATTGGTTTTTGATGCACCACTTTTTGGTGCAATGTTAAAGATACCGCCGGTTTATTTAATTAATATAAATTCACCGGTTGGGATTTTTTGCCGGAACTCGCCGCCAAAATGGCGTCTAGGTTCACTTCAGTAACCCTGAACCCGAGTCGAGCCTTTGTTCCACTTTTGGCGGGCTTCTGCACAGAAGCCCTCCAAAGTGGTGCCATTCTGTCTGGGTACCACAGGGGGTGTGGGAGGGGGTTTAGGCACCCTGGACCGAGTTGCCTTGCCAACTCAGGTCGCACTCTAGTGTGATTGGCCCAAGTGGTGAGCCACCCCGCTCACCACTTAGCATGTTTGAGTGACAGCTAGGCTGTATGAATGGGGGTTTGCTGCATAAAAGCAGGGCTTTTGGGACTGGTTCTTCAGAAGTCGCCACAGGACCTAAGAAGCCGAAGAGGGAGAAGCCGAGCCGACCTGCCAAGACGACACCACCGGTGAAGCCCTGCAGAATCGCCTCACCACTTTTCCCGACGACAGAGGAGATCTCCCGCCGGAGAGTCTTCTTCCCTTAACTGGTGGGGACAACCAGTTGCTGGCTTCTTTTCGCCATCCCGAAGCATCTCGTGGCCGCCTTGCCTGTGCCAAGCACCCCGGCCAGCGGGCTACCACTTTTTACCTCAACCGCGAAAGAGGGGTAAAAATCCTTTGTGACCGGAGAACTCCACGGCTGGCCTCATCCCTGGTAGTGCAACGACCTGCAGCCTTCCTCCCCGTCGAGATCACCTCTTCCTCGGGACGACGCCGTGACTTGCACCCACTACCAGGAACGACTACCACCGCTGGAGGAATCTTTCCGCTTTTAAAGGTACTGTGTTCCGCCCGGCCTCCCTTGCCACCGATTGTACGGGGTAGATTTAGCCCTCGGCTCTCGAACCTGGGTAGGTCTGGGACACCCTAACTAAACTTTTCAGAACCATAGTAAAACCGTTTTCTACTCA
Organism: Ambystoma mexicanum; assembly: GCF_040938575.1. Lineage (NCBI taxonomy): Eukaryota > Metazoa > Chordata > Amphibia > Caudata > Ambystomatidae > Ambystoma > Ambystoma mexicanum. The sequence continues at coordinate 865,830,684 of NC_090928.1, forward strand.
CCTGCAAAGACTTGTGACGTTGTGTGATCTTGGGCACATTTTCGCCTGGCTCCCTCTAATGCGGGCCCCGAACTAATTCTCCTTGTTCCACTATTGACTGTCTTTGCTAACCTTATGTGAAAAGTGTTTTACCTTACTGCTCTCTTTATTTTTGCCTTTTTCCCTCCCTTTTGGTAATACTTGTTGGAGTACCATCTAACGTTAAGCGCTCACCTCTGGTTGGAAATAAGTGGTGTTAACTTAGAATTGTCCAACAAACGAGTAGGGATGTACATATGAGTAATAGTAACTGTGTTTGACTTTCTTATCTTTTCTAATGTGCTAGTGTAATTTATGAGTGTACCTTTAATAAATAAGTTTATACTTTTACACCTAGCTCTGGTCAGTGTTTGCTTGTGCTAGTGTACCTCTGTACCTATTATGTATCCTCTGTATACTGCCTAACTCTTCTTGAGGGAAGTCTGACTGCTCAGCCACAGCTACCACAGTGAATCTGTGTGGTACAGACTGCTACCAAGTGGGTTTACTGCCAACACCTGTAGACTTAAATCTTTTGCAGTGGTCCCAGAGGGAACTGCACAGGTTTCTGCCTAACACTGGTGTACAGCGGTGGGATCTGTATTGAGTATACACTTTAGAGTACTTTTGAGATACCTTAGCGCAACTAACCACAAAGCTTAAGCACAAGAAAGAAAAAAGTCATTTTTAACCTGTCTACTATGGAAAGTTATAGTCAAGGGTTCCTTGCTACAAAAAATGCTGATTGTCTAAGACTTCTCTGTAAGCATAAGAATCTCATGACTAAAGGAAAGAATATAGAGCTAATAGAAAGGTTGTTAGAAAACCAAAGTCTGGAGGATGGTCCAGAGGAACCTATTACTCCAGCAAATGTAGAAAGCAGCAATGATCTTGATATGGAACAAAGTATTGATGATCTTGGGTCAGAACCAGAAGAGGAGGATGAAACTGTTGTAGATAGTCCCTCTAGGCCTCTGTCTGCTCTACCAGCTGTACCTACTGGACCCTTGCCAGGTCCCACATTTAGCCCTCAATACTTTGAACTAGAGAAAATGAAACTTGAATTAGAGTACAAGAAACTAAATGCTCAAACTGACAAAGAACTAAGGCTAAGGGAAATGGAGCTCAAGTATGAGCTAGAAATGAAGGAATTGTCTGTTGAGAATGCTTCTCTCTCTGGCTCCTCTAGAAGTTCCAGTCCTAAAAGACCCCGGATGCCTACGGAATTGATTGGTATGTATGAGCCTAAGTTGGATGTGTTGGATTGGTTGTCTATGTTTGAGTATAATCATGGGCTCCAGAACATCACAGGTAATGAGTTACTCACCTGGTTGTTCTCTAGGCTTCCCCCTGTTGCAACTGATGTGGTAATGGAGTTGGGGGAGGAGGATAGGAAAGAGTATGAATGTGTGAAACTAGCTTTGATAGCTAGGTTTGGGAAGACCCCTTCCCAGTATCTTAAGAGGTTTAGGAGCCTCAAAAAGCATGATGGTACCCCTTGGGCTACCTGGGTGTGTGAAGGGTTGAAAAACTTAGAGGGATGGATTAAGGGTTACAAGCTGAACACTTATGAAGGAATGAGAAATCTTGTAATGATGGAGTCAATTTATGATGCCTGCTCTCCTGAGCTCAGACAGCACTTGGCTGATTCACAGGAATTAGACCCTAGGAAACTAGCTAAGGCTGCTGACTTGTGGGTTGCCAACAGGGCTACTCACAAGGATTCTGGGGTAACTCAGAAGAAGGATGAGGGAAGACAGCCTAAGAAAGACTCCAAAGAGAATTCTAATAATCCTAATTCCAAAGAGGGCCCCAAACAAAACCATAAGGGTAAGCCACCTGGGAAACCACAGCAGAGTAGTATACCTTCTGGTGCTAAACCAGAAGGAGGTCAGAACAAGCCTCCATTCCAAAGGACCTTTGGGGCCTGTTATGTTTGTAAGGCTACTGACCATGTGAAAGGAGATCCCAGATGTAAGGGTAAACCTTCAGGGGTCCAACTTGTCTCCTTAGCCTTCGCTCCAGAGGAGGAAGTCACTATGGCAAGTGGAAACTTTCTACTACTGGCTGATGAACCCACTGGAGTCTATGCCAGTGTTTCTTTAGTCTCTCTGGGGTTGTGGGAACAACAAAATTTAGATGTGTATAATTCTATCCCAGATAATACTAAAGAGTATTATAAGGACAGTGTCCACGTGAATGGTCAGGAGACCCCTGCCATCAGGGACACTGGGGCCAGCATAACTGTGGTGGATGAATCATTTTTCAAGGCAGAGGATGTTGCTAAGGCACCCAAATGCCTCACCAAGTTAGCTGGAGGGCCTGTGCAGATGTGTCCCCAGTTACCAGTTCTCATCCAGTGTAATGATATGGCTGTGAAGATACCTGTCAGTATACAATGTGAAGTGCCAGGAAGAGTTCTGCTGGGAAATGACCTAAAAGCTCTTGGAGTTGTGTCACATACCCCCAGACCTCCTAGTAAAAGGTTACGGGAGCTCACCAAGTCTGCAAGAGAGAAAACCCTGCGAGGTTTATCTCAGGACATGATGACAGAAATCACTCCTCTCCCACTGGAGCAACTTACTGCAGTAACTACCAGATCATGAGCAAAGGGGCAACCCAAGACTCATAGAAAAAAACCTACAGCAAGCACTCCAGTGCTTCCAACAAGGACTTCCCCGAGGTTGTCCAAAGTTACACCTGTAACTCCACCTCTAGCTGAGGCTGAGAGGGAGGTACAACCCTGTTTGGTTGAACTAGACTCTGAAGAAGAGCTAGTAGGAGGCCCAGAACTTATTGGAGACCTGGACCCGGCTGACCATACTGAGCTGCAGTCTTTACTGGCAGAAGGTGGACCCAGCAGGACAGCTTTTCGTAAGGGACAAAGAGAATGTCCAACTCTGGAGGGCCTTCGCTAGCAGGCAGCTTCTCAGGCTGATGGGCAAGAGCCTGGGAAGTATAGGTTACACTGGGAAGATGGCCTCTTCTACAGTGAACCAACCGAATCTGAACCTGGAGCATACCAATGCCTGGTAGTGCCCCAAGAGAACAGACAACAGTTCTTGCAACTAGCCCACGAGATTCCGTTGGCTGGTCACTTGAGTTTCAAGAAGACCAAGGAAAGGCTCTCTCTCTACTTCTATTGGCCAAAAATGGGGGCTGAAGTAGATAGGTATTGCAGGAGCTGCCATACCTGCCAGACTTCTGGTAAGGTTGGTTCCAAGAATGTGGCACCTTTAGTGCCTCTCCCAGTTGTGGGAGTCCCATTTGAGAGGGTAGGGATTGACATTGTTGGTCCCCTTGATCCCCCAACCTCCTCAGGCAACAGGTTTATCCTTGTTGTAGTAGACCATGCTACTAGGTACCCTGAGGCAATTCCTATGAGGACTGTTACAGCTCAGGCTGTGGCTAAGGCCCTCCTTGGTATCTTTACCAGGGTTGGGTTTCCTAAGGAGGTGATCTCTGACAGGGGGACAAATTTTATGTCCAACTACATGAAAGCCATGTGGAAAACCTGCGGAGTTACCTACAAGTTCTCAACCGCCTACCACCCTCAGACAAATGGGTTGGTAGAAAGATTTAACAGAACCATGAAGAGCATGATAGGTGCCTTAGAAGAACCCCTTAAGAAAAAGTGGGACCTTCTACTGCCATGCCTTCTATTTGCTTATAGGGAAGTCCCTCAGGAGGGAGTAGGTTATTCCCCCTTTGAACTTCTCTATGGCCATCCCGTCAGAGGCCCCTTGGCCCTGATTAAGGAGGGGTTGGAGAGTGCTCCTTCCCCCAAGCCAGTCAGAGTGACTGACTATGTGATAGGTCTCCGAAGGAGATGTCACACATGATGGCAGAAGCAAGTGATAACTTGAAAGCTGGCCAAGCTCTGATCAAACATTGGCATGATCAGAAGGCTAACATGGTTGAGTTTACTCAAGACCAGGTAGTTCTAGTTATGCTCCCAACAAGGCAGAGGGCCTTGCAAGACAAATGGATGGGACCCTTCAAGGTTGTGGGAAAACTTGGAGAGGTCAACTATCTGGTGGATCTGGGCAAACCCAGGGAAGCTCCCAGAGTCTTCCACACCAACCGCCTCAAAGCCTATGTCTCTAGACCAGAAGTAGGAGCATTGCTTCCAGCTTCATCGGAAGAGGAGGAGGAGAGTGACGCTCTACCTGACCTCCTGAGAGGCTTACCTTTGGACGAAAAGGTTGAAGGAGTTAATCTCTCTTCAGATCTGACCCCTGAGCAACAAGAGGAGTGCAAAGCTATGTTAAATCAGTTTGCCCCCCTGTTCTCACTTTCACCAGGCTTGACCCCTTGGGGACAGCATGAGATACTCACTGGTGACTGTCTGCCAGTCAAAAGCAGAGGATATAGAATGTCAGAACATGTCAGAACCCACATCAAAGGTGAGTTCAAGAAGATGCTTGATCTTGGGGTAATAGAGCCCTCTACTAGTCCATGGTCTAGCCCAGTGGTGTTAGTACCAAAGGCAGGATCCAAAGAGTTGAGATTCTGTGTGGACTATAGAGCTCTTAATGCAGTCACCAAGACTGATGCCCACCCTTTGCCAAGGACAGATGAGTTGGTGGATAAACTTGGTGCAGCCAAGTACCTCAGCACACTGGACCTTACGTCAGGCTATTGGCAAATAGCCCTGACAGACCATGCCAAGGAGAAAACTGCATTTTCTACCCCAGTTGGCCTATACCAATTCAAGGTTATGCCTTTTGGACTGAAAAATGCACCTGCAACATTCCAAAGGATGGTGAACCAAGTTCTGGCTGGGATGGAGGACTTCTGCATGGCATACTTGGATGACATTGCAGTCTTCAGCCACTCCTGGGAAGAACATGTGACCCACTTAGGACATGTTTTGCAGGCTCTTGAGCAGGCCAATCTGACCTTAAAGGCAAGCAAGTGCCAAATTGGTCAGAGTAAAGTGGTCTACCTTGGACATGAGGTAGGAGGTGGAGAAATAAGGCCTTTGCTCAGCAAGATTGAAGCTGTGCAAAATTGGACAACACCTACTACTCAGACCCAGGTGAGAGCCTTCTTAGGCCTCACTGGGTACTACAGGAATTTCATTGAGAACTATGGGACCATAGCTTCTCCTCTGAATGTGATCTCCTCTCCAAAATTCCCTAAGAAGGTCAAATGGACTGAGGAATGCAATCAGGCCTTTGAAAACCTGAAGAAAGCTCTCTGACAAGCTCCAGTACTCAGAGCTCCTGACTACCACCAAACTTTCATTGTACAAACTGATGCTTCCAATGTAGGTATAGGTGCAGTCCTTAGCCAACTGGATGAGAAGGGTAGGGAACACCCCATTTGCTTCATCAGTAGAAAACTGAAGGATCCTGAAACAAGGTGGGCAACAATCGAAAGAGAATGCTTTGCTATTGTGTGGGCACTGAAGAAGTTTAGGCCATACTTGTATGGTTCTACTTTTGCCATTCAGACTGACCACCAACCCTTGAGATGGTTAATGCAAATGAAAGGGGAAAATCCAAAACTATTGAGATGGTCAATCTGCCTCCAAGGGTTTGATTTCACCATTGAGCACAGGTCAGGGTGTCACCATCAAAATGCTGATGGACTCTCTAGGATGTATGTCATCGACTAGAGGTATGAGGTTCATCCAGGAGCGGATTAAATCCTCCTGTCCCTTAGTCTGGTGGGGGGGGCGAGTGTTAGGAAGAATTCTCTGTTTAGGCTGGATTTCCTAACCCAGTGAGTCCCCCAGCAGCTTTGCTGGATTTTTGGGGTTTATTTTTTTCTCCTGCCAAGAGTGAGACTCTTTTACCCTCACTCTTGGACATGACTTGAGAGTGTTCTCTGTGACTTGCTATGTGCTTATGGGCTAGGGGATAGTTTTCCCCATAGGCCATCATTGGTTTTTGAATGTGTGTTACACAGCACCCTCAGTGCAGTAGCACAGGGGTGTCTTAGAGACCCCCAAGCATAGACTCCACACCCTGGGACTGACTACTGTCTCCCTGGGTCAGTAAAGTTACCATTGACTTTACTAGTCTTAACTTAGGAACTTAACCAGTACAAACCATCTTACTGTGGAAGTACTGGTAGGGGCAATTAGATTGCCCCTGGGTCTGTTGTCGAGGGGGTACTGTCCCGTCCCCCCTCGCCGAGTTCTGGCTGGTGGCAGTGGATACCACGGAAATATTCCACCGGAATATTTCCCAATGGGATTTCCCATTGGTTTTTGATGCACCACTTTTTGGTGCAATGTTAAAGATACCGCCGGTTTATTTAATTAATATAAATTCACCGGTTGGGATTTTTTGCCGGAACTCGCCGCCAAAATGGCGTCTAGGTTCACTTCAGTAACCCTGAACCCGAGTCGAGCCTTTGTTCCACTTTTGGCGGGCTTCTGCACAGAAGCCCTCCAAAGTGGTGCCATTCTGTCTGGGTACCACAGGGGGCGTGGGAGGGGGTTTAGGCACCCTGGACCGAGTTGCCTTGCCAACTCAGGTCGCACTCTAGTGTGATTGGCCCAAGTGGTGAGCCACCCCGCTCACCACTTAGCATGTTTGAGTGACAGCTAGGCTGTATGAATGGGGGTTTGCTGCATAAAAGCAGGGTTTTTGGGACTGGTTCTTCAGAAGTCGCCACAGGACCTAAGAAGCCGAAAAGGGAGAAGCGGAGCCGACCTGCCAAGACGACACCACCGGTGAAGCCCTGCAGAATCGCCTCACCACTTTTCCCGACGACAGAGGAGATCTCCCGCCGGAGAGTCTTCTTCCCTTAACTGGTGGGGACAACCAGTTGCTGCCTTCTTTTCGCCGTCCCGAAGCATCTCGTGGCCGCCTTGCCTGTGCCAAGCACCCCGGCCAGCGGGCTACCACTTTTTACCTCAACCGCGAAAGAGGGGTAAAAATCCTTTGTGACCGGAGAACTCCACGGCTGGCCTCATCCCTGGTAGTGCAACGACCTGCAGCCTTCCTCCCCGTCGAGATCACCTCTTCCTCGGGACGACGCCGTGACTTGCACCCACTACCAGGAACGACTACCACCGCTGGAGGAATCTTTCCACTTTTAAAGGTACTGTGTTCCGCCCGGCCTCCCTTGCCACCGATTGTACAGGGTAGATTTAGCCCTCGGCTCTCAAACCTGGGTAGGTCTGGGACACCCTAACTAAACTTTTCAGAACCATAGTAAAACCGTTTTCTACTCACCTGCAAAGACTTGTGACGTTGTGTGATCTTGGGCACATTTTCGCCTGGCTCCCTCTAATGCGGGCCCCGAACTAATTCTCCTTGTTCCACTATTGACTGTCTTTGCTAACCTTATGTGAAAAGTGTTTTACCTTACTGCTCTCTTTATTTTTGCCTTTTTCCCTCCCTTTTGGTAATACTTGTTGGAGTACCATCTAACGTTAAGCGCTCACCTCTGGTTGGAAATAAGTGGTGTTAACTTAGAATTGTCCAACAAACGAGTAGGGATGTACATATGAGTAATAGTAACTGTGTTTGACTTTCTTATCTTTTCTAATGTGCTAGTGTAATTTATGAGTGTACCTTTAATAAATAAGTTTATACTTTTACACCTAGCTCTGGTCAGTGTTTGCTTGTGCTAGTGTACCTCTGTACCTATTATGTATCCTCTGTATACTGCCTAACTCTTCTTGAGGGAAGTCTGACTGCTCAGCCACAGCTACCACAGTGAATCTGTGTGGTACAGACTGCTACCAAGTGGGTTTACTGCCAACACCTGTAGACTTAAATCTTTTGCAGTGGTCCCAGAGGGAACTGCACAGGTTTCTGCCTAACATCTGCCCTGAGACGTCAACATAAAAGGCTCTCCACATCCAATAAAATACTTCTAAAAACACTCTCCTTGACTCATAAAGCCTTGAAAAATGCGGCCCCTAGTTACCTTACAGACAAACTTCAGAGAAGAACCTCTCTCAGACCAACTAGAAGTGGGAACACCAATTGCCTAAATATCCCCAAATACAAACTTACTACCATCGGGGGTAATGGCTTCACTGTTAAGGCCCCAAAAACTGAATTCACTGCCCCAGGAGTTGAGGGCTGACGAACCATATCCACTCTTCAGGAAAATTTAATAAAACGCATCACTGCCACCAATCCTTAGCCTCCCATCACCCTCTCCCCTGAAGACACTATCCTGCAATTAAGAAAACAGTATATCTTGCTATATTCTTTCTTTATGTAAATATTGTAGCTTATATAAGCTTAACTGTAACCATATAAGCTTTATATCATTAGTGCATGTACCTCTGCTTCAGTCCTATTGTTCATATTGTATATATCCAGTATTCATGCAAAAATTGTTCATCTTGCTATATGTAAATTCTGTAACCTGTGTATACGTAACTATGTAAGCCGTGCATTTCCTTGTCATTGCGCCCTTTTACTTACGAGTCTGTTGCGCTTAACAAATGAATAAACAAACAAACAAACAAACTTTTTCTCCTTATTTATGTTGTGTTATTCATTATGAGATGATTTTTTCTTCTTTTTCTTCTCCTTTGGACTCAATCTTGTGACCAGGTTTGTAATTTTATGAAGCTTGTTTATTTCTAATTGTACTGCAAACTTTATTGGTGAAAATAAAAATGATAAAATATAAAAAAAAAACAATGTGAGTCAGACAGAATAGAAGCTGAGGTGTCCTTATCCCAAACAGGTTTGGTTAACTGCCTCCAGGTAAAGGGGTGGGGGCAGCAACCAGTATTCCCCAAATCCACCCATTGTTAGTTGTAACATTTTCCTTACAGATTCCCAAACTTCAACACGAAAAATTGCCCAAGATCACACAGTGTCTGAGTTCAATATTAAGAAAATGACCACCAGGCTGGCAAATAACGCACACTTTCTTTGCACCCTGGAGTAGAAAGAAGGCCGGATTTATGCACCAGTTGGGGTGCGGGGTCAGTGTAAATTATCAGCTCTGGTGGACACTGGAACCCAAGCCACCCTCCTGTCCAATAATACTTTTGATCAGCTAAACTCAGTATGGGGGGAGGGTCACCAAATTCCCCTCACACCACTTCCCGGACTACTCCAAAATGTTGACAAGAATGACATTTCCATCGAAAATACAGAGGATCTGGAAATAAAACATCAAATAAAACATCTGCTAATATTTGTGACTCCAGAGGGAACACCTTGTTTACTGGGGAACAATCTCATGAGTAGGTTATCAGCTCTGATCAACTGTTTAAACCAGGTTATCTGGGCACACACTAACCCGCCTATAAAATAAAAAATGAGTACCAATTATGTAAGCATGAATGGTTTCTGCCATTTAATTGACAAATGCTCTGAGAAAGTAGAATTCCATTTCAAGAATAACCAAGTCCCAGGCATCACTGTCATCTTTGTAGGAGAAAATATTGGTGATGGGAACCCTTCTCCATTCTTGAAAATCAACTGTCCTCCCAGTTTTAAGTAGCAATCCACACTACAAGGAAACACCCTGAAATTTTACACCAGTGCAAAATCAAAAGAAACATTGAGTCCCGTGAAACCATACAATGAAGAACCTGCTCAAAGTCTGACAGACATTCAAAAAAGGGCGAAAAGTGGTTTTTCCCATGCAGATAAAACAGGGGGAGGAGCCTCTGCTTGACAGAGTATGCCTGAATAATGGAAGGAGCTTCATCAGCAAAGGATTATTCAGAAAACTCCTAAAAGATCAGACCATTCCCACATTTAAAATGATTGACAAATGGGAAGCCGGTCTGGAAACTCCAAACATCTCCTGCCTAGCAGGTGTATGCTAAACATTTCCATTGGCACCAAAAGCATAGAGCATAAGTGTTGGGTTGTGAGAGATGTCCCTTACACCTTTTATCTAGGCAGTGACATTCTCAACTGATTCGCAATCAATTTGGACCTAATTAATAATATAGCCTGGTCCCGACATGGGGGATAACGCCATGAGCTTTGACAACACTGAAAAGGCATTCCAGTCCGCTCAATTGCTGCCTTATGCTGCCTTATGCCATTGAAGTTCAAGCGCGAGAATAGGTTACCATCCCTGGACAGGTGCAACAATTTACTATTCCCCTCAAAATTAAACGAGGACAGAACCTCAAACATCAGGATGCCTATATCAATTTTAGTTCACATCTCCTACAAAAAGGTTTGCATTTAAATCCGACACATCTAGTAGACTTAGAACATGAAATGATTTGAATATTTGGTGGGTAACAGCGACCCTCGATGTATCACTTTGTCTACAGACACTTTTATTGGAATGGCGGTTGATGCCCAACATTACTGTATTGATTTAGGTAATGAAATCATGGGACCAATGCCAAAAGACTGTTTCGATACCTGCAACGGTATTCCTCCAGAAAAGATTTCTATTAGGCAAGGGGGGAATTTCTTGTTGTACTCTTCCTGCATCTACGGGGTGGAAGAGGTGTCCTGTGACATCAGGTGGGAGGAGGTACTATTCAGAGTCAGGAACCACTACCTCAAATCCCTGCAACCTCCTGTTCAGATCAATACCATCAAAAGAGATCTCTCCACCAAACTAGCGTATACCACTGAAATTCCCAAGCCTGAGGTGTTTCCAGGTTTCAAGCAGATGGTTGAGGAAAGGATCATTATCGCTGATGCCTGTGAGACTGAGGATCAAAGACAAAGGCTGAAAGAGTTCTTCCTGGAATTTCAAGATATCTTTTCAGTGGACTCATACGACTATGAAGGCACATCTATTCATTCAACCGCCATACCCACAGACCCCGAGATATCTCCAGTATTTGTAAAACAATACCATTTACCTCTCGCGTCCAAGGGTTCACTCATGGACATTTTTAATAACTTAGAATCCCGTGGGATAATTTGTCCCATCCACAGTACCTTCAACAATCCGGTACTGGGGATACTCGAACCAAACGGCCAATGGAGACTATGTGCAGGCCTGAGGGAGTTGAACAAACGGGTGCACATGTCAAGATGGCCATTTGCCTACATCAATCAGGGGCTAGCACAGATCCAAGGATCAAAGATGTACACTAACATTGACCTGGCCAACAGCTACTGGACAGTACCCATGAGTAGGGAAAATCAGCAGAAGCTTGCCTTTACCTTTAGGGCGCAGCAATATATGTGGACCCCTTTGGATACATAAACTCTGCCAATCAATTCAACATCTTTCTACATAAGGCCATGCCCGACTTGGGCAAAAGGGGAAACCTGGCCTACGTAGATGATAATAATAATAATAATTTTGCATTTATATAGCGCTACGAACCCTCAGGTATCTGAGCACTGCTTATTATTACCCATGGTGTGTGGTGCTCATTTATCGACCTTGGAAGGATGAAAGGCTGAGTTTGGCCCTGCCGGGATTCGAACCTGCGTTAGCAAGCTACACACTGGATGTCAAAGCGAGCGCTCTACTCGCTGTGCCACTTGACCGGCATGATGTCTGGATCAAGCGCTTAACTGTGGAGGAACATATAGCAGAAATCCGCTATGTTCTGACCCAGTTGCAGAAATCTGGAGGAAATCTCTCCTTTCAGAAGGCACTGTGGTGTAAAACCCGAATGGACTTCTTAGGGCACAATATCACCACTGAAGGTCTTAATCCCCAGGTCAAGAAGGTTAAAGCTTTAATTACGTTAAAAGACAGTACTACTCTGCAAGAATGAGGAAGCTTCGCTGGACTCACACTAATTATAGTTGAAATGTCATTGAAGACTATGCAGAGGTCACTCGATCTGTATTTCATTTATAAAAGGCCAAAGTCAAATGGGATGGGTTCCAGAACAAGCTGAGGCAGTTAAACAGCTGAGAAGAAGCCTTTTCCAGGCTCCTTGTTTGGCTTACCCCATAAAGAACAAGGAGTTCTTCTTGGAGACTGTGTTCTCAGATACTTGCCTAACAGCGGTGTTGTATCAAAAGCATGACAAGATCAACAAGTCATCTCGTACATGAGAAAAACTTTGTCCGCTGTGGATGAAAAATTCAATGACTGTGAGAAGGCACATAGTGTGGGCATTGAAAAATTAGCACCCATACATCCAGGGGGAGAACATCATTGTCGAGACTCCTCACCATCCCTTGACAGAATTTGTGCAGGGAATGTTAGTAATTGCAAAATACCTTCCTGGATTCTGTCCATGCAAAGCTTTCCTGTGGATGTCAGATACAGCAAAAACAAGAAGAGTCCCTAGCGCAAGGGTTGGCAGACTTGCATGATTGTGCTCAACAAAACTATCTCGAGGACAAAAGTCTAATGACCAACAACAACATGGAGGCGTACTTAACTTCCTCACACAAGATCTATGAAGAAGATCCATGTCAGGGGATACCCATGGTTTATGTGGATGGGTGCTCCTACTATGTTGAAAACGATGGGGAAAAAGAATTAGTGACTGGCATTGTGAATGCCTGGGTATACGATACCACAGAACCCTCTACTGGTTACCAAATAGGACCTTGAAGTAGTCAGGTTGCGGAGTTGATCATAATCACTGACTCTGATTATGTCAGGAATGAGGCAGAAGAGCATTAAAAGAAGAATGAAGGCATGCTTTGTGCCAACAATAAACCATTAAAGCATGCCAAACTGATCCAGTCATTTGATAATCTGGTGACCTCCAATGTGATGACCATCTATTGGAAGAAGATAAGAGGTCATTCAAAAATAGAGGGGTCAGATAAGACTGGAAATGACCTGGCTGACCAGCTGGCTAAAACCTGAGCTCTGCAGGGGGGTTTCATAGAAACGGAATCCCTGCTGGGTGAAATCCAAGTTGCTGCTGTCAACAGGTCACAAATCCATGCCAACAGTGAACACTCAACTGCCCAGTGGAGTAAAGATACCACCAACGCAGATTTGATCACTACATAGAATAAGTACCTGATCATTAAGAAATGTTATCGACATATTGAAGACCACGTGTGTTTCCCTCTAACAGAGTTGGATCCTGCCAGTAAAGAGGATCTCTGGATGTTGATGAAGTTCTTCAAGGTCTTCCGGATAGAAAATGGTTTGTTGTTAAGGAGAGCCCTATCTGGCTGTGACCAGTGGGTGGTACCTACCTCATTCTGGAACCTGATTTTGAACCAAGCCCATGACGCGGCCAGTGCCAGTCATAGGTGGTTTCATACGAGATTGGAAATCTTGCGCCAGGTTGCCTACTGGCCAGACATGGACCAGGACCTTGACATTTACCTAAAGGGTTGTGTTGTGTGTGCTCAATTCCCACCCAGTTCACTCACACGTTGGTAAGATTTGCAAGTCGATTTCATCGGGACAGGGATTGGCTCCTATAGAGGAAACAAGAACATGTTGACTGTAACATGCTTGTTCACAAAGTGGATAGAGTGTCTTCCAGCCGGCCCCGAATTGTAAGGCGGAAACATCTGCCGCACTAATGATCAACCACATCTTCTCCCGTTTCGGCCTCCCACAAAGGATTGAGTCAGATCGAAGAAGTAATTTTACAGTGAGGTAATGGCAAAGATGTGGGAGATTCTAGAGTGAAAAGAAAACTCCACATTGCATAACACCCAGCCTCAAGTGGGGGCGGTGCAGGGTGGGGGGGGTTGAGAGATACAACAAAAGAATTGTGAGCATCTTAAAGAAGTTTGTGGCAGACTCTGGACCCAGTTGGGACATCTGATTACTGCTTGTCCTGGTGGCCATTAGGTATACACCATCTTCTGCAACTAAAATGTCTACATTTGACCTTATGACCAGATGAAAAATTGTGTTACCTCAATATCTGCTCTACAGAACTCAGGAGAAGACACTGATAAATGCATCCACCACTCACGAGTACATTGCAAACTTAAGGAAGCACCTTCAGCACAAATAAGAAGAGTCGGCTGAAGGGATGAAAACATATTATGATCAAAAGATCACCAAGAAGGAGTATGAGGTAGGGGACAAGGTTTACCTGTACAATTTACAAAGGAATCAGACCAAGGAACGGAAATCTCTTCCGTCTTGGCATGGTGCCTTTGAAATTGTAGATAAAATATCACCTGTTGCCAACAAGATCCGCATTCCAAAATGAGAACTGATAGAAGAAAAATGGGTCCACATCAATCAGTTGAAAAGCTGTCATACCCAACAAGCTTTATGACTGATTGAGAAGCTAAATGAAAGTCGAGTAGAGGAACCATCTGAGGAGTGAAAGGAAAGGGTGAAAACCCTTGAAGGAGATTTATAACAGGTGGTAGGTTAATCAAATATTCTTTGGAAATGTCAAAGAAAAAATGTTATGTTGATATCCTGAAATCTGTCTATTTCTGTGTTATGTTTCTTTTCTCTCAAAAGCAATAGACCACACTACAGGTCTGCTTGCAGGGGCCATAGTGCCCGGCAGGTCTGACCCTGCCAGGCGGTTTGGCCCTGCTAGGCAGAGTCATAACAGAAGCACCAGCACTGTTAGCAATGGTGCTTCTGTCTCCCCACTCCCCCACGGGAATGGGAAGTAACCAAATCTGCCACCTGGCTTCCATCTCCACCAGGACTTGTAATGCCCCAGTGGCACGGATGAAGTCAGGCAGCAGATTCAGTGTTTCCAGGTCTTCGGCATCCCACTGATTACACCGGCGGGTTACCGCCGACCTCAGAATGAGGCCCCAAGTCTATCTTCCGGGGAAATATGTTGTGTAAAAAGTATTGAACCTTGCTTTTCTCACTATTGCTAGATAATTAACTTCCTTCACATCCAGCCTGGGGGCAAGAGGGGAGTGTGGTAAGGAACCCAAGGCCCCCGGGAAGAAGGAAGGAAAGGGGGTTCTGTGCTACACCCCCAATCCAAAGACAGAGGTGAAGGCCATAGTGCTCACTCCCTAAGGAAGGAGAAGGAAAGGTTTCTATTCCAACCCAACCAGAAAGACGGAAGAGGAGGCCGGAGTGTTCACTCCCTAAGGAAGGACATTGAGCCGGACAGGCTCCAACCAAGAGGAAAAATATAAAAAGGAAAAAAAGGTGGGACTTCAAAAGAAAAGCCCCCTCTTCAACTCTGCCCTGCTCTTCCCCATGAGAGAATCATGGAAGAACCAGGAGGGGGTGACATGTGTGGTTGAATCAAAGTTCCAAACAAACGTAACTGAAATGCCCACTGGAAAAATTACCTGCCAGCCTTCAAAAACCTTCACACTGAAAATGGGCCTATTAAGGCCGACTGTGTGGGTTTCTGAAAATAACACAAGGAAGAGCTATGTGAATGGCCAAGCACTGGAAATGGAAAGGCCTATTTTTCATTACAAAGGGAAAATTCACACTGAAAAGCAGCATTTTTCAGTGAAACTGCCACCAATCAAAAGACAGAGGACTACGACAACTCAGACCCACTTTTCAGCACAAAAATGAACAGCAGTTAATGAAACGTATATGTCATGAATTACTAATATAAACAGCCCTATACTTTCAGCTGTCTTAAAAACCAATGCTGTGTGCAAAGAAATAAGAAATCCACCAATTCAAAAGCAAAGTGAACCATGATCAGTAGAATACACAGTATTTTAAAGATTGAAGACTGATGTTTGAAAATGTAATGCATAAGTTAATTTCAGGACAATCTTTGGGTCTCTGGGCAGAATGATCAATTGGCTTCCCCCATTGCAACCATGTTGGCTTCTGGATCTGGAAAAGGAAATCCTTTGAAGCTCATGTATACCAGTTATTTGCAACTGCAATAAAATGACTAGCAGCCCCGGGTGGAGAAAAATACAAGAAAATAGAAGGTTTTAAGATCAAAATTGTGATCAACTTCAGATAACAGGACCAAGTGCCAGATGTCAATATGACCTAACGTCATTACAGGGCAGAGGCTAACAGTCTGCTGCCTGATAAGGATATCCTCAACCCATCAACGTTTAAGAACAAAAAGACTAATGGATATGACCCTGGCCTTAAAAAAGATTCTGCCCAGGAGGCTCTTGTCATATGCTTGCAAGAAAATGAGAGCTGCTATGTGAAACTAAATATTATATATGTCAATGATGTGGCCATAGAATTACACTGGACATGTGATTTTATTCAGGAATTAATGAACGGTTATAGTTACAGACTTGTGGAATATGTCATTTTAAAGCTAATTTCAAGGTAGTTCTGTGAGGGCTATTCACATAACAGTTGGCATTTCAGAACTCTGGTACCTAGCCAAAAAGTAATCACTGCTTCCCAGAAAGTGGGAAGAAGCTGAAACTTGGGACTATAGTTTGCTAAATGTATCACATAACTGGTGCTAAAGTTTGTACATAATCACCACTAACATCTTCATGTAATTGAGAAATAACCCACCAATTGTGCAGACAAAATGGCGCAAACATGAGAGATGTCTAGACAGATGTTTCACGATGAGAGGATCATAAAGATATATACATTATGATGATTATTTTTAAAATAAAAATCGTTACCATGCAGGGACCAGTAAGGTGAGATTTTGCAAAGTAACATATAAAGAAATGTCACTCTAGACAGTGGATTTGTCTCCTTCCTTCTTTATTTCCATAATGTAAATGTCACCAGACCCATAACCTATTGATAGTCAGGGGGTGGAGAGAGAAGGGTAACTGCCCAGTCCTGGTTGCGAGATCATAAATTGACACCTCCTTAGATTGTTAGGTTTGCGAGTGGTAAATAAAGTGGATGCACTGTGAAGCGGGGGAGAGCTGCAAAAAGATAAGCAAGGACAGCCGCCAAAGATTACCAAAGGATATCTGCAAAAACTTTATCTGGGTGGACATATTGCTGGGGAGACTGCAAAACAGAGGCTGTGAGACTTCACTGGAACCATAGAGGGAGGATTGCTGTGGACCATTGACTGAAGTGCTGGCCAGAACCCTGTTTTTTTCCTAAGAGCGAAGCCCTGCTGAGTACATGAGTGCCAGCCCAGAGATTGTCCAACAAAAAGTCTGCATGGGGATCTATTTAATTAACGCATTCCCTTCCATAGTGAGTTCCCTTCCATTAGTGGGTGGGGGAGGGGTAAAATTGTGTAGACTCTTAGCGAAGGTCTAAAGACATGGGTAGACACCAGATGTAAGTGTGAAATGGTAAATCGGGAATTGACCACAGAGGACATCCAGGAATTACACATAGACAAGGGAACTGACCATCAGATAATTCTGCTTAACATATATATTTTTCTATGTCCAGCTGTGGGAATAGTGTAATCAAACTGATCAGGAGCAGAATCGATTTGTCCAAAATGTCCTCCAATCGTAAGTCATTATGCTTTTAGCAGAGGATTTCAACCTACAATTCGGACCCCTAAGATCATTAGATGGCACATTGAATGAAAAATATGGTGGCTAGGATATCACTATGCTGTTGAAGGATTATCCGAAAAGGGTCCATAAACTAGTGCTTGAAACTGCACAGATTCTTAATAATTTAGAACTCTGTTCTTGTAATGGTAGAACAAGGAGTGACCAACCAGCTAAGCCAACCTTTGTAAGTGGTGGCAAAAGTTCTCACATTGATTCTATTCCGTTCTGAATCAAAGATTAGACTTCAGTCAAAGATGTGATGGTCAGGGATAGGAATGACAGGGACCTTTGACCACTTTGCCTCTAGTTACTGTTAGAAAGAGGGTACTATGGCCTGCCCCAGATACATGTAAGAATTCCAATACTAATATCTCAGGCAATGCAAGATCTAAAATGAAATGGCTATTTCTAGTAGAGAAAAACATAGTACCAACCATGTATAATAAAATCCTGCCCCTGTTGGAAATAATGCTAACAGGTAAGCTGAAGAACTCAAAGGTAATGATGATATTTGAGGAAATCATTGAGCAAATCGTACCACATGTCGCAGAACCCAGGAAACAGGTGCACAATTCATCTATTCACCATAGCAGCTGGTATGACAGTGAATGCAAGGAGGTAAAAAAAAGCCTGTCATTAGAGAATCGAAAAATGTTAATAGCCGAGATAAGACTATTCTACAGTGACTGAGGGCTTTTTATAAGGCCCTGATTTTTTTTTTAAAAGAGTTACTTTGTAAAAAGTTAATAGTATGGTCTTCTGGAAGCAGTCATCAACAAAGATAGTACAGATTTTTGGAGGCAGGTAATTTGTGCAGGTAAAGATGACAAAGCAACTACACAGGGAAACATACTTGAGAATGTTTGGCTGTGCCATTTTGTCAATCTGTATTCTGATTCCATGGGGCTTCAGCCCATAAGAACGCCTGTTTACGTGTAGATATTCACTCTGCCCAACCCGTATTAACACTTACACTGTCAGAGATCATGGAGGCGGATACCCCACAAAAATGGGGGAAGTCCCAGGTCCAGATATGGCACCAGTACAAATATTGAAGAGGGAATTTCTGGGCACCAATTGTCTGGCTTTTATTCAACACAGTCTTGGAGTTCAGTACTATACCATGCTCTTGGTGAACAGAGTTATTGTGCCCTTATGCAAGAAGGGAGGCCAGGAGGACCCTGCAAATTATAGACCGATCTTTCTACTTGATGCTGTTGGAAAGAATTACCCATGTTCATTATTGTTCCACCTAGATGATTGGGCACAAGGAGAAAATATCATCATAGATCTCCAGGCCGGGTTCAATGGTTAATCAATCTTTTAGGCTCTTTTTACTACAACATCAATATGTTTCCCTTAAAAAGATGAATTTCTACACCATGTTCATTGATTTGAAAAGCACATTTCATGGGGTCGTAGCTCCAAGTTGTGGCAAGCATTATTAGGACAGGGATCCCAAGACATTTGCGTGAAGCCATTATCTCTATATACAAAGCAGAACATCTGTTAGTTTGTTCCTTATACAATTCCACACCATTCCACCAATCTGCAACACATTTTTCATAGTCACCTGTTAGGACATAACTGGCTACATGACCTTTGGACACCCCACCCCCTTTGAAGTTGTTGTAGATTTTGAATTAGATCCAAGGGCTGCATCTGATATAATGAATTGCAGCAATCAAGGCAGCTCATAGCAAGTGAAGCAACCACCGGGCCATGAAAATGCTTATGGAGGAAGGGAAGGAGCATCTGCAGTATTTTCAGCTGGAAAGATATCCTGCATGACAGGTGGCTCCAATTTGAGACCCCATAGAGAGGGAGGATGACAACTTAACTCCCAGATCCCTGACAACAGACCCAGGTGTAAGAAGAGGTCCAAGTGTGCAAGGCCAGAAAGCAAATCACATCAACCAATAAGCAACTCAGAACAGAGACCTACAGGATAATTGATTTTCAACAATTGAGGAGAGTGTTATCATGTCTGTCTACAGAACCTGTGCAGACTATGGGTACTTTTTGCTAGTGAATTTATATAACTCAAATACAGCTAGCATATGCTGGAATCAATCAGGTGATTTATCTGCTCCTATTAAAATTTGCTGAGGGGTGAGGCAAGGCCCCTGTATTTTTAAATGGTCGCGCATGCGCATACCAGCTGTTTGTGTTGCTCCAGTCTACGGACTGAATATGTAGCGAGTCTGTGCACAGCCAGATGCATGGAATTATTGCGTGGATACCTCAATTTAATCACATATGGGTCCACCAAGCCAAAGATTTGACAGCTCCTTTTCATGCAGGTGCACTATTGGTGTACATTTATGCACCATTTCTAATCTCTTCTTATTAATAAGGCGTTGACGCTATTCTGGCTGCTACCAATGTCTAACTGTTTCTTCCCATGGAAGCATATGCCCATGGATGCATGTACATTTAGTGGGTTTCCTGATGAAGACGTTGGGCCTCATTACAGGTCAGGCGTTCCGGAAATAACGGTGGCTGTAAACCCGCTGCGACCGTTGTTTCCGGACCGCCTGATCCCGACT
Source organism: Ambystoma mexicanum (assembly GCF_040938575.1). Lineage (NCBI taxonomy): Eukaryota > Metazoa > Chordata > Amphibia > Caudata > Ambystomatidae > Ambystoma > Ambystoma mexicanum. The sequence goes on from NC_090928.1 coordinate 865,850,488, forward strand.
CCTGCAGGCGGGAGGTGATGTTCCCGCCAGGTGTTTCCATGATCCCCATTCCCATCGAGTCCCACAGGACTCAATGGGAATGGGGAGTAACTCCATTCCGCCTCCGTGATTCCCGGAAAACCGGGGTTGTAATGCCCCGGTAAATCCGGGAATCACGGAGGCGGAATGGTAATACGAGTCCGGCGGTAACCAGGTGGTTTTACCGCCACGGTTACCGCCGGACTCGTAATGAGGCCCGTTGACTTAATCATCTCTATACATCGAAACCAGTCGAGAAGAAAAGTTGGAGATGTGATCAGTTGGACTATATTGATTCGATCCACCCCATCAGTAGACCACATGTTGCATAATTATTGTGATCTCAAACATTGAATGTATACGAAATAGGGTGGTTTGTGGTGACAACCAGGGTGTCCCACTATATAGTGCCCTACTATTCTGGTATTCATTTTAACGGCTTGTGGATGAATGTTTGGCACTGAATGTGGATGAATGAATGAATAGTTCACTGTAAATGGAGTAAAATGGTATGGCTCTTATGGTTGTTTTGTATCTCTATGTTTTCCTGCAACGCAAATGAAATTCAAAGTGTAGACTAATATACGATTGATTAATTTTGTATAAACTATGTATCATGTTAAATACATTTTGATAATTTATTAAGAAATGACGTCCTCTTTTTCAGTATTCTCCGTGTCTTTACCCCATCACTCTTCTGCATATATATAAATCGTCTAATCACTAAACTGGAGGGGATAGAATCGGATGCACTCACTGGGCCAGGTTAAGATCCTGTTGGTCTTATTTGCTGACAACTCTTTTCTGGTTTCACTAACTCCAACTTGTTTACGAAAGAAAGTGGTTACTTTTTATGAGGGATGCAGTCAAAATTGGGCTGACAATACATTTTGAAAAAACAAAGTGAATGTTTTGTCCCCATCACATAAGAAACCGAATCCAGAACTATATATAAATGTTGACAGTCATAGCATCGACCAGATTGCAAGTTTTGAGTACTTGGGCTTATGGTTTAGGAACAGCTGGTTGGTTAGCACAGCTCGAGAAACCTTGGAAAGACATAGTAATGCTGTCCTGAAACACTCTTATTAACATGACAATGGGGCACTAACTCCAGCATTGCAAAAATATAATATGAAGACCAGGGCATCAGCAATATTTGCTCCAGAAATATGGGGCTAGTCCTCTGTCTATCCTGACCACACCGCCATGAAAGACTACTTTAGAAACCTCCATTTATGCAACATTACTCCCTCAGATAAGGCTCACCTGGAAGACATAACAAGGTGGAAGTGGAGACTGTAATAAAAGACCGTCCTTGACACAAATCTCTGGGACACAATATGTTCCCGGCAGGGTTCTACCAGAAATGCAGCCAGAAACGAAGCCCTAGATTTAGATTAGCAAAACCCTTCAATTCTATAGGATGCAGGGGAGCTTGGGGGGGGGGGTAAATAGTGACACACACAATGAGGGAGGAAAAAGTGGTGGTATTCGGGAAGCCCAAAAAGGATCTGACGGCATGTAGCTCATATCGCCCAATGGCCCGTCTGAACTTGAATGCTAAGATCTACACAAGGGGTACTAGCAGCCAGATTAGCACCCCTCCTCTCGGAGCTGATAGATATGGACCAATCGGGTTTTATAAAGGGTCAACATACCTGGGATAACACTAGACGTGTTGCACACCTGATGGAGAAGGTGGGGAAAAGATGGGAACAGGCACTACTACTAGCCCTCGATGTCAAAAAGGCTTTTGACCGGATGGAATGGTCATTCTTACTAGAAGCAATGCACAAGATGGGATTGGGCCCAAATTTTATACGGAAAGTAGAGGCTGATTATACAGACCCCTCAATGAGACTCTCAATTAATTCCTGTCTATCAGATAAGATCCCCATTACACGGAGCACAACACAGGGTAGCCTGCTGTCACCACTTTTGAATGCTATATACATAGAGCCACTTTTGGCATCAATTAGAAGAAACCCATCGATCCACGGAATAAGGTTTGGGGGGGACATAAAGTCATGGCCTTCACAGATGACATGTTACTGACTCTGACGGACCATAACAGGTCAATCCCGGCCCTGATTCAGGGAGAGAAGGTCTCTGAGCTAACGATTAATCAGACTAAGTCGTAGCTCTTGTGGATTGGTATCCTGGGTGTCTAACCCCAGGATCAGGAATCAGCAGTGCCATTCAACTTGGCAAAGGGATCCATTGCCTACTTAGGTATGAAATAGATGGCGTTGTTCTCTGGACTATACGAGACAAACTTCCCGGTGCTCCTACCTTAAATCAAGGCGGACCTTAGTGTATGGACCCCCTTACGAATCTCCTGGCTTGGGAGGATCGCCATGATCAAAATGATCGTACTACCAAGATTGCTATACTCCTTTCAGGTGCTCCCCATTGCAGTGCCAACGACGTTCTTTAAATCACTCAATAGAATCAAATCACAATTTATATGGCGAAATAAGAGACCAAGATTAGCTATGGAAACCATGACGGCTCCCAAGCAGTGAGGTGGACTTGGACTTCCGAATTTTATAAAACATTATGAGGTGGCCCAACTTAAGGTATTAAGGGAATGGTTCTCAGTTGAGAAGACTAGGCAATGGGCAAGAATGGATCACGCAGTGGTAACCACTGTACTTGCAGGGCTCTTAGGGCTACAAAAGCAGGACCAACCTCATGGCATCAGACAGAGTCAGATACTAACGATAATGTGTAAGATATGGGATCGACTACTAAGGAAATGTCATCTATCGACGCGTCCATCTCCATTTACCCTTCTCTTTGATGTCCTGCAATTCTTCCCCAGAACAAAGAAGAAACCTTCCATGGCTGGAGGGCAAAAGGCTGTGTGAAAGTGGGGTACATGGTGCAGCGAGGGGAAGTCATGTCATATGAGAAGAGTAAGACTTACCTGGCCCTGACAGAAAGGGACAGGTTTGAATACTACCAACTGCAAAATTGCCTGAAACAGCCAGAATTCAAAACAGCGACTTCTAGGATTCTCACACCATTCAGGAAATGTATAACGACACACTGTGGTGACAATCATTTAGTGTCATACCTGTATTCAGCCCATGTGGGGAAGGCCAGGACGCTACCAGTGCCATGATGCCTTTGGGCGACCGTGCGCTTTATAAGAAAAGATAACATAACATAACTACATGGCCATACATGCAGAGATGGAAAAAGACACAGGGGGCCTCATTACAAGTTTGGAGGCAGCCATGTCCTTAATAAGGGCATGGCTGCCTCCAAACTCGGGTCGGGTCCGTGGTCCCTGAATGGGGAAATACCGAGCCATTCCGACTTTGGAGGGCCCGGTATTTCCCCATTCAGGGAACCCAGACCCGGACCATCCCCATTCCCATTTGAGCCCCCATAGGGCTTAATGGGAATAGGGAGCATGCTAACAATGGGCCCGTTAATGACGGACCCGTTGTTAGCATGCTTGTCCCCTCACGGGACCCTCAAAGGACGTCTGGTAAAACCAGACGTCCAGAGTGGGTCCCTCGTAATAGGGCGGTATGGGGTTAACGGCTCTGGCACCTTTACCGGCACTGTTAACCCCTTACCGCCCTCCTCGTAATGAGGCCCAGGGAGAGGAAATACCAGGGACCCACTGGGAACACCTGTGGGGCAATATTGCTAAGCTCACGAGATCTATACAAATCAGGGAGGGCTGGTACAAGGTCATGTTTCAGTGGCGCTACACACCAGAAAGGTTACATTGCATATATCCGGGCACAACTCAAGAGTGCTGGAGGGGGTGCTTGGGGAAGGGGGATTGGAGACTTGTTTGGTGGGAATGTCCAGATTTTGTATTTGTTTTCACATTCAGATGGCCAGCTCATGACAGCGGTGTTGATGCAGAAAAGCACTATGGGCCATAAGCCATTGGCCTATTATAGCAGCACATTTGGATGCAGTGATGAAAGTGCATTTCACGTGCGAACAAGCTTTGGCAGCTGCCGCTTTTGCGATAGAGAAAAGTTCTACAATCATAATGGGGTGTTCAGTAACGTTGTATGTGGAACATTCTTTGTTGCCCATTCTAGAAAGGTCAAAATGTACCCTGACTACACAAAGGTCACTGGCATATGAAATCAACATTTCTAAACCCCATATTCATGAGGTTAGATGCAAAACGTTGAATCCTGCCATGTGTACTAGAGAGGACCTGACAGTGCACAACTGTGCCACATAGAAGGTGGATAAGGATGACACTCCCAAAGCAAGGGACTGTACATTGACAAAGGGTGAGGTACTCTTCGTTGATGGGTCATCCACAATTGATCAGGAGGGTGGGCAGAGATGGACAGGGGCATCTGTGGTGTGACTTGAGGAAGGGAGTACAAGACGGTGGTCTTGAAAAGGTTGCCTATGCATTATTCTGCACAAGCGGCAGAACTTGTGGCACTCATCAAAGCACTCATCGAAGCACTGAGATTGTCACAAGGGTGCCATGTCATAATATATTCTGACTCGGCATATGTTACAACAATGGTACACGCTGGTCTATCCCGCTGGAAGAGGAGGGGGTTTCGGAGGGTGGGTGGATCCCCAGTGCAGCATGCAGCACTGTTAGAACTGCGGATAGAAGCGCTATCACACCCATCTGTAGTGGCAGTCATCAATTGCGTTGCCCACACTAATGGGACAGATAAAGTATCAAAGGGGAACGCAGCTACCAATGTGGCAGCCAAAATGGCAGTGTATCTGCCAAATGAAATACCAGCTGAGTAAATTGTGACTGCCCCACTGGGAAGCAAGCATCCAGTACCTTGCACAGCATTGCCTATCTCCCAGATTATCGAACTATAAGGAAGGGCGCCTGAAAGGGAGAACGAGTTGTGCTTATGGAGAGGATGAAAGCAATCTTTGACAGATCTGTTATGGAGGCAGGAGTGCAGTTACATTATCCATCCCAGAGTTCGAAGCAGCACATAGCTCCAGACATACAGAAGGGCTGGTTTATACTAAACATCCAGGAAAGCATTACAGAAATAGTCACTGCGGACGTTACGGGGTTCCTTGCCCCACCCTACTGGGCCGTTCTGTGAATTACACATAGATTACACTCATATGGGTAAGCGTTGTAATGAATTTAGGTAGCTCATTATAGTGGTCTGTCCTTTCTCATGGTGGGTGGAAGCACGGCCGTGTGCTGCGAGATTCTTAGTGCAGGAAGTTTTCCTGTGATGGGGTGTGTGCGAGGTTTTAAGGTCAGATAATGAGACACATTTTTTCAATGCGTTATTTCAACATATTACAGCACTACTTGGCATCAAGCATTGGATGCGTTCGATTTATCACCCACATGCCAATGGCATTGTGGAGAGAATTCATGGGATCCTTAAAACTAAGTTATCCAAACTGTATACCAAGTTGAAGAAAAACTGGGTGGACTGTTGCCCCTGGCTCTTTTCAGTCTACGCATGCAGCCAAGCAAAGACCACCATTTGCCATCTAACAAAGCAGTCACTGGCCAGTGCATGCATACTCCCATGTCCCCTACAAGAAGGGCTTCTGATGCACAAAGGGCTGCCACGGTGCAAGGAGAGGAGTTCAAAGAATATTTTACTACACTAACTCGGGCCAATAAATGTGTCTCCGGACAGATTGCACTTCCCAGCATTGTGAGGACAGAAACGCCAGATGCTGAGCCTACTACAGTGATAGATCCTGAGCATATGACCACACAACCGCTGCTGCCTGGGGACTCCATTTATGTTTGCAATGTTGTACCAGATGGAATAACCCTTGGTTCCAAGGGCCCTACGAGGTGGTGTTCTGTACTCCCTTCGCAGTGAAGGTCAAAGAATTGCGCTAAAGGGTCCACCTCTCTGACATTCATAGGGCACCTCCTGAGAATACACTGGTGCATCAGTTATCTTGAAATGAGGGGTAACAGTACTTGTACCCCAACTATCTCATCGGCCTGTCCAGGCGTGATATGGGTGTGGTGGTACGCTCAAGTGGCAGACAGAAGCTCAGCTTCTAACTCCATATTCTTCTTTCTAGGAGTTCTTTATTCTCTCTCGCTCTCTCTCGCTCTATCTTTCTCTCTCTCTCTTTTTCTCTCTCTTGTTCCTTCTTCTTTGGTGTACAAAGTTCATCTTGCACGTTTCTCCCTTTTCATTGTGATGTGTGTCTGTGCTTCTATTTCAGGAAAGATGGATACAATAAATGTAAATAATTTGTTAAGTATGGACCAGAAGCGCAGACACACATATGAGAGAATGTGGACCTATATCTATTATTGTGGGTCACTTATTTCTGGAGCACTGTGTGTGATATTGCTAGTACTACTGGGAATGAATTGGGGGAGGGTGTTATAGGGGGAGGTCTTACTAAGGGGGAATGGGGAAAAAGGATTGTATATTATACGAATGGGATGATCCATATGAATATTAATAATATGAGTGGATTTACATATATTAGCACTAATGTGAATACTAACAATAATAATGGAAATTAATTGACTGACATTGATAAGTACAATGCATCAGTGAGGGAGACAGTAAATAGGTTATCTTCAGCAATTAGGGGTTTGTCTACCACTGCGAAACAATATAATGGTATTCCCGATAGCACTATTAAAGAGGCAATCCCTGAGAGCATGTATAGAAGAATAAAGAGAGAAGTGTGACAAAAGTATGACATGTATCAATCGCTGGGTTTTGATGTGATTGAGGATATGCATCACCCCGTTTTCACTAATTGATGGTACTCTGATATGAGTGGTGTGGGGGAAAACACTGTGAATGGGAACTGTTATGTGTGTTCCACCATTCCACTTGTGTTAGGGGATTCTAAAGTGTTAGTACCGCAAGCAGTGTCAATTATAGAGGCACAATACCTAGGTCATCTTGCGCTATGCAGAATAAAAGGAACATTCCAGGCGCATAGTGTGCACCTGCAAATGGTGGGCCCAGGCATTGTAAAGTGCAATGAAGACCCAAAAACATCAAGTGTGTGGAGCTACCCTATCTGATGGTAAAAGGGTGTAAACATGTCAATAACAACTGGCAGTACTACCTTGTTTGGCAGAGGGACTGGAAACATATAGCAAGGAAAGGATAGCACGAGTGGTCACTTTCTGTGCACAAATCTGGACAGAGCACATCACAAAGCTGACTTGGATTGCAACAATAGAAAAGCTGGTGCGAGTGCACAAGGAAGAAGAATATAGACTCTGTTTCCACAGCAAAGGTACAGTCTTTGTCCTCACAAATGAACATTGCAATAAAACTCTCTTGATCACAGACATGAAGAAAGGAATGGCAGTGCTGATGGATCACTACTGGGTCTGTGGCCGACAAGCTTACTTGCACCTCCCACCATCATGGAGGGGCTGTTGTTCGCTGGCCACGTTGCACTCAGCACTATTAGTAATCCCAGAAGAACACCTGAAGGGGGTGTACTGCCTGCTAAGGGGCCAACAGATTTCCAACAGTCGAAATGAAGATAAGAGGTTGGTACTCACACAAGAGCCCCACATCCGGCTAGGAAAAGGACAGTTCCAACAACTGAAGAGGATGAAAAGATCAAATTACATATTCAAAGACTCTTCTACATTGGTGGCTGAAATACCAGAGGAATACAGGCTTTCCAGCTCAGCAGAATCCTTTTTCACATATTTACTCTTGCCAGGAGTGCAGGCTGCAGTCAATGCCAAATGGTTTCAAATAGTGAGGTGGAGACTGGTCCAGCTCGCGAACGATTCAGAGAATGGGTTCAATGTGATCAAGGTTGAGTTGCATGCAATGAGACTCATGACGACCCAAAATCGTTACGTGCTGGACATGTTAACAGTGATGGAAGGTAGGGTTTGCAAAAAAATTGGTTATTCCTGCCTCCGGCAGTGCAGAGAACGCATCATTATCCCCCATCATTGCAGCAGTCCATGGCCTCGGTGTTCACATGAAGGAGTAGGGAGGAATACAGGACAGTGACTGGCTAACTATGGCATTTAACTGGGCCCTGTCGTGGCTCAGAGTGGTTGTGAAGATGTTAATGTCCATCACTGTATTCATCCTGGTCATTTTCTGCACTTGTCAGCTGGTCCTTTGATGCTGTGCCACTGTGGCACCTGATAGCGCAAGAATGATGGTATCAATTGTGGTTCCAAAAGCATCTTGCGAAACAAAAAACATTGAATTACAAACTGATGTCCCACAGGGTGGGCCGAATTATGAAATGTTCCCCATCCCATATGGAGGTGAAGTTGATCCTCTATACCACACTATCAATTCCCCACGCCCAGACCTCGAAAATTACACAGAGCTTTGGGTGAATCTGGCAGGGGTGGATGAATTTATATAACTTGCTCTCCTGAACAGTATGCACTTAGGGGGGAGAGATTGTGATCAGTATGTAAGGCCTGTGTGCCAATAAAGGGGACACAGCCATATGTAGATGCAGAAAAGGGGGAGCGGGAGTGCAGAAGCATTCCAGAATTAATTACTGTAGAATTAACGAAAGGTGAGAATGTTGGGAAGGTGCAGCCCCGTCCCCCCAGGCGCTTTAAAGTGAGGTGAGATGCATTTGAGACACTTTGATGGGCTAAGGGGAGGGGGAACAGTGAGAGGGATGCCTTCCCGTTTAACAGGACTCCATTTCAATATAACCAAATATGGTCCAACTACATGGTGTGGTCCAAGGCACCAGCGTCATCGCTATTTTGCATAGATATTAGTAATCATAGGTAGAAGGGAAGGCCTGCACTGTAAATGTGGCACTGCATGCACTAGACCCAAATTCACAAGACCACAGAATTCTCCAGTCATGCCTGAGCTCCTATAAGGACAGTTCATACCCCAGCCCTGCCGTCAACCTCTCTAGCTCATTATTATTATTTCATTTTTATAGTGTGCCACATGCCCACAGGCCTCAGGGAGCACCACAAACATAAAAAGAAAAACATAACAAAACAGGGTTCAAAAATAGGGGGGGCAAATACTACAAAAATTGCCAATCTAACCCGGGTTAAGATTGAAGTGATGGTGCTTGACCAGTTTTTTGAAGAGATCCAGTGAGCTGTCCAATCTAATAGGTCATGCTAGAACTTTCCACAGCAGTGCAGCCTGGACATCAAAGATTTTGCCACCAAATCCGACTAACTTGTATCTGGGTTGAAGAAAAGTAGGGTTGTCCAAGGATCGCAATTGGCGTCCCGGTTTATGGGCCTTCAAACAATCCTTAAGGTATTTAGTGCTTGCATCAGTCTGACATTTATAGGCCAGCTTGAGAATTTTGTGTGTGATATGATGTGCAATAGGGAGCCAATGAAGATTCCTCCTAGCATCAGTGACATGACCCCACCTTTAGAGACCATGAATGGAGTGAACTGCGCCATTTTGCACAACCTGGAGTGATACGAGATTAGCCTGTTGCAATAGCCTAACCTAGTCATATATCCACTTCCCCGCTCCTCCGGTCAACAAGGGCAACTTGCACCTCAAATTATCTTTGTCGATCTGTCGCCACGGTATATATTGTGGTTGTTCGCCACCCTTTTCTAGCCATGGAAATTGTGTCAATTCTACTCCTCTGTCATGCTTCCTTACATCTTTGGTGGTAGTAAATACTCTTGCCATACTTGCTCTTTCCCATCAAGGTAAGGTTCTTAGCCACTGTGGACTTGTCTGTGCTATGCGATTCGCCTTTGGGACACTCAAGGTGTCCCTCGGGTCCCAGCTTGCTTTTTTTTCAATGCCTTCCTCTCCACCCCACAGTGTCTCCCATTTGGGGCTTACTTACCTGGATGGGCGGCATGGCCTCCTCCCTTCGTCATCGTCACTTTCCCCAAGGTCCTCATCTGATCCCATGGTTCCTATGCTGTCATCGCTGTTCTCTTTGTCCTCATCTTCAAAATTAAGCCTCTTTAGCAAGTGTTTCCCCTGTCATTTCCCTGTTATTCTGTCCAGTGAGCTGCTCTCACCCTTCAAGGAGGACCCATGTATACTGTTTGTTTTAGGGTCAGAGGCGCTATCCCTCCTGCTCCAATATAATATCCCTGTTATCCTTAGTATCCCCTCTTCCTAATTGTCATTTAAACATGTTGGTCTCGTCATGATGTCTTCTACCTCCTTAAGGTGTCTCTCTGCTTCTCTCTCATTCCAGTACCTGTCTCCTGTCCCTCTCTTCTTCTCCTCTACATCGACGCTCTTTAGCGAGCATTTCGATTTCTAATCTCTTCTCTCTCTTCATCTGCAATTGCCTTTCTTTTTCTCCTTCTGCTTTTCTCAACGCCTTTTCCTCTGCCTTTTCTTTTCTTGTTTCTTCCTTTGCTTTTCTTCTGCTTTCTATGTTTCCCTTTTCAGCCACTATTGTTCCTCTCTCTCTTCCTTCTCTCTTTTCTTCACCTCCTCCATTATCTCTGCCCATACTCTGTCCTCTTAGTGTGTCCCGTTACATATCTGAGCTTCCTCCTCTGTGTTTCTATGCTCGACTGCGTTTCTTCCATCTAATTTGAGCAGCATCTGTGCTCCTACACACTCGTCTTGTGGGGCTGCCACTTCGCTATACCCACTACGTCCTAATATCCCTTTGTTGTTCCCCAACAGTTTTGCTTGCAGGTCGCTGTGCTCTTTGCGTCCATCACCTAAAGTCTCTATTCTCTTGCTCTATTAATTCGCGCCACTAAGCATGTCCTTGCTGCTACACACGGGTGGTGCATAAACAGGATTATTATATCCTTCCGCTGCTTTTAGCTCCTCCAAGGGGTAAAATTCCTGACTTTCTGTTATAGGATCTGGAGTTTAAGGAGGCGGAGCAGGAGCTGAGGACGCTTCGCCCCCCACATCATGCAGGCTCAGCATCCACTCCTTCTTGGGTGGGTCCTCTTCCCTGTCCTCAAACATTTTTTCGATAGTTCCAATATAGTTAATCGGTTACTCAATTATTTCCCTATATAGGCAGCATGTAAATATGTGGTCATGTGTTGCAGCACACATTTAGAAACACTACCCTTGTGGGCCATGGCTTTGCTATTTTGCCCTCTGTATCGTGAGTCTATTCCTTGCTATAGTTGCATATTTTGTCTTGATAGGAAGGAACTTGCACAAATGCTTAAGGGGTGTGTCCTCTATCGTCACACAACGTTTTCTGACTGCGATACATACTTGACCACAAGTCAGGATTTTTTCACGTTTCAACACTTTGTACAATTCACAATTATCGTCAATTCTCAATTGAATTCTCTGAAATCATAATAATTCTCAAAATATTCCACTAGCCTCTCTGGCTCACCACCGTCAACAGGAGCATGCTCCACGCATCGCCCAAACTGTATTCTCCACCCTTAAAGCCCACGCCACAATTCCTTCACTTGCTCTTTGAGCCTAACCCAAATGCTATAACACTTTGTGACAATTCGAACATCCTCATCCTCTTGCTAAGTAAAAAACCATTGCTTTTTGTTTCTCAATCCTCTTATTGCCACATCTGTGCCCCACTAAGGGCTTTTGTCTCCACCTCAGCGCACCATGTCATATTTAACAACCTTTTTTTTTTTAAATACATTTTTATTGGTTTTTACAACAAACAAACACAACCAACACACCCGACATTTTCAGTTACTTGCTTCATATCATACATTTACATGTTATTTATTACTGTCTTCCCCTTCCCCCCTTTAACTCGAGCTTCCACCTCAGATCCACGGGTTCCCGTTCTCTGGGGGCTAATCCCCTTCATCGTTATCGGACATGCCACATTCACTGGGTTCGGCTAGGGAGGATCCCAAAAATGTGGCTACCATTTGTCTCCATGCTATTAGAGGTCCCACTTCGTCTCCCTCCCCTGCTAGCCGCCTCATACCATGCTATTGTTTTGGCATCTGCCCATTTCAGGAGATCGTTCCACCACACCTCTAATCTGGGTCTGTGAGCCGTTTTCAGGTCACACTGTGCCCAGGCAGGATTGATGGCAGGAACCACTGGGAAACACCTCTCTCATCACAGGCCCAGTGGCTCACTGGATGTGCAAAGCAGACAAAGAGAAACACGGATGAGATTTGCGTTCATGCTGTGCTGTTACTGAGTACTGCAAGCTGCTCTTACCCCTTCCCTGCTAGTTGACTATCCCCCATACCCTTCCTGTTGCTACAGTACTAGGTATGAGCTGCACAGACAACGCCACCTCTGATTCCAACAATTCAGGCATTCTTCACTAATGGACTGTCAACCTGTTAGCAATGGTGGCTTCATGGTTTTTCCTGCATCCCTGTTATTATTCCAGCTAATAGGCTCGAAATTCCAGGTGAAAAAAGCTGTGGCACATTTAGCTGCATTTACTACTGCCTTTTTCAGGTGCACCACATATATCTGCTCTTGGCAGTGCCTCTTTGTCCAGTGGCCCAGGCGTAGCAAGGAAAGGTCTAGAGGTAGCACAGAAGGACCCAGGGGTAGTAGCTGTTACCCCTAAAAACTCCCAAATGATGTGCCTGGGTATTATGCTGCCTACTTCCTTGCCTTTTGGTTGTCCTTTCTTCTCTGTTTTTCCCCATTACTGCTGCTGCCTTTCTGGATCTTCCTTTCCTTTGTGTTTTGTCCATGTATTTTCAGATTTGACTGTTTTTTCCCTTTTTCCTTTTTGGATTGTTTTATCTTGCATATTGAACCTGGAGTCAATTTCTGTCTTCCACTGCCACATTGCCAAGCTTTCTGACCATACTTGCCCTACTGGAAGCTGTTAACCTCCATTTCTGAGGAGTTTTGGTGCAGCTCGCTTTTCCCTTTTTTGTTGGGCTTCCTACTGGACTCTGCTCCGTGGACATATTTAGGCTAACAAAGGTACAGCTGGTCAGGATCAACCTTTTATCTTCTCAGACTGTCTTCATTCCCAAAGGAAGGGATTCAAGTACATAAAACAGCCTGATAAGAAGGTAACCTGTACATCTGAGAGTGACATTGTTGAGAGGATGACAGGTCTTAAGCTGGTTCATATGAACCCAATGTTCCTCTGTCTGACTTTTTTTGGGAATTTTGATCTTGTATGCATTGGGAGAGAGCTTCCCCTGGTGCAATTGTACCAGGATGGGAGGAATTTCCTTTCCTTTGCTTGATTTCTTTGGAAATTATAGAGGTAAACCCGATCACCTACCTCACACTCCTTTTTGAGTGCCCGCAGGTCAGAATAGGTCTTTAGCGATTTCTCCCAGTTCCTCTGCACATAGGAAAAAGCATGTTAGAGATGCTTCCTAAAATTGGCCACGTATTCATGAGTGGTAAAGTTGTTAATTGTTCCTGGGTTTGGCACAACAGATGTGGAGGCAACACCATTGTGTCTACTGATCATGAGTTCAAAATGGGTCATCATAATAGCAGAAGTAGTTGTAGACCTTCAGAGCCTCCAGGACCAGTGGTAATCACAAGTCCCAACTGGGTCCAGACTCCACCACAAATGTCTTTAAAATGTCCACAGTTGTTCGCTACAGCTGGATGTTGAGTAGTCAGTGATATGAAGCTTTCTCTTCACTCTGAGTAATTTCCCACATTTTAGTCATCGCCTCACTGGTTAAATGACTACTTAAGTTGGATATCAATCTTTTGAGGGAGGATGAAAGGAGAAAAGATGTGGTTAATCAACAACATTACTGCTGTCTCGGCCTTACAATTTGGAGCAGGAAATCATTCAACCCACTTGGTGAAGAGGCTCATAACGGTCAACATATACTTGTTGTTGCATGCAGAAGAATTCACTAGACCAATAAAATTAATCTGAAGATCAGACCATGGTAATGTCCTTCCTCTCATTTGTAGAGGAGCACAGTGAGAGGGAGAACTCGTTTGGAACTGCACACACACTAGACACCCCTTTAAATAAATATGTAGGTCTTGACCCAAATGCGGCCATTATGGGACCTCACGTGGGAACCTCATTGTCTTTTGAAAACGCTGTTGTTGCATCACTGGCATGATTTGACATTATGCTTTGGAATGAGGTAGACAACACCCAATGATCCTAACTGATCTGAAGATCAGACCATGGTAATGTCCTTCCTCTCATTTGTAGAGGAGCACAGTGAGAGGGAGAACTCATTTGGAACCGCACACACACTAGACACCCCTTTAAATAAATATGTAGGTCTTGACCCAAATGCGGCCATTACGGGACCTCACGTGGGAACCTCATTGTCTTTTGAAAATGCTGATGCTGCATCACTGGCATGATTTGACATTATGCTTTGGAATGAGGTAGGCACCACCCACTGATCCTAACCAGACTGGAGTTTCCTAACCAAATGTCTGTCTTGAATTTTGAACATCTTCTGTAATTTCATAAATACTCAAAGATCTTTCTTTCCTTGCCAATCTGGTTCAGATGAGGGAAAGCATTCCAGATCTTCCAAATACTTCTAAAATTGTTCTATAGTCAGATTCTTTTTCTTTACAGAAATTAAATCTTGGTCTGGAACATCTATATTCCACTACAATATAGAAATCTCACTTTCAGCATATTATCGAGTCACCTGTTTTTCTCCAAGGAGATGTTCCATATCAAACTATTAACCTGGGATTGCTTTGGTTTTGTCCAATTGATCGCCAAATCATATCCTGTTGTATCAGGACCTTCAACTGTTGAGTGACACTTTATTTTCTTCCAAAATAGGGTCATATTGTTTGATGTCACAAAATCATCTATGGTTTGGATTAGCTTGCTGTGTTTCATGGGTTTGTTGCTTGCAGAGAGCATACCTGTGGTTTTCCAGTTTACTAAGGGATCCACAAATCCATTTCCGAAATAATTTGAATCAGTTCTGTTTTCTAGATCCTGGAGCTGTGGATTACGACAATAAAGATAGCTTTATATAGGACCATCAATTCTGCCACATGGCTACCAATTCTGCCATCTGACTACTCTGGGATCAAATTTTATATCCGCTGAGGGTTCAGGGATGTCATTCACTCAATCATTCCCAGTGTGAGCTACTATTTCCTTCTCATCATTTTATTTAATATGGTAGGAACAACCATCCATATGAACTATGGGCATTCCCAGACAGGTGTTCTCTTCATACTTTATGTGGAGAAGCTAGATATGTCTATGTGTTATTAGTTGTTTTGAATCCTTCATCCTCGAGAGAATTTTCTTGGACACAAACTACATCGCTCGCTACCTCTCCACATACCACTGCGTGGTAAACAAAAATGGACAAGCGACAATGAACCAACGGGCAATATCCGTTACGAATACAGACCCCATTGGGACACCAAATGCAACACAACAATTAATAAACCATCTCAACCCGGTCTACACCATGGACAATACTCCAACCAGAAACGGGGACAAACTGGAATCCATTACACTCTACACACCCTACATCACCAAAGACTGGACCAACAGTCGCGTACCAACACAATGCACCACCCGGAATGAACCGAAACCAACCAATCCAACCATAAACCTTATCAGTCTGCTTGGCAAGGAGACTTATCACCAAAGAACCACACCGCCCAACAGATTTAACCAGGTAAAATCCACAAGCAACGGAAACCCAACCGACAACACACCGAACCAAACAAACAATACAAACAACAACCCTAAAGGAAAATCAAACAAACTGCACTGCCGCCTTCTCAACATTAGACTGATGGCAAAACACTCAATACAAATCCATGACCTTCTAAGCGAAGGAGGCACAGACATGCTCTTTCTTACAGAAACCTGGTTATTAGACAGCTATAAAGCCAACAGACAATTATAAATGAATACACGCCAACAGAGAAAACCGAAGATGAGGTAGAATTGCAACCATACACAAAGAACACATCCAAGCATCTGAACTCGTAGGCCCTTTAAGCGAGATAACAGTATATGGGATGGACGGGCATGCAAAATTTACTCTTACACCAATAATAACACCGACTCAGGAAGTTGGCAAAACAGGGAGTATAACGGACATCAACGGACGTCTCACAGTATTTCGCTCAAAGTGTTACATGAAAAAACACATTTATAGTAAAAACTCATCATCATTGACGTCACACTACGTGGCAAAATAAGAAAACCTAATTTGGATTGTGGTTGGTCTACGGGGAACATCTAAGTATACTTTCTATGGGGAATGGGATTGTGATTGGGTCTTTTTAGTCAGGTGGACAACTATGCCCACCCCTAGTGCAAGTCATCTTCAGTGTCATAAAATACATGACTTTTCATTGACTTTCAAACTATAGTGCTCTTTGCTATGTGGCCCTCTATAATAGGTTGGCACGCTTCTACCCTTCTGGAATATGCCACTCGCTAGCAGCATGCAATCTTGTACCCCATGAGCTTGTGGGTGGACTTTGACCATGCCTCCCCACCCAATTAGCCCATCATCCATCATCACTCCTGCTGTCTGCCATTCAAAATGTCTTTGAACTCAGCCTTGCAAATTATCACTGCGCCAGAGAATAGAATGGAGTGTTAGCACAGTCTTATCTTCAGTCTCGATATAGCTTGCCCAAAGTCTATTTCCATCTACCCCTTGTGACAGGAGATTTTGTTTTTAGTTAATTCTTCGCCTTTAATACTATTAAACGAATAAAACTTGGCACCCATAGTGTTTTTCCATTGCACCTCAACAGGAGCTCGCCTCGCTTCTCACGTTCATTGTATCTTCTCGCATAGCTAACCATTTTCTTGGCTGCCCCAACCTTTGACACTGGGCCAGACAACCCTTCTCCCTTCTCGAATCTTCCTTCATCATCAGCTGTCTTTCTCTACCACGCGCACTTTCAGTCTTTTTGCAACTGAGGTCCTAGTTTGCTAAAATGCGACATGGAACATCCAGATTCTATATTCATATATATATATATATATATATATATATATAATGACGGCACCGCCTGCAGTCTATTCACTAGCATAGCGTATAGCCAGCCTTCATGGTTACTTAGTCTACTTGCGTTGCAGCATCTGTACAATTATAAAGCGATTTGTATTTTCTTCAGTGCTCTTTGCACGTACAAACTTCATTCCGCACATGAAATGTTACTCAATTCTTTACTTCGTCATCAGATTCTATAAGGTTTATATACTTTCTTCCTTGGCATCTCTTCTTGGTGCGTCACCTCCGCTTCATGCAACGTCACCAGTCTCTTGCCTTCACCGCTTCACAATTCTTCAGGAACCTCCTTTAAGAGACTGTCATTTCTCCACGGGTACATCATGTAGGTCTTTCTCAATGGATACCTTGTTCCAAGAATTCTTCGTTGGATAAGTACCATTATTGGTGTCATGCATGTCACAACTTCCGGCTTGCAACATATAGTCAAAATAGGGGCGGGACCTCCGGTAGAGGCATTTGGCTCCTCCTCTACACAACTCAGAAGACTGTCAATCCCTCTTCATCAAGATAAATCTCAATGACTCAATTTTCCTCCTGATCTACAGACCACCTTCTTACAACCCCAACTTTGCAACAAAATTACCAGACAACATTCTATCAACCTACCACGACAACTTAGTTATACTGGTAGATTTCAACATCTGGGTCAAAAAAGAAAACAAATCCACAACAAACTTACTCGGCGCACTGCTGGAAACTTTGTATTTCAAGCAAATAGTAAACGGATCCACCCACGACACTGAACACACCCTGGATGCAATTGTCTGCAGGGAAGGACTATGCACATTCGCGCAACCTACACCAATGGTATGGAGCCACCACTACTTAATGCTATTCTACATCACATCCCAACACACCTACCGGCCGGAAAGGAAGTACTACATACCAGCAAGAAAAGAACCTACAGCTAGAGGCCCTAACAAACCTTCCATATGCAACCCTCCCAAGAGAAACTGAACCCACTGAAAGAACCATAGACACAGCAGAAGACACACTCAACAGTTGGATCAACAAGGTCCTAGACAAACTTGCACAAGCAAAAACATTCAAAGCAACACCAAAAAAATGGCAGCAAAATGGTTCACAGAGGAACTGAAAGACCTAAAAAACAACAACAGTAAAATTGAAAAAAATATAAACTATACAAATCAACAGTACTCAAAGCAATAAATTACTACTACGCCACAATAATAAACATTCCACAGAAATAACTCTTCAAAATCATCTAAGACATCAAAAAAACTTCTTCCTGCAAGAATTCCATCATCCCGACACAAGCACTTTGTGATAACATCACCAACCACTTGAGATCAAAAATAGATACAATCCAGGAGATCATCAACGTAGCCTGGGCAAATACAACCATGACTGCCGTACCACAGATACTGGGTGAAACACAGATTACAGCAAAACTCACCTGCCTAGAACCAGTCACAGAAGAAACCTTTGCCACAATGATCAAGGACACCAACCTTGCAGGATCCCCAAAAGACCCCTGCCCACCTGGCATCTTCAAAGGAATCCTCAAACACAGAACACCGCAAAACCCTTCCTGAGCCTAATGAATCAATCACTCAAAAGAGGAATAGTACTGTCCCACTTCAAATCAGCATACATTGAATCACTGATAAAAAAGAATCAGAAAGCGAGTAAGACACAAGCAACTACAGACCGATATCCAACCTGCCCTACCCAACAAAGATCCTGGAGAACGACATGTACAAAATCCTTCTAAAATACCTTGAAACAAACAGAATACTTGACCGGTCACAAGCTGGCTTCAGACCAATGAGAGGAACAGAATTAGCACTCCTATCAACATGGGTAGAGCTGAAAATAAACACAATGGTACCCAATCAGCCCACATACTATTGGACATATCAGCGGCATTTGACACAATCAGCCATGCACCACTAATAAAAAGATTGATGAAATGTGGCATACAGGAATTCACACTAAATTGGCTTATCTCATTCCTCAAACACCAAAAATATGCTCTGCGGAGTCCCACAGGGATCCAGGCTCTCTCCTCTGCTTTTCAACATCTAGATGTGTCCACTGATGAAAATCATTAAAACCCACAGACTTGCCACTTACAAATACGCAGACGACACACAGCTGGTTGTGAAAACAAACAGAACTCAGGTACAAAATAGCAGCCTCAACAACTGCCTCACAGACATCTACAATTGAATGACAACGAACAACCTTAACCTGGTGAAAAATTCAATAATACTTTCACCCACAGGATTTGACATAGGGGATCCCACAACTGGACTGGCCGATCGGCATGAGAATGCAACTAGAGACTACTGATGTAGTAATAACCTAGGAATACTCATCAACAACGCACTATCCTTGGAACAGCAAGTCAACGCAATTGCCAAAAAATGCTTCTTCCTCCTACGACTGCTCAGAGGATTACTCGCCTACTGATCCTTCCCCTAAAGAAGCCTCATAATCATATCCCTGATACTCACAAGAATTGACTACGCAAAAAGCTTCTACTTAGGAATGCAATAAAGGCTTACCAAGAAACTCCAAAGGGTGCAAAATACAGCAGCCAGGATCCTATTAAGACTGAACAGAAGAGACCATATCACTTAAGCATTGAAAAACCTACCAGTAAACCAGTAAACCAGCATCGCAAACAAAGCCTTGCACACACAAGGAGCTGAATTCCTCCAAGACAAGATTTGCCGATATCGCCCAGGGAGGGAACTAAGATCCAGCAGCGACCCACAAATAGAGGCAAAACATTGAAAAAAAAGGAATTTCAGCGGAACAGCGTTCTCACGTCTAATTGCTAATATTTTGAACACCTTGCCCAAAGAAATTAGAACCACAGAAGACCACATCACATTCAGGAAACGTCTCAAAACCTTGTTATTCAACAGACAATGACAACCTCGAAGGGACACTGGCAACAACACCATCACAGACAAACAACTAGAGAAGAGATGAGATGGGTTGAAGAACCACAAACAAGAACATGGCTAGATACCGTCAAGCGGCAACCAAAGAGCCGCACCAGAGGCTCCAACAAGCTGACCAACTTACTAGCCCAGTTTCCCCTTCCTTCTCCTCCAACATAGCTGATGCCATGACACCAGACCTTGGTCTAGTCACACTACACATAAATAAACAAGAATCAATACTATGTTTCACACACATCATCTCTAGATGCGGAAGCATACCTAGAGTGAACCACCCACATAGTCCATAAAACCATCAACAAAGCAATTGCACACCATGATACCAGATTATCTTACAGCTACGATCGCCCGTGACTCTGGATCCCTTATGGGCACAATCTAACCATTGCACACTACCAAACCTGCCACAACCCCACGCAACACACCAACACCAACAAAACACACTATCCACACCTGAAGGCACAGAATCCTACCCATACGGTCACAACAAACAAGGCCTCTCGCACAAACTCCCACATGCAAAACAACACTCACAGACACCAATTACTCCTGGTTCTGAACCTATCCTTTCACCCTATCCCCACTAACCTCCCACAACCCGCTCTTGCAGAGCCACGCAAGCGCCTTGAGACTGCCACTGGGTGGTAGCGGTGCATGGTATAAATCAACATAAGATAAAATAACGATTCTAAGTGATCCGACCACGGCTGATTTTGCCCCGGCCGGAAAGTTCGCATGAGAAAGGTGCGAACTACCAAAAGTTTGCACCTTTCTCATGCGAAGACACTTACATACTACGGGGGCTTCAGGGGTGTCCCCTGCAACCCCCGCTCACTATACCATACAGTACAGTGGGCGGGGTGTTGCAGGGGACACCCGCGCACCCCTCGCAGTCGTTTTAAAAAAAAAGGTTTATTACTTACCTGCAATTCTACCTCCAAAGATTAGAACTTTTGGTGTTCGAACCTTTGGTGGTAGCATTTTTTCGGTCGTATTGTACGGTCAGACCCTTTTTCGGTGCGATCGTACAATACCAAAATAACAGTCATGTAGATTGACTAATCTTTGTGCCATTGGACTCTTTTTATTTTGTCCATATCTGATTTCTACAAAGAATCCAGGAAACAATCCTTGAATTAGAGACATTCCCAGTTAATATCTGGTCACTATGCAAGTATTGTGGAGGCTGGTGGGAACACACAACTATAATATATTCCCCATGGATCAGCGGATGGATCTTTTTCAGTGCCCATAACGTTGTCAGGAGTGATTTCTCTTATTCATTTAATTCAAGCCTCACATGCAATAAAGTTTTGTTCATGTAAGAGATCACGTTATTAACATAGTCATGCTTGTAAAGTAAGACCACAGTTAAACAGGTGCCAGAAAATCCTATTTCTGAGAAGAATTCCTTGATTATGATGGGATAGGCCAAGCATAAAGCTTAGGATAAACTTCTTTTTAGTTCTTTTACAGACTGGGAGACCTCCCACTTCACCTTTAAAAGGTGGACCAAGGGTTGAGTGATCTCTGTGTAATCCTCTATGAATTTATGACTGTAATTAATCAATCCTAAAAGAGTTCATAAATCATGTAGATTTGTGAGGTTCATTCAGTAGCACCTCAACCTTTGTGTTTTTGGGGATTAAGACTGTTGGCTGTCATTTCCTGCCCTAGAAAGTTTACTTTAGTTCTGCACCACTGTCGTTTCGGAAGGGATAACTTTGCCCATACATGTCTCAATTGAGTCAACACATGGCGGCTCTCATCCAGGTGTTCCTCAACAGTTTTACTTTTGATTAGGAGGTCATCCACATTGGCTAAATTCCTTCTTTCTACAAGGTAAGGAATGGCTTTATGTAGGAATATGTGGAACTCATTTCTGTTATTAATATACCACAATGGAGTTATGTTCTATGTGTACTGTTGCCCCCCCATACTTAAAAGTTTATATTGGTGTTCACAAAGTACTGAGACAGTCCAATATCCATCAGTCAAATTGAGGGCCGTACTACTTTAGAACCTCTGGATCTGATTCTGAGTCTCCATTGTTCACTGGGTTTCAATATTTCTAGTACTGGATAAGTAGATTGGTCAAGTAACCCCATGGGATTCTAGCTTCTTAAACTCTGCAAGTGATTCCTTGGACATTAGATGTAACCAGCATTATCTTCCAAATACTGCTGACATATTAGGGTTCACAAGTATGGTTGCATAAAGAAGAAACGTATGTTCACAATCATATGAATCAAGAGAGAAAACATTCTGGAAATCCAAAAATATCTGTTTTAATTTTTGCGTTTACTCTTCTGTCTCGCAGGCATACTGATCTGTTCCTCGACCAACTGGCGGAAGCCTGGAAATATTTTTGAGGTGGCTATTTCTGAATTGAGTAGCAAGGTTTTTCCTTATGGCATCTTCTTGAGCGATTGATTCCTTAGTGTCGAGGTAGTTACTAGTGACTTTGAATACTATCTCATCTTCCAGCATCTGAGGGGTATCATCCTCCACTCCATAGGGGCATAAAGCGTACACCACAAAATTCCTCTGTGTCAAGAATAAATAGTTTCTGGTTTGTTAAAGTCAGTATTGTGATAAGCATTTTCTTGTATAGGACCAATGATAGGATAGGCTAAATACAAAGCAAAGTTTCCAGAATCAACAGACATTCCAATTATAGTGACTGTGGATAAAATGACACATTGGAGATCATTATTATTAACCAATATTTGGATTGTGTCTTCTTTGAGATCTGCTAATGAGGCTGGATGTAGGGACATGCTCTGCTGCTGAAGGGTATTATTATAGGATTTTCATTAAACAAGGTCTGTCCTTTTCTGATCTTTACTGTTTAGTGTTGTGTTTCCTAGAATAGTTATTATCTGAACGTCAGCAGCATAAGGAAGCAATTCAGCTGACTTAAATGCATTTTGTAGGTCATTGAAGGCCATTGGGTTTTCCCAGATTCTGGACCAGACATGGTTATTAATAAGATCCAAATTAATTGCACATCAGTGTCATATGTCATTGCCGATACAAAAATCAATCACTGAAGACATCTCTCACAACCCAACAATTATGATGTATCTTTTTATTTCCCATTTGGCTCTCCAGCATGCACCTGCTAGTAATCATATGTTTTGAGTCCACTGCATCAACCCCAAATTCCCAATAATCTATCAGATTAAAAGTGGGAATTTGCTGATCATTCAGGGTATTTCCTTCCAATTACTAATTGTTTGGAGGAAGATTTCTTCTCAAAACTTCTGTGGGAGTCCCTTCACGTCCACCTTCTTCTTTCATAGATACAATAGTGATGTCTGTGAATTGAGTGTTCTGAAAATGGATCTCCACTTTTCAATCAAATGACAGATGCCATGCAAACTAACATAGTTAGCATTTCTCTTTAGCTTGATTGGGTTACAAGTTTGTGTCCAGAGGACCTGCTTTATACAATCAATCAGAGTCAAAAGCCTCTGAAGTAAATAGTTTCCCAGTAATCCAGGTGTGCCCTGGGGTGCTACGACTACCACCGGATGGGTGAAAAGATGTCACCCTATTTTAATTTAGATTTTAGTAAACCCATCTACTGGGATATGTTTTCTATCATTATTGTGCAGCACTCAGGGACGCTACTGAGCGGCATAACACCGGCGCTCTGGAGGCCGACACTATCCTTAGTTGAATAAATCCTGCACTGTGCCTCATTCAGTGATATGCTGGGTCTGGACTAATATCGGAAGCTGTGAGGCAGAGCGAGCCAGCTTTTCCAGCAGGTCGGCCCTGGTGATGAATGCTGCAAGACCACATAGAAGTGAGCCGCTGGTGCACATACTGGGCCCTTCGCCATCTCGGCTTGTGTGTGTGCACAAGGTCTTGGCATCGCTCAGCCCGGAGCAGGGCTGCGCTCAGTGCGCCATTGCTGGAGGCATGTGGAAGTGCGATTCCACGGTCGCAGCTGGTCTTGTGGCAGTGGATTTATAGGAGGGCAAGGGGTGCCTACTGGAGCAAGTGAATTGAGGAGCTGAGAGCCTCATAAGACCAAGCAATTCAACTGCCAGTGCCCCTCCCATACGTTCTGCAGGTGAGGAGGAGCAGAGGGCTGGCGGTGACAGTGTGGAGGATTAGGCTGTCACGTAGCCCCAGCCTGTGACGTGGGACAATACACTGTGATATTGTTAAACATAACGACTCCTGGGAGAATCTATGCAGCAGTCTTGTGGGCTTCCTGAGTTGGCTTCCTGAGTGGGGCCACTGTTAATAAGGCGATAGGGGTACAATCACTGGGTGTCTCCAGGTGTACTACAGGGTACATGCCTCTGACGTCGAGAGCATACTCCAGAGCTAAATTGATAAAGGAGTGCTAAGTTGCAGCATGGAACATATATTGGCTGAGTGGGGCAATTCAGTGCCTTGGTAGGGCTATAATTATAACCTGCCCCTGCTTTGATGAGAGGAGCTGGATAGAAGCAAGAGCTGATGGATTCATATACTAATACACCTGCTGAGGAAACATCGACGATGATGTGTCAGATAACACTCCAGGAGGAAGTATGGCGCTCCCTCTACCCACCTGGATTCGATCATGGCTTTGCATCAGTGAACTCTAAATGGGATAACATAGTGGCCAATATTAATTCTCTGCAATCCAAATTGGATAGAGAAAGCAGGTGCATAACACAGGCTGAGACACGGATTAGTGAATTGGTTGATAAAGTGGAACGACATAGCATTGATATGGCGGTGGTCAGAAAGGAATTGACAGATGTTTGATTGAAATGTGATGATCTGGAATCTAGATCACGGCACAACAATGGATGTATTGATGGAATACCTGAGAACACCTCAAAGGGGCCCATGAAACAATTTGTGGAATGTCTACTGTGATCGATACCTAGAGATCCTTAGTTTTCACCACAATTTCTGGTAAAAAGGGCTCACCAAGCACTTGTTTCCACCCTTAACACAGGTGCACCGCCTTGTACGATCATTGTGAGACTGTTCAAATACAGAGACATCGATATGGTCCTTTAAGTGGCAAGGGAGCTACAATTTGAATTCAGCAAGATTTTCCAGACACCAAGAAGATCCTTTCACCAAGTCAAACACTTACTGAGGGAACACCACATAGCATATGCCATGCTCTTTCTGTCAAAGCTCTGAATACAGCATGGTGGTCAAGCACATTTCTTCAGGACTCCAACTGAGGCCAGGGGTTACATTGAGGCATCAATACCACTTAAATCAATGAACCCCCCCTGATGGCGTGGGTCTGGGGAGTGGCCCATCTACGAGCCTCTCGGATATGGTGGACTGAATGCTTCCAATTATGTGATTTAATTGTTCCTAGCCTTGTTTGATATAAAGGCTCTGTGCGCAGTTGAATATGCACATGTGGGGTAGCCGAGGGTCTTAATTGCAGGGTTGCTGCTCGTACTGCTGCCCCTGAACTTTCATATTGGGTTGTTGGGGTCTAACACTATCTGGGCAGAGTGGATGGTGAGGGTGGAAGGTAGGGGCTGCGGTGTTGTTGTTAGACAGTTTAAACATTTTGGCAGACATCTTTTTATAAGTCACATAGGTAGCAAGTATGCTGCTAGACAATACTGGCATACATCTTTGTGGTCGAAATGGGATCCAAAGTAGTAAGCAATGTGCTTAAGGTCCTCGCTTGAAACTTCATGGGCTGAATAATCCCATCAAAGCCACAAAGTTGCTTACATATATTGAACAGCATTCCCCTAATATAGTTATGCTGCAAGAGACTCATGCAGTGGGGAGGGTACATTATGGCTTTGCCAGGAAATTGGGAAACCAATGGTATCACAGGCCCAAGGTATAATGACCCTTATCCATTTTTCAGTCCCATTACAAACCACTAAACCATGTATTGAGCCACAGGAGAAGTATGGGATTTTCTGGGTCAATCTTGCAGGTAAGGCAATAGGTTCGGTTAGTACATATGGGCCAAACGTGGATGACACAGATTTTTATGGGCAAGTGGCTGCTATATTGGCTAGATCGGCAGACACTCCTATTATCTGGCGGGGGAGTTAATATTATTCTGGATGTTGATTTGGGTCACTCCTCCAAGACTCCTCTCGCCCTTTCAGCTGCAGCTCTGGCACTACTGCAGGTAATGTGGCATTTACAATTGCTAGATGCATGGAGAGGTTCCCATCTAGTGACCAGGGAGTATACTTATTATTCCACAATTCATGATTCCCTATCCAGAATAGATAATTGGTTGATTTTGTCTTCCTTCTCATATGAGGTAGCTAGATGTGAAATGTTGCCACACACTATTTCCGATCATTCACCAGTGTTATTGTCACTCAAATTAAGTCATAGCAGCAAGTCTCAACCGCTATGAAGGATGTCTCCTTCAATGCTGGGAGACTCTATACTGGTGTCCTCTCTTTCAGAAAAGATTCTCGATTCCTTTGTTAATAATTTTGGTTGTGTTGCATCACAAGACACACTTTGGAAAGCGTTAAAACTATATGTAAGGGGGGAACTGCTGTCAAAAATGGTTGAGAATTTTGAAACACTCAGGTCTGACTTACATGTTCTCAGGGTGCAGATACGACATCTAGAGAATGAACATTGGATCACTAAAGATAGGGAACTGCTTGGTAAGATTAAATGCAAACTCCTCCCATTCCGAGACTTGACAGAAAATGAGAAATATTAGGCCTAATTCACAGAACATTTTCCAATGGGGTTTTGCCATTATAAAGCGCTTCTGTGAATTAGGCCCATTATATTTCCATGGAGCGGACATAGTGAGCTATTTGGCAGGTATCGAGCTGCCACAACTATCTGCTTTTGCCCACAAGTTTTCACCCACAAAGAACATTGGACAGCGTCCCGCTGAGTCAATTTCTACGATACAGAAGGAACATCTCAGAACCAACAGAATTCTCCAGGCAGTCACAAGCCTAAGAAACCAAATTTATGGAAAAGGGGTATGATAGAAACCTCATCTCAGGAATTAAAGAAAAGGTAAACTTGACCCAAAGAGAATCACTTCTGACACTGAGACCTACCAAAGATCAACAAAAATTAGTATACGTGACAACATACTCAACCCAGAGCAATAGGATAAAAAGGATTATCCATAATCACTGGGGCATGTTACAAATGGACCCAAAATGACAGCAACTCTTCCCGGAAAGACCAACATTCGCCTATAGGAACAATAAGTCCCTACGGAACAGCTTGATCAGAGCAAATATAAGTACAACGAGAACCAGGAAATCCACATTCAAGGGTACTGTGCCATGCCACAACTGCCAGCATTGCGGCAATATACTGAAGGGAAACACAATCAGACATCCACATACAAGGAGAACCATCCCCATTAAACACTCCTGCACATGTGACTCAACCAACGTCATATACGGACTTAAGTGTCCGTGCGGCCTATTCTATGTAGGCATAACCACCAGGAAAGCCAAAATCCGGTGGTCAGAGCACAAATCCAACATTAGAACAAGGAGTCAAAAATCACTGGTCGCAATGCACTTCGTAGAAGCTAGACATTAAATAGCATAAATTAAATGTGTAATAATTCAACAAGTGAATCTAGGCCCTAGAGGTGGAGACATTGTAAGAACTTTACATCAGAAAGAAATAATGTGGATTGATGCACTTGATTGTCTCAGCCCCAGGGGCATGAACGTAGAGTTCGACCTGATGTGTTACGTTTGAAACATCAGGATATGATATGAACTTGCTTTTACAGATGCATTCCACCTCTGTATCTGATGTTTGAATTCAAGGTGAAGCCATGTTTTGATTTAAGTCCTTTGGTGTTATTTAAAGATATATTTAATGTGGTTTTCAGGGTGTTGCCCCGTTCTTGAACATGGAATATTTAACAATGTCATCTACATGTTATAGAACGTCTTCTAAATACCTTATGGTATATTAGAATTAGATGACGGCAGAGAACAATGGGACATGTACGAAAAACTATCCTTACCTCTGGCAGCTTACACATAGAAAGATTACCTCAGTAGGGCCCTGCAAGACTGGGATAATGACATGGGACAGATGGGGACCCAAGCAGACCCAGGTCTGCGTCACCCCCACTCGCCCAACACATTGGACCAGTACGACTGCATCCCCACCCCAATCAGTCATCTCCTTAACAATTAAAACAAATGGGACTCTTATGTGAGTCAAACATTTCACCTTATGGAGACCTCATAGGCACCCTCAGATATGCAAAGATCTGATCAGACCCTATGCAGAGGGATCACTGATGGGTCTTATCTGATACCTTGACCGATTTAAGGGTTACACAATAAATATGCGTATAGGTAGTTGTTGGCTAGACACATTCACATACCCGACACAGATACAGCTGATTTCTGGGAATGCAGAGCAGTTATAGGTACCGCCTCCAGTCCAGTGCGATTTTCCAAGTCAGAATAAAACACAGGCGTGAATGATTTCACACTAGTCTCCCCCGCGGGGGACTCTATGAATGTGGATGCGCATGCGCTGGCGAGCGGCGTACAGTGCCCGGGATCTGCTATCTCCCACCATGCGCATGCGTAGGGGGGATGCGGCTCATCCCTGTGCACGCGCTGCCTGCCTAGCCCATGCACAAGTAGGAACAGGGAATGTGTGTCGTGCGCATGCGCGAACGATAAGTGTCTCGACCCGGTCGTTCGCGCAATGCGCATGACACACAAATACAGGGACCTGAGCAGTCTACACACTAAGACTCACGGATTGGAGAGCGCGACTCTCCCTCTGGAGACCAGAGGACTCCGGTGCGGGCCCCCTTTTTCGTCCGCGTCGGTAAGAGTTATACTTTCTTCTGTACACCCAGAGAAAGCTTACAATTGCCCCAAAAGTGCCCAAACCCGTGGTTAAAGGGAACTTTGGGATAGCAATAACATCCTTGGAATTTAGCAACCAGGGGTTAACTAGCAAATTAGAATGGTAGGGTGGATGACTCTGCTCACCCATGCAGACTAAAATTTGCAATACAGGAACACATTTGAGTTTAACGGTGTTAGTGATATCTAGAAGCTGGAATGGAAAACGTATTAAATCCACTCCTCCCTCCTTTTGTCTTTATTTTAGAAACCATTCTTCTGTACTAGTTCGCTTGAGGTGGTATTTACCACATGTACAGTCGGCACAGGCAGATCCACGCACATGGGTGTGCTCAAAGTCTGAAAAGAGAGGCTCTGCAAGCACTTAAGAGGTACGTCTCATGTCATTTGTATAGTTGGAATTATTGACAATTGGTCAGTTAAACAAGATTATTAATAGAATTTTTTCTATACTTCGGTACATTAGGAATTGAAAACATGAACACTTATATGCTTGGAACAAGTAGTTAGATTGGCCCTGAAGATGGACTGTTGTAAAGTCCGAAACGCGTTGGCAAGACATTGAAAAATTCTGATGCTATTTTGGATTGGTGACTGCAAACCAAAGAAC
Source organism: Ambystoma mexicanum (assembly GCF_040938575.1). Lineage (NCBI taxonomy): Eukaryota > Metazoa > Chordata > Amphibia > Caudata > Ambystomatidae > Ambystoma > Ambystoma mexicanum. Next base: position 865,879,768 of record NC_090928.1, read on the forward strand.
CTTATTATTCTTTATTTTCCGATTTTTCCTGTCACAATTTGAAAGAGACATTGTAAATATATGTTAAGGGTTTAAAATAAGTGCCTCACATCCAAGGCCCAAACACACAAACACCCCCTAGGTGCTTGGGACGTGACATTGTCCACAAGTCAAAGTAAGGGGGAGTATATGCCCTCAACGTTATGTTATGCCTGAAGTAAGAATGTTTGGTTTATCTTTAAAATTGAAACGCTGTAAAACAAGGCTTGTGATGTAAACTTGCTACGCTTTACTTTTCCTTTTTTCTCTTTCTTCTGTGATTATAAAAAATATTCACACAAAAAAACTGTAGATTTCAATTCATTAAAAAGTTTTTCTTTAACTTTTGACTTTTGTTTAAAATTGTGTCACAGAATTAGGTTGATGGAAACTGTTGAACTTGTGAATTTATATACTTTTAATCTAATTGATTATCAAACGGATTACATTGGAAAAATCACATTACAAATTGGGGTTAGCCATTAGCCCTGACTTCCCCATACCCTAGTACTTTAACCCCTGACCTAGAGAAATTAGAATACATAGAGATTACAAATAACAAGCGGTGGGCCTGACACTAGACCCAACAGGCTTGGTATATCGATTTTACTTTGGGATTGAATTCCCTCTGGATTGCACCAAGGGTTGGCAGGTAGCAATATTTGCCTTTCCCCTTAATGAGACATATTAGGCCTAATTCACAGAACATTTTCCAATGGGGTTTTGCCATTATAAAGCGCTTCTGTGAATTAGGCCCATTATATTTCCATGGAGCGGACATGGTGAGCTATTTGGCAGGTATCGAGCTGCCACAACTATCTGTGGAAGCCAAACTTGCTCTTGAACATCCCCTGACTGTCGAAGAGGTTATTTCTGCAATCTCTGCACTTTTGTCCGGTATGGCACCAGGGTCTTGTGGGATAGGGGTGGAATTTTATAAAGAATGTAAGTTTAGTCTTTCGCTTCAGTAACTTAAATTGTGGGAAGAAGCACTGGAGGCTGGGATTCTTGTGCCGTCACTCAGGAAAGCGATCATTATTCCAACCAGATCAACAACACTAAATTTAGGGTGTTTAGTTTGTATTCTTTCACAGATAAATCTGGGTGCCAAGGGTGAGGCAGCCTCAATAAATACAAGGAGGCATTTGATTCTGTGTCTTGGAAATTGCTCTTCTCTTTTCTTAAGCAGTTTCAGTTTGACCAGTATTTTCTAGGCTGTGTGTGACTTTTGTATTCATCCCCCACAGCGAGGGTTCATACTAATGATATTTTATCCCCAGAGATAATATTGGGCAGAGGGACGGTCAAGGTTGCCCCCTGACCCCCTGACCCCCTTGCTTTTTGTGCTCTCAATGGAGCTACTAGTGGACCTTATTTGGTGAAAACATGGACAAAGGGGCAGCCGCATATTTGGACGACCCCAGGTGATTTCATTATATGCTGATGATGCTTTATTGTATATCTGCAACCCAGAGATTAATCTTACCACCATGATGAAAGAGGCACATACATTTGCACAGTATTCTGGATATATGGTTAACGGAGCTAAATCAGAATTTTTCCCATTGACAGATGCTACTAAACCCATGCCTGATTTATTGGGATTTCAATGGACTCCCTCAACATTCACGTACCTTGGGATCAGGGTGTCCAGAATGTTACAGTCTTTTTTTATGGCTAACTATGCTCTATAACTCGCTTATCCTGCAGCAAAACTGAAGGTGTGGTCTGGACTCCCAATCTCAATGCATGGTCACAATTCCTGGCTGAAAATAGTGGTTCTCCCCAAACTATTGTATTTCTTTACTAATATACCCATTTGGCCAGGGAGGGAATTCTTTACTTCGTTAAGATCTCTGGTAACCGTGTTTCTATGGGGGCTGGAGCAGCCAGAATTAATTGGGAAAAGGTGGTGGAACTGATCGAATGAGGGAGTATTGCAGCTCTGGATTTCGAGTTATAATTCATTGTTGCCCTAGCACAGTTTGCAGGATATTGGTATATTTACTCTCCACCTCTCCACAGCTGCTGGAACGGTACAGAGCAGCGCCTAGTGACCTGAAATCTGTCCGCGTTAGTAATAGGCATGCAGACTCTTGCACCTTCAACCCGGTTGGTACCACAGTAAATACATGGAACAGGCTGTTTAGTAGGTTAAACATCAAACTCCTTACAGTATAGAAGCATCAATGTGGAACTTCCCAGGAATAGCTCTGACATTAGATGGCGATGTCCATATGTTATAGGACAAAAAAGGCCAGCTGGCACTTGGGGACTTGTTCCCAGAATTGCTTTTTATAGACTGGGATCCCTAACACTGGAGCTGTGCATATCGCTTCCTTCAGCTCATCGAATCCCTCGATCATTTCTGTTGTCCATTGTATTTTCTTGGCCCCTTTTTGTGCTTCCTTCGGTGCACTCAGTAGAGGCCAGGTGTAAGTGTAGTCGAACACCCATACCCTGCAGTTATTGCATAACCCCAAAAATTGTTGCATCTCTCTCACTGTCGTGGGTTTTGCTGTCCTGCGTATTGCCTCCACCATTTCGGGAGTCACCTGTCGGCCATTTTGGGAGATCATCTGTTCAATGTTTAGCACTTCTTTTGGACAGTACTGTAGTTTGGTTTTGTCCACTTTGTATCCCTTGTCAGCTAACAACAGCAGAATGTGCACTGAGTCATGTCTACACTGTTCTTCTGTTGTGCTGCAGATCAAAATGTCATCTACATATTGTATGACCATGCTCTCCATATGTACATTGCCTAGGTCCATCTAGAGGACCCTATTGAATATGGCAGGTAACTCACATTACCCTTGGGGAAGTCCTGTATGTTTCCACTTCTTATTTCTATACTTGCAGCAAAATATAAGATTAGAAAATGCTGTCATATGGGTTAAAATATGAAGATTAAGGGCACTTGTCATGAAGGGAGATTTCTATGTCCCTGAATCAGATCAAGCCCATTGCCAAAGGAAGATGATGCAGTGGTCTCCTCCCCTAGCCAGTCCAAAGCATTCCAACATTTTCTGGACCTACCAACACACAGATGGGCATGGACTAGTGACACTCCACCAATCCCTTCTGCGAGAACTATGACACATTTGTGATGTCACTTGCCCTATAACTAGGTTACTCCACCTCTTGCAACTAACCCCGGAGGTGATCTACATGCCGAAATCTGGAGAAACATCCAAGCAGTGAGGCCTAATCTAGCAGAGGGTCAGGAGACCTAGTATCTGACTTGGTACCCCTTGGAGGAAGGAGAAAATCCTTGACTGACCACCTTGGCTGTCCCAGCAGTGGTGCTCTGATGCCCCCTGATGTCCAGTCCAGTCCTCTCCTGTAAGTAGTAATAACCCCAGCCCTAAATTGCATGAGCCATTTATTCTTGTAGCATTGCAGCATTGTTTATTCTTGTAGCATTGCATTCAATAGTTTACCCATTGAATATTCCCCATTGAAAAACCCCAATTGCCAGTGCATTTTAGTCATCTCCCCATTGAACAATCCTTTGTTTTGGCCACGTATTTTAGTAATCTCCCCATTGAAGAATCCTTCATTTTCATGTGTATTTCAGTCATCTCCCCATTGAAGAATTTCTTGTTTGCCTGTGTATGTTGGCAAATCCCCATTGAAAAAAACCCTCATTTGTACTAACCCCTTTCCCATAGCCTACCTGTCAATTGCAGCCTCAGTAAAAACAAATTCCATTTGCATTTTCTTTCCCATTGAAATTGAACTTAGCATCCCAAAAACTTATTTCGCCTTCTGTTCCTCTTTCCCTATTGTGTCAGCAAAAGGAATTTCTATTTGCATTCCCTTTCCATTGCCCATGTGTTGCATATCCTGAAACCGATTTACTCCTTGTGTGCAGACTAGTATTCCCTAAAAGCCCTGGCTGTCTTTCTAAACATAAGCAAGCAAGTACCCTGTTGTTCTACTCTTTCCAATAGCAGTTGTGAGAAATAATTAAAAAACCCATTCTTCCATTGTGCTCTAGAAACTGATTTTCACATTCTTTGCTGGCTCCCCATCTTGTTTCTGTGGGCACCACACCAAAACCGATTGTTCCCCCTGTAGTCATACTCCCTGCCACAGCCTTCCATTCAAAGGAATCAAGTGTTGCAGGGGGGTGCTTAACTCTATGTGATATCATTGTGTGGTAAATTGTTCTTCTTCTGTTCAACCATTAAAAAAAGGAAGTAACTATGACAGTATATCGTCACCTGGTTGCTTTATAGAGGTTAATTCATTTTGGTGTTGCCGCAACATTGGTGGCTGTTGTAATTTGTTTATTCTAATTGGTCATTAAATAATAAATTAATAAATATATTATTGATACACAACGGCCTGGTTCCTAGTCCATTGTGACATGGGGTGTTTGTGGAGGTTGGGTGTGAGACGGGTTGGAGGCCTTCTTAACAAAGAACCTGTGTTGTAGAAATAAAAAGTGTTTCTATTCTGCACCACATTCATTGTAGGGGAAGGAGATCCCTGACTTTCTTGTGCCGTGTAATATATCGCGACATGTGCAATCTCAGTCCCATATTGGAACAGCTCCTCATCCCCTGGCACCCACTTCTGTACCTTCCATCCACAATATGCTTGAATGATTTCCCTTACATTGAGAAAATGTATCAGGGGTGTGGAGCATACTATTCCCTTGTCTGTGAATGAAATCGTCACGTTAAGCCTGCTCTTGATGTCTCTCCCCTGTATGTTTGCAGGTGTCTGTCTAGAGTAAAGCAAAGGTACAGATAAATCGTGTTCCCTATAGAAAGGGAAATATTGTCTGTAAAAGGAACTACCTCCGCAGCCCCAGATATTCCTTGAGTATTCATGGCATCGCCTGACAACCTTTGGCTTCCCTCTCGAATGCAGGACTTAGTCGCCCCTGTGTCTACAAGAAAGGAATGTGTTTTGTCACCTATTGATACCCCTATGCATGGTTCACCCGCAGAGTTGGGTGTGATCGACACAATGGAACACATTGAATCTGTCTGTGGGCTGTCCTATTGAGGGTATAAGGCAGTGGTCTTCAAACTTTTTTGGCCAGGGCCCCCCTGAGCAAAATTTGGGCAGGTCGGGACCCCCCAGAAATGCCAAATGGACAGTATATATTGCGCACCATCACCTGCTCCCATCAAAGTCGCTGGGCTCCCTCATCCCACTCCTACCCAGTCGCTGGTCTCTCCCCACCCCATCACACACCCAGGGCTCTCCCCACTCTGCTCCCATCACTATCCCATGGTTCCCGCCCATTGTGCTCCCACCATAGTCCCTCGGTTCCCCCATCCCGTTCCCAACACAGTCTGAGGGCCAGTGGCGGCTGGTGAATCTTTTTTAAGTGGAGGGGCATTAAGGGGAGGTTCGGGGGGGGTTCCCCTTGTGAATTTTTTTTTAAATAATAGGTTAAAATGTTGCATTGTAGAGCATACTTTTAACAAAAAATGGGTAAATAGCCAAACAGTTTGCAATTGTTGCTGGGAGTCCAGGGGGCAGGCATTGATATTTTATTTCTATCGCGCTCGTACACAAGTGTTTCAGAGCGTGACAAGGCAAGGGAGGGGAACAGAGGAGAATAAAACAGCGATCTTACTAGGCCCAGTGACATTGAGAACGCGCAAGTGTGAGGGGAAAAGTGCATGGAAGGGGGGAGAAGTGGAAAGTGCGAAGCAGAGGAGAAACAGATAAATAACAATAAATAAATAATAAAGGCAACAAACAGTGGTAGTGCAGCCAGCAATTTGCAAGTGCTACGTTTAAGGCAGCAGACAGGGTAGGTCTGATAAGTGCAGGAAGAAAGATGGTTCTCCTCAAGTTTTAGAGTGGCAGGGCGCTGTTCCAGAGGGAGGCCCCAGCCGAAGACGGAGATCTACCCCCAGCTCGTTTCTTTGATAAACGACTGACCCTGAGGGAGTTGGAGGTAGAGGAGTGAAGAGCTCGAGAGGGGAGGTATTTGCGGAGGAATAGCTGAAGGTATTTTGGACCCAGGCCCCAGAAAGCCTTGTGGACAAGGCAGAGGGTTTTGAATGATAGATGTCCGGTAAAAAGATACCATCCCTGTCCCCTGGGCCCCACTGGTCCTAACACAATGAACATGATTATGTGTATATGCAAGGCGCTGCACATTCATACAGCAATCACTCTATCATTCACATGAGCATCCATCACCATACACTCACTCATAACGCATCCATACACATGTTTAAATAAAAACAATGAACATAAACGTACCTTCTGCATTGGCCTGTGTGTGGGTGCTGCTCCAGCTGCTCTGTCCGTATGTGCGAGGAGGCGCAGGAGCTCCCCCTCGGACATACAGACATGCAGTGCCCCAGCCAGCATTTCCAATGAGCTATGCAATGCTGGCGAAGCAAAATGCCCCAGCACTTGCATGGCTCAGTGAGCATGTGCGGCTGGGGAACTAAACTGAACTGTCAAAGGGAAACAGTGTTTCCCTTTGACAGTTCAGCCAGCCCAGGAGCACTCCATTAGCTGGATAAAGCAGCTGAGGGAGTGCTCACTGTTTCACTGGGCTGGCTCCTTAGCTCCTCCGTAATGGGTGAGGGGCCACTATGCAGTTAGTAATGTTGACCATTGTTGCTGAATATATCACAATTTACTTACATTTTAACACAAAGCACCCCTTTGGGTACTATTGAAACAGTGGGCTTCATAACTACTCTGGCGGTAGCTGTGCCGGTAAAACCGGCACGGCTGCCACTGGAGTTGCATCCGGGTCTGGCACCCGCGAATGGGCAATTACTAGGTCATGTCGAGTTAGGCGGACATGATAATTGCCCTTTCGAAGGTGCCGGTAGATCCCCATTCCCATTTGAGCCCCATATGGCTCAAATGGGAAGGGGGAGCTCGGATGCACCGGCACCGTTAATAACGGTGCTGGTGCATCCGACGAGCTGAGGTCAGACCTGGCGGGGGCTGTCAAGCACCCACGAGCACAACTCTTACTATGGCGGAACGGTAGCAACGGTGCCGGTAGCTTACCAGCACCGTTGTTACTGGTCCGCCATAGTAGTAATGAGGCCCAGTCTGTGACTAAAGGAATGAATATCCATTTATAACTGTGGGCCACTTTTTCATTGTTGCCTGAGACAGTTTCATGCTTCAGCCCGCCCATGTGGGCCACCCCTGCCCATTTCTTCCAATCTAAAAAAAAAAAAAAAAATCTTTTTTCATGCTGAGCTCTCAGGGCCCCCCTGGGATGCACCCGCGGACCCCTAGGGGGTCGCGACCTACAGTTTGAATACCACTGGTATAAGGACATTCCATCCCCATAAAATGGGTTATTCCCCACCATGGTGACCCCTCCCAGGTTCCTAATGGGGTCAATGCTGTGGAATCTGAGTGTGCTACTGTTCTGTTGTTTGGTTGCATGCTGTTCTGTATCTGCGGCATCTGTTGTTCCCTGTTTGCATGCTGTGTGTTACCCTGGGTCTGGGGCATCTGTGGTGCCTGCAAACACTGTGGTATAGGTGCTTGCATCTGGGATATCTTTGTCATGGGTTGGTGAGGCTGTGGGTATGCGTTCAGTGTCGGTCCTCGTTGTGCTTGGTCCTGTGTGTAATACTCAGCTTGTTCTCCTTGGCATGCTGGCTGGTATTGCATCCCCCTTCCTGTTGTACCCCATTGCTTCGGCACACCCTCAAAATGTTCCCTATCTGCCCGCACAACCAGCACTGTGGTGGCTCCCTCACTTGACCTTGAAAACCCCCAGAATACTCCCCTAGGCCCTACTGTGCCTGCTGCCCATATCCTTGAAACCTTTCTGCAAATCCCTCTTTGTTGTGATGTATCTGTGGCCCATACATGCATCCCCTGTGTGTAATCCCCCTCTTCCTCAAAACCTGTGCTGCATTTTCCCCCACCCTATGAATCCCCCCGTGGGCAGCGGTGCGTACTGTTGTTGTGGTGACTCCTGTCCTGCTGTGCTTGTCAGTACTGCCCCTTCCAAGACATACTTGGATAGTTTCTTCTGCACTAACTTCACTTCCTCTTGATTCCTTTCCTCGTTCTTCTTCCTCAACTTTTCTTGCAGTAGACTACAATGGTGCACTATCGTGAGCCTTATTTCTGACCAAGGCTTTGCCTCCATGCCTATTAATTTCTTAAGCTGCTTCTGTACTGGTTCTGGCAATCCTTGGTACAATATGTCATAAAATAAAGCTACTGTTTTGACCCATGGTTCTGGCATTTCAAGGCACCAAAGACCAAAGCTCTTTAATCACCTGAATATAGTGTAAAGGATCTTCGTTTCCCCCCATCTTGCAGGCCATAATCACACAAATGTCTGTCGTGTCTGGGTATTGTGTCCTTAGAGCTTGCCATACGGCAGCTCACCAATTTGCAAACAGTGAACTATCATGTGCTATGTCCTGGATGGTCACTCCTGGGAACGCCGCCCTTTTCCATAGGTCACTGGGTGCCTCCCCGAGAATCGCCACTAATAGTCCCTTTATGTCCCCAGTGCTAATCTTTGTCCTGCTCACTATTCTTTCCATTTCGTATATCCATTTGTCCGCAACTAAGGTTAACAAAGGAAGCCTACATCTCACGTTTTCCTTGTCAATGTGTTTTCATGTTATATATTGAAGTTGCCCCATCCCATTTCCACTAGGGGCAGCTGTGTGAACCCTACCTCCCTGCACGCTCCTCGAGTCAGTCTAATCTGCTTGTTGGCAACTCTAATGTCTGTGTATGGGTCTACTAGTGCTCCTCAAGTAAACCGTGCACAGTTTCCAGACCTCCCATGTCCCTGGTGCCAAAATATGCTATGGCCTTCTCCCCCTCCTTCATCCTGGGGGTCTCTAAGTCTCTCAACGTATGGGACCAGGTAATTTATGTTGCATAATTCGTCCACCGTTCGCAGTGTTCGGTCTTCCTTTTCTGCCTTAGATCCCCGGTACCTTTCCCTGTGTCCTAAGTAACACCTTTGTCTGCACTTTGTCCCTTGAACTGGTACTGTAGTTGCCTTCTTCCCTTGTTCCCACTATCCCTTGCTTTGTTGTCCGAGTCAGAGCCCATATTACTGCAAAATGTATCCACGAAGCTCAGTCTCCTGGAAGTTGTGTCTGTGTTGTGCTTCACGGTGAAGTCGATGTCACGCAAGTCATGTTTGCCTCCTTCCCCGCAGGACCCCACACCTGTTCTGTCTGATACTGTGGTTGTCCTATCCTGTGTGGTTGTACTGTCTAGGTCCGCTCGTCTGCCCCCTCCTGCTCCGTCACTCCCTGTGCTCATTGCCTATCGTGTTTTTATGTCTCTAATCGCGTGCTACTCTTCCTCCTTGCTGGCGCGCTCTCGTGCTATTCGCTCTATCTGCCACTTTCTTCGTTCCCTGTCCACTAACACTTGCTTTACCTTGTCATCTGCTGCTTCCCTTTCGTTTCTCAATCTTTTCCTGCTCCTTCCTCCTCTTCTCTCACTGCTTGTGCGCTTTCTCTTCCTCCCTTTGCCTGTCCCTGCACGCTCTTTTGTGTCTCTCTTCTGCTTCCCTCTCTCTTCTGTCTACTTCCTACATTATTTCTGCACAGTCCTTTGCTTCACTGCTTCCCTTACGGCCTTTTATCCCTTTTGTTGCTCCCTCTGCCTCTCCCGTTGTCTTCCCTTCTAGCTTTAGGAGAATCTGTCCCCTACCCACTCATTTGTGGCTATGCCATCTAGCCCCTCCTTTGTGCCCTTCTGCACATCACTGCTCATTCCCCTTTTCGCAGATCATTTGTCCCATTCTTTTCTGTCCCTCCTCCTTGGTATATGGTGGTCATTTAAATATTGGGTTTGAATATCCCTCTGCTGATTTAAGCTCATGTAGTGGGTCCATCCCTTGCTCATCGTCTGTGTCCTCTGAGTTTTCGCTTGCAGGAGGGGGAGAGCAGAGGGTGGGGCCGCTGGGCCGACACCTCCTGCTTGCTCAGTTTCCATTGACGCAGAGCTGCATCCCCCTCGTCCTTGATACACTGCATTTATTCTCACTTGACCTCAAGTCGAGGTTTTCGACAATCTGCTGTTAGGGGAAAAACACAGTGCAATGGAAATTCTTTCAATTTACTTCAAGCCTATCTGGTTCCATAACAACCAGTCGGGCGTGCTCCACGCACCACCCCGCACAACTCTCGCCTCCTCAGGCACACCCACAAATCTTGCACATGCACCTTCTGTTCACTGCCACTGAACAGCCTCCTCTATCAATTTCAAGTTTCTCACCACTGTTTCCACACCTTCTATGCACAAGCCTACAGGTGACGTCACCAATTCACTAAGCAAGGTAGTGCTAAAAATCACTTACAGTGCACACAATGCTATAAACCCGTTACCCAAAAAATACACATAACCCTAACACAAACCCCAGAGCTGTCTTCCTGCCTCCTAGCAGAGAATACCAATATTTTCTTGTGTTCAATCTGTACCTACAGCATCGCATTGTAAGTAACTGCTGTTGCAAGAGTTAACCAGTCGAATCACCTTCCACAATCTAGGCCAGGATACCATCATCTATGACCCGAGCTAAAACGCCCAACCCACAAGAAATCCAATATTTACATAACTCTTGTCATCCGTGCCCTCGAGTCAATAGTCTAGGTTGTTCACCAGAACCTTTTACCATGAAACCAAATGCTCCCTAACCACAGAAAATGACATCTACCTCTGCTCCTGTCCCTACTAAACTTGGCAATGTTAGACAATACTTGACAATACTCTACGATACTGGACAATGGTCAATACCACCCTTGCACCTCCCATTACTTGCCCTCACCCCTTATTTGCTGTGTGACTGGGTCAATACTTACACTCCGTGGTCTGCTGACGCAGCTCAGCTGCTGCGTCCCCCAAAGCTGGCACTTTGCCCCTTCTGGTCTGCTGGACTCCTCACGGACCGAAGGCAGGATATTTCCCAAGCTGGCTTCTGACGGCCTTAAAGGATAGTTCCGGGACTTTTTTTTTATTGTCCCTACGGTTCGGCCATGTGTTTTTAAGCATAAATCGGTAGATCGTAGAAAACTTTCCTATGGACCTTACCCGACTTTTCGTCCATTAACGCACTCGAAATCAGCCGCCATTTTCTGATAATCCTATCATTTCCCCCCATCGCCCTGGCTCACCTGCTTTTGCGGCACTAAATCAAATCCCCCGCCCCTGAGCCTGACATCAGCAGACGCGTACCGCCCATTTCGCAACGCCAAAGCACGTTTCGTGTCAACAATCGCTGCACCTCAGCTAATGAAGTGTCGCCATGGAAATGGCAGGACGCCTCTTTCCTCAATAAGTATAAACACACCGTTTCACAACACACAGCAGCAGATTTTCGATTCCATTTCTCTCTCTGTGTTACTTTGAGTATTCTGTGACTCGTTTCTGTGCTCTGGTCAGCTACCTTCGCCGCTTCTAGGCCTTGTGAACACCTGTACCATCTCTGTAAATTATTTTACTTTCTTTACCACACAATGGCTACAATAATGCCGTATATGTACGAGCCCGAGTACACCGAGGAGGAACTACTGGAAAGGCAAGCACGCGAAAACGATGGGGATTCGGACGGCAGTTGGGAGGACCAGTCAACGGATGAAGAGCCTGGACCATGTCGCATGGACGGCGTCTCCACCTGGTGCACGTGCAATCGGTGCGAGCTAATGCCAACTGAGGAGAACTGCTGCTGCCGTGAAAATTCCGGGTGCTTGGCCTACATTTCGGAAGGCGAGCCAAGTACGCAATGCATCACCGAGCTGCTTCAGGGAAGCCTGCCTCTCACGGACCGTGTTGAGGATGATGATGGTGCTTATGCACGAACTTCGCGGCACTGTTCGTCCGCGTAATCCGAGTAACGAGTAAGTATACTCTGGTTGTGATGTCAGTGATGCCACTATTTCATGGTCGTCTCCCACATATAAAATTACATCTACATATCATTCGAATGCATGTAAATTGGTTCCATATTGTGCATTTTCTAGATAGAATTATTTTCAAAGCAGAATGACATTTATTACCTGAATCGACAGTGATAAGAAAGTTTTGTCATTTTAATACAGTTTAATACAGTTTGCATCTTTCTTTTTCACAGGTGGTACAGGCTGGTGGCCTATCGTTGCTTCACTTGGTGGCTTCACGGGAGGCTCGGACACCGCGTTCGGAGAGTAATACCTGCCTGTGCGGTACTTGCCATTAGACAACATTTCCCCAGCGACAGTGGACAATACCGCGGATTTTCCCTGGATGTGCTGCAACCGGAACCTTACAATGTGTAATGTTTATTATTTATGTTCAATTGAAATTAAGATCTAAAATAAAACTCAACATATATTTTAATAATGGTTGTTTTGATTTTTTAAATGAATCTAGTGTGTCTCCATTGAATAGTCTTCCTGTGCCTTGTCTTGTCACACCACATGTCTCCGGCCAGCATCCTCCCTCACGCTGGCCGCCCACCTTCAATCCACATAACCGTTGAACCCATATGCAGCAGACATACATATGTTATTTTGCGGGTTGGCATCAAGCCTCCCGGCCTTGCCTCCTCCCCCAAAAATACTTACCACACCACTTTGTTGAAGCGTTGGCGATAAAAGGCCGTTGGATTTTATTGAAACATGGTTATAGGTAAATAATCAATATGGTTGATCATAATAAATCATCCTTTTGGGCACCGGGTACAGAGATGACCCCCTCTGGCCCGTGCCGCCTTGCCACCACAGGCCAGCCTGCTGCTGACTAACTGCCTAGGCATCCAGGGTCTCCAGGGTGAACTGCACCCATATATTCTCCTGGGAGGGTGAGGTATTTATAAACTCACCCCCCTGCCTTCCATGTACTAGATCCTGCAGCCTGCCTCTTACATGCAGTTAGATGGCCTCTCCTTGGTGAGGCCCTGCGGCAAACGAGTCTTGTCTGCACGACCACCGCCCCAATCCACCCTGGGCTGCAAATGCACGCAGACAAAATGCAAAGATGGAGTGTAAATTTCAAGTCCTGTGAGATGGCCTTACACTGAATGTAGCTAACTAGGAATGTGTGCTCGTTCAAAGTGAAGGTCAGCTGCTTTGATTTTTTGCTCGGGTGCCGGAATGGCCCACGACTCAGTATAAGGTTCTATTGTTATTTGTCCTTGACAGGCCGGGACCATCCCGAAAGACTTCTTTTTGGGGGTGTGGTGCAATAACGTAAACGATAATGAATATAATTTCAGAAACGAAAGCCATTTAATGTTCGTTCATTAGAAGAAATAACGTCGGCATAGAAGGAGTGGTATTTCGGGGCTGCCCTACGCACAGACACAATGGAAAATGCAAATATAATGTAAGTAACTCTTTAGATGAGTTTATACCGCAATGTAATTACTATACAGTAGCTTTAAAGACGGGTTAAGTTGTACTTGTTCGTTCTATGTGGCATATTGTTTTGTACCGCGCACTATCTTGAGGAGAACCATCTCCTTTTACGGAAGCACCTCAAAACCTTCCTCTTTGCTTCTGCTTTCTCTCTCCCTCTCCCCTGCTACAACTGGTCCACTGTCTGCGACCTCGGTCCTGGGCCCTTCCACTCTCCACCTGCACTGCCTCCCTGTCAACCCCTGCACTGGGGGACTGTCTCAGTATCCTACAGCCCCCCTTGACGTATAATACCCAGTTGCACTGTCCTAGCTATGAAATAATTTCCCAACCTAATATATAAAATGAATAATTTTAATAAAGATCTGATGGCGAGACTAATTTCATTTTTTATGTTTTTAAAACAGGTACATCCTTCATTATTGTATGTGTCACGAGTACCAGACACCGGCGGATGGCTTTTACAACCGCCAGTTGCTTCTCCGCGTGAACAACGTTACCACCCTGACCATTTTATGGGACGATCGCCAAGTACAAGTATGCCCTTACGCGGTAATAACGGCTAGATGTAACATACAGACCGTTGTGGTGGCCTAGTGCCTCGTTGTTGGAACAGCCATGCGATTATCAGTGCGACCGAAGAGCTTATTTTATCGTAAACCAACACCCTGTGTACTGCACACGAACATTGCTTGCCTCAAGACGAACTATTTTGGATCGAGAGCAAAGAAAAATGCAAATCGCTGAATATTCTCTAAACATTTGATGTCCAATAAATGTACTTTGCCAAATGTACAATCTTGCCGTTTGATTTTAAACCACAGTTTCCTATTCCGAATTGTGGCGCTGTATTGTGAGATGATCTAAGACCCTGTGTACAGCAAAGGAACATCGCGTGCCTCAAAACGAACTTTTTGGAACGTGAGCAAATAAAAATGCAAATCGCTGAATATTCTCTAAACATTTGATGTCAAATAAATGTACTTTACCAAATTTACAATCTTGCGGTTTGATTTAAAAGTACAGTTTCATATTCCAAATTGTGGCGCGCTGTGTTGTGAGCTGATCTGTGTTTGTTTCCGGGTTCTGTGTGGAGTCGCGTAGAAGACGCCTGGGCGCGTTTGCCTACGCAGCACAGTCACGTCACGGATAGAGGCGGGGAATATGAATGTTTTGATAAAGTCTATTTCAGGGGCGGGGGATTTGATTTAGTGCCGCAAAAGCAGGTGAGCCAGGGCGATGGGGGGAAATGATAGGATTATCAGAAAATGGCGGCTGATTTCGAGTGCGTTAATGGACGAAAAGTCGGGTAAGGTCCATAGGAAAGTTTTCTACGATCTACCGATTTATGCTTAAAAACACATGGCCGAACCGTAGGGACAATAAAAAAAAAGTCCCGGAACTATCCTTTAACGCGGGGCACGCTTTCCCTGTTGTCTTGAAACCTGCGAGGTGTCCCGCAACCTTCAGGCTCTGCGGTGGGAGAGTTGGCTTTGTGCCGGACTAGCGTAGCTCAACCATTGACTCTGCTACCAACTTGTTGGGATGGTTCCCTGGTATACCAGAGGTTGTCTTGTTCTGTCCACAACACACTTCCCCAGAATACATGGAGGACTCATCAAACGGCAAGTTAGAACTGTGGTTTATTACAAGAAACCAACAGGGATCATACAAGACAATCAGGATTCTCCAGTACATCTTAACTTTACGATGCATGCTCCCCGGTTTTTATGTGGTGTGTCATCATCACGTGGGCCCTTTACAAAAAACCTATCCCCATGACCGATTGGATGCTGAGAGTGCTAACCCATATATACATCCCCTATAGAGGTTATTCTACTGGTCCTTGCATGTCAGGTGGCGGACATGTCCCATCCCCAAGAAACTATCTATTGCATTTTGCAGAGTTGTGGGCTTACCATTGGCACTTGCCCTTTGCCATCCACCCCTGAATTTCTATATCGTGATTAGCTGGAGCTGGTTTCCCCATCCCCAGGCCTCGAAACCAGATCCGTTCTCAGATCTCTGTGCACCTCTTCAAGGTGATGTGACATGACTATGTGTCTGAATTGTATCGGGTAATAGACCACCTGTGGCTATTAGAGTGCACTCCCTGTTGCAACACTTGTTTGACGCTTCGTCTGGATTGCTGAGACCGGCTTGTCTTCCCACCATCGGTGAATGCCCATTGTCTAGTTTGGCTGCATCACATGGTTGTGGAGCATGACATCGAGCTCTTGGGTCTGCATTTAGGAGGATTTATTCAATTTTCCTGCAGCTGGTCCCCTTGTCATCTGGAGTTTGGAATGTGACTGTTTATCTCTGACCTTGGCTGTGAGCTTGCTCCGCACTTCGTGCCCCCTGAGCCAGCTCCTCTTGTCTCATGTTCTGTGGCTTCAGGCCTTCTGTAATTTTCCTTAGACTTATAATATGATTTCTACATGCTCTTACTGTGCTATGTAACCTATCAGTTAATCATACATGATCCTACCTGGCTCAATATATACTCCTGTAGTCCCATAGGGTTATTTGCCCTAAGCATCTGCAAGCTTGATCAGGATCTCTTGTTGCCTTGAGTTTCTGCGTTACTGCATTTGGCTAATGAGAAAAATAATAAAAGCTTTGAAAGTATGTATATGTATCCATCCTCTATCTATATAACTGTCTAAGCATGTTCTTTGTGTATGCAAATGTGTGTTTGTGTAATGCGATGCAGGGCTGCAAGTATTGTTCATGACTAACACTGCTACGTCGTGGTGTCACTAATGATGTTAGCATAGTGGCTTTGTGGCGCTTAATCGAGGCAGTCCATTATGGTGTTAGGGTCCGCGATCTTCAACGGGTTCTCTGGATCTGGAAGGATCTGCAATGGACATGGTTGGAATGGCTGTTTTAGCAGATGTCTTTCTGCATACACATCAGGCAGAGGTGCACTTGGGGTTCCTCAAATATAAGATGGGTGACTTTGAGCGTCCCTGGCTCTTCGGCCTGTCATGTTCATGGGGGTGAGGAGGGGCATTCCTGGGACCCTCTCTTCAGGCTGTAGGGTAGGGGTTCATTTTCATATATTTTATTGAATCAAAGTTAATTTCCACATTTAATATGTCAGTGTGGCAGGCTGGGAGAAAACCGGTCTCGTGCAAGGACAAAATGCCTGAGTGGTTTGAGGTTTGTGCTGGTTGTTTGGGGGGTAGAATTGAGCTACATAGGGGGATGTAATTCACTCAAGGTGACTTAGAAGGAATGAGGACAACCCCTTTCCCCATGTTTTCTTTTGCCCATACCATTCTACTCAGCCCCCAGCATTAATTACAGCCCCTCTCTTCTGCCTCTTTTGCTTCTCTCTATCGCCCTCTGACTCATTTTCTGTGCACTTTTGCTTCCCCCTCTAAACTGCCTGTCCCCATTACTGTCTCTCTCTTTCCTCCTCTTTCCTTCTCACACCTTCACTGTTCCATTTCTCATCTTTTCTCTTGCCCCATATACTCTGTCTGTCTGTGCTCTCTCTCCACTCTACACCTCCTTTACATCTTCCTTCCTCTCTTTTCTGCCTCTTCCTCCATCAAACTCTCATAATCATGCATATTTGGGGCATTTGAGGCCATGCTTGTGTAACAAGGCCAGTACCGTGTTCTTGTCAAGAAGGAAAGGGGGAGGCCTGCCATAAAATTATTCAGAACCAGTCCTGGCTCTGAGGGGGAAAGGGGCAGTGAGGTGGGACACAGTTTCTACCGCTTCCCTTCTGCCTGCATGCTGTATAGCAGTACAACTTTGTCTCACACCAAGCCTCTTCCCAACAATGTTCGCATGTTTTTTTTCTGTTTCATCCACAGTAACGACAGCAGACAACCTGGTGAAAGCGAGAGAACAAGTAGCACTCCACCACAGCGCCACATTATTTGAGACCGAGACGACCATAAAGAAGAAAAACCCTCCATGACACAGCAAATCCAGAGTCCTATGGCAATCGCAACAGGAGCCTGGAGGGTGAGAGTGGTGCCGTATGACATATGCGGCAGTGCAACTCACATTGGTTCGCTACGGAAACCTCAGCGATATGCTTTCAGAGACTGTGGGTAAGCCCTATACCACCAGAAACAAGGACCGGAAGCAGGAGCATTGCAAGCCCAGAGACTTATGTGTAAGGGCCATGGAAGCTGGACAGCCAATGTGACCTTGGACACTAGCCCGCTAGGGCCACGATTGCAGTTCCGTGACACACGGAAGAAGTGGGGAGGGCTTAACCCCTGCTTAATGCTTTTTTCCTCACACATACACACCCCCTGGTAAAAGAAAGGGAAGCATTGGACAGGACCAGAGGACCAATCTCTAGGAAGAAGTTGGAAGATAGGGCCCGATTGGGTAGGTAGAGATGGCCAATCAGCAAATAGAGGGAGTGATATTTCAATAGGAAATGGGAAGCAGAACGTGCAGGTTATCTGGTGAAATCAGAAGAGATGGAGTCAGAGCAAGAGACAAGCAGAAGGAAGGATCAGTGGAGTGTGGAGGCTATTTTTGGAATAGGTGAGGTATTGCTTTAGTGAGTGCAAAGGTACTGCTCTGTGAATGGAAATTTTTGTGACGCGAGTGCAGTTCATTTACATAGTATAAGGAGTGTTTATGAAGTGGCTGTGAGACTGAAGAAGAAGGGTGTTTTGTAGAGAGTCGGTGGAGTGGTGGAAGCAGTTAAAAAGTAAGAAGGGGGTATTGATAAGAGGAGAGCAGTAGTGGCAAGAAGAGAGTAGTGGTGGTAAGAGGGGAATAGCATTGGAAAGAGAGGAGTAGTGGTGGAAAGAGGGGGGTAGTAGTGGAAAAAGGAGAGTAATATGAAAGAGAGTAGTAGCAGTCAGAGGAAAGTAGCAGTAGTAGTGAGAGGAGAGTAGTAATAGCGTGGGAGCAGTGACCGTAGCAGCATAGCAGGATAGTTAACCTCAAAGGGTAGCAGCAGGAGACAGGAAGAGTGAAACATCAAAGAGCCAGAAGGTAGGTGTCAGAGAAGAAATAGGCACAACTCCAATCCCTACTAGAACATTAACATATAGATAGAGAAGGAACATTTAGAATGTCCCTGAGAGAGTGTAGAAAGCCAACTTTTAGGGAGTCACTGCTAGAATTAGACAAGTACCTAGACAGTAGGGTTTACCGTTTCATAGCATCAACTGTGGGTTAAGGATGCCTAGAGCTAAGGTGGGAATCCCATGGGAGAGTAGAAGAGAGGGACAGTCCTAACACTACTTTCCATAGCCCCTTTTTCCACCCTGGTGATACATTGAAGAGCTTGTATCATTTCAATGAACCATCTGAAAAAACCCTTATGTAAAGATGTGGTTGATAATGTAACAAAAAGATTAAAACCCTTGAAACATCCCCAAGTCTCTGTGAGTTATTAAGGCCATCTGTGACACTAGGCATATGATGAAAGCAAATGGACATAAGAGACTGCACAACACATATTGCACTAGCCTGCCACCTTTGCCTCTTCTGATGTTTTGGACTACATCTATCATCAGTCTTACACAGAATAGTCATCTGTGACGGATCGTGGAATCCACAGGCCAAAACATGAAGTTAGCCACAGGATGCAGACCCCCCTAGTGGTAAAGATGCAATGCACATGAGGTACTAAGGAGTGTTTCATTGGCATTTGAGAATGCTTTTGGAATAGGATGGCAGCAACTGGGCATGCGGCTACATATTACATATAGTAACATACCATTTGCATGAGGCATGCCTTGTTATTTCTGGAGCATATGAGGCTGCACATCCCCCATGCTAAAGATAGTATGAATATAAGGAGCTTTGTGGTGTTTATGGATCATCTGAGGCTCAGCTATGCAAATGATGGAATCAAAGACATGTGAGGCTGCACATGTGGTACCTTATACCATGCAAACAATGCATTGAGTGACATTACTGGGTCATTTAAGGCTGCGGGTCACATATGATGGCAGCTACAAAACATGTGAGGCTCTCCCTTACGCATGGTGAACATGCCAGGTGTATAAGGCATTGGGTGGCATTACTGGACATTTGAGTGTGCGCTTGGCATATGATAATAGCCACTGGATATTTACAGCTGTAACTACACATTTTGACTGTACTTTTGCTAGTATTATATAGGGATGCCTTCCATCAAACTCAAAAAGGGGCATGGTTTGCATAATGTGAAAGGTAGGCATGCCCCATTTTGGTATGACCTTAATTAAAGGTCATTGTCATATGTCATTAGTCCTACCCCTTCTTCATGGTCATGTTTTGTTAAGGTCATGCCACACCTCTGTTATCAAGGCCGTGCCGCACCCCTGTTATCATGGTTGTAACACTACTCCTGCGCAAGGCTGAGTTAGTTGGTGAGCATAACCCATCCAATAAGCATCCATGGTGGGAGACATGCCCCGACCGGCAGAGTTGAGGAATGTGATAAGCGGGAACAGGGGGCTGATTACCCAAATTGACCTATCTGTGGCTAGGGCATGGCTAGGTATAATGTACATGAAGTATCTTTGTCCATGAAAGTGTTCAAGACGGCGCAAATCAAAATGTTGCAGAAGCAAATTTCACAGAGATTTAAAAAATCCCAGAAGATAGAATTGGAGCCAGTGTGCCATCTACCACGTGCCCGGTAGTTTTGGAGTATATTGATCCCAACAGCCTTGTAGAAACTGTTAAACAATATCTTCAGTTGATTCAATCTGGTACCTTTGAAATTTGGTATTGGGACCAAGATATGGTAAACAAAGAAACAAAGGTGACTACCAGTAAAGCAAAGGCAGAAGTTTGTATGAGAGCCTTTAGATCCCCCTCCCTACAGACGGTGTAAAAGGGGATGACAACAATAGTGCCATCTATGAGGATATGGAGCCCAAGAAGAAATCTTTACACAACCCTTTGATGGTGGTGAAACTCAGAATGCAGAAACAATGGACCACAAACATGATGATGTTCCTGGAGATGTAAGTCTGTGTTTCTGAAAGCATAGAGAACAAGCCTCTGTGAAAAGTCAGGGAGTGTGTAAGGATTGTCAATTTGTGGAGGAACTGTTAAAAGTTGAAAGAAGGGTGAAAAAATACGACTTTCGGAGGAATTGACTGTTCAAGGCATAACTGCTGCAGTGGTAAAGGAGTGTTTGAAACGTGATTATTACAGCAATTGTGACAGTCATCATTATCAGGATACGCAACAAGATGCCCACAAATGTCTCAAGGACTCCTGCAGGGCCCGAACTGTAAGAAAAAAGTGTCATTAATGATCCTGGTAGAGTGGTTAAGACGCTGAATACCATTTACAAGATATTGGGGAGGGAGGTGGACCTCACTACAGTTAAAACTATAAGCTGAGAGAGATACAGTGCACCTGTGATGAAAACGAATTGAAAACGTATGTAGAAAGTGGAGCTATGAACTGCAGACACTTGTAGATACAGTATTATATGAACAATAGAACAAATATTATTTTGCTAATAAGAAGCAAGGCAGGGTTTTACGCCCCAGAAAGTTAACGTAGAATGTTTCATGTGCAGATTGACTTGACATTTACCTTTTGGAAACAAGGAGGACAATAATCACACAGAGTACCCCTAAAGTTAAATAACTGAACTAAACCTGCATGTTGAAAGTCCTTTGTCATCTGATTAAAGACAAAAATGCCTCTAGTGAAACAGAAATTCCTAAATTTAACAACTGTGGGCAATGGCAAGGTATATGTAACAGGAGTATCTACTGTGGTAGGTCAGGAGAAGGACACAGACCCTGATTAGATATTTCACTGGTAATTGTATTAAAGAAAATGAAAAAAGCTTAGCATTCCCTATACGACAAGCTGTCCCTACCTAACATAACTAGCTTCGGTGCTCGTCAGTGAATGTCTAGAAATTAAACTATCCACCGTCAAGCTGTAAGCCCGCCTGACCCTACCGCTATGTGAATACTGAATCTCTCCCTTCTCAGAAGGCTTGCTAGTTTCTCAACAACTTCTTTTTCAATAGTTGATCTTTATATAGTCTCCATTGACTGTTTTATCAGTTCGTACGGTTCATTAACTGTAGCATTGGGCTTTTGGTTCTTCTCTTGTTTTCCTTTACAAAGAGTGATTTTATTCTCTTCCCCTGGTATATATAGCCAGAAAGTATCTTTTCCTTGTGGACTATTTCTTATTCTTCTGAACCGTTCACAATTTTTGGTTTCTTCCTGTTCTGTGCCTTTAAATATATTTACTATGCCCACGTTGTTCTCAGGCTTCTCTCTTATAACTTGGACCTCTGTTTTGATTAGGCCTTCTTGGCCTTGACAGATGCCAATTTGGTCACTCCCAGAATATTTCTGATACTCTTCTCTTTGTACTGATTTTACAATATTTTTCTCTTGACTGTGATGAGTATGAGCATTCAAATAATGATTCTCATTCACTCTTCTTTCTGATATTGTGACATTATCTTTCTCTTGACTGTGACGAGTATGAGCATTCCAATAATGATTCTCATTCACTCCCCTGTGTCTCGCAGTGTCCCTTTAATTTCTATTCTTAGGGCTGATGTCACCAGGGTTTTCTGTCGTTGAGGGTCAATTCACTATCCCTCTACCACGGTATCTTGTGGCTTTTCACCACCTTCTATTCAGTCTTGTTGTCTTGGATGGCTGTACGGTATTTCGTATACCGTCTTGTCCCTTGTTGGCCATTACAGAATGGTTTCGGCATTGTTGCGAGGATCCTCGGTAAACCACAAACCCCCCCATGATCACGCAACCACTTGCCGTCTCTTTCTCTCTCTCCGATTTGGGATGCCACGCGTCCAGCTCCACCTCTCCTGGCTTCCTTGTTACAGACTGTAGCACGTCTGTCACTTCTTGCCCCTTTTACGCTCTGCTTCTCTATGGAAATAATGCGTAAGCCTTTTTGTAACTCGCAGGTTCTCTACTCATGTCTCCAGGGTCCTCACCTTGTTGTACTTATGTAGCAATGGGGTTTCCCGTCTGTAAACTTTGCTCCCTTTTCCCTTTCTCCTGTGGATTCTCTTCTCCTCCGTACATCCTCTTCTTCATCCCAGTGGAATGGGAATTAAAAGGGAGCTCTTCTATTTCCTGTTGGCAATAACACATTCTGGTTGTCTCTTCACATATATTTTCACCTGAAAGGCTTTAAGATATTATTTTGGAAGGCCCTCTAGGCAGTTCCTCGCGGGAGTCCTTGTTCTTAAAGAGGGAGGCTGTCCTGGTCAGGTCCCACTTGCCTCTACCTCTAGGGAGGGTATTTTGAAGCAGGCTCACCTCCCTAGCCTCACAGGGGGGCTCTCCCTTGGGGAGAACCAACACATTCCCATGATTTATCACACTATCCTTTCAGGGATGGTTATTGGTCCATGTTTAAAAATGGTGTACCTTCTTCTGATGGTATGCCGTATGTTGGTCTAGAAGTGGCTCTGGATCAATTGCCAGCATTACTTCTGTATTAAGGGATATCATTGTACAAGCATTCATGTTACAATCTGCTGAATGCAACTAGCCTACTATGTAGTCAAGCTTTCAAGAAATATATGAGGAAGATATTTGATAACATTATGAAAAGCACTGCACAACATTTAGCACAAACTGTAACACAGATTCTCACATAAATTAAACTAAACAGTTAAAATTGTAATAAAAATAAAGGTCTTTATGTGCGAACCGTCTCTTATGTTTTTTAGCATTCGGAGGGGAACATGGCAGAGAAACTGTTATGTAAAATCTACTATGATGCAGGGCATGTGAGTAGTTACAAAGGTGTCAAACCCCTTTTTAAAGGTGCGGATAAGAAGATCAAAAGGGAGAATGTGAGAGATTGGTTATCTGGGGAGAACTTTTACACTCTGCATAAGCCGGCTAGAAAGCACTATCCTAGAAGAGCAGTTATTGCCAGTTAAAAAGGCTCACAATGGCATGCTTATTTAATTGATTTGCATAAGCTTAAAAATCACAACAATGGCTGCAAATATATATTAACAGGCTGCAAATATGTATTAACAGTCATAGGCGTCTTATGCAAGTACGCTTTTGCAGAGATTCTGAAAGATAAGACGGCACAGAGGTGACTAATGATTTTAAATCAATTTGCAAACAAGGCCATGCACTTGTAAAACTACAGACTGAAAAAGGTAAAGAGTTTTTGTACAAGACATTGAGAGTATTGCTAAAGATGTTCAGCATTCGGCATATAGTTATGCATACAGAGGTCAAGGCATTTATAGAAGAGCAATGTAATAGAACATTAAAAGTTCATTATGGTGTTATTTTAGCGGTCGCAATAGCTACTGATACACAGATGTCCTGCATATAAAGTGGTATAATGCTAAGTACCACAGACCTCTCAAAAAGGCTCCTACGGATGTGGCTGGAGATAATGCATAGTGTGGCAAAACCATTATGCATCAAGGTTTAAGTTGGAAAAAAAACTTAAAATGTTATTCAAAAAGGGTAATAGACCGACAACAAGGCCTGATGGTTACCTTGTTCCCTTCTTACACTTAGGTTTTTATGCCAACTCAGAAAAAGAAGGAAGAATCTCAAGTGAAAATTGCAACAAACACTGATTAGGTTTACTCCCTTCAAAACCAGTCGACCGGTTTCAGAGGGACACCATGATCTATGTGTATCTATCCCTCGAGCGGTAGACGCCGGCACCCATACAGGCTGTAATTCAGGTACCGGAAGGTATACAGTACCTTTAAAGATCCAAAAGTAGTTTGGTCATTACATTGAAGAAAACCAACAAGAGTATCACATGTAACAATAGATACATGTGGATCATGGCACCTGCACCCAAGAAATCCTCTAGAATAGGGCATCCTCAGTCCTGAAGATGATTCAACCAACCATTCCGGCTGAAACCAGTCAACTGTTTTGGAACGGAGTAAACCTAATGATGCTTACCCTAGGATATGTATGATCACCGCTTGGAAGAGCAGAATTTCCAACCACACCACTAGTCAGTGTTTGTTACAATTTTCACCTGAGATTAATTTGTATGGGTGAATTTGCTTTTAGAGTGATATGTAGATGGTGAAGAATAAAATTAAGCAACACATCTTGGAAGCCTTTTTAAAATACACACATAGTAGGCCTCATTAGGACCTTGCGGTCTGGAATTAACAGACTGGCAGAGTACAGGTTTACCCGTGAGATGGCCTGATTTACCTTCGGCCAATGGCTAGAGGTAAGTCCGGCACCCCACTGGCAAAAAACAGCTTGTAATACCAGCACTCTCCCCATGTAGTCATTTGGACTCCATGGCATCGGTATTAACATGCCCTTGCCAGCAGCTTTAATCTTCGGGTAATTCCAGCAGAACAGGCGCCGGTAACAGTACTACCGTTTTGTGGTATCCCACTGGATAATGAGGGTCAGTGACTTTTTCTAAGCACATATTGATATTTATAAAGGTTCCTTCTTTTCTGTGTTGACATTCAAAAAGGGTGGTCACGTGAGGATCTCCGAATTGGGAGGTGTATTTACCAAGGTATATGAACAAATGCTTACAACGGGGCAGTTTATCATAGATGAGACCGGTGTCAAGGAAAGTGTAGCCATCTACCACCTTAACGATCCAAATAGAGTATATCATGTTGAAAAGATTGCAGGAACGAGGGGGTAGACGTTCCAAGAAGGAATATCTGGTTAAATGGGATGGTTGGAATGCAATGTTTAATAGTTGGCTTCTGGCTAGCTCCCTAAAGGATACAAATGCGTAGATTGCTACGAGCAGGCTAAGAAAATGGAAAATTCCTCTTTCTATATCAGTCTACCATCCAACGCATCCCCAGACAGTTTTCCAACCAGATCTCCAATTACACTGTGAAATTAGCCAAACCAGTAGATTTAAAAGGGCAGTGGGAAGTGGCCCTCACTGAGATTCAATATCTTAGAACATGGAATACTTTTACAAGAACCGAAGCAGAGACCCCAATCGCCCATAAAAATCTTACATCTACACTGCATGGTTCATTCCCTCATGGGTATTACGAGAGTGTACCCAATGTCATAACCACCATCAACAGTACGCTTTCAAATATCGAGATGCATTATGATGTGCAATTGGTTCTACATGCCTATCAAAGGAAAACATTTCTTTTAAGTCCCAATCCAGATACCAAATGTACTTGTACAGGAAAGCTGTTTAGGGTTTTAGGAATGGTATAACACATAGATGACATAAAGCTGTTGGAAAATACCCAGGCAGATATCAATGGTGGTTTCAATGCTTTGTTTCTATACTGTGACATTGTAGAATTTCAGAGGGGGGTGTGATAGTTACGCACCTCTGCTCAGACACATACTAAACAAAGGTTTGAACAATTCAATTGTGTATTCAGTATAGACTATGTGCCAGTGTGTAAAGAATATTTTGACACCATCAACGTCGTGATAAAAGATGATCAGGCTTTTCCCGTCTAATTCAAGATGGGAAGGTGATTGTGAAGCTACATCTTCGTCCTTGCAAGATCTTCGTTTATTAATCATGGTTATGATGAAAAGCAATGACGATCCTAATCTTTATAGGGATTACTACATGACAAAAGCAGGACACATCATGTCTGCCTTCCATGGGTCTCCTGTCATGTACGATGCAGGATTGGTGGT
Organism: Ambystoma mexicanum; assembly: GCF_040938575.1. Taxonomy (NCBI): domain Eukaryota; kingdom Metazoa; phylum Chordata; class Amphibia; order Caudata; family Ambystomatidae; genus Ambystoma; species Ambystoma mexicanum. Next base: position 865,905,734 of record NC_090928.1, read on the forward strand.
ATATTTAGAAGCTTATTCAGAAAAGCCATGGTTTTTTTGAAGAGAGGATTACAGATGGTTAAGCCCAATGTTACCACTGCTGCTAAGAACATTGCTACGGACGTGATGGGTTTGGTATCAGGGGCATTGTACAATTATGTAAATAATAGGATAGAGCAAACATTGCAGCAGCAGGCTGCTCAGCAGGAATCTGGACTAGTCTACATGTGTAAAAACAGGTAATAAAAGAAAAAGAAAAAATACACATCTTGGAGCTCCTAAACCTTATAAAAGACAAATAAACAGGGTGCTAACCCATTCACTAAGAATCTGTAAACATTGAGGAAGGGCCCTAAAGGAGATCTTCTAAACCATGGCTTTTGTACATTGGACGTCTGCAATATGGAGGCATACTTGGCATCCTCACACAGGTCTACGAAGAAGACACTTGCCAGGGGGTACCAGCAGTTTTTGGACGGGTGTTCCTACCATGTTAGCAATAAAGGGGAAAGAGAGCTAGTGGTTTGCACTGGGAATCTCTGGGTTAATGATACCCCTGAACCCTCTGCTGGTTACAAAATAGGACCCCAAAGTAGTCGGGTGGCAGAGTTGATGGCTGTACATTAAGCCAATGTTGGGTTAATGATACCCCTGTACCCTCTGCTGGTTACAAAATAGGACCCCAAAGTAGTCGGGTGGAAGAGTTGATGGCTGTACATTAAGCCAATATCTGGGTTAATGATACCCCTGAACCCTCTTGTTGGTTACAAAATAGGACCCCAAAGTAGTCGGGTGGCAGAGTTGATGGCTGTACATTAAGCCATTGTAAGAGTGCAGATAAAATCAGTGACTCACAAGATCAGCCCCCTGCAGTCCCCAAATGAGAAAGGACATATAAAATAAGGAAGCTAGAATAGCCAGAGCAATTATTATTTAGTAGAACACAAAACAAGTAGGACATAGTGTTGCCACATTGTAGAAAATGAGTGTCACACTATAGGAAGGGTTAGGTTGCTGAATACACAGAGTGGGAAAGCAGTAAATGGCGGCAGACACATCTAGGTAAGGTACATATAAGAATATTGAACATGACAAGAGAACTGCCATTTTGAATAAGCAAGGCCCTGTAAAATTCGTAGTTAAAATACACAGCACTGCAGGCTAAATTGCTGAATAGAGATATTGTTGTTTCTCGATGGTGCCCGGAGGGCACAGGATGTCAAAGTTTCAAAATGAGGGCAGATCCGATAGGGAAAGGAAACTGCACACATTTGCCTTCCCAGGGTTTTACCCTACATATGCAATAGTTGGTTTGTTTTTTATTGACGGCCGAGTATACTACACAAGGCTTTCATCGGCAGGTGCATGAAGTAACATTTCCAAGAATATTATAGCAAGATGAATATACACCGCCCCCTATGGTAGTAGAGGTCTATAGAATACAAAGAGAACACAGTAGCAAGATGAGTACATGTATGAAATAGGCATTGCACATTGGCCCCGCACCAACATAGAACAACAATTTTGATTGATTATATTCTGCTCCTGCAAACAACAGTTTGTTGTGAGGGAGGACATGAGCAGCTGTCCAAGGTTAGTAAACTGTCTGAGAAAGTTTGAGGTCTGGTGTGAGATTGTGAGATTGCAAGATCGTGAGATGGGAGTACGTTAATTATTGCAGTCCATGGCAGTGTTTCGATCTTGCCCTGTGAAAATATAATTGGGTTGTTGTGGAGAAATGCAACATCCAAGACTGTGTGAGTAACCACAGTTCAATGACGCAGCAGTTTTGAACTAATGTCAGCGTATTCTGGTGTGAGCCAATTAGAGAGCAGTGATACTGTTTGAGAAGTGATGTTTCTTTTAGGTGGTAGGGCTATGGGCGGATTCAGAGATTAAGGACCGTCCAGTGAACACGTTTAATATATAAAATAATATAGGTATTTGTTTCTTAACATCCAATTAGCAAGTTGTAATGATGTTTTTTATGATTGTGACTATGTATTGTGTTTGGTTTATAACTCCTGATGTAGCCGATGTTTGTTAAGAACGTTTTGTTCCTTCTTCCAGCAGAGTTAGCTTGTGAATAAAGCTGGTACTTTGTGCATCGTGGTCCGCTCCATTATTTTTGGATGAGTTTATGGGAGCGTGAATTCACTTGGAGGCTCCAACAAGATTTCCAGAGTGTTTGGCGGGTCGAAGGCTCCCAGCCGTACCCATTGGACGGTGGTCTTGGCCCATTGAGAGCGGAATTTGTGCACACAATTGGCAGGCACCATGTTCTACGAGAGTCCTGCCTGATCCCACGGGTGAACACGCTGAACCCAGGGAAGTGAAGGCAGTTGAGGGAGATTCGACAGCGTAGGACCTCAGAAATCATAGAACGTGAGTATACCCATGCACAAAGAACAGCAGCATTGTATATATTTATGGTGTTGTGTTTAAACATTGAGATAAAAGAAGAAGGGAAAAGATATATTTGGTGAACTAGGGAGTAATATCGCAGTGATCTAAGGAGGCCACAGGGTTCTAGGGTAGAGGTTTTATAAATAGATATGGAAAAAAAGGATATACCCCTCATTTAACGAGGGAAGACAACATGATGTACTTTAGATTTTTGTATATAGAGGATACTCCCTTGAAGGGGAAGGGCATGTGGTGTAGGATAAGGGTCAGATAAAGACCTGGTTTGGGGGGTTTAAAAGGCAGTCTTTTATTGATAGTGATTAGATTGCGTTTGGCCCGGTGTAAGGACTAGAGTGAGGTTGTTGGTGTAAATAACAGCATTTAGTCTCTTATTTTAATTGGTGAGGTAGAGGTTTGGTGAGATTGTGATGAGTATGGAAGGGCGAGAGTAAAACCTGTTGTATAAGCGCTTTGGGTATAGAATACAGAAACTGGGAGGGGTGATTTGATTTTAGGGGGGAAAAGGGATAATGTGGACAACACTGATGGAACAGTATCCATTATAATTGGTAAGTAGCAAATATTGTTTTATATGATGGATATACCACTTGGACACATGTGTAGTTCACGCACACAATATCAGGAGAAGATAGTAAAATACAACACAGAATGGGTTAATGAGACTGCAGGTAAGATGTTTAGGCCATGGCCCATGGAGGGAACACACAAGGAGGTGGTATTACAGCACATGTGAATATATTTGACTACCACATATAAAGGGAAACAATTGAAAAGTATTCTTGAGCTGTGGAAACTATTTGAGGAAGAGGAGGAAAGCTATTGTGTTATTGAAAGGAAGCACAATGAAGTGTGCTAATTGCAAGAGACACACGAAGAATTAGAAAGAGTGAGAATGAGGGGGAGAGAAGGACAAGGAGCAGAGGTAACTCCAGATAAGTGCAAAGCTGGACAGATAATGTTCAAAATAGACAGATCTGGCAATGATCCCCAAGTTAGATTACAGGAGGTAACAAAAGAGCAGAGTGGGAGGGAGGAGTCCTCAGGTAGGCCAGAAAGAGCGACCCAACACACAGAAATGAAGGAGGATGTCCAGAGTGTGGGACAACCTATTATCAAATCTAATGACAAAAAACGGACTCGAGGAAGAGGGCAACCAGAATGAAGATTGCCTGACTGGAGTGAAGCGAGCAGTCTAGCAGTTAGAGAAATCTAATTGGCTCTGGACAACTCCCTTCCTTGCAGTGGGAGTTCAAAGATGGAACAGCTGAGCAATGCAGGGAGATCCAAACGGCTAGCCGGGAAGCCAAGCTGTCAGGTGGACAGGCGAACGGGGAGACGCAGGAGAAACGCAGAGAAGACTTCCCAGCTTGAGCTGGGAATCCACAAGGCAGCGAGAAAAGTGGCACAGAGAACAGGGGAGGTGGCATCTGGACCAGAGAAGCATTCCCACAGGCTGCAGAGACACTGAAGCAGGATGCAAGGCTAACGGGGAGCTTTGCACCAGCAAGGAAGGCCAGACCGATGCAGACCACCACTAGCCACAGGGACGTGCCACCTGAAGCAGAGAGCGGAAGCAGGGAAGTAGCCAAGTGGGGTTGGAGAAACCAAGGGAGACATCCTAAAATCGGTGAGACCACAGTGGAAAGTCGGGGCCACATGAGGGAGATGGAGAAGGCATTCCCTAATTGGAAAGGGAGGCACATTTTCTACGGCTTACATCACAAACTGAATTACATAATCCAAGCATTTGGGGAGACACAAATACACACCAGTGATGAGATCTTGGTGAAAACCCATAGCCCCTTGTACAGAATAATAAAGACAGAATTGTAACAAAGTCCTGGCAGGAGAGTATAGCAGGCAAAGAGTAAATCTGTGATCACACTCATAAATAGTGTTGTACAAACATCCTGGCAGGAGAGTATACCAGGTATTTGTGATTCTGGGATGCATACTCAAATTGCATAAAGGAACTTTACAAAAGAACCTGGCAGTGGAGTATACCAGGTGTTTTGTGAGTATGAGACCCGCACCCAAATTGTGGTACCTTGAAAAGGGAATCCCAAGGAAGACTCATGCACTAAGGATTTTGAATTGCATTTTTGGTATTTCGGAAAGAGAATTCCAAGGAAGATGTATGCCCTATAATTTGAATTGCATTGAAAGTGGAAAAGACGTAGGGGAAGAGTCATTTCGCCTGGAGTGGAATTGCAACACCAAGAGGAGGGGGTGGGTTATCCTCTTGGGCTGCAAAGAACTTGGTTATTCATTTGAACTTTTATGTTGGTGGACAGAAACCTGGGGAAGTGAATCATTCCCTGGAACTGAGAAAATTGTACATTTGGAACTTTTATTTGATACCTTTTTGTTGAACTTGAACATTTGTACACTTTCCAAGCCAAAGACATTACGCATAGCACCTTCGAGTTACTTTTAGAAGGAGAGGGCTAGGAAAGGATTTCAGACACAGGACATTTTTGCTTTGACATCGTGACACAGGACAGACCCATAGTTTTTGGTTCAGATAGGGAAATACCTCCTAGATTAGGGACAGTGAGGCATTTTCCAACCCCCTTTCATTATTTAATAAAAGTGTATACCAATAACCATGAGTCATCTGTTTCCGTGTCTCATTCCTGGTTCCTCACAGTATCCAAATGCAGAAAAAAGGGCATGCAGTTGCCCTCATTACAAAAGGATACAGGATTGGCTCAGTATGTCTGATGGCCCCAAATGGATAAAGAGAATGTAATAAATAAATGACTCTCTCTCATAGCAGGCGCAAGGAAGTGGATTCATGAATTAGAAAAAAGAACTGACTGCATGAATTACCTTAGCTGTGGGCGACATGGAAAGTTTATTTGCTTCTATATTGGGAGAGCAGTGCGATGATCTTTAGAGGACAACAGGATATGCAGGAGTAACAGCAAATGGTAGCCATCATGATGGATCACCATTTCATAACTTTATGGCAAATATGTCGAAGGCATTAACGGCGATGTGCCCAGTCAGAGCAGACATGAGCGCCATTATGACGAGTAAAATAAGTCTAGATGAGGACCCCGCAGAATATATTCATGAGATGGAGGAAATGTGGCACTTGGAAACAAGGGAAGCATGGGACGAGAATGCCCCATGTTTTACCATATTCTTTTTGAATTTTTTTAAATTACATTTATAGTTTGAAACCAAACTTTTATCATTAGGACATATATACAATCCACACAGCAAAGGAAAAGAGAAAAAAAAAGAAACAAGTCAAAACAAAAATTCGAAACAAAGTTCGAAGAATGTTTCAACCTGTTAAAGATGGTCAAAAGAACAAGCAAGCCATCTTGCCCGGGCGGGGCATAGGGAGGTAATCCTCGTAGGTTGCACCTCACTCGGTTCCGCTAAAGTAACCACCTGTTATTTACAGAGGTTCCCCTGGAGCGCTGGTCGAACTTCGAGGGCCTCTATGATTTCAAAGACGGATTTTAGAAAGGCAAGTAGGGCCAATGTCAATGTTAGTTTTGTCCCTGTTATTAATGTATATCACAGGGCTTCAGCATCCCAAATTCTATAGTCCGTAAGGTATTTTCCCAACCATTGGGTATGCTGGACCCTTAAAGCTTGACAAAGCACCACTAAGTGGTGAAGGGTTTTATTGTCTATGGCGCGCAGCCTGCATTTGAGGTTTCTCTCTGTGATTGGGATCCTAGCTTCTGTGACTGTTCTTATAGGTAGCAGATTAAGTCTGAAGCGCAATAATTGTCGTCGCAAATAAGGAATTTGGTCAAGTATATTGGTAGTATGCCTCTTACCCTAGTTTCCGGGATGGGCCTTACGTAGACTTTACATTTGCTGTTTGCTCCATTGAAGTGATCCAATCTAGATCCAATCATTCTTTTTTCACTAGTGTTGGATTTTCCAGCAGGAAGTGTACGGTAGCGTTGACACTCTCCAAGTGCAGAATACAAATCCTACTCCACTCCCCTCTAGGAGCATCTCTTTGTGGCTTTCGTATGCCTTTGTCAGGGTTGCGAGGCCACCTTCTCCTGCAGCTCTCATGCCATATTACATTATATGCCAGGATCTTCCAGGTGGTGTACAGACAGTTAAAAAAGTGGTGGGGATTGACATGAAACAGTGGCACAAAATACAAGCACACATTGTCAATTTTTGTAGATTGAAACAATAGAAGGAAATGAAGAAAGTAGAAGCGCAGGAGAGAAACGCTAAATTGGTGCACAAGAAATTAGCAGAGGTTGTGGTAGAAGGGGCAGTGATTACAAATGTGGGAGAAGAACAATATGAGTAAGGTTACTAATAAGCAGGACCAATGGGATATAATACAGGGAGCGGGGAGCAGATGTACTCCCCGAGAGCAAGGGGGAATGGATTTGGAGACATATTTAGACGAGAATTTGGCAGACGTAAAGCTGGTTTTGGGGGCTTTGGAAATTTTGGAGGACAATGTTGGACATGCGTAATGACAGGACATTATGCAAGATGATGTAGAAATAGAGGAATGACACAATATGGATTAGCACTGCACGGCCATAGAGGAAGGGTACACATTCTGCACCCATGTATCCCCCACAATATCAGAGTATCCCTACAATGCACCGCAAGAACAGCAGACACCACATGCCCAGACAGACACGGTTGATTACACGCAGCAATGGACATCTCCAAACGCAGAAGTGCAGCAACAGCCCCAAATTCAGCAACAAAATGCCTTACAGATAAAAGAACAGCAAACAACAAAACAATGGGATAAGAATTAAATACCAGAGGGCATTGTACCATATTTTGGTGGGGTTACCGATGCATGAGGGACCCCCTTTCTACATATAGGCACAGGTACATAACCACAATTGGGCCGCCACAGAAGGCACAGACGCATCCCGTACTATGACTCCAGACCCAGAAGAGGAACTAAGAGTAGGATTGAGAATAGGAAACAGGACACAGGGGCGACTCGATCTTGTGTTAGAGAAGGAGGGTTTCCATTGTCAGACATGATCACGGACACAGGTCCTTTCTGGGGCTATGATGGCACTTCAATTTACAGAAGATTTACTGGTCACGGTAGGAACACACGCAATGCTAGCAGCCTTGTTATAGTCACGAAATACACCAGTGAACATATTAGTGTCACACTCACCTGTGTCTCTGTAGGAGCGATGGTATCAACCCCTGGGTTCCGAGTACTTACTCCCCCTGATTCGGTCTGGAAGGTGTGTCTGTCAAGTAAAGAGATATACACTAAGATCAGAGTTTAACTGGACCCCTGAACTCCCTCCCTTTCCCCTTGGGACGTGATGAGGGTTCTTCCCTATGGTTCACCTTTGCTTTTATTTGGATGTGCCCTCCATCCTGCTCTCTACAGGGGTGCTGTTCTTCTGGGAAGGACTCGTCACCCTCTTGTTGGAGTAATGATGGCCAATGTCTATTAAGCCAAAGTTCAAAGTGTCACGCTATTGCGACTTCACAGCGTGTGCTGCATAGTTCAAATGCCAGTTACTTCACTAGCAGAGATACCCGAACATACTCAGGTAAGTGTTCGCCTCACAGTAAGCGTAGTGTAAGAATTTGAGTTTGCAAAGTTTATAACTCAGTTCTTTTCTGTCTTTCAGATGCTACCAGAGTGCAGAAAACACCAGAAGGTACCTTAGGTAATATGCGCAGCGTTGAGGAGTGCTGCATGGGGGGGCTTGCAAGCGCTTTTTTAATGTTTCTCTTTCTTTGCAGGAGCTGGTGGAACTGGTGGACAATCGAGCTACGAGCCGGGATGAGGTTCGGAGGTCCGGTGAGTAGGCGCAGCGTTGCTGAGATCTGCGAGCACTGAGTAATGTCCTGCCTCTATTTTAGAGGAGCCAGTGGAGGTTTGCGCCTCAAGTCGGAATGAAGAATCCTGCTCAGTGAGTGTACATGGTGTAATTAGATCCCGTTGATTTTGACTAACTTTCCTTTTTCTTGCACAGGGGTTTGACCGGAGCTGCTGGACCCTCCTAGGAAGCGCTGCGACGAAGAATCCGGAGCAGGATAAACTTAGAAGCTGGAAGCATATGGGCTGAACAGGAGCGCAGTGAGTGTGTTGCGGTTTAGCACTAATCCAGATATTCTTTTTTGCGAGGCTGGTAATGGGCTACCCAAAGCTCTTTTGTTATCGTAGCAAGAGATGCATTCCGTGGGGAATGTTATGGTTCTTGCTCACCAATCGATGCTTGGGTTGTGCGTCTCCAGCCACGGTATTCCGAGAATCATTTGGAATTGGGGTGCTGTTACGCTCACCTGGCTCCCACAGGGGCGTCGATCGGACCCGGACAGCTGTGGTCTCGTCCAAGGTGAAGCGTAGTGCAGAGATGACAGACTGGACTGGCCCGCCTAATCTCGTCTGCTTGACCCGTAGAAGTATTCTCCTGCAAGTGGAGAAAGGGATTTAGCCACCCGTGGATTCTAGTGATGGCCCCACCACTGTTCTCACACTAATCACCTCCGTTATTCCCTTTCAGTAATCTCACCTTAAGTTTTTGAATGATGAGCTCTCCATCCTGCGTGGAATGCAGGGGTGTGTAGATACCAGTTACTTCACTGGTTCGAAGGCGTTGGAAGAGTTCCGGATGAATATTGATTCCAAGGTTCCTGGCGAGAACCCGTAAGTATAAAGTACAAAGAGTTCAATATGTCCGATGTTCACTCTTGTCCCATTCCCTTCTTGTGTTGCAGCTGGGTCCAAGAGCAGATTGTCTTGTGGCAGCCGATGGCGTTCAGGTGAGAGTCTGTATTACCCAACACTGTCCGGTAAAAGATGCGTGTATTTAACTTGTTGTTTTCTCTCTCCTTCAGGTGCGGCGTAAAAAGTTATGGGATGTTAAAGAATAATGCCTCCGGTGGTAAATCAGGTAAGTCTATGGTGGTAAAAGATATTGTATTTGTTGGCTCTCTCAGCTCACCTTATATTTCTTTTGTCCCCTAGGCGCTGGAGTTCGGCCATGAAAATGAGGGAGGCAGCGCGGAATCGAATGATGCTCTGAGGACTGGTGAGTATGGTGTGGCGCTGCAGCTGGCGATGCGACGCGTGCAGAAATAATGTCCTTTCCAAGTTAGAAGACGCAATGGATCCAGAATCAGGTAAGAAATTAAAATAATGTCCGTGTTCTAACCTTTCCTTCGTCTTCCCTCTTTTTCTAGGAGCTCTGAATTCGAGGCGGGCGTGGCAGAAGACTGGATGCTGACTGCAGGCACGGGGAGCGTTATGCTGCTGGATGCAGAATAACGAGAAGCATGTGCTGCTGTTCGGGCGTCGTTTAAATAGCCTGCAAAGTAGTCCCAGGTAAGAAGTTCCCCAGAACCACACCCAAGTAAAAAAATAGTCCCTGAAGTAAAGTAGTCCCATTCAGGCCTCACGTGGCTTGACTTCATTGCAACATGGTGTGTATAAGGTAAGTAATGTACATGAGCCTGGCGCCTATGGCACCAGGACTGATTTCCTCTATGAGCCTGGTGCCAATGGCGCCAGGACTGTACCCAGACAGCCCCTAGCCGGGGCTGCTGGGCTTTTAGTAAGCACCTGGATGCCTGCTCCCGGGGCTGATGGGCTTGATCCGGATGCCCGGGGGTAGGCATCATGACAGCACTCCCCCCCAAAGCCCCTCCTAAAGGTGTTCTTCCCCTTGGTCCTGGTTTGTCTGGGAAGTTCCGATGGATTTTTTTCACCAACCGAGGTGCATGAATGTGGTCACTAGGCTCCCATGACCTTTCTTGTGGTCCGTAACCCTTCCAGTCAATTAAATAAAAAAGTCTTGATTTAACCATTTTAGAGTCCAGGATATATTTAACTTCGAATTCGGGTTCCCCATCTATTATGATGGGGTCGGGTGGTTTGGCTAGTCTTGTCCCGGGTTGAACTGGTTTCAGGAGTGAAACATGAAAGACAGGATGAATCCGCATATTACAGGGTAATTCCAATTTGACGGCGACCGGGTTGATAATGGCCTTAATAGTGTAAGGTCCCAAATATCTAGGATTAAAAGTCTGAGTCCCTTTTAGAGGTATGTGTTTTGTAGCCAGCCAAACTTGGTCCCCAATCTAGTATCGTGGAGCATCACTTCTATGTTGATCAGCATTTTTCTTGTATTTCTCTTTCGCTTGTTTCAAATGTTCTGTTGCTTCCTTAAAGGCTTGTGTAATAGTAGAGTGCAGATGATTCACTGCAGGCATTTCTAAGTGTTGAGGGGAATCGAGTTCTGAGGTTCGAGGATGATGTCCATATATGGTATAAAAGGGGCTTTGTCTGGTTCCTGAATGTACAGAGTTATTGTATGCGTATTCGGAAATCCATAAAATATCCTTCCAATTGCTTTCGGTTTGGTGTAGCATGCAACGTAGGTACTGTTCAAGAGTCTGGTTGGTCCTCTCCGTCTGACCATCGGTCTGGGGATGGTGACTGGTTGATAACCTCACGTCGATTTGCGCTAATTGACAACACCTCTTCCAAAATTGCGAAATGAATTGACTACCTCGGTCAGAGACCAATACAGAAGGAAATCCATGTATCCGAACAATGTTTTCGAGAAATTCCTTGGCCAAAATTGAAGCGGAAGGTTATCCCTTTAAAGGAATAAAGTGGGCCATCTTGGAAAAAAGATCCACAATAACTAGAATGGTGTTAAATCCATTACATGGAGGTAGATCAGTAATAAAGTCTATAGACAAAGTATGCCATGGTGTAGGTGGAATATCCAAACGTTGTAAAAGACCAGCTGGTTTTTGTCATGATGCCTGCCCCCGGAAATCAGGACCAAGCCCATCAGCTCCGGGAGCAGGCATCCAGGTTCTTATTAAAATCCCAACAGCTCCGGCTGGGGGCTGTTTGGGTTCAGTCCTGGCGCCTTGGGCGCCAGGCTCATCATAGAAATCAGTCCTGGCGCCATAGGCGCCAGGCCGATAGACTTTACTTACCTGATGCAGACCATGCTGCAAGTGAGTCCAAGCCAACTTGAGGCCTGGATGGGACTATTTTATTACAGGGACTATTTTTTACTTGGGCGTGGTTCTGGGGAACTTCTTACCTGGAACTACTTTGGAGTCTATTTAAACCACGCCCGAACAGCAGCACACGCTTTGCGTTATTCTGCATCCAGCAGCGTAACGCTCACCGTGCCTGCAGTCAGCATCCAGACTTCTGCCACGCCTGCCTCGAATCTGGAACTCCTAAAACAAAGAGGAAAGAAAAGGACAAAGTTAGAAAACGAACTATTTTCGAATTCCTCACCTGATTCTGGATCCATCTCGCCTCCGGACCTGGAAAGAACATCATTTCAGTACACATCGCATCTCCAGCTGCAGCGCCGCGCCATACTCACCAGTCCTCGCAGCATCTTTCGATTCTGTGCTGCTTCCATCATTTCAACGCAGGATGGAGAGCTCATCTTTCAAGAGTATAAGGTGAGATTGCTGAGAGGGCACTTCGGAGGTGATTAGTGGGGAGGACTGTGGGGGTGCCATCACTTGAATCCACGGGTGGCTAAATCCATCTCTCCACTTGCAGGAGAATACTTCTATGGGTCAACCAGACAAGATTAGGAGGGCCAGTCCAGTCAGTCATCTCTGCACTACGCATCATGTTGGTGGAGACCGCAGCCGTCCGGGTCCGACCGACGCCCCTGTGGGAGCCAGGTGAGCGTAACAGAATGCAAAGCCTCTCTATAAATCCCCACCCGGGTGTTATGGAAACCTCAGAAACTGACCAACTGGCCCAATTATTGGGGGAACTTAGGGCGGAAGTGCACTCCGATCGCCAAGAGACTAATGCCCTCAGGAGAGAACTGATTGTCTCGAAGGAGCGCACTGACGATCTGGCAAGGCAGCTGCTGCAAAACCAAGCGGGGCAAACACCTTTACCAGGACTCGGGGGGAATCCAACTCCTGTTTCATCGAGCAATCCGGTGCAAGTGGTTTTACCAGGGGCTATTCCTTTAGCTCCACCTGAACGCTTTGATGGGGACCCAAAAAGGTTTGCCCTGTTTATGAACCAATGTCGCTTGCACTTTTTATGCAGACCTGGAGCTTTTCCAAACGACCAAGCCAAAGTAGCTTTTGTATTATCATATTTGAGTGGCAGTGCAGCTGATTGGTCGATTCCACTAGTCAATCAGGATGACCCTCTTCTTCGGGACTTTTAGGGTTTTCAAATGAGCATGGAAAGACTATTCGCTAGACATTCCCAGGGACAGGCTCTGGATAACGAACTTTTATCCCTACGACAAGGTAACCAGGATCTGTTAACCTATATCCCAACCTTTAATAGGTTGGTGGTGGAAACCGGATGGCCAGAGGTAAAACGAATTACACTATTTCATCGTGGACTTCGGGGAGAACTTAAAGATGTTTTGCCCCAAGTTGTGAACCCACCTCAGGATTGCGCAGAATATATAGACTTAGTGGTCCAGTTAGACCTTTGACTTCAGAATAGAAGGCTGACCGAGCTAAATTCGAGAATCGGGTATTGGTTAAACCCAACGTCACCCCAAAAGGAACTGATGCAGCAGAACCTATGCAGATCGGGGGGGTTAAGGGACCCTTAACTCAAAAGGAAAGAGAAAGGAGATGGCAGATGCAATTGTGTCTATACTGTGCCCGGGATTGCCCTATAAAACCATCCAAGAAAATAGTCGGAGTCGCTGATAGAAATCAAACAGAATCTGATTCGGGAAACGACCACGCCCGACAAGCGTAGTGGTCCGCTTGCCGAGCTTGAAGAAGGACACTCAGACCTCGCATCTAATCATACCAATGGTCCTTATTGATCCAAGGCAGCCATCACGTATGCACGCAGTAAGGGCATATGTTGATAGCAGGCCGTAGGAAACTATATGGACCACGAATTGGCTTCTAGGATGAATCTACCTTTCTGCAAAAAAACCTCTTTGGATGTCATCACCACAGTTGATGGAACTGAAATTTCCTCTGGGCCTGTAACTCATTCCACCACAGAGATGACACTGTTGGGTCAAGATGGGCATCGAGAGACTATTGTGTTTGATTTAATCAAAGCCCCGCAGTTCCAAATAATACTGGGGATACCTTGGTTGGAAACACATAATCCTTGTATTGATTGCCGAGAGAAGAGAATAACCTTCCAGGATTGTGCACACACCTGTCACCCGCAAAAAACCTTGAACAAAGGCCTGGCCACAGTCGCTAATCCAGTCGTGCAGTTACCTCAGGAATATCAAGAATTCCAGGATGTTTTTCAAAAAGAACAGGCAAACACCTTACCACCTCACAGATCATACGATTGTCAAATCAACCTCATATCCGCTGCACAACCTCCATGCAGTAGGATCTACGCCCTTAAAGAACCCGAAAACCTTCACCTACGACAATACTTGGACCAATACCTTGCTAATGGCTTTATTCGTCCATACAAGTCCCCTACATCCTCAGCTTTGTTCTTCGTGCCTAAAAAGGAAGGTGAACTCAGAACATGCATAGACTACCGTGCATTAAATCAGATTATGCTGAAGAACCGATACCCATTGCCTCTGATCCCCGAATTACTAGACCAAGTAAAGGATGCTTGCATCTACACTAAATTGGATCTCCGAGGGGCATATCATCTGGTACGTGTAAAGAAAGGCGACGAATGGAAGACTGCCTTTCGCACCAAGTACGGATTATTTGAATATCAGGTGATGCCCTTTGGGTTGTGCAATGCACAAGCAGCCTTCCAGTATTTTATGAACGATGTCCTTTGTGAACTCATTGACGTCTGTTTTGTCATATACATAGACGATATTCTAGTTTACTCCTCCTCAGAATCAGACCATGTTAAGCACGTGCGTGCAGTCCTTGAGAAACTATGCCAGCACAAGTTATATGCAAAATTGGAAAAAAGTGTTTTTTTCATACTACGGAAGCTGAATTCCTTGGATTTATCCTGACTCCAAAAGGAGTCCGAATGGACTCTCGAAAGGTGGACGCAATTCTCAAGTGGCCATCACCCAGTTAAGTTGAAGGGGTATAAAGCATGCTCGGATTTGCTTATTTCTACCGCAGATTCATTCCGGATTTCTCACATGTTGTACACCCCATCACAGCACATTTGCGAAAAAACAAACGCTTCTTGTGGACTGAAGAGGCTGAAAAGGCCTTCCAAGAGCTGAAAGCGAAATTCACGTCTGCACCTGTCTTAAAGCATCCCCGCACTGAACTTCCATACATAGTTGAAACTGATGCATCCAGTTTAGCCATGGGAGCTGTCCTGTCCCAGAAGGATCCTGAAACCGGTCAAATTCACCCAGTAGCATTTTGGTCCAGAAAGTTCTCAGCACCCGAGATAAACTATGCGGTTACCGATAAAGAGTTATTAGCCATCAAATCCGCCTTCAAGGCTTGCCGGCATTATCTTTTCGGTGCCAGGCATACCATTACTGTAATCACTGATCACCGGAACTTGCAATATTTAAAGACAGCCAAGGCCCAATCATCGCGCCAACTTCGATGGGCATTGTTCTTTGCCGAGTTTGATTTCGTGATCACTTATCGACCAGGCTGTAAAAATGGCAAGGCAGATGGCCTATCCCGCATAGGGATGGGAGAAGCATATGCGAACCCGGAACCGGTGCCTATAATTTCAGAACAAAGAATTCTTGGCATAACTACTCTACAGACACTAGAGGATATTCATGTAAAAATCCAACAACTCTTCAATCCAACAGCCCTGCAGGACTGGGTAAAGAAAGTCCGGACTACTCAGTCATCAATGACCTACCTTATTATCAATGGTGACTATTTCTACCACACAAGGAACTACAAGAACTAGTCATCTCCAATTATCATGACACCCTTATGGAAGGGCACCCAGGTATCGCAAATACTGAAGCTAAAATTAAGAGACAATTCTGGTGGCCCACGTGGCGAAAAGACGTAAAGTCATTTGTGATGTCTTGTGGCATTTGCGCCCAAAACAAAAGTCAGAAGAAAAAAAACAGCTGGCCTTTTACAACCTTTGGATATTCCACCTACACCATGGCACACCTTATCTTTAGACTTTATTACAGATCTACCTCCATGTAATGGATTTAACACCATTCTAGTTATTGTAGATCTTTTTTCCAAGATGGCCCACTTTATTCCTTTAAAGGGATTACCCTCTGCTTTAATTCTGGCCAAGGAGTTCCTCGAAAACATTGTTCGAATACACGGATTTCCTTCCGTATTGGTCTCTGACCGAGGTAGTCAATTCATTTCACATTTTTGGAAGAAATGTTGTCAATTGGCGCAAATCGATGTGAGGTTATCAACCAGTCACCATCCCCAGACCGATGGTCAGACGACGAGGACCAACCAGACCCTTGAACAGTACCTATGTTGCATGCTACACCAGACCGAAAGTAATTGGAAAGATATTTTATGGATTTCCGAGTATGCATACAATAACTCTGTACATTCAGGAACCCGACAAAGCCCCTTTTATACCATATATGGACATCACCCTCGAACCTCAGAACTAGATTCGCCTCAGCACTTAGAAATGCCCGCAGTTACTCATTTGCACTCTACTATTACACAAGCCTTTAAGGAGGCAACAGAACATTTGAAACAAGCAAAAGAGAAATATAAGAAAAATGCTGATCAACATAGAAGTGAAACTCCACAATACCAGATTGGGGATCAAGTTTGGCTGGCTACAAAACACATACCTCTGAAGGGAACTCGGACTTTTAACCCTAGATATTTGGGACCTTACACCATTAAGGCCATTATCAACCCGGTGGCCGTCAAATTGGAATTACCCTCTAATATGCGAATACATCCTGTCTTTCATGTTTCACTTTTAAAACCAGTTCAACCAGGAACAAGATTCACCAAATAACCCGACCCCATCTTGATAGATGGAGAACCTGAATTCGAGGTAAAAAATATCCTGGACTCCAAGATGGTTAAATCAAAACTTTTTTATTTAATCGATTGGAAGGGCTACGGACCACAAGAAAGCTCATGGGAGCCTAGTGACCACGTTCATGCACCTCGGTTGGTGAAGAGATTCCATCGGGACTTCCCAGACAAACCAGGGCCAAGGGGAAGAACAACTTTAGGAGGGGCCTTGGGGGGGGGGTGCTCTCATGATGCCTGCCCCCGGGCATCAGGACCAAGCCCATCAGCTCCGGGAGCAGGCATCCAGGTTCTTATTAAAACCCCAACAGCCCCGGCTGGGGGCTGTTTGGGTTCAGTCCTGGCACCCTAGGCGCCAGGCTCATCATAGAAATCTGTCATGATGCCTACCCCCCAGGCATCCGGATCGTGTCCATCAGCCCCGGGAGCAGGCATCCAGATACCCATTAAAACACCAACAGCCCCGGCTGGGGGCTGGTCATCATAGAAAACAGTCCTGGCGCCATAGGCGCCAGACTCATAGACTTTACTTACCTTATGCAGACCATTCTGCAAATGAGTCCAAGCCAACGTGAGGCCTGGATGGGACTATTTTATTACAGTGACTATTTTTCACTCGGGTGTGGTTCTGGGGAACTTCTTACCTAGGACTACTTTGCAGGCTATTTAAACCACGCCCGAACAGCAGCCCATGCTTTGCGTTATTCTGCATCCAGCAGCGTGACGCTCACCGTGTCTGCAAGTCAGCATCCAGTGTTCTGCCACGCCCACCTCGAATCCGGTGCTCCTAGACAAAAGGAAAAGAAAGGAGAAGACGTTAGATCACGGACATTATTTGATTCCTTACCTGATTCCGGACCCAGCACATCTCCGAGCCTGGAAAGGACATTATTTCAGCACGCGTCGCTTCGCCAGCAGCAGCGCCGCGTTATACTCACCAGTCCACCGCATCTTTCGACTCGGCACTGCATCCATCATTTTCTTCGACGAAATCCAGCACCTGGGGGGAAAACAAAAGGAATAACAAGGTGAGTCGAGAAAACCGACAAAGACAATCTCTTTGCCACCATAGGCTTACCTGCTTTACCACCAGAGGTATTATTCTTTAATTCGCCGCATCTTCCTATGCCGCACCTATAAAGAGAGAGAAAACAGCAAGTTAGACTCATGCAACTTTTACCGGACAGTGTTTGGTAATACAGACTCTTGCCTGAACGCCATCAGCTGCCTCCAGGCAATATTCTTTTGGACCGAGCTGCAACCTAACGAGGGAATGGAACAAGAGTGAACATCGGACATATTGAACTCTTTGAACTTTATAGACACTGGAGTTAATATTCCTCCGGAACTCCTCCAGTACCTTCAACCCAGTGAAGTAACTGGTATCTACGCACCCCTGCATGCCATGCAGGATGGAGAGCTCATCATTTAAAAACATAAGGTGAGATTATCAAAAGGGGATATCGGAGGTGATTAGTGGGGAGAACGAGAACTGTTGGGGGACCATCACTAAAGTCCACGGGTTGCTAAATCCCTTTCTCCACTTGCATGAGAATACTTCTACGAGTCCAGCAGACAAGATTAGACGGGCCAGTCCAGACTGTCATCTCTTCACTACGCATCATGTTGGTGGAGACCGCAGCTGTCCAGGTCCGATCGACGCCCCTGTGGGTACCAGGTGAGCGTAACAAAATCAGTCCTGGCGCCATAGGCGCCAGGCTCATAGACTTTACCTACCTGATGCAGACCATGCTGCAAGTGAGTCCAAGCCAACGTGAGGCCTGGATGGGCCTATTTTATTACCGGGACTATTTTTTACTCGGGCGTGGTTCTGGGGAACTTCTTACCTGGAACTAATTTGGAGGCTATTTAAACCATGCCCGAACAGCAGCACACGCTTCGCGTTATTCTGCATCCAGCAGCGTAACGCTCACCGTGCCTGCAGTCAGCATCCAGTCTTCTGCCACGCCTACCTCGGATCTGGAACTCCTGAAACAAAGAGGAAAGAAAAGGACAAGGTTAGAAAACAAACTATTTTCGAATTCCTCACCTGATTCCGGATCCATCTCGCCTCCGGACCTGGAAAGAACATCATTTCAGTACGCGTCGCATCTCCAGCTGCAGCGCCGCACCATACTCACCAGTGCTCGCAGCAGCTTTCGATTCGGCGCTGCCTCCATCATTTCTTCGCCGAACTCCGGCACCTGGGGGACAAAAGAAAACAACAAGGTGAGGCGAGAAAACCAACAAATATAACTCTTATCACCATAGACTTACCTGATTTACCACCAGAGGCATTATTCTATAACTCTCCACATCTTCATGTGCCGCACCTGCAAAGAGAGAGAAAACAACACGTTAAACACGTGCAACATTTACCGGACAGCGTTGGGTAATACAGACTCTTACCTGAGTGCCACCAGCTACCACGAGAGCATCTTCTCACGAACTCAGCTGCAAGACAAGGAAGGGAGGGGGGAACAAGAGTGAACATCGGACATATTGAACTCTATGAACTTGATACTTACTGGTCCTCGCCAGGAACCTCAGAGTCAATACTCTCCGGAACTCTCCCACGCCTTCAAAACCAGTGAAGTAACTGGCATCATTTCGCCCCTGCAATCCATGCAGGATGGAGAGCTCATCTTTCAAGAGTATAAGGTGAGATTGCTGAGAGGTGATTAGTGGGGAGGACAGTGGGGGTGCCATAACTTTTAATCCACGGGTGGCTAAATCCATCTCTCCACTTGCAGGAGAATACTTCTACGGGTCCAGCAGACAAGATTAGGAGGGACAGTCCAGTCAGTCATCTCTGCACTACGCATCATGTTGGTGGAGACCGCAGCTGTCCGGGTCCGACCAACGCCCCTGTGGGAGCCCGGTGAGCGTAACAGTTTTTTCTTCTGACTTTTGTTTTGGGCGCAGATACCACAAGATAGCACAAATGACTTAACGTCTTTTCGCCAGGTGGGCCACCAGAATTGTCTTTTAATGTTAGCTTCAGTTTTTGCGATACCTGGGTGTCCTTCCATCAGAGCATCATGATAATTGGAGATAACTTGTTCTTGTAGTTCCTTGTGTGGTAGAAATAGACGCCCTTGATAGTAAGGTAGGTAATTGCTGACTGAATAATCTTTGCCTTTCTTTACCCAGTCCTGCAGGGCGGCAGGATCGAAACGTTGTTGGATTTTTAAATGAATATCTTCTAAAGTCTGTAGAGTGGTTATGCCAAGAATTCTTTGTTCTGAAATTATAGGCACCAGTTCCAGGTTCGAATATGCTTCTCCCATTCCTATTCGGGATAAGGCATCTGCCTTGCCGTTTTTACAACCTGGTTGATAAGTGATCACGAAATCGAATTTGGCAAATAATAATGCCCATCGAAGTTGACGCGATGATTGGGCCTTAGCTGTTTTCAAATAGTGCAAAATCCTGTGATCGGTGATTACAGTGATGGTATGCCTAGCACCGAGGAGATAATGCTGCCAAGCCTTGAAGGCAGATTTGATGGCTAATATCTCTTTATCAGTAACCGCATAGTTTAACACGGGTGCCGAGAACTTTCTTGACCAGAATGCTATTGGATGAAGTTGACCGGTTTCAGGATCCCTCTGGGACAGGACAGCTACCATGGCTAAACTGGATGCATCGGTTTCAACTATGTATGGAAGCTCAGGGCGTGGATGCTTTAGGACAGGTGCAGACATGAATTTCAATTTTAGCTCTTGGAAGGCTCTTTCAGCCTCTTCAGTCCACAAGAAGCGTTTGTTTTTTCGCAAAAAGTGCTGTGATGGGGTGTATAATATGTGAGAATTCAGGAATAAATCTGCGATAGAAATTAGCAAATCCAAGCATGCTTTGTACCCCTTTAACTGAACTGGGTGATGGCCACTTGACGATTGCGTCCACCTTTCGAGAGTCCATTCGAACTCCTTTTGGAGTCAGGATAAATCCAAGGAATTCGACTTCTGTAGAATGAAAAACACATTTCTCTAATTTTGCGTATAACTTGTGCTGGCATAGTTTCTCAAGGACTGCACGAACGTGCTTAACATGGTCTGATTCTGAGGAAGAGTACACTAGAATATCGTCTATGTATACGACTACTCAGACGTCAATGAGTTCACGAAGCACATCGTTCATAAAATACTGGAAGGCTGCTGGTTCATTGCACAACCCGAAGGGCATCACCTGGTATTCGAATAACCCGTACTTGGTGCGAAAGGAAGTCTTCCATTCATCGCCTTCCTTTACACGTACCAGATGATATGCCCCTCGGAGATCTAACTTAGTGTAGATACAAGCATCCTTTACTTGGTCTAGTAATTCGGGGATCAGAGGCAATGGGTATCGGTTTTTTACCGTTATCTGATTTAATGCGCGGTAGTCTATGCACGTTCTAAGGTCACCTTCCTTTTTAGGCACGAAGAATAAAGCTGAGGATGCAGGAGACTTGGATGGACGAATGAAGCCATTGGCAAGGTATTGGTCCAAGTATTGTCGTAGGTGAAGATTTTCGGGTTCCATAAGGGAGTAGATCCTACTGCATGGAGGTTGTGCACCGGGTATGAGGTCGATTTGACAATCGTATGATCTGTGAGGTGGTAAGGTGTTTGCCTGTTCTTTTTGAAAAACATCCTGAAATTCTTGATATTCCTGAGGTAACTGCACAACTGGATTAGTGACTGTGGCCAGGCCTTTTTTCAAGGTTTTTTCCGGGTAACAGGTGTGTGTACAATCCGGGAAGGTCACTCTCTTCTCTCGCAATTCAATACAAGGATTATGTCTCTCCAACCATGGCATTCCTAGAATTATTTGGAATTGCAGGGCCTTGATTAAATCAAACACAATAGTTTCTCGATGCCCATCTTGACCCAACAGTGTCATCTCTGTGGTGGAATGAGTTACGGGCCCAGAGGCAATTTCGGTTCCATCGACTGTGGTGATGACATCTGAAGCTGTCTTTTTGCAAAGGGATAGATTCATCCTTGAGGCCAATTCGTGGTCCATGTAGTTTCCTACGGCCCCACTATCAATGTATGCCCTTACTGCATGCATACGTGTTGGCTGTCTTGGATCAATAAGGACCATTGGTATGATTAGATGCAAGGTCTGAGTGTCCTTCTTTAAGCTTGGCAAGTGGACCTCTACGCGTGTCGTGCGTGCTCGTTTCCCGAAGCAGGCTGTATTTGCCTTTTGTCAGCAACTCCTACTACTTTCTTGGGTGGTTTTATAGGGCAATCCCGTAGAAAATGTCCTGCGGTTCCACAGTACAGACACAATTGCATCTGCCGTCTCTTTTCTCTTTCTTTTTGAGTTAAGGGTCCTCTAACACCCCCGATCTGCATAGGTTCTGATGTATCTGTTCCTTTGGGGGTAACGTTGGGTTTAACCAATACCCGATTCTCGAACTTAGCTCCATCAGCCTTTCTAATCTGAAGTCGGTGGTCTAACTGGACCACTAAGTCTATATATTCTGCGCAATCCTGAGGTGGGTTCACAACTTGAGCCAAAACATCTTTGAGTTCTCCCCGAAGTCCCTGATGAAATAACATAATTCGTTTCTCCTCAGGCCATCCGGTTTCCACCACCAACTTATTGAAGGTTGCGATATAGGTTAACAGATCCTGGTTACCCTGTCGCAGGGATAAAAGTTCGTTATCCAGGGCCTGTCCATGTGAATGTCTGGCGAATAGTCTTTCCATGCTCCTTTGAAAACCCTGAAAATCCCGAAGAAGACGGTCATCCTGGTTGACTAGTGGAATCGACCAATCAGCTGCGCTGCCACTAAGATATGATAGTACAAAGGCTACTTTGGCTTGGTCATTTGGAAAAGCTCCAGGTCTGCATAAAAAGTGCAAGCGGCATTGGTTCATAAACACTGCGAACCTTTTTGGGTCCCCAGCAAAGCGTTCGGGTGGAGCTAAAGGAATAGTCCCTGGTAGAATTACTTGCATAGGATTGCTTGATGAAATAGGAGTTGGGTCCCCCCTCCCCCTCCGAGTCCAGGTAGGGGTGTTTTCCCAGCTTGGCTTTGCAGCAGTTGTCTAGCAAGATCATCTGTGCGTTCCTTTGACACAATCAGTTCTCTCCTGAGGGCATTAGTTTCTTGGCACGCGGAGTGCAGTTCTGCCCTAAATTCCCCTAATAATTGGGCTAGTTGGTTGGTTTCTGAGGTTTCCATAACGCCCGGGTGGAGATTTGTAGATAGGCTTTGCGTTCTGTTACGCTCACCTGGCTCCCACAGGGGCGTTGATCGACCCGGACAGCTGCAGTCTCCTTCAAGGTGAAGCGTAGTGCAGAGATGACAGACTGGACTGGCCCACCTAATCTCGTATGCTTGACCCGTAGAAGTATTCTCCTGCAAGTGGAGAAAGGGATTTAACCACCCATGGATTCTAGTGATGGCCCCCCCACTGTTCTCCCACTAATCACCTCCGATATTCCCTTTCAGTAATCTCACCTTAAGTTTTTGAATGATGAGCTGTCCATCCTGCGTGGAATGCAGGGGCGCGTAGATACCAGTTACTTCACTGGTACGAAGGCGTTGGAAGAGTTCCAGATGAATATTGGCTCCGAGGTTCCTGGCGAGAACCCAAAGTCCAAAGAGTTCAATATGTCCGATGTTCACTCTTGTCCCATTCCCTTCTTGTGTTGCAGCTGGGTCCAAGAGCAGATTGTCTTGTGGCAGCCGATGGCGTTCAGGTGAGAGTCTGTATTACCTAACACTGTCCGGTAAAAGATGCGTGTATTTAACTTGTTGTTTTCTCTCTCCTTCAGGTGCGGCGTAAGACAGTTATGGGATGTTAAAGAATAATGCCTCCGGTGGTAAATCAGGTAAGTCTATGGTGGTAAAAGATATTGTATTTGTTGGCTCTCTCGGCTCACCTTATATTTCTTTTGTCCCCTAGATGCTGGAGTTCGGCGATGAAAATGAGGGAGGCAGCGCCGAATCGAAAGATGCTGTGAGGACTGGTGAGTATGACGCTGTGCTGCAGCTGGTGATGCGACGCGTGCAGAAATAATGTCCTTTCCAAGTTCGAAGACGTGATGGATCCGGAATCAGGTAAGGAATTAAAATAATGTCCGTGTTCTAACCTTTACTTCTTCTTTCCGCTTTTTCTAGGAGCTCTGAATTCGAGGCAGGCGTGGCAGAAGACTGGATGCTGACTGCAGGCACGGTGAGCGTTACGCTGCTGGATGCAGAATAACGCAAAGCATGTGCTGCTGTTCGGACGTGGTTTAAATAGCCTGCAAAGTAGTCACCTCCTTGCCTTCCTTCGTGTTGTCCAGAACTCCCATAGCTTTCCGTGGAGGTTTTGCCGTACAGTTCCAAAGGAAGTGACCCGATTGGCCACAGTATAAACAAAGCTGTTCCTGACGTCTTCGTTTTCTCTCTGCTTTAGTGAGTGGATCCCGAAGAACGCCCAATTGTATGGGTTCAGAGTGTGTACAGTGGTTTGTGGACTCGGAGTATCCTTGGGTCGGATGTATAAAGGTCTATGTTCTGATCGGACTTGGTCGGCCTTGCGGTTTTGCAAACGATGGTCTAGTTGCATAGCTAGATCGATGTATTCACCACAATCTGCGGTGGGATTAACTACCTGTGTCAAGACGTCCTTTAACACACCCCACAATCCTCGGTAAAATAATGTAATACTTTTTCCTCAGCCAGCCTGACGGTCACGACCCTCACCCAAAACCCCCTCTGGCAAACCCATTGACCAGGTGGAGTCAGGACTCGGGCCTGTAGAGCCTGGCATCCTCTTCAAAATCCCTCATGGGGCAAGTCCTGGCGCCTATGGCGCCAGGCTCATACACCATGAAAAAAAATGTGCTTGGGAACTACTTTATTGTATTGTCAGCCAACATGGAGGCATCCACATAGCTTGGATCCTAAGAACCAAGCTATGCGGTCTAGTGTTTTGGGTGTGGTAGCCTAGGGACTACTTTACCTGGACTCTTTTGTTGGGGCTATTTAAACCACACCCGAGCAAGACAATACGCTTTGTGTTACTTTGCAGCTTGCAACGTGACGATCACCGTGTCCAGCTATTCCCTCGAACCTCGGAGAAGTAGAACCTGCAAGGAGACAAAATGAACATCATTAGAAGCAGCATTTTACCTGCAGTCTTCATCTTTAAACACTTGCAGCTACTGAGAACAGCTTCCTCGAATCTGCATGCCTCCTGGACAGAACGACCTGAAAGAGGAAGATAGAAGCAACATTAAAGAAAGCAGTAGAGACATTTACAAATTACGAACTGCTCAAAAGGCTTACCTGGCTGGTCGCCTCTCAGCTGGCACCACTCCGGACATTCCACTCGCGCTGAAGAACACCGCGACCTACAAGGAAGGAAAACACAGGTTAGCAAAGGCAAGACTTTGCAGCGCTGCGCATAGCGCTTACTTACCGCATCATAGCGCTCTTAATGTGCCATCATTTACCAGCGGGGCTCAACCAAGCCAGTTCGCCACGCTGAAGCTCCGCATTCCTAAGGTAGAAAAAAGAGACATTTTAAACAAAGAAAGGCATGCAGGATAGCAACAAAACTAAAGAACAGCAATAAGACCTACCTGAACAATATCAAACGAGCGGTGTCAGTGAAGTAACTGGACCGCACTCACCCATGGAAGACAACGCGCCCCTGCAAAGAAGGCAGGGCGGAGAGCACGCCTAATTCTACCACAAGGTGAGGAGAGGGCGCCAGAGGGACTGAAATCATATGGGGGTGGAGGGAGGATACTTACCCTAGTCGGTCAGTCTTGAACACAGTCCTCCTGTATTTTCAGGCAGAACCTTCCCTGCAGACCACATAAAGGCAAAGCTGAGAAGCAAACCAGTGAGTAACCCGGGTGGCGTCCATGTGGATACCAGGTGAGCGTAACACTGACTCGGCTATTAAATGATTGAATGTTGCTACTTATGCGATGAGATCCTGACTGCCCTGCCGCAGAGAGAGAGTAGGTTGTCATCTAAGGCTTGAGCTCGAGTTCGATGAGAAAACAGTTTTTCTAGTTCACATTGAAAACCTGGGTAATTTCTCAGCAGGGGGTCGCCCCTAAGCACTAACGGAATGGACCAATCTGCAGCATGCCCTCCTAGATAGTAAAGGACAAAGGCCACTCTCGCCTTGTCGGTTGGAAAAGAGTCTGGTTTGCATATGAAGTGCAGGTGGCATTGGTTCATGAATGCTTCAAATTTCTTAGGGTCTCCTCTGAAACGCTCAGGAGGAGCTAGGAGAAAGTTGCCTGGAATAACCACTTGAACAGGTGCAACTGTTGGTTCCACAGAGGGCTGTCCTTGGGTGGCTCCACCTGGTAGGGGTGCTAGGCCGGCTTGCGTTTTCAAGAGCTGTCTAGCCAATTTGTCCTTCTTATCCCTATTGACCACCAGTTCTCGCCGTAAGGCATTAGTCTCAGAGCGGGCTGCATGCACCTCAGCCCGCTATTCGCCTAATAGTTGTGAGAGCTGATCTACCTCGGAAGTCTCCATCGCTCAGGCAGAGTTATTTGAACGGCTTTGTGTTCTGTCACCCTCACCTGTCTCTGCAGGAGCGATGCTATCAACCCCCGGGTCCCGAGTACTTACTCCCCCCGATTTGGTTTGGAAGGTGTTTCTGTCAAGTAAAGAGATATACACTAAGATCAGAGTTTAAGTGGACCCCTGAACTATAGCCCACTCAGATTGGGACGTGATGAGGGTTCTTCCCTGTGGCTCACCTTTGCTTTTAGTTGGATGTGCCCCCCCTGCAGGGGTGCTGTTCTTCTGGGAGGGGCTCGTCAGCCTCTGGTTGGAGTTATGATGGCCAATGTCTATTAAGCCAAAGTTCAAAGTGCCACGCTGTTGTGACTTCACAGCGTGTGCTGCATAGTTCAAATGCCAGTAACTTCACTAGCAGAGATACCCGAACAGACTCAGGTAAGTGCGCCTCACAATAACCATAGCGTAAGAATTTGAGTTTGCACAGTTAATAACTCAGTTCTTTTCTGTCTTTCAGATGCTGCTAGAGTGCAGAAAACACCAGAAGGTACCGTAGATAATATGCGCAGCATTGAGGAGTGCCCCGTGGGGGGCGGGGGCTTGCAAGCGCTGTTTTAATGTTTATCTTTCTCTGCAGGAGCTGGTGGAACTGGTGGACGCTCGTGCTACGAGCTGGGATGAGGTTCGGAGGTCCGGTGAGTATGCGCAGCGTTGCTGAGATCTGCGAGCACTGAGTAATGTCCTTCCTCTCTTTTACAGGAGCCGGTTGAGGTTTGCGAATGAAGTCGGAACGAAGAATGCTGCTCGGTGAGTGCACGTGGCGTAGTTAGATCCCGTTGATTTTGACTAACTTGCCTTTTTCTTGCGCAGGGGTTTGACTGGAGCTGCTGGACCCTCCTAGGAAGCGCCATGATGAAGTATCCGGAGCAGGATAAACTTAGAAGCTAGAAGCACGTGGGCTGAACAGGAGCGTGTTGAATGTGTTCCTATTTAGCAGACAGAAATCAACACGAAGCGCTGGAGAAACCTGGGGCGTGGCTTATATAGCCGAACACTGGAGTGCACAATGAGTTCCCATACACTTCCTTTTTGCAACAGGAAGTGGTTGAGCACTAAGCAGGAAGTGTCTGAAATAAACAAAATACAAACCATGCAAAAGCTAACCAGAGGAAGCTTACCAACTAGGGGTGTTTGTGTGTGTATGCCAGGCCTGCCAAGCTCTTACCCACCTTGCCCCGGCTACATACCTGGTATTCATGACAATTAGGCAGCGATTTGCTGGGCAAATGGAACATGACCATTTCGTTCACAGACAATGATATAGCATATTCTACACCAGGGATTCACCATATGGATGCCAAAACATTCCTACAGGCCTTTTGTGGGCAAAGTGTCACAACCCTCGCCCAAAACCCCCTCTGGCAAACCCATTGGCCAGGTGGAGTCAGGACTCGGGCCTCTAGAGGCTAGCATCCTCTTCAAAAGCCGTCATGGGGCCAGTCCTGACGCCTATGGCGCCAGGCTCATACACCATGAAAAACAATGTGCTTGGGAACTACTTTATTGTATTGTCAGCCAACATGGAGGCATCCACATAGCTTGGTTCGCAAGAACCAAGCTATGCGGTCTAGTGTTTTGGGTGTGGCAGGCCTGGAACTACTTTCCCTGGTACTACTTAACCTGGGCTATATAAAGCACACCCTGACTGCAGAACATGCTTCGTGTTACTTTGCAGCTTGCAACGTGACGCTCAACGTGTCCAGCTATTCCCTCGAACCTCGGAGAAGCAGAACCTGCAAGGAGACAAAAGGAACATCATTAGCAGCAGCATCTTACCTGCAGTCTTCCTCTTTAAACACTCCCAGCTACTGAGAACAGCTTCCTCAAATATGCACGCCTCCCGGACAGAATGACCTGAAAGAGGAAGATAGAGGCAACATTAAAGAAAGCTGTAGAGACATCTACAAATTACGAACTGCTCAAAAGGCTTACCTGCCTGGTCGCCACTCGGCTGGCACCACTCCGGACATTCCACTCGCGCTGAAGAACACCGCGACCTACAAGGAAGGAAAACACAGGTTAGCAAAGGCAAGACTTTGCAGCGCTGCGCATAGCGCTTACTTACCGCATCATAGTGCTCTTAATGTGCCATCATTTACCAGCAGGGTTCAACCAAGCCAGTTCGCCGCGCTGAAGCTCTGCATACCTAAGGGAGAAAAAAGAGACATTTTAAACAAGGAAAGGCATGCAGGATAGCAACAAAACTAAAGAACAGAAATAAGACCTATCTGAACAATATCAAACGGGCCAACGTCAGTGAAGTAACTGGACCGCACTCGCCCATGAAAGACAACGCGCCCCTGAAAAGAAGGCAGGACGGAGAGCACGCCTAATTCTACCACAAGGCAGAACCTTCCCCGCAGACCACATCAGGGCAAAGCTGAGAAGCATACCAGCGAGTAACCCAGCTGGGTGCCGTCCCTGTGGATACCAGGTGAGCGTAACAGAACACGAAGCCTACCATAACAAATCCACCTGGGCACCATGGAGACATCAGAAATGGACCAATTGGCCCAATTACTAGGAGAGCTTCGTTCTGAGGTTCATTCTGCCCGACAAGAGACTAATGCCCTCCGGAGAGACCTAATAGTGACCAAAGAACACACTGAAGATATTAGCAGGCAATACTTGCAATCACAGGCAGGACAGATGCCTCTACCTGGAAGCAATCCAACAATGCAAAACCCTGCCATACCACCCACTCCAGTACAGGTCACGTTACCTGGAACAGTGCCCCTGCCACCACCAGAAAGGTTCTCAGGCGACCCACGGAAGTATGCAGCATTCATCAATCAGTGCCGCCTTCATTTTCTTTGTAGGCCTGGAACATTTCCAAACAACCAAGCTCGGGTAGCTTTTGTCATATCATACCTGAGTGGTAGTGCAGCAGATTGGTCGGTGCTATTGGTAACCCATGACGATCCTCTATTACATGACTTTGGGGGCTTCCAGAGAGAAATGGAAAAAATGTTTTGCTCGCCATTCCCAGGAACAAGCAGTAGACAATGAACTCTTGTCCCTCCAACAGGGGAATCAGGACTTGTTAATGTACATTGCTACCTTCAACAGACTGGTTGATGAAGCTAGGTGGCCAGAAAACAAAAGAACCATGTTATTCCCTCGAGGCTTACAAGGCGAATTAAAGGACGTCTTAGCCCAGGTGGTTGATCCACCCAGAGACTGTGCAGAATTCATAAATCCGGTCGTGCAGCTAGACCACCGGTTGCAGGACCGAAAGGCAGACCGGTCTAAGGCGGACCCTCGGACCGTGTATGTTCGATCAAGGGAAAACACACCCCGTGTACCTGAAAATGCTGTAGAACCCATGCAGATTGGAGGGATACGGCCTCCATTAACAAAACAAGAGCGGGACAAAAGAATACAATAACAGCTTTGTTTGTATTGTGGGAAACCAGCACATTTCCTGGAAGACTGTCCAGTAAAACCCCCAAGAAGAACTGTCGGGGCCACAGAGAAGGATGAAGATAAGGAATCGGGAAACTACCAAGCTCGACAAACATAGAGGTCAGTTTGTTGAGTGAGAAGAAAGAGTTGCTGACCTCGCATTTTGCAATACCAGTGATCGTAATTAACCACCAACAGTCGTCAAGAATGCATGCCGTTGAAGCATACATCGATAGCGGAGCAGTTGGAAATTATATTGATCAAGAACTGGCAGCAGAGATGGGGCTTCCTTTGTGTTCTAAGCCAACTATGGACAAGGTAACCACCTTGGATGGGACAGAAATCGCTTCCGGACCAGTTATCCAGTGCAGAGCCAGGGTAACCTTGCTGTGTCAGGACGGACATCGGGAGTCTATTTCATTCGATCTCATCAAGGCACCTCAGTTCAGGCTAATACTAGGGATGCCATGGTTGGTTGCTCACAACCCTTTGATAGACTGGCGGGCACGAAAATTAACCTTCCCTGGTGACTGCTCCCCTGCCTGCTATTACCAAGAGGAGAAACCCGACGCCTGTATCCCCATGACTCCCGGAGCGACAGTGTCAACCCTGGGAGCAACTAATACCTTGCCAAGTGAATACCATGATTTCCAGGATGTTTTCCGAAAGGACCAAGACAATACATTGCCGCCGCACAGGCCCTATGACTTTCAGATTGACCTTGTTCCTGGTGCACAAAGCCCTTGCGGCAGGATCTACGCTCTCACAGAACCAGAAAACCTTCATTTGAAATCCTATTTAGACCAGTAACTTGCAAACAGATTGATCCGTCCTTCGGATTCCCCCGCAGCCAGTCCTTTGTTCTTCGTACCGACCGAAAAAGGAAGGAGACTTGAGAACCTGAATTGACTACCGCACATTGAACCAGATCACCGTGAAGAACCGCTACCCCTTGCCACTTATCCCTGAGATGCTAGACTAAGTTAAAGATGCCCAGATTTATAGCAAATTGGACCTTCGATGAGCGTACCACCTGGTCTGAGTCAGAAAAGGAGATGAATGGAAAACCGCCTTCCGTACTAAGTACGGCTTGTTTGAATATCAAGTCATGCCGTTCGGGTTATGCAACGCTCCTGCGGCATTCCAATATTTCATGAATGACGTCTTAATGGAGTTAATTGATGTGTGCGTCTTAGTGTACATAGACAACCTCTTAGTATACTCAGCCTCGGAACAAGATCATGTCAGGCACGTTTTTTCAGTCCTCACCAAGCTCCGTCAACATCGCTTGTTTGCAAAGCTTGAAAAATGCTTTTTTCACGTCACCGAAGTAGAATTTCTTGGCTTTATCCTTACTCCAGGAGGCATCAGGATGGACGTGCACAAGGTAGATGCCATTCTGAAATGGCCTTCACTGACGTCTCTGAAAGGGGTACAAAGCATGCTGGGCTTTGTGAACTTCTACCGCCGGTTCATCCCATACTTCTCTCAGGTTGTGCACCCAATCACAGTACTATTATGAAAAAACATTAAAATCTTTGCTTGGACCGAAGAAGCAGAAGAAGCCTTTCAGGAACTTAAACGAAGGTTTACCTCCGCTCCAATCCTGCAACATCCTCGTCCAGACCTCCCTTATGTCGTTGAAACTGATGCGTCCAGTCTCGCAATAGGGGCTGTCCTTTCACAGAGAGACCCGGAAACCGGCCAGCTACATCCTGTGGCCCTCTGGTCGAAAAAGTTCTCACCTCCAGAGATTAATTATGCCATCACGGAAAAGGAACTCCTGGCTATCAAATCCGCCTTTAAAGCCTGGAGGCAGTACCTTCTGGGGGCCAGACACACCATTACAGTCATCACAGACCACCGAAACCTGCAATATCTCAAAACAGCCAAGGCCCAGTCCTCGCGCCAATTACGGTGGGCCCTTTTCTTCGCCGAATATGATTATGTAATCACATTTCGACCAGGAGTCAGAAACAGAAAGGCGGAGGCCTTATCTCGCATGGGCATAGAAGAAAGAGTATATACAACTCCAGACCCAGTACCTTTTATACCTGAAGACAAACTCTTGGGTATAACGACAGCCTTAACACAAGCAGAACTACGAAAAGAAATCCAACGGACAATGAATCCTGATGCCTACCTCGCATGGCAAACGCAAGGAGAACAATATACCATCAAGGACCACCTATCCTTTTTTAGGGATCGTCTATATGTACCCAAGAAGGAATTACAACAGCATATTATTTCAAATTATCATGATTCACTGATCGAAGGGCATCCTGGGATCGCCAAAACCCTAGCTAAGGTGAAAGAGAACTTTTGGTGGCCTACATGGCTTAAGGACATCATTCAGTATATGCAGTCCTGCAGTGTCTGCGCACAAAATAAATCACAGAAAAAAAAAACCATCTGGTCTCCTACAAACATTGGGAATTCCTCCAGTTCCATGGTACACTCTTTCCCTTGACTTCATCACTGATCTACCGCCAAACAAAGGTTCAACACCATCCTTGTAGTTGGGGACTTATTCTCGACGATGGCCCATTTTATTCCTCTCAAAGGCCTCCCAGACACAGCCACTTTAGCAAAAGTGTTCCTGTAGGGCGTAGTTAAGCTACATGGCTTCCCTTCGGTTCTGGTCTCAGATCGAGGCAGCCAGTTTGTTTCAAACTTCTGGAAAAAATGCTGTGCAATGGCACAGATCGACGTTCGGCTATCTACCAGTCACCATCCCCAAACGGACGGCCAAACCGAGAGAACCAATCAGATACTCAAGCAATATTTACGGTGCATGCTGCACCACGAACAAAGGAATTGGAAAGACCTACTATGGATAGCCGAATATGCATATAACAATTCTTTGCATTCAAGCACGGGACAAACGCCCTTCTATACCCTTCATGGCAGACATCCACGTACCTCTGAACTAGACCTTCCAGCCAGCTTGGAAATGCCAGCGTTAAAGACTCTACACATAACCATTACTCAGGCTTTCAAAAGGGCAAAGGAACACCTTATTCATGCCAAAGAAAAACAAAAGAGATTCACCGACCAACACCGGAAAAGGCCCCTGATTATCAAGTAGGAGACAAAGTTTGGTTAGCCGCTAAATTTGTACCCATCAAGGGAACCCGGACCTTTTATCCCAGATTCCTAGGCATTAGACCATTAAGGCAATTATCAATCCAGCAGCCGTGAAACTGGATTTACCACCTAATCTACACATCCACCCGGTATTCCATGTGTCCCTCCTGAAACCAATGCAACCCGGCAAATGGATTGGGACCCCACCTAAGCCCATACTTGTTGACGGAGAACCAGAATTCAAAGTCAAAGATATCTTGGATTCTAAATACTCTAGGACCAAGCTATATTATTTTGTCGATTGGAAAGGATTTGGACCACAAGATAGATCCTGGGAGCCCAGTGAGAATATCCACGCACCACGTCTAATCAGGAAACTTCATTGGAACTTCCCAACCAAACCTGGGCCAGACAGAAGGAACACCATGGGAGGGGCCTTAGGGGGAGTGCTGTCACGACCCTCACCCAAAACCCCCTCTGGCAAACCCATTGGCCAGGTGCAGTCAGGACTCAGGCCTCTAGAGCCTGGCATCCTCTTCAAAAGCCCTCACGGGGCCAGTCTGGCGCCTCGCCAGGCTCACACACAATGAACAACAAGGTGCATGGGAACTACTTTATTGTATTGTCAGCCAACATGGAGGCATCCAGATAGCTTGGTTCCTAAGAACCAAGCTATGCGGTCTAGTGTTTTGGGTGTGGCAGGCCTGGAACTACTTTCCCTGGTACTACTTTACTTGGGCTATATAAACCACACCCTGTCTGCAGAACATGCTTCGTGTTACTTTGCAGCTTGCAACATGACGCTCACCGTGTCCAGTTATTCCCTCGAACCTCGGAGAAGCAGAACCTGCAAGGAGACAAAAGGAACATCATTAGCATCAGCATCTTACCTGCAGTCTTCATCTTTAAACACTCGCAGCTACGGAGAACAGCTTCCTCTAATCTGCACACCTCCTGGACAGAACGACCTGAAAGAGGAAGATAGAGGCAACATTAAAGAAAGCTGAAGAGACATTTACAAATTATGAACTGCTCAAAAGGCTTACCTGGCTGGTCGCCTCTCGGCTGGCACCACTCCGGACATTCCACTCACGCTGAAGAATACCGTGACCTACAAGGAAGGAAAACACAGGTTAGCAATGGCAAGACTTCGCAGCACTGTGCATAGCGCTTACTTACCGCATCATAGTGCTCTTAATGCGCCATCATTTACAGCAGGGCTCCACCAAACCATTTCGCCGCGCTGAGGCTCCGCATACCTAAGGGAGAAAAAAAGAGACATTTTAAACAAGGAAAGGCATGCAGGATAGCAACAAAACTAAAGAACAGCAATAAGACCTACCTGAGCAATATCAAACGGGCCAGTGTCAGTAAAGTAACTGGACCACACTCGCCCATGAAAGACAACGCGCCCCTGCAAAGAAGGCAGGACGGAGAGCACGCCAATTCTACCACAAGGTAGAACCTTTCCCGCAGACCACATCAGGGCAAAGCTGAGAAGCATACCAGCGAGTAACCCAGCTGGGTGGCGTCCCTGTGGTTACCAGGTGAGCGTAACACAAAGAGTTTGGAGAGTACTTCTACTTAATGCATATTTGTTATCCTATGAAGTATAGGTATTATAACGACGGGTTCATAGAATACAAGACATACTTTTACGATTAACAATAGTGTTTTGGTCAGAACCAGAGTACCATCAGACAGTGAGAACATGGGACAGTGATAACAGTGCATTTGGAAGCAGCAGTGTTAAGGGAGGACAGAGTAATACTGCATGGTACAGACGAAGATGATATCGATTGGTGTGCAGTTTTAGCTATTGATCCAGCAGTGCGACTGATGAACAGCTTTTTTAGGATGAGAACGATGAACTAATATTTGAAATATGTATTCCATGTAACATACAAATAGAGCACAGATTGGTCCATGTGGAGAATCCTGCAGATCCACCACTAAAACCCTGCCTAGAGTCTCCTCCCAGGTGGCTAGGAGAGGGCAGACACTTCCGGGTCCCAATCTTGGGGGAGGAGAACAAGCCCAGGGAAGTAGGGTGATTTCATAGGGTGAGACGCAGTATTTTTCCATAGAGAGGAATATATTTTCCCCGGATTTAGAGGAGGAATTGGCTTACTGCCATTTTGGCATATCTCAACCTCCTACCAACAATGAAAAGGAAAATCCGAAAGTAGTGATTCAATCTAGCGTGGAACCCAAAGAAACAATATTTTATACCCCTAAGTTAATCTATCCTCCACAATGTCAAGTGTATGACATTAGGAAAGTTGAATATGTGCCTTTTTACCGTACCATCTAACTCTAAGGTTAAACGCTCTAACTCCTTTATTAAAAACATTGAAACTGGCAAATCCTTTTTCAAACCTTTTAAAAAAGTAGAGAAATTACATTTTTCGAAAGTGAACAACATGTCCCAAAATCGCTCAGGGACTGTGAAGAAGAAGAGGGCTGAAGAGGCATGCAGGAAGATCAGGCAGGCAAGTGTTTGGCCAGGACAGGCAATTTGTTTTAAGGGCCTGTATCTGAAACCAAATTAACCCTCCTGAGGGGCATAAAAGGCTGCAACAGGGAGGAGCAGTAGAAGGAAGCTGGAGTTGGAGCTGGAAGGCTGGTAGTAGCAGAAGTAGAAGGAGCAGAGCATGAAGCTGGCAGTTTACGAGGAAGCAGAGGAAGAGCAGATTTCACCTACAGGCTGTAAGTTGGTCCTGTGCTCACAAACCCTGTTTGGCTCTGGCAGCATTAGAAGAAGCTGGAAAAAACACACAGCCTTTCCAGGTGCACCCGATTGCTGTGACTGCAGAGCTGAAGTTGTGCATCCACTCAAGACCCGTGTGGATAATCAAGTCGAGGGAAACTGGAGAGTGGAAGACTCTCCTTTAATGAGGCCTGATCAGAGACACTCATGAGGAAATGGGGCGTGGGTCCCAAGAGTGCCTGCAGCAGTAAGAGTAGAAGAAACCAAGCCGGGAAGCAGAGGCAGACCACAGTCATTGTGATTGTGGAGTCGGAAAAGGGAAGCTTCGTACTCCAAATCTATATAGACATCTTGACTGTAATTGTAGCCAGCTCTATTCAGATTTGCATATATTTCAAAGTGAATAAAAGTTGTTCATCAAAGTGGAAAGTCTTTCCAAGAAGGGACATGCAATACAGGCTTATGCTGACAAACCAAAGCCCTTGAGCGCAATGAAAGCATCTCGTTTCCCCATGGTTAGAACTCGCTGATTGGCAATCAGTCCCTTGGCTCCTAGTAAAATGGAGATTGCTGCTAGTAAACGTAATAATGCAGAAATGACTTTCCTGAAGGGGTCGTACATGATACAGTGTTTCCCATGTTTCCAATACCTTGGCAGCGTACCGTTGACCAAAAGGTGGGAACGCACATCCTTTGAAGTGGCTGAAGCAGAACAGAGAACAAGTATTATCCGAGCCAACAGACCCAACCCTATTAAAGTGAATCCAGCTTATTTAGGAACTGAATACCATCACTTTAAAGTTGCTGTAGAGGTTGTTAACTCCAGTAGAAGAGCAATAATGTTATTATAAATAGCAGAGAAATGCAGTAGAAGCAGAAGCCAACTGTGGGGAAAATGAGCCTGCTCACACAGAATCAGAAGTATCCTGACATCTTAGATGTAAAAAAACACTGCAGCAGTTGTAAGCAGAAAAGTTGTTGTTAAATAGAAGTCATACTTTTCTCTTCAACTTTGTTCGTCTTTTCCTGGAAGAAGTTTAACAAGGAACCCAATTGGTGGTGCAGATTTAATTGTAGAACTGGAAAAGGAAATCTTTTCAACAAGCGAAGAAGAACTGTTACTAGTAAATTGTATTAATGTTAACGTTGGTTTCTTTGGAACTTTCAAGACTTATTTTCAAGATTTTCTTTTTCCTTGGAATTAAATGACTTTGAGTCATTCTTGGAGGAGCAAGATCTGCCCATGACCATTATAAGTAATTCAAGCCACTGGTTGTTGGCAACCTTTTGTGTGTGTTGTTTAATGTTACTTTGAATGTTCATGTTGTTTAATGTGAGGGTTAGTTTTGTGTATGCTAGGAGTGTTTCCCCCCCACCCCCCCTTAGATCCTAAACTAGGAAGGGAATCCCAGGTTTAGTTAGGGTTTATTTTATAATTTTGTTTGAAAAAAAATGTCAAACCTTAAGAAAACTGAACACAGTCGAGAATCACATTACTGACCCCTCACATCCCACAGAGGATATCATTAGCGAAACAATTGTCACTGCATTTTCAGGAAGACTTTGAGAAAGTACCAAAAGAACTATGGACTAGCAATCCCCATGATGTAGAGCTCCTAAAAAAGTACCAAAAGAGCTATGGACTAGCAATCCCCATGATTGTCCCTCCTGAAACCAATGCAACCCGGCAAATGGATTGGGACACCACCTAAGCCCATACTTGTTGACGGAGAACCAGAATTCGAAGTCAAAGATATCTTGGATTCTAAATACTCTAGGACCAAGCTATATTATTTCGTCGATTGGAAAGGATTTGGACCACAAGATAGATCCTGGGAGCCCAGTGAGAATATCCACGCACCACGTCTAATCAGGAAACTCCATTGGAACTTCCCAACCAAACCTGGGCCAGACAGAAGGAACACCATGGGAGGGGCCTTAGGGGGAGTGCTGTCACGACCCTCACCCAAAACCCCCTCTGGCAAACCCATTGGCCAGGTGCAGTCAGGACTCAGGCCTCTAGAGCCTGGCATCCTCTTCAAAAGCCCTCACGGGGCCAGTCTGGCGCCTCGCCAGGCTCACACACAATGAACAACAATGTGCTTGGGAACTACTTTATTGTATTGTCAGCCAACATGGAGGCATCCAGATAGCTTGGTTCCTAAGAACCAAGCTATGCGGTCTAGTGTTTTGGGTGTGGCAGGCCTGGAACTACTTTCCCTGGTACTACTTTACCTGGGCTATATAAACCACACCCTGTCTGCAGAACATGCTTGGTGTTACTTTGCAGCTTGCAACGTGACGCTCACTGTGTCCAGTTATTCCCTCGAACCTCGGAGAAGCAGAACCTGCAAGGAGACAAAAAGAACATCATTAGCAGTAGCATCTTACCTGCAGTCTTCATCTTTAAACACTCGCAGCTACGGAGAACAGCTTCCTCGAATCTGCACACCTCCTGGACAGAACGACCTGAAAAAGGAAGATAGAGGCAACATTAAAGAAAGCTGAAGAGACATTTACAAATTATGAACTGCTCAAAAGGCTTACCTGGCTGGTCGCCTCTCGGCTGGCACCACTCCGGACATTCCACTCGCGCTGAAGAATACCGTGACCTACAAGGAAGGAAAACACAGGTTAGCAAAGGAAAGACTTCGCAGCACTGCGCATAGCGCTTACTTACCGCATCATAGTGCTCTTAATGCGCCATCATTTACAGCGGGGCTCAACCAAACCAGTTCGCCGCGCTGAGGCTCTGCATACCTAAGGGAGAAAAAAAGAGACATTTTAAACAAGGAAAGGCATGCAGGATAGCAACAAAACTAAAGAACAGCAATAAGACCTACCTGAGCAATATCAAACGGGCCAGTGTCAGTAGAGTAACTGGACCACACTCGCCCATGAAAGACAACGCGCCCCTGCAAAGAAGGCAGAACGGAGAGCACGCCAATTCTACCACAAGGTAGAACCTTTCCCGCAGACCACATCAGGGCAAAGCTGAGAAGCATACCAGCGAGTAACCCAGCTGGGTGGTGTGAAGAAGACCGGTAGGGGGTGTCTGTACTTCTGCTCTCTATATGGTAGAAGAGAGGCACAGAAGACCCCAGCCAAGATTCTCTATTACGGTAGCAATGGACGAGCAATCAAGGCCTAGCTTCTCAGGAGGTGATGCAGGCTGGTTCTTAAGTACAGTTTAGTCCCCAAGCCCCCACAAAGGAATGTCCACACACTGTATTGGTTAGAACACAGTCTTTATATAATCAATATTCAAGGTTATGTACACTTATCATAATAACTCACTTTGTACTTAGGAAAATCAACAATGGCAAATATATACAATTCTAAAGTGGTACCACCCTTTGTATTAGATCTCATTAAAGTGCATCAACAATACTGTAACAATGTCACACAGATCAATAGAGTGAAACCAGCAATAGAGAGAGGAGAGAAAATAAGATGGTTCAGTAATAGGCAGAATACTGGCCCCTACCACTAGACACAGTTCTGTGTGGAGATCCCCCCACCTGGGCAACCTGTAAAATAAAGATATAGCACAAGCCCAGTCCATATATTGTTCTGCAAGTCTTATTCCCTCCTATAATGTTTTTACCCCCCCAATGTACCTGGTGGAGTCGAGTTCTTCGAAGAGGCGTCGACAGATCCTTCTTGAGCGACCCCCTTTCAAGCGGGAGTCACGGATCGTCGAGAGGCGTCGAGGAACTTGGTGTTCGGCGACGGGGAATCGACGGCCCTTCTTGAATGCCTTCCCTTTCAAGCGGGAGACACGGGGCGTCGAACGTCCGTCGACAAACAGGGTAGAACGGCGTCGATGAGGTGGCAGCTTCGTCCGAGCAGTGCTCATCGGCGTCGGAGCGTCAGCGTCCTGCAAGGCAGAGGCGTGCGGGGCACCTCGGTGACAATAGTTCTGGACCGCAAAGATTGTGGAGACGGAGGCCCAGCAAGGGCGTCGAGTCGTTCGAGTCTTTGTGGTCTTCGGGTGGCGGGAAACCCACCGGCAGGTTTCTCCTCAGCGCGTTGGTCGTTCTCGACTTTCTCCGGCAGGATAAAGCGGTCGACGGTGCGGACGAGGGAGTCCTTCGATTCGAATGTTCTTAGGCAAAGGAGCGGACGGCTCCGGTCGTCGGCGGCACGGCATCAAGTGGTTCCCACGGCTGGGCAACACAACTTCGACGGGCCTCCAGCGGTTACACAAACCTGCAAACCCTGGTCGACGGCGGCGATGTCTGGGTGCTTCACTTCGATCTCCTCGGCGGTCCCGTCTCGGGTCGGCAGCCTTTTGAGGGTCTGTCTTCCAGGGCGCTTCGGCGAAGATGGAGCGGTGCTCGATGGTCCCTCGGAGCACGGGAAGAGGGCACCTTACCAGGTCCTCTCTCGGGTCAGTCTTCGACGATTTCGGCAGCCTTCGGATCGGTCGAAGCAAATGCCACAGCAAGTCTTCTTCTTCCAGCTGGACGTCGAGGATCAGCAGTTCCAGTTACTCTTAGAGTGGAGACTCAGCTCCAGAACGCTTCTGAACGTTCCCTGAACCAATTACCAGTGGTGAGAGGTGCCCAGATATACTATTCTGTCTCTCATCCACACTGCTGGCACACACTCAGCAGCCAATCATACAGAAGGGCATTCATGCAGTCAGTCAGCCAATCAGGCACACAGTGCATTCAGGCCACACTCCTCCCTTTCAGACACTCACAACAAGGAATGTGGATTGGGACAAGTACCCAGCCATTCAACACTACACACTGCATTCAGGCCAGTTTCGGGCAGGGCTGTCTCAGTCTTTGTCTCTCATGCCAGAAACCAGACAACCACAACAAGGAGTGTATATTGGTCACACACTCCATTCACCCAGGTCCCACCCACAGGAGGTACCCACAACATACAGTCACTGGGAAGGCTCCAGTCAGTCTAGCTGGGCCTTCACAACAACACCATATATGGAACTTCCACCCAACAGCCAGTCAGGGGGAAGGGACAGAGTCAGGGCTTCCCAGGACTTTGGGAAACAAGGTAACAGGCAATAGAAAGCAAGAGGCCACAGGGGCCATCTTGTTTCCTATCAGGAATCAACTGATCCCAATGGCAGGGCCTGGGTATCCCAAAATGGAGGACACCCAGAGCACCTGTCAGATTCAGCATGGAGCTGCCACCAGCCAATACCCTGCTCTGTGGGCCACCCACAGGTGCCCAGAAACATACACTAGGGGCACAGGGTTGTACCCCTACCCATGGGTGCCATAAGGGTATCCCATGGGTCTGTTCACCAAACCAAAAGAGAGAGCTGCACTGCCAGGAGTCCCACATGGACTCCTGGGCAGAAAACATGACAGAACACACAATAAAAAGCAGTAAAGGACAAGGATTCAGAGGCCCTGTCCCTCTGATGCATTTCCAGCATCACAGTCGCCCCCCCCAGACTGAGGTGGAGGGTGTCTAATCTCCCACGGGATAGAAACCCTCATCCAGACGGTCAACATACCTTCTGGAAAGGCCATCTGCATTATCGTGACTCTTCCCTGGTCTGTGCTCTATGATGAAGTCTAGCCCTTGCAGGCTAATGGACCACCTGAGCAATTTTCGGATTCTCACCCTTCATTTGCATAAGCCACTTCAGGGGCTTATGATCTGTTTGGACCTTGAAGGTAGACCCCGTAAGGTAGGGCCTAAAACGCCTAAGGCTCCAAACTATGCTAAAACACTCCTTTTCAACAGTAGCCCACCTAAGTTCTCTACCCTTGAGTTGTCTACTGATGAATATGATAGGATGTTCTCTCCCTTTGTCATCTAACTGGGACAAGACAGCTCCAATTCCGGTGTCGCAGGCATCCGTCTGGACGATAAAGGGTCGGCTGTAGTCAGGCACACACAACACAGGTGCCCTAAACAGACTTTCTTTCAAGCCATCAAAGGCCCTCTGACAGTCTTCGGTCCAATTAACCTTCCTGGGCTATTTGGGTGAAGTTAGAGCTGCCAGGGGTGCAGCTATGGTTCCATAGTCTGCCATGAAATTGCGATAGTACCCAGTGAGGCCCAAAAAGGCTCTCACCTGGGTTTGAGTAGTGGGAGTCTCCCAGTTGTGTACATCCTGTACTTTACTGGAGAGAGGTTGGATTTGACCCCCTCCTACCTCATGACCAAGATAGGTAACTTTCCCCTGAGCTATCTGGCACTTGGTGGCCTTGATAGTGAGGTTAGCCCTTTTCAAGGCCTGCAACACCTTATCCAGATGTGTCAAATGCTCTTCCCAGGTGGAACTGTAGACGGCAATGTCGTCTAAGTAAGCCACACAAAAGGCTTCCAGCCCACTGAGCGCATGGTTGACCAATCTCTGGAAGGTGGCAGGGGCATTCTTCAACCCAAAAGGCATGACCCTAAACTGGTAGAGTCCCTCAGGTGTTGAGAAGGCCGTCTTTTCCTTGGCATGGTCCGTCAGAGCTATTTGCCAATAGCCTGAGGTAAGGTCAAAGGTGCTCACAAATTTGGCAGCACTTATGGTGTCCACGA
This sequence comes from Ambystoma mexicanum, assembly GCF_040938575.1. NCBI lineage: Eukaryota > Metazoa > Chordata > Amphibia > Caudata > Ambystomatidae > Ambystoma > Ambystoma mexicanum. Next base: position 865,947,292 of record NC_090928.1, read on the forward strand.
GCTCATCAGCCCTGGGCAATGGGTGCGCGTCAGTTTTGGTGACGGCATTGACTCCTCGGTAGTCCACACAGAACCTCCACTCCTTGGTACCCGCCTGGGAACTTGCCTTGGGGACAAGGACCACTGAACTGGACCAGGGACTGGTTGAGGGTTCAATAACACCCAGATCCAACATCTTGGCGACCTCAGCCTGGATGTGGTTCTTGGCGGTATCCGACATACTGTAGCACCTGCTTTTGACAGGCACACTGTCACCAGTGTCAATTTCATGCCTACACCACGGTGTAAGGCCTGGCGTCAGTGAAAACAGAGAGGCATACTGTTGGACTAAAGCCCTGCAGGCCCTCTGTTGCTCTGTTGTCAAATCCGGAGAGAGATGTACTCCCTCCACTGAGCCATCCTGAGGGTTGCTATGCAGCAAATCAGGAAGGGGCTCACTCTCATCGTCTTCTTGCCCTGAAGCTAGCAAGAGACATGACACTTCTGCTCGCCGGTGGAAAGGCTTGAGCCTGTTGACATGAAATATCTGAGGGGCTACCCCAGAGGCTCCCATGTCAACCAGATAATTGACTTCGCCCATCTTGGAGATGATCCTGAAGGGTCCAGTCCACTTGTCTGCCAGAGCTCTAGGCTTGGTAGGCTCCATCACAAGGATTTCCTGTCCCGGAGTCCAATCCACTTGCGAGGCTTTAAGGTCATGCCAGTACTTATTCAATTCCTGGCTGGCCTTGAGATTTGCTGTTGCCTGACCCATCATCTGTGTCATCCTCCGTCTGAGGCCTAACACATAGTCCCCCACTTGCTTGGCGGGACCTGGAGGGGTGGCTTCCAAGCCTTCTCTGATCAAGGCGAGGGGCCCCCTCACGGGATGTCCAAAGAGTAACTCAAAGGGGCTGAAACCAACACCCTCTTGAGGTACCTCTCTGTAAGCAAACAGCAGGCATGGCAGGAGGAGATCCCATTTCCTCCTTAGGGGTTCTTCCAAAGCCCCTAGCATGCTCTTGAGAGTTTTATTAAATCTCTCAACCAGACCATTGGTCTGGGGTGGTAAGAGGTGGAGAACTTGTAGGTTACCCCACACTCTTTCCACATGGTTTTCATGTAACTAGACATGAAGTTGGATCCTCTGTCAGAGACAACCTCCTTGGGGAATCCAACACGGGTGAAAATGCCCAGGAGAGCCCTGGCAACCACCTTGGCAGTAACAGTCCGAAGGGGTATTGCCTCAGGGTACCTGGTGGCATGATCTACCAAGACCAGGATGAACCGATGTCCACCTGAAGTGGGAGGGTCAAGGGGACAGACGATGTCGATGCCCACCCTCTCAAATGGTGTGCCAACCACTGGCAATGGCTGTAGTGGGGCAATGACACTACCTCCAGTCTTGCCAGACAACTGACAAGTTGGGCAGGTCCTGCAGTGGGACTCCACCTCTACTCCCATCCGTGGCCAGTAGAAATGGGCAGAGAGCCTCTGCTTAGTCTTCTTGGTCCCAAGATGACCAGCCAAGGGCACCTCAAGCTCAAACTGCAGTAGGAAGGGCCTGTAAACCTGGGGTACCACCAACCTCTTGAGGGCACCAGGTTCAGGCTTAGTGGGCTCACTAACAAGGAGCTCACCCTCCCAATAAATCCGGAATGTCCTAGGCACTTCTCCTTGTGCCTGGGACAGGGCCTGTTTCCTCAGTCCCTCGAGAGAGTGGCACTCTCTCTGTCCCTTACAGAAGTCTGCCCGGGAGGGTCCCCCTTCAGCTAACAAGCATTGAAGGTCGGGATGATCCTCCGGGTTGAGAACCTCTCCCACAGGAGAGTCTTCTGTCTCTTCTCCCACAGGAGTTGAGTTTGGGTTTTCCACTGGACCCAGCCCGTCCGGAGCATGGATCCCAATGGGTGCTGTCGGAACAGCAGGAAGAGAAGGTGTTCCCTCCACAGAGGTGGCCTTCTTGGTCTTCCTTCTTCTTGACTTCGGCCTCGCCTTTGGCTCGGGTACCTGACCCACAGCCAGACCCGGTGTCACCTGTGACCTAGTGACTGCAGCAGCAGTCATGGGAAGACCATCCAAGATCAACCCCAACTCTACTAGATCATTTCCTAACAGAATGTTAGCAGGGACATTGTCCTGAACCAGGACAGGAAGCTTTGCTGTCTTGTCTCCAATCATGAGTGTGACTAAGGCTACAGGCGATACTTTGGGAGGCCCAACAGCTAACCTGGTGGTTCTCAGAGGAGCACCTACATAGTCCTCTGGCTTGAGCAGGGTCCTGTCCACCACTGTCATGCTTGCCCCAGTGTCTCTCAAACCAGTATAAGGCTGGCCATTCAAGAGGACACTTCTCAAAAACCTATGGGTGTTCTGTGGGATAGTCGCCAGTACTTCTGCATACTGGTCCCAGGCCCCAAGGGACACTAAGGAAATCTCTACCGGAGCACCAAATGTGATCCCGGTAGAGGAGGGGAGGACAGTGGCCTCCACCTCAGACACGGGGGAAGGGTAGGTCAGGCTGACAGCCTGCACTCCAAGTGCCTTACCTTTACACTTGGAGTCACCCCTTTTGTGATCCAGAGCCCCACAGTCCCAACAAGCGCCAAGAGTGCGGGGTGTGGTACTGGAACCACTGGGAGCCTGCTTTGCAGCAGGTGGACCACTACTCTTACTCCCACCCACAGATGACTTATCCCCACTAGATTTTTGGGTCTTGGGAGAGGAAGGTTTAGGTTTACCCGACTGTGACTGCTTGTGGGACTCCTCAGCTTTCTGAGAGGCCCCCTTTTCTTTGTCCTTGTCCTTCCCACTGGAGTCCTTAGGGGATGCCCGGTGGGAGACCCACTTGTCAGCCAACCTAGCCAGCTTAAAGGGGTCCAAAATGTTCTGGTCAGCCACATACTGACGCAGCTCTGGTGAACAGGCTTCAGAAAAATGCTCAAAAAACAAGAGGTGGGACAATTCAACAAAAGTCTTAACCTTGTATCCATCGATCCACCCCATCATGTTCATGTGCGCAGCACTCGCCCAGTCAACCCAAGACACATTCTCTCTTTTCTTAAAATCCCTGAACCTTCTAAGGTATTGGGTAGGTGTCTTGCCAAACTTGGCAATCAAAGCAGACTTCATACACTCATACTGACCCCTTTCTTCCACACTCAGCTTCAGAATACAGTCATATCCAGTTTGAGGCACTCTGCTTAACAAACACTTAGCCCAATCTCTTTTATCAACATCATGAATCGCACAAGCCATTTCAAACGCTTCAATCCATTGGAGGATATCTGAACCCTCCACAAATACACCAACCAAATCTTTCATAAACTTGGTGGCTGGGGACCTGACACTCTCACTAGTTTTAACTGAAGCCTCCACTCTAGCTCTCTCTAGCTGGATTCTCTGACATTCAGTGTCCTGGCTCTTGAGTTCAAGGTCCTTATTTCTGAGTTCAAGATCCCTATTTTTGAGCTCCACTTGTTGAGCCAACTCCTCTTTCTTAAGTTCAGAATCTATTTCCAACTTGCGGTATTCAAAGGCCAATTTCATCCTTAATAACTCAAGCTCCAAGGAATTGCTGGGGTTTGGAACAGAGGCAGCAGGAATGGCGGCATTCCCAGAAACAGATTCAGCAGAAACCCCAGGGGCAGAGTCCTCATTGGTTGCATTCCCCCCCTCATCAAGAGTTTCACCATCAGTCTGGTAGTCCACCAGGGCAGCTATCAGCTCAGCCCTAGACTTATCCACAAAGTCTAACTCCCTGGCTTCACAAGCACTCTGGAGAGCCTCCACGCTCATCCGAGTCAATTTGCCATTTGCAATAGACTTCATTGTTTGTAATGCAGTTATCTTGTACACAACTAAACCTTAATTTAATAAAGTGCGGATATCTTTTGTAAGTGGCACGGTTATACACTGACAAAACCATAAGCATCCCACCACTGCCACCAGTGTGAAGAAGACCGGTAGGGGGTGTCTGTACTTCTGCTCTCTATATGGTAGAAGAGAGGCACAGAAGATCCCAGCCAAGATTCTCTATTACGGTAGCAATGGACAGGCAATCGAGGCCTAGCTTCTCAGGAGGTGATGCAGGCTGGTTCTTAAGTACAGTGTAGTCCCCAAGCCCCCACAAAGGAATGTCCACACACTGTATTGGTTAGAACACAGTCTTTATATAATCAATATTCAAGGTTATGTACACTTATCATAATAACTCACTTTGTACTTAGGAAAATCAACAATGGCAAATATATACAATTCTAAAGTGGTACCACCCTTTGTATTAGATCTCATTAAAGTGCATCAACAATACTGTAACAATGTCACACAGATCAATAGAGTGAAACCAGCACTAGAGAGAGGAGAGAAAATAAGATGGTTGAGCAATAGGCAGAATACTGGCCCCTCCCACTAGACACAGTTCTGTGTGGAGATCCCCCCACCTGGGCAACCTGTAAAATAAAGATATAGCACAAGCCCAGTCCATATATTGTTCTGCAAGTCTTATTCCCTCCTATAATGTTTTTACCCCCCCAATGTACCTGGTGGAGTCGAGTTCTTCGAAGAGGCGTCGACAGATCCTTCTTGAGCGACCCCCTTTCAAGCGGGAGTCACGGATCGTCGAGAGGCGTCGAGAAGCGTCGAGGAACTCGGTGTTCGGCGACGGGGAATCGACGGCCCTTCTTGAATGCCTTCCCTTTCAAGCGGGAGACACGGGCCGTCGAACGTCCGTCGACAAACAGGGTAGAACGGCGTCAATGAGGCGGCAGCTTCGTCCGAGCGGTGCTCGTCGGCGTCGGAGCGTCGGCGTCCTGCAAGGCAGAGGCGTGCGGGGCACCTCGGTGACAATAGTTCTGGACCGCAAAGATTGTGCAGACGGAGGCCCAGCAAGGGCGTCGAGTCATTCGAGTCTTTGTGGTCTTCGGGTGGCGGGAAACCCACCGGCAGGTTTCTCCTCAGCGCGTTGGTCGTTCTCGACTTTCTCCGGCAGGATAAAACGGTCGACGGTGCGGACGAGGGAGTCGTTCGATTTGAATGTTCTTAGGCAAAGGAGCGGACGGCTCCGGTCGTCGGCGGCACAGCGTCAAGTGGTTCCCACGGCTGGGCAACACAACTTCGACGGGCCTCCAGCGGTTACACAAACCTGCGAACCCTGGTCGACGGCAATGGACTTCGAGGGCGGCGATGTCCGGGTGCTTCACTTCGATCTCCTCGGCGGTCCCGTCTCGGGTCGGCAGCCTTTTGAGGGTCTGTCTTCCAGGGCGCTTCGGCGAAGATGGAGCGGTGCTCGATGGTCCCTCGGAGCACGGGAAGAGGGCGCCTTACCAGGTCCTCTCTCGGGTCAGTCTTCGACGATTTCGGCAGCCTTCGGATCGGTCGAAGCAAATGCCACAGCAAGTCTTCTTCTTCCAGCTGGACGTCGAGGATCAGCAGTTCCAGTTACTCTTAGAGTGGAGACTCAGCTCCAGAACGCTTCTGAACGCTTCTGAACGTTCCCTGAACCAATTACCAGTGGTGAGAGGTCCCCAGATATACTATTCTGTCTCTCATCCACACTGCTGGCACACACTCAGCAGCCAATCATACAGAAGGGCATTCATGCAGTCAGTCAGCCAATCAGGCAAACAGTGCATTCAGGCCACACTCCTCCCTTTCAGACACTCACAACAAGGAATGTGGATTGGGACAAGTACCCAGCCATTCAACACTACACACTGCATTCAGGACAGTTTCGGGCAGGGCTGTCTCAGTCTTTGTCTCTCATGCCAGAAACCAGACAACCACAACAAGGAGTGTATATTGGTCACACACTCCATTCACCCAGGTCCCACCCACAGGAGGTACCCACAACATACAGTCACTGGGAAGGCTCCAGTCAGTCTAGCTGGGCCTTCACAACAACACCATATATGGAACTTCCACCCAACAGCCAGTCAGGGGGAAGGGACAGAGTCAGGGCTTCCCAGGACTTTGGGAAACAAGGTAACAGGCAATAGAAAGCAAGAGGCAACAGGGGCCATCTTGTTTCCCATCAGGAATCAACTGATCCCAATGGCAGGGCCTGGGTATCCCAAAATGGAGGACACCCAGAGCACCTGTCAAATTCAGCATGGAGCTGCCACCAGCCCATACCCTGCTCTGTGGGCCACCCACAGGTGCCCAGAAACATACACTAGGGGCACAGGGTTGTACCCCTACCTATGGGTGCCATAAGGGTATCCCATGGGTCTGTTCACCAAACCAAAAGAGAGAGCTGCACTGCCAGGAGTCCCACATGGACTCCTGGGCAGAAAACATGACAGAACACACGATAAAAAGCAATAAAGGACAAGGATTCAGAGGCCCTGTCCCTCTGATGCATTTCCAGCATCACAGGTGGCGTCCCTGTGGTTACCAGCTGAGCGTAACACAAGGAGTTTGGAGAGTACTGCTACTTAATGCATATTTGTTATCCTATGAAGTATAGGTATTATAACGACGGGTTCATAGAATACAAGACATACTTTTACGATTAACAATAGTGTTTTGGTCAGAACCAGAGTACCATCAGACAGTGAGAACATGGGACAGTGATAACAGTGCATTTGGAAGCAGCAGTGTTAAGGGAGGACAGAGTAATACTGCATGGTACAGACGAAGATGATATCGATTGGTGTGCAGTTTTAGCTATTGATCCAGCAGTGTGACTGATGAACAGCTGTTTTAGGATGAGAACGATGAACTAATATTTGAAATATGTATTCCATGTAACATACAAATAGAGCACAGATTTGTCCCTGTGGAGAATCCTGCAGATCCACCACCAAAACCCTGCCTAGAGTCTCCTCCCAGGTGGCTAGGAGAGGGCAGACACTTCCGGGTCCCAATCTTGGGGGAGGAGAACAAGCCCAGGGAAGTAGGGTGATTTCATAGGGTGAGACGCAGTATTTTTCCATAGAGAGGAATATATTTTCCCCGGATTTAGAGGAGGAATTGGCTTATTGCCATTTTGGCATATCTCAACCTCCTACCAACAATGAAAAGGAAAATCCGAAAGTAGTGATTCAATCTAGCGTGGAACCCAAAGAAACTATATTTTATACCCCTAAGTTCCTCTATCCTCCACAATGTCAAGTGTATGCCATTAGGAAAGTTGAATATGTGCCTTTTTACCGTACCATCTAACTCTAAGGTTAAACGCTCGAACTCCTTTATTAAAAACATTAAAACTGGCAAATACTTTTTCAAACCTTTTAAAAAAGTAGAGAAATTACATTTTTCGAAAGTGAACAACATGTCCCAAAATCGCTCAGGGACTGTGAAGAAGAAGAGGGCTGAAAGAGGCATGCAGGAAGATCAGGCAGGCAAGTGTTTGGCCAGGACAGGCAATTTGTTTTAAGGTCCTGTATCTGAAACCAAATTAACCCTCCTGAGGGGCATAAAAGGCTGCAACAGGGAGGAGCAGTAGAAGGAAGCTGGAGTTGGAGCTGGAAGGCTGGTAGTAGCAGAAGTAGAAGGAGCAGAGCATGAAGCTGGCAGTTTACGAGGAAGCAGAGGAAGAGCAGATTTCACCTACAGGCTGTAAATTGGTCCTGTGCTCACAAACCCTGTTTGGCTCTGGCAGCATTAGAAGAAGCTGGAAAAAACACACAGCCTTTCCAGGTGCACCCGATTGCTGTGACTGCAGAGCTGAAGTTGTGCATCCACTCAAGACCCGTGTGGATAATCAAGTCGAGGGAAACTGGAGAGTGGGAGACTCTCCTTTAATGAGGCCTGATCAGAGACACTCATGAGGAAATGGGGCGTGGGTCCCAAGAGTGCCTGCAGCAGTAAGAGTAGAAGAAACCAAGCCGGGAAGCAGAGGCAGACCACAGTCATTGTGATTGTGGAGTCGGAAAAGGGAAGCTTCGTACTCCAAATCTATATAGACATCTTGACTGTAATTGTAGCCAGCTCTATTCAGATTTGCATATATTTCAAAGTGAATAAAAGTTGTTCATCAAAGTGGAAAGTCTTTCCAAGAAGGGACATGCAATACAGGCTTATGCTGACAAACCAAAGCCCTTGAGCGCAATGAAAGCATCTCGTTTCCCCATGGTTAGAACTCGCTGATTGGCAATCAGTCCCTTGGCTCCTAGTAAAATGGAGATTGCTGCTAGTAAACGTAATAATGCAGAAATGACTTTCCTGAAGAGGTCGTACATGATACAGTGTTTCCCATGTTTCCAATACCTTGGCAGCGTACCGTTGACCAAAAGGTGGGAACGCACATCCTTTGAAGTGGCAGTTCAAGGTGAAAATTAAATTGTGTGTGCCTAATTACATTTTCATTAAGAGACTGACAACTTGTAACATACTGAACAATAAAGTAGAAGTTGTAGAAGTGGCTGAAGCAGAACAGAGAACAAGTATTATCCAAGACAACAGACCCAACCCTATTAAAGTGAATCCAGCTTATTTAGGAACTGAATACCATCACTTTAAAGTTGCTGTAGAGGTTGTTAACTCCAGTAGAAGAGCAATAATGTTATTATAAATAGCAGAGAAATGCAGTAGAAGCAGAAGCCAACTGTGGGGAAAATGAGCCTGCTCACACAGAATCAGAAGTATCCTGACATCTTAGATGTAAAAAAACACTACAGCAGTTGTAAGCAGAAAAGTTGTTGTTAAATAGAAGTCATACTTTTCTCTTCAACTTTGTTCGTCTTTTCCTGGAAGAAGTTTAACAAGGAACCCAATTGGTGGTGCTGATTTAATTGTAGAACTGGAAAAGGAAATCTTTTCAACAAGCGAAGAAGAACTGTTACTAGTAAATTGTATTAATGTTAACGTTGGTTTCTTTGGAACTTTCAAGACTTATTTTCAAGATTTTCTTTTTCCTTGGAATTAAATGACTTTGAGTCATTCTTGGAGGAGCAAGATCTGCCCATGACCATTAGAAGTAATTCAAGCCACTGGTTGTTGCCAACCTTTTGTGTGTGTTGTTTAATGTTACTTTGAATGTTCATGTTGTTTAATGTGAGGGTTAGTTTTGTGTATGCTAGGAGGGTTTCCCCCCCTTAGATCCTAAACTAGGAAGGGAATCCCAGGTTTAGTTAGGGTTTATTTTATAATTTTGTTTGAAAAAAATGTCAAACCTTAAGAAAACTGAACACAGTCGAGTCTCACATTACTGACCCCTCACATCCCACAGAGGATATCATTAGCGAAACAATTGTCACTGCATTTTCAGGAAGGCTTTGAGAAAGTACCAAAAGAACTATGGACTAGCAATCCCCATGATGTAGAGCTCCTAAAAAAGTACCAAAAGAGCTATGGACTAGCAATCCCCATGATGTAGCACTCTTAAAAAACATAGCAGTCAAAATTACATTGAAGAAGAGGGTGATTTACCGCAAGTCAAACAATACCCCATGGGAAGCAGATGGAGTATCCAAGACCATTGCTGCACTTTTGCAGCAAGCTATTATAGTACCGTCAGAGTCCCCATGAAACACGTCTGTGTACCCAGAGAAGAAGAAAAAACAAATGGAGGGTCATGGAGATTTATTCAGGATTTATGCCCTTTGTATAATATTGTGGAGGCAGAGTTTCCATTGGTCCCTAATCCAGCTACGATTTTGTGTTGTATACCAAATACTAACACATATTTTACAGTAATTGATCTTAAACATGCTTTCTTTTCAATTCCGTTGCAGCCAGACCCACAAAATCACATTGTGTTTAAATATCATGGCCCAAGGTTCCAACACACAAGATTACCCCAGGCTTACTGTGAATCCCCCAGAGTATTTAATAGAGTATCCCAAATGGATTTGGCCAACATACAGACACCAAGCACCGCCATGCAGTATGTTGATGATTTATTGGTGTGCAGTATCACAGAAGACCAGTGCGGGCAAGAATCAGTATTGTTATTAACATTATTAGCAGAGAAGGGATACAAGATGGAGAAAGAGAAAGTACAGTATTATCAAAAAGTAGTAATTTATTTGGGCAAAATAATATCATCTGAAGGGAGGAAGGTGACACCGGAAAAAGCGTTGGCAATTAATTGCAGGCCCCAACCAAACACAGTGAAAGAAATGCAACAGTTTTTGGGATTGTCTAACTATTGCTGATCGTGAGTCTTTGATTATACCACCTATCTCAGACCCCTATTGCAATCAGTAAAAGAGGCACAGAAAGAGGTGTTGTCAAACACAGCTTGGAGAGTACAGTTCTTTCAGGAATCCTGGATGCTGTGCTTCTCCTCTCTGGAAGAATCTGACCGACAGACCAGTCTGTGTGACAAATTCCCCCTGGGCGGGAGTGCTACTAGATACACACCCTCAGGTACAAGACGGTCATTGGACAGGATCTGTAGTTGGCCAGATAAATAACACAATCAATGGTTGGCTGGTAGTACAATAATATACAAGAAAACAAATGAGTAGAGGCCCTTACTACCATTATGACGCTCCTGGCGATCATGGGACTGCAGAGAATAATCCTTCCCTAATTTAACTAAATACCTACTTGATTGAGCAAAACAAAAAACTAGAATGGCAGGATGCACAAGTCCAAAGCAACATCCAGAGACAATTGCGAGAACAAGGAATAGATTTACTTATGTGTTTTTATCTAAGGACGTAATGTCATGAAATAGTGATCCAGGAAAAAGGACCCATAGACATGATGACATTCTCCATCAAAACATCTCCATTCCTGATGAAAAAATATTGAAATGGCTCTATGAGGGAGTCTTGTACCCAGCCGCCAAGGTGCATGACAGTCATTATCTGGGAAGGCACACACCCAACAGGTGGGTGTGTCAGACGAATGGTCCACCGCCCGATCCTAACAGGTGGACAAAAGAAATAACAGAAGCATTTGATGAATTGAAAAATGCAATCACTAATGCCCCGGTTTAAGCAATACCGAATATGAAGAAGAGTTTTCAAATGGGTATGTGATGACAGCTGTCCTCACACAGAAAACATTGCTAGGGTACAATCCCCTTGAGTATTACAGTGGTATTTTGGACCCAGTAATGAAGGGACATTTCCTGTGCGAACAAGCATTGGCTTCAGCAGCATTTGCCATTGAGAAATAGGCAATGATAAGGATGGGTTGTGCCGTAGCATTGTATGTAGAGCCTGCCCTATTTGCGATCTTACACAAACCTAAGTCCACGCTCACAACACAGTGAGCATCAGGATAGGAAGTGAGAATGTTCAATCCCGCAGTTAAAGACATAAGGTGTGGCACAGTGAATCCGGCAATCTTCATCACCGAACGAGTAGAAAAAGGCAATTAAGTAAATGACTCCTCCACATATACAGATATATATGATGATATACCCTAGGTAAAGGAGAATAAACTGGAGGGGGAGAAGTTGTGTTTGTTGATGGTTCATCGACGATTGATCAAAGGAGTGGATTAAGGCACACTGGAGCATCAGAAGTACACAGTGAAGATGGAGATTTTGAGGTAGTGACAATGAAAGGATCACAGACACACTATTCTGCGCAGGCAGAAGAACTAGTGGCATTGATAACAGCACTAGAAATTTACACAAACAGTGTGACAATATACTCAGACTCTGCATACGTCACATCGACAGTATATTCAAGACTGTCCTGCTGGAAACAAAGAGGGTTCCAGCGCTCAGAGGACACACCAGTGCAGCATGCCCAATTGCTGTCAAGACTGATTGATGCACTGTCACTGCCTACTACAAAACAAATAACTGAACCCTTTAATGCATTGCCCTAAACACAATAATAGAACTACAGGGACACGCACAACAGCAAGAGAAGGAGCTATGGACAAGGAGGGCTCATTCACAGTCCCCTACTGATTTGGTGTGGAGGCAGAACAACAAGGGAAAAACTGTTATGCCATTAGAGTTGTTGACAGTAGCATTAGAGCAGCTACATCTAGAGAGTATCTTGCAGCAGAGTTGGCCAAAAATTGGTTTTATTCCCAATTTGCTTGAGCATGCTCAAATATTTTGGGTGATTTGTGTTGTGTGCCAGCAACTTACTTCAGATCATACGTTGAAAGCAATATTACCCCAGAACATAACACAAGTAGGATATAGTTTGTTTTGCACATTGTAGGGAATTAGTGTCACACTATAGGGAGGGTTAGGTTGCTGAATACACAGAGCGGGAACGTAGTAAATGGCGGCAGACACAGCTAGGAAAGTTACATATGGGAATATTGAAAATGACAAGAGAACTGCCATTTTGAATAAGCAAGACCCTGTAAAATGTGTAGTTAAAATACACAGCACTCGAGGCTAAATAGCTAAACAGAGATTTTGTTGGTTGATGATGGTATCCGGGAGACAGAGGATGCCAACTTAGAGAAGGGAGGGTAGACGTGATAGGGAACTGAAATTGCACACATTGGCCTTCTCATGGTTTCAGCAGACATAGGCAATCATTAGTTCAGGTTTGTTGATAGCAGAGTCATATGCACAAGGCTTTCATCGTCAGGTGAATGATGTAACATTGCCAAGAATATTATAACAAGACAAACGCACAACACCCCCTATGGTAGAAGGGTTCTAGTGAGTACACAGAGAACCCAGTAGCAAGATGAATAAATGTAAGAAATGAGGTTGCACATTGCCCTTGTGCCATCATAGAGCAAATATTTTGATTCAATTTTATTCTGCACCTACAAGCAACAGTGTGTGCCACGAGGGAGCACATGATGAGCTGTCAAAGGTTAGCAAACTATCTGGGAAAGATTGGGGCCCGGCGTGAGAATGTGAGATGGGAGTGCATTTGTTATTTTTGCCCATGGCATTCTTTTGATCTCGCCCTGCACATTAAAATATAATTGGGTTGTTGTGGATAAAGTCAACATCCAGGGCAGTGTGAATAATGTTATGAATACTGCAGTCATCCCTACACCCAAGCCTAAAATCTCCTCCCGTGTGGCCAGGGGAAGGCAGCTGCTACCTGATCCTGACCTTGGCGGTGGCATCATGGGGGAGGAATACATGGGAGGAGCCAGCAGTCAGGGGAAGTGGTGACTCCTTTGGGACGGACGTAGTATTGGTTTTATGAGGATGAGAACCCTATCATTCCCAAGTATCTAATGGCATGCTGTCACTGCACAAGTCCCTCCCATGAGAAATGCCAAAGAACATTCTATGAAAAGTCACCTAGAAAGAATGAGTTTTATTCTTTGGGAATTTATGAGTCAAATGTAACATTCACTAATTATCATGATTCTTTCTTAGGTAGAAGTCCTAACCCTAATACTAAATCACATGTGATTCACATGACATATCCAAGCTCTGGTTACATTCAGTTCACAAATCAATCAGAACTAAAAAGACATTAAAGAGTCAAAACCACTATGGACATCAAGATCTATAATGCCTTTGGTAGTGGGACAAAGAGGAGAGTTAATGAGGATCAAAGGTGCTGCAGAAGAACAAGTTACTTACCCCTGGTAACGTTCTTTTGACTGGATGTTTCTCCCACATATTCCTCATCTCATGATATCTTTGTTTCCTGCTTCAGCTGCTTCGGAAAATATGTTCTCTCGGCAGAGGGCGCTGTATGTCGAAACCGTTGACTCAATGTCGCTTAAGGGCTTCCATCTCGGCTTCGTCATCGAGGACATATACCACGCGCAGCGCCCGTTGCCTTCAATTCTGTTTTTTCCCTACCCATATGGAGAATTACAGTCCTTGATGAGTGCATTTAATTTAATCAGACCTTAACAGAGCACAAGGTCTAAAGCTCGGAAATTCTACAGAGGGGTAGGTTGGGAGGGCGAAGAGGAATACGTGAGAGCAGCATCCAGTCGAAAGAACATTACCGGGGAAAGTAATTGTTCTTCGAACTGATTGTGTCCTCCCACGTATTCCTCATCTTATAATAGAATACCAAAGCAGTAGTAGGTTCTTTTGGAGGATGGAGTAAGAATTTGAGAATTAATGTTTGTCAAGAATGGAGCATAGAACTGCCTTCCCAAATCTTCCCTCATTGTTAGAGGTGTACGAACAATAATGTTTTATAAACGTGTGGGTGGGGGACCAGGTAGCTGCCTTGCAGATATCCTTATCGGAACTCCCCTCTGAAAGGCAGAGGAAGTTGACATGTCCCTAGTGGAATGAGCCCTTAAGCCTTCTGGGGAATCTTTCCCAGTTATAGCCTGCAACACTCCGAAATAGTAGTACTATCCATGTGGATAGGGTTTGTTTGTTGACTGACAGACTCAGTTTGTGTCCTGCAAATCCAATGAAAATGTGGTTGTGTTGTTGGTGCCATTCTTGAAACATAAAAGCTTAGAGCTCTCCTCGTATGGAGTCTATGAAATCTTTCCTCTTCCTTGCCAGGACGAGGTGGAGGATAGAAGGCGGGAAGCACAATTTTCTGTGCTAAATGGTCATCAGATAAAATCTTAGGTAGAAAAGAGGGTTTGACCGCAAGGACAACTTTATCCTTGTAAAAGGTGGAAAACTGAGGTTTACAGGATAATGCGTGCAACTCACTCACCCTGTGGGCTAATTTTATCGCTACTAACAAAACAGATTTAGCAACCTTAGAGGGCAGGGATGCAGTTGCTCGAAAGGAGCGCATGTCAAAAACCGTAAAACCAAATTAAGGTCCCAAATTGGGATTTGGAAAGGTGTAGGAGGAAACACATTTGTGAGACCTTTAAGAAATTGAGCTAGTAAGGGTATTTTGAAGTAGGATACCTCGTCCGCAGTGGGCTTGAATATGGAAAACGCTGCTAGATAACCCTTAATTGTTCCAATCTGGAACCCTAGATTTGCCAGATGTAGTAAAAACGATAACACTGTAGGTGTATTGCACTGAAAAGGGTCCATATCTTTCTCCCTACACCAGTTTCAGAACTTGTTCCAACGGCAGCGGTATAAGGATTTTGTTGATGGCCTTAGGGCCAAAAGCAAAACCTCCATTACGTCAACTGGGGGGTCCAAATCCGGTTCCATGTAATAATGTTGCCACAAAAATCTCGCCATGCAAAAATATCACCGAAAAATGGCAGTTTTTTGTGGCGACATTATTGCATAGAACATGCGGGGGACACCCCCGCAACCCCCAAACTTTTTTTTCCTTTTTTATTTTGCCCCTGTCCCCATATATATGGTCACCCATATAATATCGCCACAACCTTTTCCCGGCGATATTATTTACGGCAACCATATATATAGGGATAACATTACCTGATACCCCAAATCCTTGCATCTCAGCCTCTCAGAAACCATGCGTGAAGGCTGAGTCATGACCTGTGGATGTAGGACCCGACCCTCCTCCCGCGAGACCAGGTTCTCTCTTTTTGGAAGACGTATTGGAGGCCAGATGCACATGTTCAGAAGGGCCGGGTACCACGTCCTCCTGGCCCAATCCGGGGCAATTAGGATCATGGATTTCTCAAAATTTCTCATCCTCCTGATCACGTGAGGAATAACGGGGACTGGAGGAAACGCGTACAGGAGTGGAAACAACCAGTCCACTACGAATGCGTCTCCTAGAGCTCCTCTTGGGGGAAATTCCCTGGAGCAGAACAGTTCGCACTTCCGTTTGACACTGGTCACGAACAGATCCACTTGAGGGGTTCCCCAAAGGATGATCTCTTGAAGAACTTCCTGAACTAGTTCCCACTAGTGGGAGACTGTGCACTGCCTGCTCAGAGCGTCCCCCGCTGCGTTCTCCTCTCCAGCTAGGTGAACTACCTGATAGAGAAATTCCTTCTTGAATTACCCAGCACCAGAGCTGCATTGCCTCGCTGCACAGTGGTAGTGACCCTATGCCTCCTCTCTTGTTGAGGTAGTACATGGCCACTGTGTTGTCCGTTATTATCAGGACATTCTTTCCCTGTACAGAGGGAAGAAAGGCCTTGAGCGCTAGTCTGATTGCCGTCAGCCCCAAAAGGTTGATGTGGAGGTTGAACTACGACGGAGACCAATGACCGCTGATTATCAGATCATTGGCGTGGGTTCCCCAGCCCGTGAGTGAGGCATCCGTCACTACCGTTATCTCCGGCCATGGCTGCTAAAAAGTTTGTCCTTTCAGAATGTTGTCCTCACAGGCCCACCACAGAAGGTCCTGTGCGACTCTGCTCTTAACCTGAAGGAGGTCTGACATCCTGCCTGAGAATTGGGACCATTGAGTCCTGAGGGCCCATTGAAGGGATCTCATTCTCAGGCAGGCATCTGCCACCAGAAACATGCAGGATGCCACGAGGCCGAGCAATATCAACAGGTCGAAGGCCGGAAGACGCTAAGACGCTGGACACTCAAACTTGGTGACAATCTGCAAAATGTGTTGAGCCCTCACCTCGGGTGGAAAGGCTTTTCCCTTGGATGAATCCAGGACTGCTCAAATGAACTAGAGTCTCTGAGATGGCATCATGTGGGACTTCTTATAATTGAGAGAGAAGACCAGCCTGTGGAGGGAGTGGCAGGTGATACTGAGATGTTCCAGGGCCTGTTCGGGTGAACGTGCACTGATCAGCCAATTGTCCAGGAAGGGGTAGACGTGAATCCCCCACTCTCCTGAGACTTGCTGCCACCATTTGGTGAAAACCCTCGGGCCAGAGGTCAGCCCGAATGGCAGAACACAAAACTGATAAAGAGAACTGCGAACAGCGAACCTCAGGTACTTCCTGAACTTGTGATGGATTGGCACATGAAAGTAAGCATCCTGAAGTTCCAATGACACCATCCAATCCTGGAGCTGGAGGGCCTGAAGGATCTGAGAAAGTCTGACCATCTTCAACTTGTCCTTCCTGAGGAACTTGTTCAAGTATGTTGTGTTATGTTACTTGGCATTTATATAGCACTCTATATATCATTGGTATGACCTAAAAGCGCTTGTAGGTTGAACGCCCTCGGGAACTGTAGTTCTAGTCAGTAGAGAGAGGTAATGTCGTAGGGTGTGTGGGTGCACCAGATATGTGTGCAGCTGATGTAAATGCCAGAATGTAGCTGTATTCTAGCAATAGGTCTGGTGTTGAAGATATCAGTTGGATGTGTGCAGTCTGGTGGGTGGACATCCAGACTGAGCTCTGGCTGCTTTATGCCTGAAGGAGGCATATGTGAGCAACTAAGCTGGAATGCGCTCGGCTAGCTGCATTTTATTAGGCCGATTAGGTGTTTATGGGGTCGTATTTGTATGTGAACAGCTAGGCCGAATTAATCAGGTGTATAGCTGTGTTCCAGTTGTCTGATGGTATATAGTAGAGAGTAAGCGTAGTGATGTGATACAATGGTTATCTTTGAAACACCTGAGACCTGGCACGTGAGCAGGGTGGCAGGTACCACAGCGACACACGGACCCACAGAGACAGGGGGCTGGTCTTACATCAACAGGAGTGAGGATGGGACATACAGCAACAGCATGGGGGAGAGGAAAGCAGGGTAGGGATGGGAAGCAGGAAGGGTACACAGTGATACACGGGGGCATGTCAACATATACATGTTTACATCAATCCGTTCCATCCAACCATCCATCCATCCATCAGTCCATCCGTTCCATCCATCCATTTCAAGTATCTCAAGTCCAGGATAGGTATCAGTCCTCTGCCCTTTTTGGGGATTAGGAAATAGGGATAATACCATCCTCTGTTCCTCTCCCTCTCAGGTACTGGTTCTATAGCACCTTTCTCTAGCAGGGTCAACATTTCCTGCAAAAGGAATGTATCTGAAACATTTAGCAAATGGCTTCCCGGTGGATGATCCAGAGGTCTCTGTACATATGGGAGCCAGAAACCCTGGGCTACTGTTCCCAATGCCCATGGAACCGAAGTAATAGCTCACAGTTCTTTGAGAAGCTGTGACAGTCTGGCTCCCACTGGGGTGTCGTGAGGCAAGACCTCAGAGAGGTTTTGAGGCAGTTGAAACAGTGGCTGAGGCTTGGCACGTCTCCCTCGTCTACCACGAGGGAATCTTCTTTGTCCTCTATGACCAGCATGCCCTCTCGCTTTTCCAACTGAGGAGTTGTAGCAAAAAGAACTGTTAGGAAAGATGTAATTCTTGTGCAATTATTCCTCCAATTATGGACCTGCCAAACCTTTCGATTTTGTTTGGCTATCCTAACCTGACTTTTTTCAGTGGATCCAAACCTTCAGCTGAACTCCCCTGGGCTTTTGCCAACTTGCTATGGGGAAACCGACACGTCCTTCAGACTATCAGTATTGGGAAACTATGTTTCCCTTAGTCTTTGACTATGTTGCCATTTCTTGCTAACTTTTTAACAGTGCACAATGTACCTTCCAGTACCATGCAATGTTGTCCCTTTTTGTTTTATAGTCTTAGACACTGTGAAAAGGATTTTTTTGGGTGATTGTACAAGTAAGCCTGGGACGAGCTGGTGGCAGCAGTTAATTTATATAATGTTTACTGCATTTGGCTCAAGTCTGTGGCTAGGACCAAAAATGGCAGAGCCACAAAGTCTTTTGTTCTGTCCCATGGGCATTTTGTCCCTTGCCTTCACCCAGGTCGAGTAACCGGGTTTTCCTTATTTGGGCATGCAGCCTCCCGTGAAAACCCATCTCTTTTGTGGGCATCTGCCTGTCACATGTGTGCCCAGGAGGAGGGCTGGAACTATCTAGTTCCAATCCACACTACTGGTGCTAGGATGTCTGGAGTGCATGAATGACCGAGACTACTGTGGGCCATAATTGGTCCACGTCTGGGATGCCTGCAAGAGAGCAGATCTTCTATTGGAAGTCCTCGATTTTGGCACAAAGCTAATCTTGGATAAGAGAAGGGGGGTCTACAGAAATTCCAGTTTGATCACCTGTGTTCTCACCAATTACAAAAGGAGCCAAGTCTCTTATATGAAGAAAGAGACTTGTAATTCTGCCAGAGATGCTTTAAGGTTTTGGCACTCTTTTCCCTCTGCTGTCCCGTCGGACCCCTGTTTTCTTCTTCAATCAAGAAGGTCTGACAAGGCGATTCGTTCCATTGGAGTAGGGAGAACAACTACTATCCGTGCCCGCTGCTTACCCACCAAACGAGCCCCTTCGGAAGTATTCTTGTGCCATCCAGTGAACTGTCCAGTTCTACCTCAGGGTATCCCACAGCTCCGCCGCAAGTGCAAACCCGAGACTTGGAACATCGCTTGCTTGTGGTCCCATGCCTTCTCTCACCAAATTTCGCAGGCCTAGCCTCCTCTGGGTCTCTAATTTGGAGAGTGCGTAACGTGGCTAGCATCCGAATTTCCCCCGTCACTACCTGGTGGTGACGGTCACTATTGTTCCTCTACTGTTCTCCTGTGCCTTGAAGCCAGCTACACCAGAATTGTCTTCATACCTCCTTCGGAAGCTGAGAAAAGGCAACTGTCCCATCACGGACAATCGTTCTGCACTGCAGCCGCCGAGAGCTGGAGCACTGCGAAACTGCAGGACTCGAACCTACTAGCAACCTAGACTAAACTGGCGAAGTTTGGTCTGGACTCTGCCGAGGATTGGTGAGTACCAGCATAATTTACCGGTGGTCCCCTAGCACAGCCAATCATTATCACACACAAGTATCCCTTAAAAGTATTCAGACTTGGCTGGGTTAGCCTGCGATCCCTAGCTATTCTCGACACGTGAATACTGCTTTGCCGCCATGGGCAGGGCCTACTCAAATAGTGGGAATATATTCTTCATCGCCTCAAGCCCCTTTGTGACTTGCTACAGTCCAGCAAAGAAGACCCACTCTTCTGTTAATCTGCGCGACCATGCATTTTTATGCACAACTGTACTGTTGAGCGGTATTACCCAAATTGTTCGTTTACAATTGTTCGAATGAACAATTGACCGAATTTAAAGGGTCACAATTGACCTTTTCACAATTGACCGAATATATATATATATATATATATATATATGTGTTTTGACGGGTTTGGCGTTGGGTGTGGGGTTGTGGGGGGTTTTCCCCCACATATATGGTACAATTGACCTTCACAATTCGGTCAATTGTGAAAAGGTCAATTGTCATTCGAGCAGTTGTAAAACGAACAATTCGTATACGACCCTGTTGAGCACAAGGCTCCCCTTTTCTTAGGGATGGACATGAAAAGTACCGAACAAACTCTGAAGAATAACCTATTGCCATTTGTGTACTAAACACCACCCCTTTCTTCACAGGCTGTGGTTGCAGCCTGTAACTGAATTGCACTAGGAAATGTAATGTAAATATACTGTATAGTATAAGGATTTGTGTGATCATTGTTTTACTCACTGCTAAAGTTACTTTTGTCTATTTGGTCCGGCCAACAATAAATATATAGATATTTTTCAAATACACTGGTCTAAGTGTAATGGTTCATTGCTGTGTGTGCTCATCGTGGGCTTCCAATCACTCTTACCCCTCCTGAGACTTAGTCTTGACCGCCTGCCAAGCTACCTTGAATGGTCTGGCTTGTCCAGAAGGTTCCCCTCTTTCACTAAACCGAGGCCGGCCTCCTAAACTTCTGCCCACCAGGCCAGAGGTTATAAATCACCAAGATGATCTGCTGGGGTGAAAGGGCTGTGGCCGCCTGATGGCGGAACCTAAGGACTTGGCTGCCGCCTTTGAGGTCTGCAGCTTTTCAAGGCCTTCGTCATCCTTATTACCAAATAAATGGGAGCCGTCAAAGGGCAAGTTAAGGAGTCTGGATTGTACATTAGGTGCAAACCCCGACTTCCTCAACCACGCAAATCTGCGTATGACAGTGCTTGCCGCCATGGCCCTGCTGAGGCTGTCAGCAGTGTCCATACCCGATTGCAGAGACTCACACATAGCCTTCTTGCCATCCCTGATTAGGTTCATGAAGCCATCTCTTTCCTCACCTTCAGCTGAAAAACTTTCTTTGCCCATGCGTCAATGCGCTTATCATCCCCATCAGGATGTATGGTTGGGTACGCAGCTTGCTTAGCGGCAGATGTAGCCGATTGCACTACTAGACATTCCAGAGTCGGATGTATTGACAGGTAGCCAGGGTCGCTACTGGATGGCCTGTATTTTTTTTCCAATTTTTATTTACTGCAGGGCTGGATTCTGGAGACTCCCAGTTTGCTGCAACCCTTTTTTGGAGGGAGGCATTGTAAAGACGCCGGTGGGGGGTGTCTGCACTTCCGCTCTCTATATGGTAGAGGAAAGGCACAGAGGACCCCAGTCAAGATTCTCTATTATTGGTACGTGGTCGAGCAATCAAGACCTAGCTTCTCGGGAGGTAATGCGGGCTGGTTCTTAAGTACAGTGTAGTCCCCAAGCACCCACAAAGGAATGTCCATGCACTGCATCGGTTAAAACACAGTCTTTATATAATTAATATTCAAAGGTATATACAATATCACGATAACTCACTTTGTACTCCCAAAATCAACAATGGTAAATATATACAGTTCTAAAGTGGTACCACTAACGTTATCAGATCTCATTGAAGTGCATACAGTCAGAATGACACACAGATCAAAATAAAGAAGAAACCAACAGTAGAGAGAGGAAAGAAAGCAAGATGGTTGAACAATTGGCAGAATACTGGTCCCGCTACCGAGACACAGTTCTGTGCGGAGATCCCCCCACCTGTGCAACCTGTAAAGCAAAGATGTATCACAAGCCCAGTCCATATATTGTTCACACTAGACTTTCCAATAGTTCTGCAACCCCAAAGTACCTTGGCGTTGTAGTGTTCCTCGTCGGGGAATCGACGGCCCTTCTTGAGTGTCCTCCCTTTAATGCAGGAGTCACGGCTCCAACGTCCGACGGAGAACAGATCGAGCTATGACGTTGAAGTGGCCGAGTCGTTCCTAGCGGTGCTCGTTGATGGGGAAGGGTGAACATCCTGCAAGGAAGAGGCGTGCGGGGCACCTCGGTGTCGATAGTTCTGGACCGCAAACAGTTTGAAGAACTGTGGCCCAGCAAGGGCGTCAAGTCGCCGGTGTCTCTGTGGTCTTTGGGTGGCGGGAAACCCACCCGCGGATGCTCCTCGGTGCGTCGACGGTCAGGCCTTCTCCAGCAGGATACAGCTGCGACGATGCGGATGAGAGCGTCCTTGGATCAATGAAATTCTTAGGCAAAACGGGAGCACGGCGGCTCCAGTCGGCGACGGCGGTCGCCGACAGTGGCGGACAACGAGCCAGGCGCTTCTCTTTGAGGTTCTGCAGCAGTCCTTGTATCGGTCGGCAGCCTGTCGAAGGTCTGCCTACCAGGGACCTTTGGCAAAGATCTGCTGGTGCACGATGGTCCCTCGTAGCTCGGGAAGAGGGCACCTTACCAGGTCCTCTCTGGGTCAGTCCTTGGAGACACAGCAGCTTTCAGATTGTGAAGGAGAGCGACACCAATTCTTCTCTTCCAGCAGGGCTTCAAGGTCAAGCATCAGTTTCACTCCAGTTACTCTTCGTAGTGTGGACTTCAGCTCTGAACACTTCTGAACATGATTCCTAGCAGTGAGAGGTCCCCAGATATACTGTTGATCTCCCATTCATTCCGCTGGGTCACACATAAGCATCCAATCACTGCGAAGGGCGTTCATGCAGGCAGGCAACCAATCAGGTGCATAGTGCATTCAGGCCATTCATTCCTCTCCAGACACTCACAACAAGGTATGTGTATTGGGACAAGTACCGAGCCATTCATCACTCCACACTGCATTCATACCGGTTCCGTGCAGGGCTGTCTCAGTCATTGTGTCGACCACCAGATACTAGAAACCCACAATATAGAATGCGTATTCGTCACACACTCCATTCACCCAGGTCCCACCCACAGGCATACCCACAACCTACGGTCGTTGAGGAGAAGGCTCGAACCAGTCTGGTTGGCACTTCCCCCACACTACCATATATGGATCTTCCACCCAACAGCCAGGCAGGGGGAAGGGACAGAGTCAGGGCTTCCCGGGACTTCGGGAAGATCAAGTTAACAGGCGATGGAAGGCAAGAGGCCATGGGGGCCATTTGTCCCCATCAGGAATCTACCGATTCCAATGACGGGGCCTGGGCATCCCAAAATGGAGGACGCACAGGGCACCAGTCAATTCAGCACGGAGCTGCCACCAGCCCGTACCCTGCTCTGTGGGTCACACACAGGTGACCAAAAACATACACTAGGGGCACAGGGTTGCACCCCTACCCATGGGTGCCATAAGGGTATCCCATGGGTCTGTTCACCAAACCAAAAAAGAGAGCTGCACCACCAGGAGTCCCACATGAACTCCTGTGCGGAAAACATGACACAACACACGATAAAAAGCAGTAAAGGACAAGGATACGGAGGCCCTGTCCCTCCGATGCATTTTCAGCATCACAGGCATGAAATGGTAGTATGGGGTCATATTAAGGGCCTTTGTCTAAAATGTCTGTAAGGTCATCTTTCTCCAATGAATGAGCTAGTCTACTACGTCTTAGGAATTCTACCACTCTGGAAATTAGGATTCTGTATGATGCATCCGCATGATCAGCCGGGTCCAGTTTCCCAAAATCTAGCTCTGGGGAGATGTCTACCCCACTAGCTGTCTGTAGGGTGCCATGTAGCTCCCTAACCCTGGTCTCTTCTGAAATGAAGCATTCAGGTATTTTAGTTTTCTTATGAATACTAGGTATAACCAATTGAAGACCACATGGAGGGGTTTCATCTGATGTTTCAAAGCCCTCATATATTGATGTCAAGTACCAGAAAAAATCCTTTTTAGTTAGAGGTTTAAAAACCTTTTCCCGACTTTGAGGCAAAGGCGTCGATGAATGTACAGTCGCCGTAAATGTTTTTTTTTTTTTATCAACATTGATGGCGTCGACGTCAGTGGTGTCGATGCAATCGACAATTTGGCCTTGCACTTGTGCTTCGAGGGACTCGGCCCTTGACTCGAAGACTCTAAAGAAGTCTTAGGCCTATGACCTGGGCTCGAGGGCACACAGGGTTCTGCCTTGGCCTTATGCTTGTCATCAATCAAAGCATGGCCCCTTTTCATATATTTCGAGGACGAGGCTTACTCCTCGAAGATTTTAACAATTTTCTTCCTAAAGAGTTCCCAAGCATCTTAGTCTGCAATGTGTATCGGCTTGTTGTTTATTTCTTGATTTGCTGTCTTCAAGGTTTTCACATGCCTTCTTGTGAGTTTGAGAAATATCCTCCAACAGAGTGTCTATAGATAGTACCGAAGATGGAGGGTAAGTAGAAATAGGCAGTGAACATGGGTGTGTACCATAAGTACAGTAAAAAGGGCTCATACCGAGAGTGGAGAGTGTTGCTACAGGCAAACTCGGCTGTAGGGAGGAGCGCTACCCAGTTGTCTTGCTGGAGGTTGATACGGCATTCCATCTGTTGCAAGATGCAGGTTCTTATGAGCTGTACGCACTTCTAAGGGGTGACTGGCTTCGAGTAATAGATGACGCCATTCCTCACAGGCCAATTTAATCACCAACATAACCAAGTAGTTGCACTCACTGGAACTTAAAGTTTTAGACAAGTACGCAACAGGACGTTCCATGTCGTTTACCTTCTGCTTGAGGATGGCTCCTACCGCAGCTGCTGAAGCGTCAGCTTTGACGATGAAAGGAAGAGATTGGTCAGGTTGAAGCAGAATAAGGGAAGAACAAAGTGTGAGAAGTTGGAATGCGGCTTCAGCAGCGTTCCTCCATATGAAAGGGGCATTCTTCTTGAATAGAGCTTTGATTGGGAACATGATATCTGAGAAACCCTGGATGAAATTGCGGTAAGAATTTGCCAGGCCCAAAGATCTCTGGACCCCTTTGACCGACGTTGGAGAGGGCCATTTGAGTAGTGCAGAGATCTTGCGTTGGTACACTGAAATGCCTTGACCAGATAACATGTACCCTAACTAGGGTAAATTAGTGACTTTAAAAATTACACTTTTCGGGCTTCACCAGTAGCTGATGTTTGCTCAATCACAAAAGAACATCCCTAAGTTGTTGGTGTTGTTGCTTTGAAGCCGAAAAGACCAATATATCGTCGAGATATATTATCACAGAATAGAACAACAGATCAGAGAACAAACGATCCATAAATCCTTGGAAGACTGCTTGAGAGTTGACCAGTCCAAAAGGCATGACTCTATATTCGAAGTGGCCAGAAGGTGTCCGAAAGGCTGTCTTCCATTTGTCACCAGCCTTAATTCGAAGAAGGTGATATGCAAAGGTTTAATTTTGAGTAGACCTCTGCTCCTTGCATGTCTTCCATGATATCTGTTATCAAAGGCATGGGGTACCTGTTCCAGATGGTGACTTTGTTCAGGCCCCTGAAGTCTATACATGGCATTCAGTTGATTCCTTCTTGGGAATAAAAAATAAAGAGGCTCTAGCCGGAGACTTGGAAGGTCTTATTAGTCCATTGAGCAAATTGGAATCAAGGTATTCCCTAAGGGCCTTCTTCTCTGGAATAGAAAGAGTGTAAATGTGTCCAAAGGGAACTAAAGCGTCAGGCAACAGGTCTATAGCGCAATCCTCAGGTCTGTGAGGAGGTAGATCTCTGGGAATCTTATCCTGAAATACATCAGTGAATTCTTGATATTTAGGTGGAATACAAGTTACTGCTGGGGTGGAAGGTAGGAGGTCTGGGTCTGCTAGAACAGAAACGTCCCGAACGTCTTGAAGGCAGACCTTGAGACAATATTCTGGATGCAGCAGTAGTAAATTCTTGGTCCAGTTGATGGTAGGGTTATGTAGTCTCTATAAAGATGCACAAAGAGGCATATTAGGAAACTCAATATGGCTTTATTGGGGTTTCCATGCAACACACTAAAGACCCCCCCAACCTTCCCTTCAAGTCCCCCAAACCAACTGCCTCCCCTCAAGCATAAACATTCTTGTCACAGAACTGATTGACATCACAGACCCCTTACATTCTACACATTACTATGGCATTTGCATAAGCTCCATAGAACACATCCTCCTCCCTTAATTTTATTTTTTTATCATGACAAAACTAAACATTTCACATAACAATGACATACAAACCGTGACAACACTGTCACTGTGATTGAATGTTCTGAATACTCTAAAGATACAGAAGACATGAAAATATTAATTCAGAACTTGCTACACCATCTTCACCCTTGCACTATACATAGCTCATAACATTAATGACATAAAACTTGTTGCAATTTTTGCATTATCCTAAGCTTAGCACAAATTCATCATACACCTGTATAACACACAGATCTAAGGTGCAATATCTCGATCGAACCAATATCTCCATACCAACAACCTCAACTCACCTTACCCACCTTTGCAATTCTCGACATGTTCTATACCTGATCACTCTCCAACCTGACAGCTCCCTTGAGCACTTGCACCACCCTTACAGGGTCTGAATACAATAAATCCCCTTTCCTCAATGCCACAACCTTCTTCACCCGCACCATATCACCAACCTCCATAACATTTACTTTCCTCAGGAATTCTTTATTGGTTTTTCTTACCCAGCGCTCTTTCCGTTCATCCATTATTTTCCTGATTTCTTCCACAACACTATCAGTTTCTCTTGCTCTCCCCAACCATGCAAGAGACAACATGGTATTTGGTTTCCTACCTCTCATGAGTTTAACACTTACCCCCGTTTCCGTATGGGGAGCCATACGCAGGGCATACAAACGTTCCTTTATAGCCACTTTTCTGTCGCTGCCAAACACACCTGCCAATCTAACGGCATCCATAATGCTGCGATTCAATCTCTCAACCATACCATTGCTCTGAGGCTGATACAACACGGTGCGTTTGTGTCTTACACCACATTTCTCCAGATATTCTCTGAACATACCTCCAATAAACTGTGGACCATTATCAGCAAAGATGGTTCTAGGTAAACCCTCCTTCTCAAATATGGTCTGGAGAAATTCTCCATTGCTTTGACCCATTACATCCCTTACTACCTTGAATTCACTCCATTGAGAAAAAGTATCTATTAACACAACCACAAATCTTCCACGTCCAAATCCATTGGCCCAAGAATATCCATAGCCAGATCTTGCCAAACACCCAACGGTAACTCTACTTTATTCACCGGCTGCGATCTAGCTTGAACATTTTTCCCCGACCTAACGTACTCTTCACACCTTCCAACAACGCTTTCCACATCCCAATCAAATCCTGGCCACCAATAATCCACCTTTATCATTTCTTTGGTTTTGAAGATACCAATATGACCCTGGTGTCCTATCTCAATCAACCTACTCCTCAATCCGTTTGGTACCACCATACGATCCCACCGATATACCAACCCTTCCTTAAAACTCAATTCCAATCTCACTTCCCACAACGCCCTCTCTTCACCAAACAATCTTTTCTCAGGCCATCCATCCCGCACAAATCCGACAATCTGTCTCCACATTTCGTCACTTTCCAGTGCCCTTACCCATTCTTCCTTGGAAAACACTCCTTCATTGGTAATGAATACCATATCCGTAGTATTTTCACCTATATTACCTACATCTTTGGCTCTGTCAACCACTCTTAACCTCGAAACGTGATCTGCCCGAACATTTCTTTGCCAGGTATCACTTCTATTTTAAACGTATGACAGTGCAGTTTAGTCACCCAACAGGCAACCCTCCTCGATACCTTGTCCAAACCTTTATTTTCAAAAATTGCTTAAAGTGGTTTGTGAACCATCCGTAGTATAAACTCCTTACCCCACAAGAAATTCCTCAATTTTTTGATGCCCCAATGGCAAGCCAGAGCCTCTTTTTCAAGCACCAAATATTTCTGTTCAGCAACCCTCAACATCCTAGAGGCATGCGTTATTACAACTTAATTTCCATACATATGCATCTGCGACAAAACAACACTTATACCAGAATCACTGGCATCCACAGCCAGAATTGTTTCCTTGCATGTGTCAAACATGGCCAATGCCTTGGACATGTCAATTTTCCTCTTCATCTCACAAAATTTCTTCTCACACTCATCATCACATTCAAAGTCTACCCCTTTCTTTAGTAGAGACCTAATTTTCCTCACTTCATCAACAAAATTGTCCACAAACCTATGGTAGAACTCTATTGGCCCCAGAAAAGATCTCAATTCAGCTTTATCTCTTGGAGACTGAATTCTTTTGATTCCTTCAACCAATTCTCTTTTAGGTTTTAGTCCTTCCTTGGAGATTTCATGGCCCAAATAGTTCACCACCTTGGTAGCAAATTGACACTTCTCTCCGCGCAGTGTTATTCAACGTTCCTTGAATACATGCAACACCCTTTCCACATTCCTCTCAAGCTCATCTTTGTTTTCACCACATATTAAGATGTCATCTTGGAAACACCAAACTTTATCAATCCCCTTCAGAATTGTATCCATTACTTTCTGGAATACAGATGAGGCAGATATTAAACCAAAAGGCATGCGTCGGAACTGGAATATACCATCATAAGTATTAAATGCAGTGAGCTTTCTCGATTCCTGATCCAAATCACCCCGATGGTATGCACTTGCCATATCCAATTTAGTGAAAAGCTTGGCATTTCCAATGGGACTCAGCAATTCCCCATATTGGGTAGGGGATGGCGATGCGCTATCACACACTTGTTTAGTTCTCTTAGGTCTACACAAACCCTCAACTCCCCACTGGGCTTCTTTACCACCACCAAGGGCGAAACCCACTCCACTGCTTTGGCGGGTTCAATAATTCCAGCATTCCTCAATTTTTCAAGTTCCTCATGCACAGCATTTCGCATCGACGTAGGAACCAATCTTAACTTAGCACATACCGGCATACTATCACTTTTCAGCGCTATCTGGTGCACCATTCCTTTTAGGCAACCTACTCTGTTGGTAAATACTTCAGGAAATTTCTCAAACTTATTTTACCTCCCACATGAAGAACTTGTTCCTCCGTTTTCGGATCCAACCTTGTAACTAAACCTCTTTATTCCCTCCATCCCAAGAGCGTTTCCCCTTTCCTTGTAACATATATCTTTCGCTGAGTTGCTCTAGCTTTGAACTCAAAGTTAGCCATACAACACCCGATTACCTCTATAATACTACCATTGTATCCTCCAGGCTTTTTATCTGATGGGACCAGATCTTCAATTTTGCCACCCACAACATTCTCATACACATGTTATTTTGGAACATGAATCCACCATCATTCTTACTGATCGTCCATTCACATCAATCCATGCAATGGGATGTTCACAATCATTTTCCAACTTGCATTTCACCATGTAGACCGTCACTACCTCAACTTCTCCATCAAACTCATCATCAGATGAAACTTTGTTACTTTCCTCAACATACATCACTTTCCTGCCATCACCTAATTCTTGCAACAGTTTTCAAAATGTCCACACTTTTAAACATTCCACATATTGTTCTCCTCCCGGCCCTCTGTACTTCCTATTGCAACTGGAGTGGTCCCTCGTCAGTGGAAAACGGTGAGAGAAATACCAGACGCTCTTTTCCAGCCAATGATGCAAAGGCGGTGGGGCAGGCAGTAAAATTGTGTTTCACAAAGGCTGGTGGTCTTGGTTTCCTCGTCATCAATATAAAGATGCACACAGAGACAGATTGGGAAACTCAATACGGCTTTATTGTGGTTTCCATGCAGCACACTAAAGACCCCCAACCTTCCCTTCAAGTCTCCCAAACCAGCTGCCTCGCCTCAAGCATAAACATTCTTGTCACAGAACTGATTGACATCACAAACCCCTTACATTCTACACATTACTATGTTATTTGCATAAGCTCCATATAACAGTCTCAACCAAGGAATCCCTAGTATGATAGGGAAATGGGCTGCTCTGGTTATGGAAACATAATGTTTCCTTATGGTTGCCAATGGTCATGCTGAGCAAAGGAGAAGTGTGGGTTAAATAAACCGGAGCTTAAGGGCCGTCCATCAACTCCTTCAATGGCCTGGTCTTCCGGTCGCTGCAGCATGGGGATTTCCTCCTTCTTGACCCATAGTACATCCATGAAGTTTCCTGCGGCTCTGCGGTCAATCAAGGCCCAAGTCTCAATGTTTCTTCTTCCTATTTGTAAACGGACCTTGACCACCATCAGTCAGTTGTCAGTTTGCACAGAGAAGGTAGAGGCGAAAAAAGAGGGACTTTGCTTCCGACCCCAGGGTTTGAACCCCGCTAGACCCGGGATTTGTTATCTGTTGTTTCCTAACCGCCTGTAGTGGGACTTCTGGACAGTCTCACAAAAGATGGTTATGTGATCAGCAGTACATACAGAGGCCCTTTTATCGTCTCTGTTGTCTTTCCGCTGAGGTAAGAGGGCCCTAGCTGCTCCTATCTGCATTGGTTCATCCCTGGAAAATGCAACCTCAGGTGAGGAGGAAGGAAGCACGAGAGCAGGATTGGGATTAGAGAAAATCCAGAATCCTCTTCTCTCCAACCTTTGTTCTGTAAGCAAGTAATCGATCTGCAGGGTTTGAGAAATCAGATCAGATAAAGTAGTAGGTCTGCTGATACAAGCTAGTTAATTCCTTGATATCTTCTCGTAACCCTCTCAGAAAAATGGTATATTGTGCCGTTTCCGGCCATCCAGCTTAGGCAGCAGTTTGCATGAAAGCAGAGACACAAGGCTGCAAGTCGGTAGATCCTTGTCTAATATCCAATAGCGTGTCACAAGTTGTATAAGTAACCTCTGGCCTCTCGAAGGTCTGCAGTAATAAGGTAAGGAAGGCCCGATAATCTTGCAGTACAGAGTTAGCCCCTGTAACTAGCGGGGTGGCTCACGATAGTGCATTTCCTGACATGTTAAAAATCATGAAGCTTACACAGGGGTGGTCGGATGCATAGGTGGAAGACCTGAAAGGGAAATAGACACCACAGGTGTCTATGAACTCCTTACATTTTTTAGGGGAACCATTGTATTTTCCGAATGCCAATACCATGGAAGGTAGATCCTGAGCAAACATTCCACAACAGTGACTAGTTGTTTACGCATGATGTTTTCTGTTTTTTAGGGTCTGTACCTCCAGGGTAAGCCCTAGTACTACCTTGTACTCTTGTACCTGTGCCGGGCATGGCCATGCTTATCCTCTGGCGTTGCAAACTGTCAAACCCCTCTTCCACCTCCTCACCTGATTATTCAAATGATGAAGATGAAGGGTCTTGCTGAGGAATCTTTATGTTCTTCTTTTTCTTGGTGGTTCTCCTATCCTTGTGGAGATAGGGACTGCTACGGAAGGAAGCCACTATGCCAGATCAGCAGGGTATATATAACAGAGAAAGTGTCTAAAACACAGGACCCCCTTCCGGAACAGCTGGTGAGGGGAAAAAGCCACACGGCTAAAAAAAGAAAAAAAATAGGAGTTGGATGTAGTCCCTCTGATACAAAGTCAAACACCAAGGCAAATATATAACACAGTAGCGATCAGCAAAGAACAATTCCAAACAGGAATCGATCATGTAAGCACCAAGGCAAGAGCAGAAGCAGCAATGCAAAGAGAGAAAAAACACAGGAGATCCAGGAGGCAAGAGAAGCATTGAACACAGGCAGCGGGAAGCAGCGAGCAAGAAAGGATACCTGGGAAGGCAAGCAGGGAGGACAAAGGAGGAAAAGCAGTGCAATAGCACGAAGAAGAGAAAGCTACCGTATAGCCCAAAGGAGAGGGGTTGCAATGCAGTGAGCGTGGGAGCCGGAATGAATAAGAAACACATTGGAGGCGGCCATCTTGGTAATGCATAGACCGCTAACCAACATTACAAGGAAAATGTAGGGGTGCATTAATGGCAGTGCAGTCTCCACTTGTACCAGAGCCGTCACGGAGGAAACACTGTGACATATAAGACAATTGTAAGCATACTTAAGAAGTTTGTGGCTGACTCTGGACCCAGTTGGGACATTCGATTAACGCTTGTCCTGATGGCTATTATATCTACACCACCTACTACAACTAAAATGTCTCCATTTGAACGTATGACCGGATGGAAAAGGGCAATACCGCAGCATCTGATCTATAGAACTCAGGAGCAGACGCTGATTAACGCGCCCATTACTCATGAGTACATTGAGAAGCACCTCCAGCACGCTTTTGCCTATGCACAGCGCACATTAGAGAAGTCGGCTGAAACGATGAATCATACTACGATTTGAAGACTGAGAAAAAGGAGTATGAGATAGGCAACACGGTTTATATGTACAACTTCCAAAGAAACCAGACCAAGGAACGGAAAGTTCTTCCATCTTCACGTGGTTGTTTAGAGATTGTGGACAAAATTGTTCCCTATACAATCTGCATTCCAAAAGGAGAACAGGCGGAAGAGAAATGGGTTCATATCAATCAGTTAAAAAGTGGTCATCCCAGGCTAGCTTTAAGAGTGATTGAGGCGCCCACAGAAGCTAACAGCTGTGGAACCATCTGAGGAATGAAATATAAGATCAGAAACCCGTATGGAAACTAACATATATAACAGATGAGTAATTAATTCAAATGTTCATCTAAAATGTTGGATAGAAAAGGAAAGAGTGTTTTATTGAAAATTTTAATACAATGTGTCTTATCCTGAAATGTTATCCGGTGAAATAAGGTTCAAACTAAAATGCTTAACAATTCCTTTTACTCCTCTATTTAAAAAATTAATTCCAATTCCTTCTAGCCTGGGGACAGGAAGAAGCAGAGTCCTGGGAATACCCCTGAGACCCTGGAGAGGAAAAGAGGGAGGAGTTCCTCTCCATACTCCTGGAACCCAAAATCAGGAGGTGGAGACCAGATCACCCACTCCCAAAAGGAAGAAGATAGAATGGGGCGGGCTCCATTGAAGAATCTGACTTGTGAGAAAAATCCACACTTCTGCAGACCTTTGACTTAGCAAGAATATCAAGTGTTTTACATCAGGCCAAACCAACAAAGAAGCAAATGGCCTGAATTTCATGTGAATTTTCTTGAAGAAAAGGAAATGTGTAATTGAAGTAAAAGTATGCATATGCCTTGAAATTGTTATAGGTGTTATAGGGAAAACACAACTGTTGATTACCTCTGGAACCATAATTCACACAATAATTGTTCAAATGTCATTAAAAAGCTTGAGAATACCTATCTGATAACACAACTTAGTTAACCAATCTGAAGAGAAGATGCTAGGCCTTATTGAATTTATTTAAGGGGAGGAAATAGATGCCCATCTGGAATTAATAGCCAATGAGCCGATTTCTCCCAATTTGGATGCTTTGGAGGAACGGTTAAAGATTTATAAGGAGATGCACAATGGGAAAAGGGGAGAGCTGTCTGAAAACATTGGAGTAGGAACTGATGGATAAACTTGATGGAGAACCAACATTGCATGATACATGGATTAGACGAGGAGGAAGACTAAATTATTGAGGGAACCTGGAGAGGGAAATAAAGGGATGGATTCTGGCGGTATCCATGACTGAACCTGGAGAGGCTCTCTAACCAAGTCCCTATGTTTCCCTGAGTATCTAGAAGACTTGATGACTTTTACTGAGCACAAAACCTAGGAGATATTCTATGTAAGTAACTTGTCTGACTGACCAAACCAAGTCCTGTGGGGATTTAATATCTTACTATTATTAATTGGGAGGGCAGAAAGAGTACAGATCCTTAGCATTGTTACTAAATAATGATGTAATTAACTCCCATACAGTAAAAGAATGCAGGGTGGGCTTGGGGGTGTCCGAGACCTCTGATCTGTCTCCTAGCACTGATTATAGGTATAATCATTTAAAATAAGTGGGTAATCCTTAACCTATTGAGGCCAACTCCAGAATCCCCTAAAGGGAAGTGGTGCACTTATAAAAAATAAATTACTGACTGTTCCCCCTTCCGCAAAACCCTGCTTTAAAGCAGAGGGGTTTCGATAGTAAACATAATATCTGGGTTTGTGCTTGGGTAGAAATGGGTCTTGCCAACTCAAATAGAGCGAAGTCCCTGATTAAAAGCATACCCTCTCTACAGAGGGAAAGTGCCTCCTGGTAGAAGATCGATTTTTGCATTGCGTAGTGGTGGAGGAGAAAATATTCCATATGCATAAAAAGGGTTTTGTTCTTTAAAGTCGGTTGTGCGTCACACTGCTAGCATTGCCAAGCGTACAGGGAGATGAAAAATAAAGACCGCTGCGTGTGTGAAACTGCTTTTATCAATAGAAAAGTGTTGCATGTTATTCAAATTAAACTTCACGTAAAGCATATTGCCAAGCGTTTGATCTTGTCATGTTTCAAGGTGCTACATGTTATTTAAAGTGAAACCCATGGCTAAGTATATTGTGAAGTTAAATTGTTCTGTCATGTCCAGGATGCTGACCAATTCTGTACATTAAGAGTATTTTGTGAGTGACCAAGGTATGGGAAGTATTCTATAGACCTGTGTTACTATGTAACGAGGGTGGAAATAACCAAAAAAGGAAAACTTAACGTTTCTGGGTAAAAGAGTGTGTGGACTGAGTTATCCTAAACCAATCAGTGTTTTCAAATTGCTTGAGAAGTGAATTGTCAGGAAAGAATAACATTTGTGACACAGAGTGAGGTGGTATGTCTTGTGCAAATATTAAATGTACATATTAATTAATAAATATATATATTTTCTACACACCGGCCTAGTTCTTGGCTTAACTATTGCTAAAGAGGGAATGATATACGTGGTAAGTTATGGTTCATAGACTAGGCTAGATTGAACTATATCAACAGGTATTTTGGTGTGGCGCTTTTGACTGGGAGGGGCCTGATTGCATTAATTGTTGCCTTACAAATATACCCCATACAACGATTTTGTAGGTGATGAAACTGAATTCTGGAACTCAGAAGATTACCTGTAAAACCTTCATTTCTCTCTTCAAATGTAAGTATCTATTGTAGTTTTAATAAATAGTATATTACAATGCAAAAGTTGCTAATTATTTCAAACTCTCTAGTGAGCATACAGTCAAAGGTTTGCAATGAAGTAGCAATAATTTACAAGGCTCTCTCTCGGAAACGGTAAAAGATATTTAAAAAAAATCTTATATGAACGTATCTATTCCTTTGATCACGATTAACAAAAAAGCTACTTGGAACATTTTTCATAGAAGCACTCTGAAAGCAGTTACAGCTCTAAAACTAAGTTTGTATCTGTAATGATGGCCATCTTGAATTAAAGACATCAATCAGGTCCTCTGCCACAAATTCAGACCAAACACCTGGCAGTACATGATTGCATGCTTCATTATCAATGCATGCATCCCTGGCCCTTCATTCAAATCGCAGCAGATGCCCATCGACTATAAGAACAGGAGTCTGTTTGTTAACAGAAAACAGTGCAGTGGTGTTGTGTGTGTGAACCTGAACCACATTGCCCAACAAAATACAAAGAAACCTTTTCATGACCAACAGAATAGTCTTTAGTTCCAAAACATTTATATGCTTTTTATTTATCTAGCACAGACCAGAAGCTGTACACTTGCAGAGAGCTCCAACTTGGCAATAGCGGAGAAAGTACATCTACAAAAGCTTGTGTTGAGAATCCATATTCTGCTCCCCTTGTGTGGACAGCAGAAACGAAACCTCATCTTGCAGATCACCACATGAATGCAAAACGCCATGATGCCCAGCATCTTTTGAAAACAGATGACCTGAATCTTGGTTCTTTTCAGGAAATGTCTTCTTTTCAGATTGCCTCCTTGATAGCAACAATTCTCCCCAAGGTAAGAAAAGCCATCTCCAACACAGTGTCGAGAATTTTCCAGAGGAAATGAACTCTATGCACAGGAGCCAAGTGTGACTTCTTACGATTTACCAAAAACCTGAGACTACAGAGTCTTGCAAGAACCCCTGTTAAGCCAAATGCCCAAGGGTACAAATGAATTCCCTGCAGTTTGGGAGTGGCCGTTTCTTTTCAACTGGATTGTGTAAATATTTCACACAAAATTGCTTTAACAACCCAGCGTGGCAACAGAGTGACAACCAACCAAAGTGGTTTCTACCATTTCAAGATTTTGGTTTTAAATTAATGAGTCAAAATGGTGCATTTTACAGCATAACTTTCGTGATAAATTGGATGAAAATGCATGCAATTTGCAATTGATTCTGTAGTGTAACTATCAGACGACAGGTTTACAACAGTACACAGGAGCATTATCATGATGCATTTGGCCCATAATACGTGCCCATAGTATATGTGAGCACTGCCACTGTAAATAATTTCATGACATCTGCGACTACCGTATATGCCAGTATTTTACCATAAAAAAAAGTTGTGATAATTCGGCAGTGTTTCCAAGGCAGATTTGGCAAACTGTAAGCAGCACACAATGTAATGTTGGATACACCAGGGGTTCCAGCGTGTGCTCGGGAAATCCTGGAACTTTGGTAGCTTACTTGCCCAGGCATCTCTCTACTTTGTGCCCTAGGTTAACCTCTAGAATGTTACTTTTGTGATTGCCAACCCTGAACCAAGAGTGCATAGTCAAGAATAGGCTGCATATGAATAACTGTGAACGCTGTTTATAACAGAAGGTAAAGGATTGGTCAAACTAGTTTCCTGAAAATGGAAAAAGCCTGGCAAATTGAGGTAAAAAAGGTTACACAATGTGCTCCAAAATGATATCACAGGCAATGAAAATGGTGATCTGGGCAGGATGTACACCTGGAAAGCCTCATATTAGCAACCGTTGGGAATGCTGTGTCAGAAAATTGCAATGAGACTTTATGTTATGCTACAACATCTTTTTTACTGCACCAAATCATCTCTGTAGTAGTCTCGGAGCATCTAGGCTTATCCGTTGGATCCCCCAAAATGTTTAGGGAATAGGTATATCTTTGGCTTAGCAGTCATCAAGCTTTTAAGCATTCCATGGTGTCAGGCCGTTACCGTGAGCCTGGTCATGCTGAAACCATGCACACAAAAACAGAAGAGCAAAGCCCTTCAACTTTATACTCTTCTAAGCCCCCCGAACGGGCATTAAAGACCAGTTTCTATCTGCAGGAAAACTGAGGAAATATGGGCATTTTTAAACGAGGGTGTGTTTAGAACTGGGGCTCTTTCTGAAAGTTCTTGAGGCCTACTGGGAACTTTATGTGGTTTGTTATAGTGGTGTGCAAGGCAGTATTTTAGGAATTGTATGTATTGCCCAACTAAATATCCAAAAAGCCTAAATAATTCAGCGACAAAGCAAAATACGACAAACATGGAAAGTCCCTGCACTCAATAAATTAAAGCCAAGGTTATATTACAAAAAGTGCTACAAGTTAAACTGGAAAACATCTGTGCAAAGGACAAACACCCTGCATACAGAGAAAAGACTAAAAGAAATGACATTTTCTAAACTTCTTGCACACTTTCAGGTAAGATTAAGAAGCACCTTTACAAGATTGCGTTTGCAGAACATACTATATGAACCTATTAATTCTTAAATATACATTTGCAATATAATTCAATTTACCAGAGTAGGACGAAGAACTGACTCAACTATGCCATCATTAGATCCTGCAATACTTGTGATTGAACAGAATCTGCTGTATTTAATATGAATTTTAATATTAAATAACGATGAACCAAAGGCACCACGATAGGTACACACAGAATTAAAATGAGAAGGTTAATAGGGAATTTCTTGTGGATGAAGTATATATTCATGGTTACAGTGATCTAAATATATTAGTTTAAAATGTGCTTTATTGTATTATAATGTGTGCAAAGTTTTATTTAAAACTGTATAACACTACATTTTGAAAAAAATGGGGGGAGGGTGGGTGAAATGAGTGCCAACCAAACGGAATTTCATAAAAATATACTACTGTTCCAAGTCTAGAGTGCAGGAAAAATAATATTTTCTTTTCTCTGTGTTAAAGTTGTTGCAATGATATATATCATTGCATCTAAATCTGTAAAACAGAGATTAAAGTGGGCTGGCGCTAACCGGGGCACAGCCACGCAGGTCTCACAAAGCGACTTTTGATCCTGGGCTCTCCCGGCTCTCCTCCGACCGGCACTGCAGATTGCTTCAAAAGATTTTATACGTAGTTTTCAGTCGCCTCCTGTGTCTAAACCATGAAGTGCAACTTGGAGCAATGGATTACAGGGAACAGGCTTCATCTCGGTTTGCTCTGTCCTAAGCCTGCATTGAGTAATTGCAGACAGCTGCATACAAAGCAGCGTCCTAAGTGGCATGATGGGGTGCCATTAACAAGTAATAGTGAAATCTGCACCTGCTTTCACATGCCCTATCAAATCAGAGAATCCTGCTTGGTGTGCTCTAGGGCACAACTAACCTGTTTTTCAGTTTAAGAAAATTGCTTTACTTGCCGTTGTCTATTTTGTTTTTAAAGAGGCTGGAATACCGTGTTATCAAGACGAACAATGTAGATTTTCCTCCTTACAAAAAATAACGTATTATGTAGAATTAACACCTTATATGCAGTTATTTATAAAAAGGTATCTGAAAATCATTTCTTAGTTTATGCTTTAAAATGTAATGCGATGTTCAGATTGATACCAGAGTATTCAAACTCCTAGAGAAGCAGGCTAAACTACAATGGTGTTACAAAGTGAAACTATTTTCTAAAGCTAAGGCCAAACCCACCATTTAGATGCCCTTTGTTAGAGCCCCTTGAGATTTCTTATGCTACTTAAAGTACCGTTTTAAAATAAAAACATTATACAATACAGATTTGTCTTCAACCATCCACCACTAAGAAGATGTTGCGTTTGCCCCAATGAGTTATTTAATTGCACTAGAATAACAGTTGAACCATTTAAGGATTAGCAGCCACTACTATAGATCGGTACTGTGAAAAATCCTAGGAGGTGGGAGCTACTGCAAATCTGTCATGAATCATTCAGAAAGCCATTTTCTTTATTCGACCTGAATTCTGCTGCTGTAATAACTGCTGTGAACCGGTGCACACACCCCATGGAAAGAGACCACCATAAACACTGCCCTTCTGAAACACTACTGTCCCTGTGTCTGGAACAAGTTATCAACACAGATAAGACTGCCACCTCCATCCTACACTTCATGAAAGACCTGAAGACCCTAATCTTCAAAGAGCATCATCTCGTCAATCACTACTCAGCCTTATGTTTCCCTCAGTTTCCCCCTCCACCTATCTATCCCAGCTTCTCTGCTACCCCTCAACCCTACTTGTAAACCCCTTTGTATGGCACTCTATCATTCGAAACTAGGTTTGTGATTAATAAATCCCATACATATTGTGCAGCACATAGATCACTAGGCCCCTTGGCACAACCTTCCCAAAGATGACAAAATAAAACCACAGTTGGATAACCTCCTGCAGTTACCTTGTTCTGGCTCCATAGGACTCAGACGTCCATTCCTGAGAAGGACATAATCACCAACAAAAGCAACTGGACCTGCCGCGCTGGCATGGTGAAACCGCAAGTGAACACCTGAAACATGAGGGCTACTTTATATGGGAAGATGAGGAGAAGCAAACCCCACACACAAGCATACATATACAATACACAACCTTTTCACTCGCATACCGGCTCATCCTCAAACATGCACATTCACACAAAAGAGCAAGCACACATGTACATACAATTGTTTTTGCATAACATCCAACTTCCCATGGGTTGTGGCAGAATCACTTATCTTCCAGGGCTCCCTCCAGGCGCTGGTGTAGCAACCAGGTGTTCCAGCAAGACAGGAGATTCAGTTTACCTCTCAATTTTGCTTCTCAGCAATCATGCATGGGGTGAGGACAGCTTTCTGACTGAATCCCTGGCTTTAGACAGCCAGGCAGAGGGAGCGGAGAAGGGGCCTTCAATAGGCCGCATCTTGAGAGCGCTCACTGGAGAAAAAGAAGGCGGTGATGTCGCAGCAGTTTCCCTTATTCCTTTCACTGGCATTAAGGAGAATAGTCTATGGCCCTCATTACAACCCTGGCGTTAAGGAGTTAACGGCGCCGTAAAAGGTGGCGGCGCAGTTAACCCCTTAACGCCTGGTTACGAGGTCCCTTTGCGGGTTGGAGATTTTAACGCCTGCTTCTTGCAGGCGTTAAAAACCAACCCGCAAAGGGACCTTGGTGCTAAGTACGGTGCCGCAATTTTTGCGGCACCGTACTTAGCGTCTTCCCCATTCCCATTGAGCCCTATGGGGCAAAAATGGGAATGGGGAAGGGCCATGGCGGCATGGGGAATTACCGCCCCGCCAACCTCGGAATGGGGCGGTAATTCCCCATTCCGCCATGGCGGAGTCGGTAAGTTACCGACATGGACCAGGCTGCTATTACGACCATGGTCCAACGCCAGGGTCGTAATGAGGGCCTATGTATTAAAAACATCACATATGTTTTATTTTGGATTCAGAGGGTCCTGTAAAATATGGGGCGGGGGTGGCTCCCAAGCTGAGTGGTTGGTAGCTGCTGCCTTTTTGACTAATGATGTATCATTTTCAAAAATGTACAAAAGTATGCTCTTACAATAAAAACAATCTTGATGTTAGATATTTATTGACAATACAAAAAAGCAGCGCAAACCCATCCGGAAATCTATGTGCAAGAGTCCTCAAATGCTTACCAACACAATGAAAAATAGTTCTATATACAATGTGAGATCTTGAATCAATCTGTATTCTACATACAGGTGAGCACATTCAGCTTTAAAACACAACAAAGGGAAAAAAATAATATCTGGATTTTCGACAGGTTGTTGTTACAGATAACGAGAAGTAGGATTTCAGCACATTTTGGACATTATTTTGTTTCAGATACATCCCACGCTCGCCAAGCACAGTCTTATGTAATCGTAGCATTTAACAAAAGAAAAAGGTCAAAATTGGAAGGTGCATCACAATCTGCATTTTTGTCCAAACAGCACATTAAAAAAGTTAGAACATTGCTAGTCCATTATAATGTGCACCCCTAACACCATCTATATGGCAATACGGTTTTAAATACATGGGGCATTTTTTTTAATAGCAAAATTGCATTCCGCACAGTGCAAGTTCAATAAAGCAAAAGTTAGTTAAGCGTATATTCCTAGACAGATGTTTGTTTGTAATTTTTTGTTTCCAAAACTTTCTTTCCGCACATCGAGCAGATACCTAAAAGAAAACAAAAATGAATAATTAAAAAATAAAGCAGCATGATAAGTACTACATTTAGTCTCCAAATCAAATTACAATAAAGCAAGATTTTCAGAGAACTGGCTTGGATTCGAGTTTACGGTGAGCTTCCTTCATAGACAAGCAGCTGTGGTAACATTGCTAAAGATGGGTATATGTCAAGATGTAGCAGGGAAAAGACCGGGGATTTCATATGATCACCCATAAAGATGTTGTGTGATTGGCTGCCAAGAAAGCAATTAAGGTGTAAACATTAATTGAATATTGTTCACAGGAGGCAGAATAGGGTAATCACTTTGCAGGTTGTTGAAAAAGACGAGCATACCATTATGGCTTGAAACAGGGCATGAATAAAGTGGTACAATGCGAGTTTTAACCAACGATATTCGTTTATATACAATTTGGTAAGTCTTCACTGATATAGGACTTGTGTTTGCGCAGGTAACAGGAACTCTTTTGACCTCTTTCGTCAGACTAGCGCATTACCAGTCTAGCCGAAGATCCAAAAAGGAGGTAGGCAATTAATTAACTGACGAGAAACATGAATATTGTAAATATATTTCCTGGGCAAAAGATATGTGGGCAAATCGTATTGCATACCGAGTATGCTTGGTGTGCCTTTCTAGCCACAAACAACATTTTGAAAACCTGCAAACAAACAAACCTTTGGCAAATGAAATGTACTTTAAGGTGCATATAAAAGGACAATTTCGGATTCTTCATTAGAATGGGACATCTGCTCAATTTGTCTTGATTAAAACTCTTTTCTGACTCAAGTACTCAGCTGAAACAATAATACAGACTCCTGGGGAGGAAGAGTGGGCGCATGTGAATCTAAGCAGATACAAGCATCAGAAATACGACTACGGTGAGTAATGTATCCCTTCTGAGGCTTGTGGATCTGCTCAGATCACATGCTATGGATAGACTAGCGATCAGTATCAGGAGAAGGAGGTGGTTTGAGCGAAGCTACAGTAGCAAATAGATGTTTTAGCACTGCTTGTCCCACCTATGAATATGCTTCGGAATGTGTGAATGCAGTAAAGGTATCAATGGAACACCATGTAGCTGCTTTGCCAATGGCGTCTAGAGAGACGTTTGCAATAAAAACCAAAGTAGCTCCTGTACCTCTAGTAGGGTGAGCTCTTGCTGTGAAAGGCAGAGTTTTGTTTGATATGGAAAAGCAGAGTTTTATGCATTTCACTACACATTTTTAGAAATGTGATCACCATCCCTGCCAAGTGCTATGGAGACAAACATTTGATCTGTTTTCCTTAGAGGCTTTGTTTTATCTACATAATATAAATCCGCCTTCCTTAAACATCCAGTGTATGAGGCTATTATCAGCTGAGCTTGAAGGATTTTGAAAGAAAGCGGGCAGTTCAATGGATCGGTTAACATGGAACTTTGAAATTAATTTAGGTGAAAACCTAAGGTGTGTTCTTAGAACCAACTTGTCTTTGTGGATAACAAAGACAGGGTTTTGCAATGACAAAGCTTGTACCTCACCAACCCTTCTTATGAAGCGGACGGCTACGAGGAAAGCAGTCTGGTAAGTTAGGTGTTTGAGGCTAGACTTGTGCACAGGCTCAAAAGGGAGCGCCCACGAGCTTTGAGAGCACCACATTGAGATCTCAACCTGGAGGCGGGTTGGAAATGGGGGGTGGGGGTAATAAAGTCTCTTTACCCCCTCCATGAAAGCCTTAACACAGACTTTACTTTTGTGAAGCTGTGTACACGGACAGAGCCGATACGTGATCCTTGATGGAGTTAAATACTAGGCCAGCATCTAGTAAGTTGAGCTTGTAGTGAAGAATGTGAATGGGAGTACATTCAATAGGGTTTATATTTTTGGCTGGCACGATATCACAAATCTTTTCCATTTGTTGAAATAGCAGTGCCTGGTGTTAGGTTTGCGGGCCTCCTTAAGGATATCCATAAACCTTTGAGGCAATTTTAAACGTCCAAAATCTATGACTTCAGGAGCCAGGCTGCCAAGTTCATAGACTGAGGATGTGGATGGAATGTTCTCCCCCCCATGCTAGGATAGCATGTTGTAGGGGCACAGGAGTTTGATTGGTTCGCACATCGCCAGTTTGAGCAGATGTGGAAACCAAGGTTGCCTCGCCCACATATGAGCAACCAGGATTAGAGTCCCTTGTTCCTGGTGCATTTTGTGCACTATCCTGCTCAGTAGCAGTGTTGGTGGAAAAGCGGAAGGAAATTTTCCCGACCAGCTCATCCACAGGGCGTTCCCCCTTGGATCTGGATTGTGGAATCCTGGATGCAGAGTCTGGGCATTGTGCGTATAGACTTGTGGCAAACAAGTCTGAAGGAGGGTAACCCCAGAAGGAGAAGACCGTCTAGAATTCCTCTGTTGAGCTGCCTCTCGTGTTTTTCGGGTAGAGGATCTCTGCTTAGATAGTCTGCTAGGGAATGGAGTTCCCTTTGAATGTGTTGAGACACTAGGAACATGTTCCATTTGAGTGACCACTTTCAAATTTTCTTTGATAGCCTGGACAGACTTGAAGTGTGTGTGTGCTGCCCTGATCATAAAGTGGTACCGTCAGAGGTCTTGCACTGTTTGGTCTGTTAGATGAAAACAAAACAACAAAAAAAATCTTATTTTTTAAATTTATTTGTATACTACGCTGAAAGCCCACAGGCATCGGGAGGCAACAATTACACTAAGGGTACAAACAAAAAGAGACAGGACGATCAGATCAGGCAAAGAGAACTAAAGGACACCTTTGTTTCGTTACTTAAAGAGGTGAGTTTTGAGAGCTTTCCGAAAGGACTTCAAGCGCACGTCGAATTTAAGCGCGAAGGGGTAGCGAGTTCCACAGATTAGCTGCTATTACTGGGAAAGATCTTCCTAGGCCCCTAGCTCATTTAAAATCCGTATAGAGCACCTGAATCTGGTTGGAGGAGCGCAATGTTCTGACAGGACTGTAACCAGGAGTCTGTGCTT
Organism: Ambystoma mexicanum; assembly: GCF_040938575.1. Lineage (NCBI taxonomy): Eukaryota > Metazoa > Chordata > Amphibia > Caudata > Ambystomatidae > Ambystoma > Ambystoma mexicanum. Next base: position 865,991,155 of record NC_090928.1, read on the forward strand.
TAAGGTATGATGGAGCTGTTCCCGAAGATGCATCAGTGTATCAGAGTGCATGCTTTAAAGTTTATGCGTTCCTTTATCGGAAGCCAATGAAGCGTCCTCCTATGAGCTCTGAGATATTGACCCTTCTTGTAACCTTTTTAACAATGTGTACAGCGCTGTTCTGGCGAACTTGGCATTTTTTCAGGTTCGAGAGGGAGGGTCCGATCAGTAACAAGTTAAAATGGCCAAGCCTCGACAGAACAGTTGCTCGGGCAATGATGGCAGAATTATTATCGGTTATGCATGGACAAATGTTTTTAAGCAGGCGAAGATGGCATTTACAATTTTTGGTTGTCTGGTTGATGTAAGAATCTGCATTAGTGAAGCCTCAAACTGAACACCTAAGGTTGTAACCTTATGTTGTGCTGGCATGGTACTATTTCCAACTTTGAAGCTTTTGTACTCTGCGCTCAGTTTAACCAAGGCCTGGAGGGATACAAAAGTAAGGAGCTCAGTTTTACTGCCATTCAAACATAGCCAGTTTTTGGACATCCATGATTCAATCTGTTCATATGCATTGGCTAAAACAGCAGAATCAGAGGTGTAATTACCACTGATTTTCAGAACTAACTGGGTGTCGTCAGCGTAATTTGTGAATAGCCCTCCTAGATCATCAAGAAGCGAACATAGTGACCTGATGTAAAGATTGAACAAAACAGGCGACAAGAACGTTCCCTGGGAAACCACACACCTAGTGGGAGCCGGTGGCCAGGAGGCAGACCCCACTGAATTCATGGCTCTCGATTTGTTAGAAAAGAGTGGAACCAACCGACAGCCTCTTCAGAGTAATGTCCAAGGTGGAGTAAGGAATAAGAGGCTTTTGTGGTCCACTAAATCGAAAGCCGCCGACAAGTACAATAACATCAGCAACCCAACTTTCCCGTCAACCATGATTTTCAACATGTGGGACTGTAAATCTGCAATGGCTGCCTCTGTGCTATAAAATGGTCGAAATCCTGATTGCCTGTTATGAAGGATGCCATTTAGTTTAACATTCAGTTTTGAAACTTAGAGGAAGCAAGTTTGTCTAAGATTTTGAGGAAGAAATTACAATTCGTAATCGGTCTAAAGTTGCTCGGTTCTTTTGGATCAAGATTAGGCTTCTTAAGCAGGGGAGTGACAATAACTGCCAGTATAAGAGACTGGGCTCGATCCGTCTCTAAAAGAGGCGTTCACAAATCTGGTCAAGAATGGGACAAATAAATCACTATGTTTAAGTATAAGCTTTGCTCGGAGAATGTTTTCCGGGCAAGAGGTAGTTGGGTTGTTTGTGGGATAGGGACTCATGAATCTGAGGGTTACTGGGCGGCGTAGAGGAGCTCAATTATTTTTTAGTTTCGATACCTCGCATTTTTGTCTCAAAGGCCATCTGGATGTTGCTACAATCTTGGGGAGTAGGCTGGAAAATGTTATGGAGCGCCATTGGTTTTACTAATGATTTTACAATCTCAAAGAGCTTGCCCGTACAATTGGAGGATTTATTAATCAGGGCGTTAAAGAAATTCTTTTTGGCAGTCACAATTTTTAACTTGTATGATTTATCAGCCTTTTTCCAAGCAGTTTTATTACCGTCCGATTGATGTTTCAGCCATTTTGATTCAAGTTTACACTTCTGTCTTTTTAAGTCACTGAGCTCAGGAGTAAAACCACTTTTGGTGTCCAATATTGTCTCTTACAAGTTTGGATCTAAGAGGGGCAGATTTATCCAACATCTTTATAAAAATGCTGGAGAAAAAAGACAAGGTGATCAGGAGAGTCAGAACTTTGGGTGTCAGGCATTATAGACGCGAGACAGTCTTGGAGATCTTGAGGGAGCACCATTTTAATATTACGACTGATGAGTCTTAGAAGGGTTATGTGGTTTAGGAGGTGGATCTACAAGTTGGACATGAAACTCGATGGTGTGATGATCCAACCATATACATGGTCTAGTTTGATCAATCTTAACGTTGAGGTTGTTGGTAGCCACTCAATCCAGAATATTGTTTTTTACATATAGTGGGTTTCTTATTTTGAATAGAGTAATGATGTTGGATAGCGCAGATTCAAGCTCAATGGCTTCTTTGACCAACTTATTTCCACGCCAGCGATTTATATAGCCCATAAAGAGTGTCGCCCGATTTGTGATAAGTGATGGTGGGCGATACGTTAAAACAAAAATGATGCAACTGTGATGTTTTGGATTCATTTTAACCAAAAGGATCTCGCAACCTTGGCAGGAGCAGGATGTGGAGAAAAGGCCAATTCGGTTTTTAGCAATAATAGACACTCCGCCTCCCTGGCCTTGATCTCTATTTTTATAAAGAATTGTAAACCCTGTTGGGACTGCAATGTCAATCATTGGGCTATTGGTGTCAAAAATTCAGGTCTCAGTGAGACACAGTATGTCTAGGTCATTATCAATAATAAGAGCATGAATATCTCAGGAATGGTTGTTGAGAAATCTTGTGTTAAGGAGGGCCGTTTTCATGCTCGTCTTGTTTCCTATATAGAGGAATCTGGTGTTTTCGGTAGTTGTCCTAGGTTTGGCGTATGTTAACAGTCCTAGTTTCCCTTTTTATCCGTCAGCAATAATCAGTCCCCGTTTGACCTGAAAAATGATCAGCGGTTCGGAGTCAGAAACCTTTGTTCTAAATAAGGGTTCTGTAGGTATTAGAGCATCGTTGGTGCCGATTGATGTGGGAATTGCAGGCTCTACTGCTGCAACCTTAGATGGGTTCAGCAGGATATGAGTGGCAATGTTTGAGAAAAGCCCCTTCAGATTTCGTTTCAATGGCGAAGGGTCATTCAGGTCATCAACTTAAGCCTTTTTGAGTTTGTTAATAAGGGAAATTGATTGGCACATTGCACGACAAGTGACAAATATTGTTTTGGGGGGGAACCCATTGTTGGCGAAAAGGCTGGAAAAAGTGAATGGAAAAGAAATAAAAAAATAAAAACGAAGCGAAGAAACACTGCGCTGTTACCTGCAAGGAAGTGGAGAGAGAGAGGGCCTGAGCGTCAAGTCCATCGATGACCGGCGAAGACCGGGATGGTCTCAGGTGTGCCAGGTCACCCCATTAATAGGTACTGGGATTGCTAGGAACTGTAGTTTTTCCAGCCCAGCGTTTTTAGCAAGATTTTTCTAATTTCGAATCTAGTTGCTGTTTCAAAAGCAAGTTTCTAGCGCTTCCATGCAGCATAGAAAAACATGAATGTCGTACTTCAAAAACACATAAAAACAAAGTCAGCCTAAATGCGTGGATTAGTCCAGTACAGCAAGCAGTTCAGTTTCCCAGTTCCCAGTAGGTGCAGTTGGAAATCATGCAAGGCTATGAGCACCGTCAGTAGTTCTAGGAGGTGTGAGGGGGAGTCTTCCACTCCTCGGGGCCAGCCAGGTGCTATTTCTTCCACTCCCCTAGTAAAACACGGTAAAACACCTACTAACATTGAACCTCCCCCCTGCCTAGCCGAACCTTGCACTGCGCCTCCAAGAAGGCATAGCGACCCGCAATTCTCCTACCATAAGGGTATTTCCCACGGAAAACAGGCAAGACTCCCCAGAACCAACCTCACTCCATACTCACGGTTGGGTGGAGGGGGGGCAGTCCATTTCTGGGTTGTGGGCCCTACCTGACAGACAAGGTGGTCCCGGACCCCGAGGAGGTTGGCTACCACAGTGGGCTGGAGCTCAGGAGCAACAGAGTCACGCAACCCGTGGGAGGGAAAGAGTCAGCTGGCTGAACACACAACACAGCGTCAGTGAAGCACACAGATGGGCTGGTAACCGGAACCAGCAGACTAAAAGGAAGAGCCCTAATGTTTGTTTTTGTTCTTTTCTTTCTCTTCTGACGGAACACAGCCAGAGAAGTACCCGGAATGCTGGAGTGAGGACGACAGCTTCTGCTGGGTATCCTGAAGCCCTGCTCAGGAGATTATCACGGACACATCTCCATTTCAGGACTTGAATGCATCTTTGCTTTCAACTTTAGTGAATATTCCTAAGCCCCATTGAGTCCACAAGGGGCTTTTTACTTATCTGAATAAAGGAGTTTTTCGTTCAGGCAACCTGTCTCCAGTCTCATCCCTTTACAGGAGCTTGATGTGGCTTTGGTCTGTGGTATGTGTCCATAGGCAATGCGCTGTGTGGTGTAGATAGTGAGCTCTCCATCTGGAGAGTGAGGCATCTCTTGTCACTATCGCTTGTACGGGAGGATTGTGAAAGGGTTTTCCTTTTAACAGATTCTCTCCTGACCACCAGCTGAGTGCTTGTACTAGTGTTAGCGAAACAACCACTTGATCGTCCCACTGTCCGCTTGCCTGAGACCACTGTTTCGCTAACCACTCCTGCATTGGTCGCAGTTGCGCGTGTGGAACCAGATAAATGCATGAAGCCATCATCCCTAGCAGCCGCATTGCTTTGCGTACAGTTATTTGGCGACCGGCCAGATAATGAGGTATTTGGAGCAGTATGTTTTAAACTCTTTCGTTTGAGGGGAAGACTAGCCCCTCTCTTGTCTTTATTATAGCTCCTAGGAACGGTTTGGTTTGACTTGGAACGAGGCTTCATTTTGTCTCGTTGATTGATAACCCCAGTTGGAACAGCAGCTTGATTGTTCTTTGGGTATTGTGCTTGCAAATTTGGGGCAATCTCCGGTTATCAGTCAGTTGTCCATATAAGGGTACACTGGGATTGATTCTCTGCGTAAGTGCACCACCACTACCGCCAATACCTTGGTAAATACCCTTGGAGCGGAGGCTATGCCGAAGGGTAGCCCCTTGAATTGATAGTGTTGATTTTCTATTTGAAGCACAGGAATTTTCTGTGCACTGGGAACACTGAAATATGAAAGTATGAACATTTCATGTCTAATGTTGCCATGTAGTCCCCCTGTTTTAGCAGTGGGATTACTTCTTGTAGCATTGTCATGCAAATGTTTGTGCTTGACATGTGTTTGCAGGGCGCAGGTATAGGACAGGGCGCATTGTAAGGTCTTTCTTTGGCACAATGAAGTACATTGAATACATACCCTAGTTTACCTGGTTTGCTTAGATGATCTCTATGGCGTCCTTCTCTAGCAGTGCTTTGACCTTTTGCAGCAGAATGGCTGGGTGGTGACTGTATGAGTTCTATGCAATAGCCTCCCACCACAATGAAAATTACCCACTTGTGTGACTTGATCCCCTCCCATGCGTGGGTAAAATAACAAATGCGGCCTACTGGAGAAGCACGGGAGGGGACCTGGAGCGGGCGGTCATTGCTTTGGAGGGGTGAAGCATCTGGTGGAGGAGGATCTCCCTCTACGTCTCAACCTTTTTTGGCCTCTTTGAAAAATGTGCTGGGAGGATTGACCTTGCGAGGAACCCCAAGATTAAGCTTGTCCGCCCTGGTTGTATTTGGAGGACCAATGGAAGTTTCGTCCTCGAAAACAGCGTTTATTAAATGCGCCTCTCTGTACACAAAGGGTTTATTTGTTAGCTGTACCAGGGACTTGAGGGTGTGGTATTCCTCTTTAGCACTTTTTAGTGCATCCTCAACTACCTTCCCAAATAAGGCGTTCGCTTCAATCGGTATATTTAAGCAGGGTGGCTTGTGTTTCCAGTTTAAAACTGGATTGGTGCAGCCATGAATGCCGCTTAATTAGGGTGCCCTCAGCTACAATACGGCCTGCATTACCTGCTGCACCCAGATTATATTTCAGGATGCAACTTGCGATTGTTTTTAAAAGCTGTGATTTAAGAGGTTCTGGGACAGAGTCGATTGGTTGCGAGATCTCGTCCCATTTGTGGCAATTATAACTTGCCAAGAGTGTGGTGTTATTGGCTATTCTTACGGTTCCATGTAATAATGTCGCCACAAAAATATCGCCATACAAAAATATCGCCGAAAAATGGTCGTTTTTTGTGGCGACATTATTGCATGGAACATGAGGGGGACCCGCAACCCCCAAATTTTATTTATTTTTATTTTTTTTGCCCCCGTCGCCATATATATGGTCACCCAAATAATATTGCCACAACATTTTCCCGGCGATATTATTTACGGCGACCATATATGTGGCGATATTATTACCGGATACCATTCTTACTTGGTAAGCAGCCGAGGAAGCAACTTCCCTGCCCAGTGTATATATTTTCTCGCTCTCCTTGTCAGGGGGGGCTTCGGCAGAGGCTAAGGGTGTTGCTGGTCTTTTTCTTGTGGTAGTCATGACAAGAGAATCAGACTTTAATTGAACCCCGATGTATAAGTCTAATGGGGCTGGTCTAAACATCTTCTCGATACGAGGGTTAACTGACCTTGTAAGGTTGGTTTAAGTAATGAAGGCTGAAAGCGCCTTTGGATTGACTGCAGGAGTGGTATGAACTGTACTGCAGACCTTTTATCCCCAAGGATGTCCTCTACAAAATCCTTGTCGACTTGAGCCTCTTAGGTATCGATTTTAAAATGTTTTGCAGCTTTAATGAGGAGCACGTTATACCGCAGCTGCTTGTCTACAGAGGACTCAGCTACGGGTTGGTCATGATGGTCCGGGGATTGTATAATGTATACATCATCGTCATCGTCATCATCATCATCATAAAATTGGTCCGTGTAATTTAGCTCGCCTTGTTCCCCTACGTCTGCCATTGAACCAGGATCTTGCAAGCCTGAAGTGTCGATGTAGTAAGGTCCTCATGGGTGTTTACTAAGGTACTAGGCTGGGCAGTGTCTAGGCAGGGTGTTTTGCCGTTGGGCTGCTTTTTAGCTGCTGTGCCTTGAGAGGGCCCTTGGAAGCTGGACAGCTGACCAGGGTGTTGATCAAAGAAATTAAAACTACACATTCTTACTCCAACACTTAATGTAAAAGGTGTCCCAATCCCATGCTACCACAAAAGGGCTAGTTACTTAACCAGTATCACGTTGGATGATGGTCAACTGTTTACACATATGGCGGTACAAACCAAATTGTTGTTGGGGTACTAAAACACACATCGGCTCACCTCAAGAAGGAATAAAATCAACAAACCTTCTTAGTTTAATAGGGTTGCCCAATGTAGGTAATCATTCAGAGCGCCCAGGTGTGTTCTTAGGTGATGGATCTAGGCTAAATTGCACAGATGAGAACGTAAAATAGTTGTTACGATCCGGTTTAAGTTCATCTATTGCAAATGATTGAAAATCCGCTCAGCCATGCTGTTTTTAAGGCAGTGCTGAACAAGGGGTGCTGTTACTGTGCCATACATATTCTGCTGCGATTTTCATTAATACGCACTGTAAGGAATGCATGGTGGCAATAGTAAGACAGGGAAGTGACCAGAGTTCAAGGGTGTTTATTGAACTTTTTCAGGGATGTGATGAACGCCTATAGAAACCTAAATCTAAAGATGCACGCAAGCTACAACTATCAAGTAATAAAGAAGGCAGTCCTAGTGGAGTCAGGCAACAAAAAAAGGCCTATACTAAAAAAAAGCCTATTCTCAATCCTTACTACTAAATTACAAATAGTGTGGGGGTGAAGTTCATGAAAAAAAAGAAGTGTTCACAAAATGATAAGTCTGGATAATTGGGCCGTTGACCTCCCTTACCCACGTTTTCAGCACAGGGCAAGGCAGTTCACTCGAGCAAAGCGCACACTCTGGCTTCTGCGGCACGAGGATACAGGTTCATTTTCACAGTTCACAAAACTAAAGAACTTCTGTCCAAGTCTCTTTACATCTCATAAATAAGACTCTTGACACAGAGGGCCTGTTGTACCAAAAAACATCACGCAAAAGTTCCTTTTAGTATTCACAGTATTCAATTTAGGTGTTCGCCCTGGATTCCCCTCAGCTGGGCTCAGATCCAACAAGGTTCAATTAGTCTCCCTCAGCCGGGCTTGCACAAATTGGATTTACTTTAAACTAAAAAAGATTTTCAAATGTGCACAGGGTTTAGCTGGACCCGTTGCATGACCACTTCGATCTCAATATTCCTTTCACAGTCACCATCAGTTGGATACCTAGAGACTTTCGAATGAGAACCCATGTGGTGCCGGACCACTCTGTGAATGGTATCTTTTCTTGTTTCCCCAGAGCTCAATTATGAAGTTCAAGTGATTTTTTTGGGCTTTCAATTGCAGATGCCTCACACATTCCGAATGCTTCACACACTGTTCTCTCTATACAATGTTGCCCCTTGCAACCTTGGTTCAAAGCACAACCTGGTTTGGTATCAGTCTTTCCGACTCCCCGGATGTGTTGCCTTTTCGGACGCCGCTTTGTTGTAGGAGCTAAGGACAGTACCACAGTGGCAATCGCTCCTCCCCGCCTTGGTTATCGACGTGGGAGAGCCCCGGGTACCTCCGACACACTATGCAGGTTTGATCAGCCTTAGTTCCTGGTCTTCGGTTTCTTACTTTCCAAGGCTCTTGAAAGTAACAGAGTTTATAGGTCAAGGGTCCTTCCCTTCTTACAACCCTCTCCAGTCTTGCTGTCTTCTTGTATTAAACTGCCATCTTGGAACTGCTGTTTCCTTGTGTGCTTGCCTCGCTCAGAGTGTGCTTTTGTGAACCACCTTGTATCCGTGTGGGGAAACGTGATGAAGTCAGGTGTGTGCAATGATCCGTAATTGCCGGACCGTGGTGTTGGAACATGTCAGGTGTGAACTGTCTGTGAGAAAAGAGTTTGTGTCGGAAAAGGGGGGTTGAGTTCCTAGGTATCCAACCTGGTACGATGGGGAAAAGATGTTACAGGGAAGGAAATACGGCCTCACGCCATCCAGTGTCCCACTTCCGCTCCCTGAAGACCAAGATCCTCTTGCACTGGTCCATCCCCAGGAACTTGATCCAAAAGCGATGGCAGCGTCCTGACCACCTGGATGACAGATCCCCGGGGATTAGCGGGTAAGACACCTTCAGATTTTTCACAGCGCAAATACTTTTCAGATAGCCATTCTTACGTACAATAGATTACATTGATAAATAATAATGTAAATCAAATTGGAAGAATTACACTTAGTAACATTTCTTATGGTCCATCAGAAGGCACCAATGGACGAACGCTGTGAATTCGGTAGTCTGGGCAAATACGCAGCAATTTCCACAAGGATGGTGACCCACCACCCCACTCTCTGCAAGTTCCTTGCGACCTGTAGAGTGTTTTGCATCCATCTCCATGTTCCTGGGGGGACCTCGAGTGAACATAGGCCTGTGTTATGCTCACCTGGTCTCTGTGGAGGCATTGGGGCACGGTTGCAGCCCTCCCTGAACTTGAATCACCCCCTTCAGGCCTCTCCCTCAGTAGAAATGCTGTGAGCGGTGGTACGTGGTGATACTGCTCCTGAGTGGAGATAAGAGTGCGTGAGTGCACCAATCTGCGATTGTTGTACCTCTCGAACCCTTCACCCCAAAGTACGGTTTCTGTGAGCATACTCCGGCCCATAAAGCTCACCTGTGAATTATGTAAGATAAGCTCTCCGTCCTGCTACTTCTAGCAGGGGCGCGTTGAATGGGATCTAGTTCTTTTACTGATCCCTGATAAGGATTAGTCCAGTCCAGCTGCGACTATGCTTCTCCTTATGATTGGTAAGTCTTTCTTGAGCTCTTGTGATGCCATTTGTCCTCTGTTTAATGTCTTGATATGTTGCTCCTATTTATGTCCGCAATAATGTCTCACTTCTGTTTTCTTTCCTTAGATGGAAATGCAGCCTCAATGCAGCTGTGAGATGCGAGACGCGGCCGGATGGAAGATGGATGCTACCGCAATGTTCGACAGCAGGTAAGTGATGGTTTAAGGAAAAGCGCAAAGTATGGCGAAGCGCAACCTTAAATTGACTGTTTTTTCGATGTCTAACCTTGTCCTCTGTTTTTCCTTGCAGGTGCTGCGGTCGACGATGGAGCGTGTCGTGCTGCAGTGCCAAGATGAAGATTTAGGCGTTCCAGAAAGTGTAAAGATGAATACATGGTTCACCGAAGAGATGTACAGGTAAGAACAGCTTCTCCCAGTTGGTAAGTATGCTGGCAGGAAGCAGGATGTCCGGGAAGCAGGATCTTCAAAGGTAAGTCTGACCTCAGGCCACGGTGAGCGTTACGCTGCTTGCAAGTGCAGAATAATGCAAAGCATCTGTTTTGGGGCATCTTATATAGCTGAGATCGTCGGCATGCCCATTAGGCCCGGCTTACCAGCCACACCCTGCCACTCCTAGAGTGTGAGCATGTGCAAAGGCAATCGATTAGCAGCCACACCCAAGAATACACTTGGGGCTGCTTAATGAATGGAATGTTCAAGGTTAATGCATCCTGCTTAATGGATGGAATGTTCAAGGTTAATGCATCTAAAGTGCTTGTTTACTTTTGTTTATGAGACTGACTTCATGACCATGACAGCTTTTTTATTTATGCTTATCAAAGTGAATTAACTATCATTTTAAATGAATTGTATTGCAAATGCATTGGATGATGCTTCTCAAGTAGAAGTAAACATTATTATTATTTTTTACGAACATATGTGCATTGTGTTTTCAATCCATGGCGCTTTCATGTATTGAGATTGCTTCAAGCATGTAGGTACTTTATTTAATTTACTGAACATTCTTAATTTATGAAATTTAACTTTCGCCTTTGTGGTATGAATCATGAGATAAAAACATATTGGAGGTTGTAATAACCCAACAAGAGTGCATAGGGGTTGCCGGTTAGAAATAACGGGTCATTTGTGTCTAGACCACCACTTCACCAGAGCCCCATCATTACCATTTTCCCCAGGTTTGAGCGCATTAGGACCCTTGTCATGTGAGTTGAGACGGAGGAATGCTTTCATGGGTGGTGTCACAAATCGAGTATAGACCTGAGAAATCTCTCACCCCCATTGCTATGGATACTTCAAATTGAATGTAGAATCTGTCCTGCCTGCTTGAGTCCAGTGCCATATGCAGAAGCCAGGAGAACGATCAAGCAAAGCAACAACTTTAGTGACAATGTGTAAATCTACATGGAGGAAAGTGGTGGAGGGGGCAGTTTATATACTAGCACAAAGCACTGATAGGCCCAGTGTTCATACAGTCTACAGAGCTAACGTTTTTATGGACATGCATCAGAAGGGCAGCCAGTTTATTCCCCCCATTGAATTCTGGGATGTGTAGTTCCCCGTCTTTCAAATTGGTGGGAAAACTACAAATTGGCTGATCTTTAACCCGACTCTACTGATCACAGAGAAAGAGCAGTCATAGCATCAACACTACATTTACTAATGTGGCCTCACTTTCCCTATGCTCTTTTCTGCCAAACGCCACATCCCACAGTGAAATATCCAGAACGTGCAGCACTTGCTTACTGCAGCCTTTCCAAATCAGATTGAAAAGCTCACTTAATAGCTGCAGGCCCTAAAACGCTATACCGGTATAAACAACATGACAGTTATTAGAGTTCAATTAAGCTGTTCACGGTGTCTAGAACGGTATACCATTATACAGTTACAACCCTTTGTGTACAGGCATAATCAAAAGCAGCTAACCAATCTATGATATCCTTTTTCTCATCATATATACTCAACAGATCCTTGTGGAATCTTGGATGAGAAGAGGACCCACAGCCACTTCTAGACAATCTGGAGGTGCCTTGAGACCCTTGTACTCTGGCCAACTCCAGCTGGAATTCTCTGTCTTTCAGATTTTCAACTCCATCAAACTCCAGCCTAGCCTTGTTAAACTCAAGTTCAGCTTCTGAAGTAGAAATTGAAATATGTGAAGACCTTGCCTCATCTGTGTTTTCAATGATAGCAGTTATCACAAGACCATTGCTACTGCTAGACGGTGTCGCAGCATCTACTGTATCACCAGCCACGGGCAAAGGAATAATCCTGGATTCCTGGTGATCCACGTCAGTGTTCTGTGTAAACGGAATTATAGCATTAAACCAGTGAACAACGCTGGGTACTCAAGACCTCACTGCTGAGCTCCATTTGTTAAGATACATTTCTAGAATTTGGCCTGGTGGAGAGATTTTAAAAGGCCATCCTACTTATGATGAACAGGAAGAAATGAGAGGTAATCCAAAACCCAATCAAGGTACGTGAATGAGCAGTCAGGGCTCAGTCTCAGGAAAGTGCGAGTAGGGTCAGGGACCCCCCCAATGAGTTCACACTGAATTGCACACAATAATTAAATTTAGACAGTCAGTTATAAAAATACAGTCACTTATTTTAGGGATTATGAACACACTGGAAAATGAATCTCACAAGTAGTATTATCACACAATACTCTATAACACAAATATATACAATCACCATAGGTTCAAATATACCTCAGATAACTTGAATAAGCAAAGCAAGTAAGTTAGATGCAGTAAATGAAGTCCAAGCCCCAAGATGAATGGGGCCTTGTGCCCAAACGACAAAATGTTTCTCACCAGTACGAGTACTCTTTAGAAATGATGCAATGAGCTTGTGGCTGTGATTAGTTTGAAACTATTTCAAAGTTATTCAACAACGTACCAAAGGAAAGTTAAGTTCTCCTTTCTTCCAGATCCAAGGCTAGCCCTGGGGAGGATACTAGACCTAGGTTCGACGACCAAAGGCGAGTGGAATGGAGATAGGCGAAAAAGGGACTTGTTCCAAATGTTATCCTATTGAGGATAGAGAGTTGGGGGTGGAGGGGAGGGGGGTAGGGACGGCACACCGTTGCTTCCATACCCCCACAGTGGTTGATTTTCACAGATGTCTTTGTGAATTGTCGGGGGTGGGGGGGTTGGGTGGCACTGGGGTCTCCATTTTCTACTGTCGGTTCCAGTGAGAGGTGCCCAGGAGTTGCAGGTTCAAGGATTCTTCCATTTGAATGGAAATGCAAGATGCATCCCGGCAGTGAAGATCTGCAGAATTCAACAGTGCAAGCCTCCAAATAATGTCATTTTAAAATGATGAATTCACTTTTCAAAACAGTTACACAGAAACCCATTTAACAATTGTCAAGCCTCTCCATTTGTTTAAGAGAAACGCTGTCTCTCCTTGTTCGTGCCAATTTGGAAATTAAGGGAACAAGATTTGGTGCCCAGGAATACAAATTGGCTCTTTATGCGGATTACATTTTAGCAACTATCTTGGAACCCTAGACCGATATCTAAGCTTTTTAAAAGGTCTTCTGGTTTAAAGTGAAAATGTCCAAGTCAGAACTATTGGGAGTTACTATGGAGGATAAAGAGATTATAAGCAGAGAGACTGATTTTAGACTGGCAACAGGATTGGTCAAATATCTAGTCGTGAATATTAATCCCAAAATATTTGAATTGTATAAAGCAAATTTCCCAGCTCTTCGAGCTTCACATGGGGACAGGATGGAACACTTACAACTTTGGGTCTAGCAAGATGACCTATGTGGGATAGTGGCAACACGTCTGCCCACTAACATTGAATGAACACTGAAAAATTGATAGGGAACCAAAGGTTTGATCACACAATTGCATAACGTCCTGGGTGCTTCAGATGGGATTATCAAGGGGGATTGGAAGAAGAGGTGGGCCCCCCGATTTGTCAGTAACTGTACGAGGAAATGTGATGTGTACAGCATAAAGATGTGACTTATAAACTGCTACAACACTGATACTGTTGCTGGGGAAGGTGGAACATAAACCAGGGACGAGGGCAGGACAGAATGACATAGGAACTGGATAGTGGTGAAATAAGGATGGAGGGGTGACGGAAAAGTGCTGTAGTGTTGTTCATGAAGGGTAAGGAGAGAGGAAAACAGGGTGATACAGTAGCATAGAGTGCTAGGAAACAGGTTCTTTAGAAAGAAGGAGAGCACTGAGGTTGGACTTAAAAAGTGGTAAAGTTGGAGTAGTACAGAGAGGGAGAGGAAGGGCATTCCAGCTTAGGGGAGCGAGGAGAGAGAGCAGAAATGAGAAGGAGCACAGGGGGCTCGAGTGGTGGCAAGGAGGTGAGCGTAGGATGATCTTAATGAGCGAGGAGGAGAGTAGGGCGTGAGATGAGAAGATAGCGTGGGGCGAGTCCATTGACAGTTTTGAAGATATGAGAAGAGGTTTATACTTGGCCCTTTGTTTCATAGTTAGCCAGCCAATTTGGCGACAGTCAGAGGAGGTAGAGGTAAAGGTTGAAAAGTGTGCAGACTGTAAAGTTGAGGACTTTGTCCAGAGGTGAAAAAGCATAGTTGGGATGACCATAGAGGAAAATGGCACATTAGTCAGATTTAGAAAGGACTAAGAAGGGGATGAGCTGTTTAGCCATATTGAAAGGAAGATGACAGATTTTTCTTATATTGAGGATGGCGAGTCTGGCTGTAGTGACAGATTTAGAAATGAAGAGTGAGAAGTTGTGTGATGGGCCAAAGATGTCACCAAGGTTACGAGCAGAAGCAGAGTAAGTAAAGCAATCAGGAGAGAAGAGAACAAGGACAAGAGGAAGAAATACCCTGTTTGGCTGGGAAGTAGAGAACTTCATTCTAGCGAGTGGGATGCCATCCAATATTTGATGGCAGAGAAACATTTTTGACAATAGCTCGTCATATAAGGGGTGAAAGGAGAAGATCAGAGTGTCATCAGCGAAGCGTTGATAGGAAGAGCCGTAAGAGGAGATCACAGCGCTAAAGTATAGAGAGTGAAGAGAAGTGGACCAAGGACGGACACTTGGGGAACTCCAACAGTAAGAGGGGTGAGTGGGTGAGGTAAGACTGTTGCAGGACACTAGAAAGTGTCTGGGAGCAAGGTATGAAGCAAACCAAGTGAGGGCACGATCGCTGATGCCAAGGATAGATAACATAGAGAGGTCAAAATCATCAACAGTATCGAAGGCAGCAGCGAGGTCGAGAAGAATAAGACTAGATGAAATATTTGCATGCCAAGAGGAAGTGATGAAGTTGCTGACATTGAGGAAAGCTGTCTCTGTAAATGCAGATGTCGAAGTCAGATTAAAGAGGATCCAAGAGGTTGTGAGTATTAAGGAACTCAGTCAGTCGATTGAAAAGTACTCGCTCTAAGACTTTGGAATAGTGTGGTAGAAGTGTGGTAGAAGACAGACAAAAGTGGGCAGGACAGTTGGGATCTAAATCAGGTTTCTTAAGCAGATGGATGACAGTAGCTGCCTTTTAGGATGAGGGAAATGTGGCATTGTCAAGAGATGAGTTGAAGAGGGAAGTGAGATGTGGAGCAGCACTGTGAGCTAAGTGCTTTACAATGTGTGGGGACACTGGGGCACAGGAAGAGTTAGCCTTGCAGAGAACAGCAATAATCTCATCAGGGTGGACGGGGGCAAAGGAAGACAGAAGCGGGATAGAAGGGTAGGAGTGGTGGAGAAAAGTGAGCAGGAGGAGGGGATAGAAAGTCATTAGAGAGGGCATTGTGAATGGTATACATTTTAGGTGCAAAGTAGAGAGCAAGATCATTTGCAGAAAGAGTAGAGAAGATTGAGGTGGGTTTAGGAGTTGAGAATTGAGTTAAGATTTCTGGAGGCGCCTAGGTAGGATTGAGACGAAATGAGAGAGATATAGAATTCACGTTTGGCAGAGTCAAGAATAGAGGAATCATTTTTATGAGCAGGGAGACAGAGTTGGAGATCAGAAGAGTGTCTTGACCTTTGCCAAGTGCAAACCTTTTTCAGCATTGCTGTTTTCAGGGTGCGAATGAGAGGTGTAATCAATGGCCCTGGAGGGGAGGATGTAGGAGTGAGTGTAGTAAGAGGGTAGTGAAAGGAAAAAGGAGCATAAAGAGCAGTGCTAAAATTAGTGAAGACTTCTTCAGTGGATGGAAAGGGGAGTTTGGCATAGGAGGAGAGAGAGAGTGGGTAGGTTAGAGAGGTAGACAGGGAGTATGGAGGAGGGAAACCTGTGCTTAGTAATAGTTGTAGTAGATGGAGAGAGGAAGAAGCAGGAGTGGCGATTGAGGCAAAGATGATAGAGTGATCGGAGGGAGAATTTGCGGTGGAAATATTAGAGGAGTTGAGAGGACATGAGAATAAGGTCAAGGAAGGTGGGCAGGGAGTGAGCGGTTAAGTAGAGGAGAGTAGAAGTCAGTGGATAGATCAGCAGAGAGAGAGGGGAGGTTGAAGTCACCAATTATAATGAGGTGGGGAGTGGGAGGGAGAGAGTCAATCAGTTGGGAGATGTGGTTGAAGAATTGACCTACTGGACCAGGTGGGTGGTAGAGAGAGATAATATGTATGACATAGGGGCAGAGATTATGGAGGTATTGTATTTGAATGAGCGACAATTAGCAGGAGATATGTTTAGAGGATGAAAACAGTCCTACACCACCACCCCCACTCCTGCCAGTGGGGAGGGGAGAGTGAGTCAAAGTGTAGGCAGAGCCATGAAGGGCAGCAACGGTTACAGAGTCAGAGATCCAGGTTTCAGTAAGGGTAATGAGGTCAAGAGAAGGAGAATGTGAAAGGAAGTCGTCGTCGGAGGTAAAGGAGGTTTTATTGTTGACAGACTGCATTCCAATGGGCAACAGAAAGCGAGTGAGATGTAGAATCATAGCCACGTTGAGTCTGGGAAATAGAGGGGCGCTGGGGGTAGACTGGAGAACAGAATATGTATTGACAGTTACAGTTGGCGTAGATTTTGTGAAAAGAAAGAGCAAGGGAGCAAGCAGAGATAATAGGGATGGGGAGAGAGTTTATTTTTTGTATTTGTAACGCGCTGGTAGCCCGCAATCATCGGGGCGCACATTCACGGAAGAAGATGAACATAAAGATAGGACAAATACCATAATCAAAGCAGCAATCAAAGAGAAGTCAGTCCACTTGTGGGGTACATTGAATTTCCCTCCATCACCAAGCTGCAATTCAGCAGTACCAACAGAATGGCTCGGCTGGCTCCATTACCTTGCATCAAAACTGCGTTTTGCAGCTGCAAAAACGATGGCTGCGCTGTCTTTGCCAAGCATCTATTGGGCGAGATGGAACACCCAGAGAATGGCTGTCAGCGTTTTCCTTATGGCCACCAAAGAAAGAATTGAAAAGCAGCACTGTTTTGCTGCTGTTTTGCTGCTAGCTCAAAATTTCCCATTGACAAAGGAAATATTTTACATTTAAAATGACTGTGCCCTGATGCACTTTTCCACCGTTTTCAACAGTACACAGTTGGTTCAGGCGAGACCCAGCTATGCCCAGCCATTTCAGGTTGTGCTCCAGCAAAGGAAAGCATTTCTCACTGAATGACAGGCTGTGTCAGGCAAGATCTGTGAAATAACAAAGGAACTTCACGTCAAGCTTTATGCAAAACGCTTTATTTTGCAACAAAATATCACAACTAAATTCTTTATAAAAAGCAAGCCCTCTCTCTCTCCTAGCCCGTGTCACTTTCAAGGGATCTTTATTTGGACAGATGCCTGTGCATTAGAAACATGATGGGGCTCTGGAAAGATTCAGAAAATGAATGTGATAAGGCCGCATTTGAAAGTGACATCCCAGCAGAATTAATCCACATGTAAAAGGTGCTTTTGACAAACAAAGAAAATGCTGTTTAAAAGTGACATGTTGAGTTAAGGCACCGCCTTTGCACAGAATGTGAGGGGAGTTTTGTTGGTAAACATATAGGAGATATTTAATTCCAACAGATTTGCTTTCTGGTTCAGAAAGAAAAAAATAATAAATAAATGCATTTATTGTGCTGTAGCCACAGAACAGGTTTTTCCTGGCCTGGCTTCAAAGGATATTTGCTTCCTGGGAGCAGCATATTGCCTCCTCCCAAGGGGACCAGCATCTGGAAACTATGAATGGGCCAAGGGGGAGAATGTAACACGCTCATCAGACGCTGTGGCAGTGCTCCTGCCAGATGCAATAGATTCTGAGACATATAGGTGTGACTTTGTTGGCAACACTTCCCCTCAATTTAAACTGGAGACCCTCAAAGGCCACTCCAGAGCAACATTTTGAAGTATGTCCTTATATGGGAGACAAAAGCTAGCACATCTGGGGCAAAATACTGTTCTGAATTAATAAACTTTGGACTTTTATTTCTGCAACTGGACAACACAGTAATGCAAAAGTTTAACAGTTTAAATATGATTTTGGTGGCATTAAAACAATACATTATAGCTTTCCCTAGGTGTAGGGGACACAAACAGCAGAAAAAGGTAAAACATGGGAAAAGTATCCATGGTGGAACGTTATAAATAAATGCAAACATGTTCTATGATAATATGTACACATGTATAAAGTTATAGAATTGTAGGTGAAATATTTCCCACCAAAAATGGCGAAAGGAGGACGAAACAATGTCGTACAGACCTGGGAGTTGGAATGCTATTCTCTGTGTAGAATATGTAATTTGCCTATGTGATTTCCAAAAGTGCCACAACTATAAAAATGTGCCAATTATATCCTGACTGATTTTTGGTGACTGCTGACTGTTGGATGCCTCTGTACCTCGTAAAAACGCAACCCCATAAAACTGAGTCCCCTCCTTCAGTCCCGTCTGCTTCTAAGGGGGAGGTGGCATAACATAGGCTGATCTATCCAATTCTTTGGGATAGGTCCAGCTTAGTTCTGCCCAACAATAAATACTGTCATGTCACCCGCCTTATAAAAGGCAGAGGCTCACAGAGACAGGACACCCTTCTGAATTTTCCAGCTACGGCGTATCTGGATATTCCATATTCATCCTGCCAGATTCCAGATCCCACTGCCAGGCCAGAGGATAGTTGACCCTATACAGGCAGGACCACTGATCCAAAAAGAAACCCCAATGAAAATCCCAATAACTCAGAGAGAAAGGGGGAAAAGCTGTGGTACCCTTTTTGAGAGTATCCTAGGACCAGACCGGCTTCTTGCCCCATTACTTGCATGCCAGCTGTACCTTCGCTATCCAGTGACCAGACAGGCCCAGCTGTTTCCTTCTAGGAGAGCCCCGCCGTGGTGACCAGTGACCATATATTGCCTTGGTGTCCTGAAACCCGGTTGGCTATCCCAAATCCCAAACTCAAGTGCTGATGTATCACCCCACCCCATAGCAACACATAGCATACCCCATCTTGATACCTTGTCTTGGTTCCACTCTCTAAGTAATCCCATAAATACCCTGATAACTTGTTTAAAACTGTCAGAATTCTCTGTGCATCCGGTCCTTGATTTCCTAGTGTTGGTGCTATTCTTTCACTCATTTTCGTATATGTCCTTAGTAATATTTTGATTAAATGAATGAATTCTCCCTAAAAAGAGGCACACTACGTGAAGCGTTGCAACTGCAGCGTAACCATTCTATTGACAGGTGGCGTTTCTAGCCACTAAATCTAGTTCAACTGAAACTTGTCCTTTCCAAACCGATTTTCTGTGTTAACTGCTTTTATTTTTAAAACTGAATTTACTTTCCCCTTGAGAATCTCATCCTGTCATTAAGTTAGAGTCACTCTTTCACTTGCATATTATCCCTGTGATGTGCATCTGTCATTTAGTATAAAAACTGCATTCTGGTTCTGTCCAATTCACCCATTTTTCAAACCGTTTTGACATTTAAACCTGTGAAAGTAAGAAAGTGCAATTTCTGTGTGTGTGATTTTGGCTGCACTGTGTTGTCACTTCAAAGTTGATTTTTGAACTCTATGCCGTTGTTAGTACCAATTCTGAGTGTTATTTAGGCAACTGCAAAGGTTTTGTGGGGGGAAGGTCGGATTTTATATAACTGACTCCTTGCTGCTCCTTTCTATCCACTCGATTCGATTAATAGGGGTTTGAGGGAGCATTGCAGAGGGAAATCTTAACTCGTGTGCCATCTACCCAAACAGTACAATTGCTCCCATTCAATTGTGCTTTAGATAGGTTATAGGAGGTCAAACTACGTGTATTTCATCATTTTATCTTTTAATTATCACCCCATTGGTGATTGCTGCCCAATATTAAACTTGTGTGATTTTTAAATTTTTTTAAATAAATAAATATTGTATTACCACCCACCGGCCTGGTTCATGGTCCATTGTTACCATTATTGGTCCATTATTGTTGGATGCCAGCTCAATCTGAATTCTTAGGAAATCAAGCAAAAGTATTCTAATTGTGCGCTGCATTTTAGGCTGGTGGCTAGAGTGCTGGTCTGGTGTGTGACACCTGATTAGAATCCTTAACACACTACTCAAAGAGGAAGGTTTTTAAAGACCGACGGAAGATTGTTGGAGTTTGCTCCCGTCTTAAGATCAGATTTTCATGGACTGGAAAAAAGCAGCTTAGTTCATTTTTGCGCTTGAATCCTATACACTTGATCAGAGACTGGTCCGATGAGCACGGGAGTCTGGCCGGAGTATAACTAGACACCAATTATTTTAAAAACATGGGGGTTGTGCCATATGGGCACCGATGGACTGCCTTAAAATTCAGTTGTGCCGGCACTGGGAGCCAACGTAAGTCTCTCCTATGGTTGGAGATGTGATTTCTTTGTGAAACTCCTTTAATAATGCAAACTGCATCATTTTGGATCACTTCACATTTTCGGAGATTGCAATTATTCTCACCAATCAAAAGGGCGTTACAATAATCCAGCCTAGATAGAATGGTAGCCCCGACTGTTGTTGCTCAATTTGTCTCAGAGAGAAGAGGGGATATGTTTCAAAGAAGTCTAAGATGGTAGGTAGAGTTCCTGGCAATTAGATTGGGACATGAGTTCCTGCACTCAACGAGGGCTCAAGATAAAAGCCACGCGTTTTGACTTTAGTTAGGATTGGAATATCGCTATTCAGAATTTTGAAATTCTGGTACTCCAAAGGAAGTTTAAATCTTACTTGGCTAGACCTGAAGATTAACAGTTCAGTTTTGTTCCCGTTGAGGTAGAGCCAGTTATTAGTCATCCAGGACTCCACAAGATGGTACGTTTGTTTGACATTAGCCTTATCCGACTCATAGTTTCCGCTAATGTCTACAAGCTGTGTGTCGTCGCCGTAGTTTGTGAAAAGT
The DNA here is from genome assembly GCF_040938575.1 of Ambystoma mexicanum. Taxonomy (NCBI): domain Eukaryota; kingdom Metazoa; phylum Chordata; class Amphibia; order Caudata; family Ambystomatidae; genus Ambystoma; species Ambystoma mexicanum. The sequence continues at coordinate 866,012,017 of NC_090928.1, forward strand.
ATCCCCCTTTCCTCAAGAAGTGTTCAGAGAGGTCTAATTTAGATGTTAAAGAGGAGCTGTGACATGCATGTTTCTTGGGGGACGCCACAACCTATGGCCACTGGTGGAGATGAAGTATCAGCCCAGCAGATGCTGGTCCTGGGGTGCGACAGAAAGGATTTGACCTAAACAGTTACCTTCCTTGTGCACTTATATAGACATGCCAAGGTTTCAAGCAGTCGTTTGTGGTTTAAGAGGTCGAACGCTGCCGACAGATCGAGCAAGACCAGTAGGCCGGCCTTTCCTTTGTCAAGGATGCTCAGCATGTGCGTCTGTAGATCAATGAGAGCAGTCTTGGTACTGTGCACTGGTCTGAACCCTGACTATCTGTTATGAAGGAGCCAGTTTGTCTCCGTAGCTGCTTGCAGCTGTGAAGTGGCCACTTTGGCCAGAATTTTCAGAGAATGTTGGAGTTGGTAATGGGTCGTAGGTTGGAGGCATCCTTTGGGTCCAGGCCTGTTCTTTTGATCAAAGGAGTGACAGAAACAACCTTAAAGTTTGAGGACGGAGTTGAGACGGTTCTGAATGCAGGAGAGTGAAGAGAGAAGTAGAAGGGAAAGGAAGAGATGGCATGAGAAGTGCATGGGGAGGGTGCAGCTGAGATGAAGCAATTAAGGGTACTCACAGAAAAGTAGCAGGACACAGTAACGCAAAGGCGCATAGGCAAAGAGGCTGGTCTTCACCCTCCACTTTTCCGCCTTAAACCTGAATCCACCTGGCTGGAAGCCCCTAGGGAGTTCAGAAGGATGACGCACGCTCTTGTCACTGTATCACCTAGTTCATCAGGGGTTGGTCTCTCTGATATGGTCCTTGGTGTTGCTGGGATGAGGCAACTTCTTCCGTGTTCTCAAAGGAGTCTCCTGTGGATTTCAGTTGGAAAGAGGGCTGATACAAGATGGCCATAGGAAGTGATGGCACCAATCCAAGAGGGCCGCTGGAAGTGAGGTTCCAGACAGAAAGTGAAGCCAAAAACTAGAAGGGATGACACATGCTCTTGTCACCTGATCGCCTAGTCCATCAGTGGTTGGTCTCTTGGATATTATCCCTGGTGTTGGTGGGACAAGGCGATTTCTTCCCAAATGGTGTTCCAAGAGGAGCTTCTTGTGGGCTTTAGGTGAAAATATATATGACTTTCCTGACATATAGGTTGCAAATGACTTTCCCGACATATAGGTTGCTATATTATGGTTATCTACTTGAGTTTTAGTTTATTTCTGGTATACTAAGTATGAGACAGGTATGGTGACAAGAGAGACACAGACTCAGAAAGGGAAAGGAAGATGTTAAAATCTTTATTTAAAGTTTCAGGGTTGGTGTTATACCGAACTAGCTCTACCTCGAAAGGGAACTTTCCGTGAAATTATGCTTGCAAGGGTCGTCAGTGCCTGAAAGTCCAAATAAAAAGTCTGTATGTGTCTAAACCTTTGTTAAAAATGAAAAGTAGCGATTCAACAGAAAAATAGGGAAACCAAGGTTGGTATCCGGTGGCTTTCTTACCAGGCGTGGTTTTAAGCTTATCAAAATGGAGTTCAATTAAACAGGGCTTCTTGCAAAACCTTCGACACAGGGACCTTGCAGTGAAATACAATACCTTCAGTGTCTTTGAGTTACTCGAGGTTCCAGTCTCGAAGCTTCAACTTATTCAAGGTTCAGGCATCATAAAAGAACATGTCACAATTCTCTTTTTAAGTTTCTCTGGGTTCCCTTCCCTACACTTCAGTCTTTTTAACACCATAAAGCAAACCAGTAAGTCTTCAACTTAGCAGGGCCTCTCAGCGTTCCCTTCCCCAAGCACAGACCTCTTCCAGCTTTCAACACAAAACAAAAGATATGTATGTATCAAGGTGTACTTTGGTTTCTTAAGTCGGCCTCTCCGGGTTCCCTTGCCCAAGCACAGGCCTCTTCCAACTTTCAACACAAAACAAAATATATCACAGTTCCTCTTTAGGTTTCTCAGGGTGTTCTTCCCCAAGTTTAGGCCCCTCTAATTCCAAACACAAAGTCAGTTGGTCAGGATATGCCTTTTTCTTATTTACAGCTTTTCTTACACACACTATTCTCATGAGGTAGAATTAGAGGCTTTCGAAAACGCCAGGCTCTTTGCTTTCCCTCAGCGTGACCACTCTGATCCTTTCCCCCTCTCTTTATTTCTCACTTGCACTTTCCTTGGTACCTTTTATCTTCAGGTGTTTATTGTGCATACTTGCATTGTTCTTCGCCAGTCTATTCTACTCCTGTGCCTCTTGCACCTCCTGCTTTAGCGTGCTTCCTTTACCCTTCTGTTTCACTCACTTGTCTTTGGCTGCGCCCACTTGCACTTCTTTTCCTTTGCTGTGCATCCTTGCACCTTTGATACTGTCACTTTCCTTCTCCGTACTCACTCGCATCTTTTCCTTACTTTTCTTGCAGGCCGCTTGCCTTCTCGACTTTCTTGTGCGCCTTCGCACTTTCTTTTTACTTTGCTTCTGATCGCTTTTAACTTTACATCCAGGCTACTTGCCCACTTTTAAATCTGTTTACTTCCTGTCCTTCTGTTTCTGCGCCGCTCTCACGCATCGTTTACTTGCTTTCTTTCTACTTTGTTTGTTTGTTTGTTTATTTTATTTGTATGGCGCTCCAAACCCAGAGGTAGAAGGGCGCTTAAAGAAGACTGTTACATAATTGTGATATACAGTTTTCAATATACAGCGATTTACAGAATATACTTTCTGCTTCTTCCTTTCTGCTTTGTGCAGTCTTATCAATCTTGCTTTTCCTCCCTTTCCTGCAAAACTCACTGAGTAGCGTAGCGCTAGTGAACGGTCTCTCCGGGATGCTTTGGGTCAAGGTCAGGGTCTCACCACCTGCCCCTCAGGCAGTCTTGGGCCCGGCACACAGCCCATGGGAACAAGCACTTGCACGGACTCTGCAAGCAGGGTCCCAGCTGGCTTGCTCTGGCTCTCAGGAGACACGGCTCCCCAGCCATGATGCAGCCCTCCTCACACACCGGGCCAGCGTTTCAGCACGCCGCTCTCATCCTTCCTCCAGCTCCCAGCTTCCTTGCTTCTCGGGTCCTAAATGCTTCTCCAGCTCGCTCATCCATCTTTGTCAAACCACACCTTTTGTAGTGAAAAACCCAGTCAGGTATAAATGGTCACTTAACTGCCTAACGCTGCCTGACTATTAGTGGGACAACTCGAGTTCGTTCTAGGGTTCATTGCCCTTACTGTCCCCATGTTACTCCTATGGGTAATCTTTACTTATCTTAGTGGCCTCTTCCTCATATTTGTTGGAAATGGGGATGGGGTGAGATTGGAGATACCCCATAAAGGCTGAGGGATAGTAGGGTGGGGTATTTTTGGAACTGGGGGAATACCATGTCTCATTATAATGGGATTGGTAAAGGATAGGGGGAAGACTCTTTGGCCCTAGTTTGGTGGACAAAAGGTAATTCCCTTTGTATTAACGTGCTCTCTTTCCGACCTCTGTGATCCTGGGCCGGTAGAACTCTTCCCTTGAGCTGAACTGGGGAAAAGCAATGAAGTGTTGGAACTGAGATTATGTATTTGTCTTGTTTTCCCCTTTCTCCAGGGTTGTTCTAGGATAATTGGTTTGTCTCTCTCTGACGTTAAGAGGAATGGGACCTGCATAACTCATAAAGGCTTCTGGGATCTCTTTGCTTAGAATACTGCGTCTCTCCTAGGTAACTCTGCCGAGGACAACCCCGGCCTCCCCTGACCAACTGAACAGAGGATTCTCGGAGTCTACATGGGAGAATACCCCTAGGCTTCTCACTTAAGCCTTATTTTAAATCCTGCACGGTAAAAGGTGGGATAGGGGCTATTTGTTTAGTATTTCTAGGGTTTTGAGATTCATAACATTATGTAAATAGTTGATTCATTCAGTCAGATTTATTTTTGCACGTACCTCTTGTTCAAGTTAAAATCCAATAAATGTATTTTACAAAAAAAAAGATTGCCCCAAAATTCCAAGTAAAAGACATCATAAGGAAAAAACACACTTTACCAGGCTTGTATAACATGCAATAGAACAAACAAGTCTCACCTTTTTTATAAGCACATCCTTGGCAATAGTGAGAACCTGGTTGGTGAACTGAGCTTTTACATATTCTGCATATGGCAAATTTATTTCTTCCATACGGATCAAATCTAGGAATAATTAAAAAACAAATACAAAAATACAATTTATTTTAAAAACACAACTGCAATGATTTTTTAAAAATATGTCACCTATCAGACGTTTAGTTTATTAAAAAAAACATGCTGCAAAGTCAGATTTGGCATCTTATACATTTCAGATCACATGAATTTGGTTAGTGGAGTTACAGTGCTTACTGGCACAAAGCTTTGGAATTAGAAATGCATTACCTAATCTTGGATTTGCTTTATGGTAAATTATCTTAAGTTGAAGGACATACTGATGGTACAAGAGAACATACTTGTAGCACTCTATGCAAATTGTTGAAGTCTGCACATCAAACTGCAAAAAGCTTCACTTATCCAATGTCCTCCTTTTTACACAAAACAAGTAAAATACTGTTCATTTATAAACCCTATAAGTTTTCTTGTAATGCCAGAAATGGTTATAAAGGAATAAAGAATCAATTTCATAATAAAATAGTACTAACACATTAATATATACGTTCATTCTATTCTGTAGGCTCAGGATGTGAATATTTAGTCTAGGTTAACGCAGTGCATAAGGAAGTGGATTGCTACCTTGTTCTATCAGAGGATGCATCTGGTTAATAATAGAATATTATTTATTACTCACATTTTGAAATTGTACTTTAATCATTTTTGATACAATTGCCCAACTTAATAGTACTCAACTGAACAAGGTAGCAAGCTGGAAGGGCAAGTTGGTCCTGCCAGAATTTGACCATTCGATTGCTAGAGGCAGGCTGCACATAAATCTCAACTCCCTGAGCTTTCTCAGTGGCATAAAATGGCTTGTTTTGGTAATGGTGAAGGAGTCCTGGAGTACCACTACAGGTTCAATGCTCGTTTGACCAGATACATTATTAGGAGCAGAGGCAACATAATGTTATTTCTGAGGAAATATTTAATGTGTATCACTCTCATACACAAGTGTTTCAGAGCGCGAAGAGGCAAGGGAGGGAAAGAAGGGAGAATAAAACGACCATCTCACTAGGCCCAGTGACATTGAGAATGTGCAAGTGCAGGCGAGAGGGAACGGGGAAGTGCAAGGGGAGGGGAGAAGTGGAACATGCTGAAGTAAGGGGTAAAACATCAAATTGTAGTCCAGCCAGCAAGATGGCAAGTGCTAGGTTTAAGGCACAGACAGGGGGTGTCTGATAAGTACAGATAAGGGGACTGTAGGGTTAAAGATACAGACCCAAGTGCAAGGGTTGCCAAGAGGCAGTGCGGGTGCGTGGCAGGGTGTGCCATCTACCTGGGCCCGAAATCAGAGGGTAACCAGATGCACGGTGCTGAAGCAGACAGATCAGCCGGGGAGAGGATGAGAGAAGGCAGAATCAAAGAGGAAGGTCTTGAGGTGCTTCCAGAACCGGAACTGGTTCTCCTCAAGCTTCAAAGTGGCGGGGAGGCTGTTCCAGAGGAAGGTCCCAGCCGAAGACATAGATCTGCCACCAACTCATTGCTTGGATAAACGACTGACCCTCAGGGAGTTGGAGGTGGAGGAACGAATAGCTGGAGTGGGAAGATATTTACGGAGGGAGAGTAGAAGGTACTTTGGTCACAGTCCCCAGAAAGCTTTTTGGACAATGCAAAGGGTCATGAATGTAATCCTTGCAGCCACTCGGAGCCAATGAAGAGATTTCAGGGCTGGAATCGATCCCAGGGCTTGAGGTCAAGGACAAGTCTTGCAGTCCTGTTCTGGATTAATCACTTATTCTTAATACCCAAATCACCCATTAAGAGTAGACACTTACCATCCATGAATGCGTCTCTCTACGGTCCACTCCAAATAATAATGCAAACCTGCACCTATGACAAATGACCATACTGCTGGAAACCAAAATATGGAGCAGTGATAATATACAGCTGGTTGAGACAAAAGACGAAAATGCTAAATTTACAATACAACATGAAGAATAAGACTTAAAAGCTTTGGCAGAATAGCTCCAGGGGCAAAGATGAGCGATGCTATAGGGTCTGTATCTTGAAACAGATACAAACTTGTTGATGGTTAACACATACATTTACCACAAAGTTCCAAATGGCATTTTGAAGAGGAGTTTATGAAGAAGATGCCAATGGAGAACTCTCAGGCTGTTTTAGAGCAACAAATGCATATATTAAGTGGCAATATGAAGCTTGTTGAACCCTCCCAGGAATACTGTTTTGCATGTAAAAGACTTTGGCATTCAGAGGATTTAAAAGCCATACTCTCTAGTTGAAATGATCACAGGAAAGACATCTATGGAAAAGGGTTATGATTAGCAAGAATTTCAAGCAGACCCCTGCAAATTCAAAGACGTTTTATCAATGAGGGTAACTTGTGCTATCTCCAGAGTACTGATGTGCATATCCCTTGCTGCAACACAGAATTATAGTTCTTGGTGAGTAGACCCTGCCATACACAAAGAACCTCACCCACATGTGTAGTACCACACAACTGCTAAAATGGTAAAGGTTTTAACTTCTAATCTTTGGCCAGTTCAAAGGAATATGCAGACCTAGACCATGGCACCTGTTTGAGTCTGTTAATAACAATACGGAGACTGCCATGATACACCTTCAGACAAAGATGCTCAGCATCATGGATAAAGGGAAAGCACGTCTTCTGATCCTACTAGATCTCAGCGCGGCCTTCGATCTGCTAGACCACAATCTGCTCGAAATTGCACTGGGTAAAACGGCTAACTGTTCATCAGCAGCAAAAAAATGGATAATGTCATTTTGTAAATACAGGACATCTCGGGTCTACTGGGGAGATGAATTCTCCACAGAAAGAGAAATTCTTTGCGGGGTCTCACAGGGAGCCAGCATGTCACCTCTACTGTTCAACTTGTACATCCGATTTCTATGCCACGTACTAGATCATACTAACATCTTTTTCACAAACTACGCTGATGATACGCAGCTAGTGATGGAGCTTAGTGGGGACCACACAAAAAGACAACTTACTTAGGATCTATGCCATCATAGAACAGTGGATAGACAAACTGGATGAGTCTAAATGGCAAGAAGTCAGAGTTGATGGTCTTCGGATCCCACAAGGCCAGAAAATCTCTTTCTCCAGATTGTTGCTCATTCCAGATTGAAAATACACAGATGAAAGGTCCTGGATAAAGTCGAAACACTAGGCATGATGATGAAAGCATCACTAGGGCCCGAAGCACAGCCGCAATTTATAAAAAAAAACATGCAACTACTACCTCAGACTTCTCAAAGCCATCAGACCATATCTGTCCGAGGGAAACTGTGCCACAGTGGCCAGGGCAACCATCCTATCTTGCCTGGACTACGGGAACGCTCTGATGGTAGGCGCAAATAACAAAATGCCCCCTAGTCTATCAGATTATACAGAACAGTGCGGTCAGGATTATGAAGAACACATCCAAATCCGACCACATCAGTAACTTCAGGAAAGAGCTGCACTGGCTTAGAGTTGAAAACAGAACTCAATTCAAGGCCCTCACCTTTGCCCACAGATGCATCCACGGGAAAGCACCAGGGTACCTGAAATACAAAATTCACATTTACGCACCCACCAGCAGTTTAGGATCAGCTGAACAAAACAGGATTGCGGTAGCAATGCACAAATGCAAGCTTGGACTGGGTAAAAAATCCTTTCCGATTATCACTGCAGGCCTATGGAATAACCTGCCCAGTAACATAAAAAAAAGAAGCTAATTACCTACACTTCCGCAAACTGGTGAAGATTCATCTCTTTAACTAAAACCTGCAAATAGGTTCACCCAGTCACATGCACTAAGCACCCAGAGTTGTCTCGTCTTTTCATGTTTGTCTTACGTGTCCATGTATCTGCGCCCCGAGACTTGCGAGTTACCGGCACAATAGAAATTAATAAATAAAAATAAATGAGAACCAGATATTAAAGCTCAAAGAACATTACTGCTGACAAAGGTTTTTGGGGGTGAACAATATATTAATTCAATTTAAATGACCAGCTGCTGAATCAAGAAAATAACCCACTCAATGGAGAGTCCTCTCATAGGTCATCCTCAGATTACTGGAGTTTGGATGATCCAGCATTGTACAGATGGCAGTGTGCTCTGTGAAGGCTCAGCTGGGTAAATTGTGAATTAAATAGACATTATGTAGACTAATCTTAAACGAAACTTTACAGCAGTCATCAACATTTGTTTTATAATAAATAAAAATACATAAAAATGAAAACAAATAGTTGTTTAAAAAGTAACAAAATCAGAGAAACTGTTAGGAGAAATGTTTGTGTGAACAAAAAGGTGAAGGTTGTCAACTAGGCCAACCAACACATCAAGTCATATTTGGTAACATGTGACCTAATTCATGCCCCTATATGGAGAGTTGACCCATGCGGCAGGCATAGCCCACACAAAAAGGAATACAACCGTTCCAATGCAGAAATTGGCACAGTACAGTCAGCATACGACTGAGAAGGCCGTAGCATATTGACATTTGAAGATCTTCTTGGATGGATCTTTGCTGCCCTACCCCACTGCCCCGCCCACATTATTTAGTGGGAAAGGAACATAGTGAACATGGGCCAGAGTTACTCACAATGTCATATCAAATTGACATCAGACAAAATGATGCATTATTTCCATGCACCCTATGAAAATGACATTCATCTGATGCAAATACCTCCAAAGTTCAGTACTAGCATGCAGAACTGCAACATATCAGGGTTATCTATGGGGTTATGCAAAGAAACATCAACTTGACACGGTGGACTATAACAAATTTGCAGACACTGAATTAACTGTAACATTGGCATTTTTTAAGATACACCACATGCCTTTTACTTTTGCCTTTTATTTTAATTGAGCGGTGTCGGGTTCTAGTTCTCTCTCAAAAATGTTCGAAAATGTATTGCCAATAATCACATTTGTATACGGCTCAACCCTCAAGGTTGCTTTATAACGAATTAGATGTTGAAGAGGTTGTCTGTTTTGTGAACACAACAGGAGAGGTGTGTTCGTACGTACTCACTCCAAGTATGCCAGGCTTGCACCATGGCTTTTTTGTGCACTACGGTGGCAGATGAAAAAAAGTGATGGAGACGGGGAAACAATCATTGTCACCAATATGGTGTCCCTCATTCTGCTATTGTCAGTCAGAGCAAGGAGAATAAAATAGGCAAGGGAGAAAGAGGTTATAGATAAAACAATGCAAAGTGCTTTGAATATGAGCAATACATATAAGAGCATGCAGTCACTACTATTCATTCACATTCTGACTTAATGGAATTGACATGCCAAGAATAAGAGGAGTTGGGAAGTAGCATCAGAGGCTGCGATACCTTTAAAAAGATATCTCCTTCTCCTTAGAAGGCGCTTGCCTATTTTCAGCATCAACTCCAGAGCAACAATAAGAGCAGCATTTGAGGAAAGTAGCCCGCGTGTTTGCCGAACAGAATTCTTTTCTGTGTACTGTTTTGAAAAAATCTGTTGGTGGAATCTCCTCTATTTACTAACTGGAAGACCTCCAACGTCGTACCAGTGTAGAAATTAAAGGTAGTCTTAGAAGATGCTATTCTAGTAGACAACTTGTTTCCCTGATTCACTGGATTTAGAAGTACAAATCTCTTTATAGGCAGATAGTTAAGAGTGTCTGTAAGAGTAGAATGCATAGATGGAAAACAACTACAATAGCAGTTTGCAGTCAAACAACCTTAGAATTAAGACCAGCAAGACAGATACGAATTTGATAAAAGTATGCATCATTAATTAGCACAAAGAGCAGCAAGTAATTTCTCTTTGCACATGAGCGAAGGCGAAATTGAGTATTTTTATAGCAAAATGTAGATTAATCCGAGGAAGGTGCTCACTGATTGGAGGGTTTGCACAACGTCTATTAAAACTCCTTATTACAACAGAAACGGACAAAAAAGAACCAAACTATTCAGTATGTGCAGAAAGGCTACATGATTACTTTTTATAAGTACCACTTTGAGGCAGTACTAAAAATGTATAACAGATAGATTAATGTATAATTGATATGAAGTGATCAATTGCTTAACACTTGCAGCAAAATGAGGACTATTTACATCATCGCCAAATGTTAGGGAGAATTCTCTCTTTAGGCTGAATTTCCTAACCTAGTGAGTCCCCCAGCAGCTTTGCTGGATTTCTGGAGTTTGTTTTTTTCTCCTGCCAAGAGTGAGACTCTTTCTTCCACTCGTGGACATGATTTATGGTGTTCCTTTGACTGTTAAGGTGTTTTATGGGCTATGGGGTCCTTTACTCCATAGGGTCTTATGTGTTTTTACTATGTGTGTTACACAGAACCCTCCGTGCAGTAACACAGGGGTGTCATAGTGACACCCCACCATAGACTCCATACCCTGGGACTGACTACTGTCTCCCAGGGCATGTAAAGTCACCATTGGCTTTACTAGTCCCAAATTATTAACAGTAACCAGTACAAACCATCATATTGTGGACGTACTGATCGGGGCAATTCGATTGCCCCGGGGTCTGTTAGTCGAGGGGGCACGTCTCCGTCCCCCCTGACCGAGTTTTGGCTGTTGGCAGTGGATACTACTTTTTATATTCGACCGCAAATATTTCCCGTTGGGATTTTCCCCTTGTTCGAGGCTACCAACTTTAATTATTTAATTTTCATAGCCTCGAACATACCGCCGGTTTATTTAATTAATATTAATTCACCGGTTGGTATTTTTTGCCAGGACTCGATTCTAAAATGGCGTCTGTGTTCTCTTCTGTGACTCCAACCCAAGTTGGGTACCACAGGGGGTGTTGGAGGGGGTTTAGGCACCCTGGACTGAGTTACCTTGGTAACTCAAGTCGCACTCTTGTGTGACTGGCCCAAGTGGTGAGCATGTTTGATTGACAGCTAGGCTGAATGAATGGGGGTATGCTGCATAAAAGCAGGGCTTTTGGGACTGGAACGTCGGAAGTCGCCACAGGACCTGAGAATCCGACGAGGGAGAAGCTGAGCCGACCTACCACGACGACACCACCGGTGGAGCCCTGCGGACCCGACTCACCACTTCCCAAAGACAGAGAAGATCTCCCGACTGGAGAGGTTTCTTCCCCTGACTGGTGGGCACAACCAGTTTGCCTTCTTCTCTTCGCACCCCAGACCGGCTTGTGGTCGAATTGCCCGTGCCAAGCACCCCGGCAACCGGATAGCCACTTACCACTGGACCGCGAATCAACAGACCGCTCCTTGTACCTGAGAAACTCTGCGGCTGGTTTCTTCCCTGGCAGTGCAACGGACTCCTGACTTCCTCCCCGACGAGATCCTCTCTTCCCCTGGACGAAGCACCAACTTGCATCCGTTGCCAGGAACAACTGCCCCCTTTGGAGTGTTCTCACCACTTTAAGATCACATCAATGTTGTTCGCCAGGCCTCCCTTTCTAAAGATTGCTACAAGGTAATAAAAATCCCTTAACCTTCTGGACTGGGCTGGCCGCCTTGACCCTCTAACTGGTCCCTTTCTTTGGTCCAACTCCTTTTTGAACCGTTACAAGACTTTTGTGCACTGCAACCGTGTGACCTTGGACACATTTCGTTTTGATCCTCTTAAAGCGGATCCGGCCTACTGACTCTGAATTCACGGTGTTACTTTGCCTCCCTCTCTTGTTGTGTTCGTGAAAAACTGTTGGGATCTGTTTCAATTTATTCTCTGCTTTTCTCTCCCTTTTTAAAAAGAATTATTAGAGTGCCATCTACGTTAAGCGCTCACCGTTGTCTGAAAATAAGTGGGGCTTTACTTAAGACTTGTCTAATATTCTTTTAAGGGAGTGTATATCTTTTAGTGACCGTGTTTTTGAATTGCTTACTATTAGTGCCTGTGTGTTTTCCTAGATGTGGTTTTAAATAAATAATTATATCTCTTTTATACCAAGCCCTGGTCGGTGTTTACTTGTTCTATTGTGTTCTCTTGACCTATTGTGAATACCCTGTATACAGCCTAACTCTTCTTGAGGGAAGTCTGACTTCTCAGCCACAGCTACCAAGTGAATCTGTGTGGTACAGACTGCTACCAAGTGGGTTTACTGCCAAACACCTGTAGTCCTAAATCTTTTGCAGTGGTCCCAGAGGGAAATGCACAGGTTTCTGCGTAACTCCGAACTCGTGTTATGTCCTCTTCTCAGGAGCTTCAATCACTTTCACATTTTATATTTTCGGCCCCCACCAAAGGCCCACAAGCAAGGCCATTGAAATATCCCGTCTGGATCTGTAGTCAAGCAGATTCACAGGTTTTCACACTTCTCCCCTGCCCGATGCCACACAAGGACGGCAACACCATGCAGGTAAGCCTCGCTGGGCTTTACAATAAAGGAATCACTTTGTTCTACTCAGATGGCCGCTGCCGCCGCAGCAACTACGACCCGTAGAGCTCCAGGTTTTGCTCTCAGCCCGCCTCCACCCTACCCTGATTGGCCACTTGCCTGCCTCATACCAGGAAACCATGGAGGCCGCCAGGCTTTGCCAACTCCCAACGAAGGGTTCCATGTGATAATTTTTGTTTGTTTATTAATTTGTAGGGCACACCAAACCATCAGGTAACTGGGCACACAGCACAACAAGAATACTTAAAGCTTAGTTAAAGGCATAGAAGGGTACAGAGAGGCTTAGTGACAAATGTTGAGAGGTACAAGTAGGAAACATACACGTAAACATACAACTGCGATCATTAGTCTTAATGGTTGTTGAGGCGTAACCAGGTGAGGGTGTTGTGTCTGAAGCTGTAATAGGACTGATCCCTTCTGAGCTCAACTGGTAGGGCATTCCAGTGCTGGGCCGCTTTTACTGGGAAGCTGTTGCCTCCTGTTTTTTTTGTCTGAATCTAGGTATTTGAAGGCAGTAGGAATTGGATATCCTAGAAGGTCGTACAGAGGTTTTCCTAGTTATTCTTTCCTTCAGGTATGGAGGGGCTGCGTTATTGAGACATTTGAAGGTTAATGACACAGTTTTAAAGAGGATCCTGTTGCTAATTTTCAACCAGTGATGGTTTCTCCTAGCATTGGATATATGCTCTCTAGTGGGGAGGTTCAGGGCCGTTCGGGGTGCATTATTTTGCAGTGTCTGTAGTTTGTTGATGATGCATTTGTTGGATCCTAGGTACAGAGCATTACATTAGTCCAATTTTGATAAAATGAGAGCATTAGCTAGGATAATGCAGCTTGCTAGTGAGAGGAAAGGTCTACATGCTCTAATGATTTTGCCGGTGTAAACAGTGGATGAGGCCAAGGAGTTTATCTGTTTTTTTAGAGTTAGCGTGGAATCCAGATAGAAGCCAAGTGTCTTCACCTCTTTGGCGACTGTAATTATAATACCATCAATGTTGAAGGCACTATAGTTAGTGTCAAGTTTTTTTAGGTTGTAAGCCGAGCCAAGGATCAGGATCTCCGTTTTATCGTCATTCAGGCAGAGGCCATGGGTTGCCATCCAAGCCTGAATGAGGATGCATATTTCGTTTACTAAGGCTGTATCTGAGGTGAAGTTGGCCAAAAGGGGAATGAGGATCTGGGTGTCATCCGCGTAATTTGTATAGGTGACACCCTGTCTGTCCAATTTGCCGAATAGAGGCGCCCCCAAAATGTCGCTATACAAGAATGGCGCTGTTTTTTTGCAGTGCAATTACCATATGGAACCTGCGGGGGACAACCCTGTGACACCCATGTTTTTTTTAAAGGGAAAGGGGGGGGCAACCCCACATTCCCACTCACATTTACTCCATATATTGTTCCCATAAATAATGTCGCCTATGCCGTTTCCTGGCGACTATATGTATGGCAGCATTATTTATGGGGATATTACCCGATACCCACCAAAGGCCCACACGCAAGGCCATTGAAATACCCTGTCTGGCCCTGTATTAAAGCAGATGCACAAGAGTGCACACTTCTCCCCTGCCTGCTGCCACACAAGGAAGGCAACACAATGCAGGTAAGCCTTGCTGGGCTTTACAATAAGGAATCACTTTGTTCTACTAAGATGTCGGCTGCCGCGGCAACTACGATCCGTAGAGCTCCAGGCTCTGGCTCTCAGCCTGCCTCCATCCTACCCTGATTGGCCACCTGCCCAACTCATACCAGGAAACCATGGAGGCCAAGGACCACACACAAAGCCTTTGAAATACCCTGTCTGGCCCTCTCCGGAGCCTAGCCGTATAATGCCGGTAATGAGAATGGCATGTTGGGCCAAAATCACTGTGTTCCAATTCCATCTCTTCGTCCCAGGGACACTACCACCCCCTCTCCCGATTTACTATCGAACGCCCAACCAACAAGTACTAAGCCTACCCGTACCTATGCCTGCTCCAACCCCTCCATGGAAACAGCCTCAGTACAACACAACATGCAGCATCGCAACGCCCGACTCAAGTCGTATCCGCCGCACCCTTGCTCTCTGTGCAAATCCTCTTTCAGCTACAGCCCGCAACTCCCGCATTGGCTCCAGAACTGCCTTCAAAGGTAAGCGACCCATGCTCAGTCGCTCTGGGTACGGGCTCAGTTACCCCTCTTGCAGCAGATACCTAAAACCAGTCAGCTTTTACCTGTACCTTTAACTCACCAGGACAAAGATTTCACCTCACACCCATTACCCACTAGCAGGTCCTACAGTGCTCCAGCACTCTCAAGCAAGAAGCCTGACAAGCAAGTTCACCCACACAGAAGATTACTCACATTGCGCAACCCACATTGGCACCCTAAACTCCAACAATGGCCACATTCCTATACGAAGACATACACATGCAACCATTGATTTCAATGCTCCTGCACCAGTACCAATACCCAATACTGCCTCTGAGCCCACTGCTAGTACAATTGCCATGCCAAATGCTGTATCTAATGATTGTAATGTTCCTGTGCCTAATGACTGCATTGCTCCTGCTCCAGTACTCAATATTGCCTCTGAGCCCACTTATAGTACAATTGCCATGCCTAATGCTAGCTCCATCCTATTGCCCAATCGAAATGTCGCCCCTAGGCCTGACACCAACATTGCAACCATGACCAACGCCAGCAAACCTCCTCCACCTAAAACTAACAAAGCTTGCCTCGCCTATCCTAATAACAGCTCCTTACCAGGGCAGAACGTGCCTTTTACCTCTGATTTACCTCTGCTCATGACCTCAATCTAGCCCTTATCAACGCCCACTCCCTGCCCGCACACACCTTAGACTTCCACGACCTCATCATTAAAAACAATTTAGATGCCCTGACCATCTTTGAAACCTGGCTAAATCCAGCTTCTGGCCCTATGTTAGCGCTCGCCCACCCCATGGGCTACACCATTCATAGAAGTGACAGATCAAACTCTAGAGGAGGTGGCATGGCCTTTATCGCAAAGCATCACCACACCATCAGACAAATACCCGATTAGCTCAACAACAACTGTGATATTCTCTCACTCAAATGGACCACCTCCCCCACTAACACTCTCGATTCTCGTTTCGGGAGGAGAGCTCAGGGGCAACGTACTTAGAAGCAAGACGTCCCGGAGCAACAAAGGTCCGATCCCTGGGTCTGCGCTTAGAAACCTCTGGGTATTAAGCGCATTATAAATAACCTAATCATATCATACTGCCCACCAGGCCCTGTCCTCTCCTTTGAAGAAAACGTACTCCTCATGCAAAGCGACATCCACAAGCCTACATCTCAAAGGATCCTTCTAGGGGACCTAAATTAAGGCCTCAATGACCACCCCCTGGACCTACCAGCCACATCACTGGACACAGCCCTCGCCGCCCTTGGGTTCAACCAACGTATTAACAACCCTACCCACAACAAGGAACGCACCTTGGACTGGCTAGCAGACATGAACTGTCACACTACCATTAAAGCGAACTCACCATGGTCAAGGTCAGACCACCATGTCATCACCTACTCACTCCCAGCAGGCCCAAACCCTTTATCAGCCCCACTCCATTCAACTCTGCCCGTAGTGCATGCAAACTCACGAAGGAAAACCTCATCCCGTTCCTCTACATCCTCAATCCCGACAACCTAGAAACTACTGACCCAGTGCTCCTAGAACACTACTCCACCACTCTCACTAATGCCATCAATACCATTGCTCCCCTAGCTACCAAAAAAGCGAAATCAGCTGTCCACATTAACGCCTGGTACACTCAAGAGCACGCCTCTCTCAGAACTGAAAAAAGACTGGCTGAGTCGAATTGGAAAAACTCCCCATCTGAGTCCTCGAAACGGGCCTTTTCCATCCTCACGAACCAGTACAAAAAGGCAATTCTACTTGCCAAGGCCTCCTCCCCCAACACTAGGATTGCCAATGCTAGCTCAGACTCCAAGGAACTGTTCACCATCCTCAAAGAACTGGAAACACCAATCTCCCCACATCCCCCTCCTCAAATCCCCTCCCCAACACCCCCCCACCCAAATCTACACTTGGTACAATACCATTCAGAGCGCCCTTCAAAAATCAAGGCAAAAAAAGCAAACATTATGCAACAATCTCTGCACATGCACACACCGTAAGCTTACACGCCTGCTGCCCCACCTTTCCACTTCAACAGGGTCCCCATACAGCAAACCACTCGTATCCTTCAAAGTCTAAAGCCCTCAAGATGCAAAGGGGATATCTGCCCAGCTCCATTAATCAAAGACTGTGCCCTTGAACTATCCCCCTTCATCACACCCTTCATCAATGCTTCTTTCAACACAGGCATAGTAGCCTCCTGCCTTAAAGAAGCTTGGGTCCTCCCCCTACTAAAGAAAAAAGAAAAAACACACACTTGACCCCCCTATCGCAACAATTACTGACCGATCACCACTGTCCCACTGCTACTAAAAATCCTAGATAGAGCAGCCTATCTACAAATTCAATGTCACCTATAAACCAATCAAATCCTAGGCACCTGTCAATCTGGTTTCCGACCGGGCCACGGCAAAGGAGTCTGCACTCCTGGACCTGAAAATTCAATTAGACTCCCACATAGACAACCCAAAGTTGCCCATGCTTCTCCTCCTCAATTTGTCTGTGGCCTTCAATCTAGTGGATCACAACATCTTATGCCACCACCTGACCTCATCTGCTGCCTTCTTCCAAGGGAGAGCAATGAAAGTATTTGCCGGCAATGCCTGTGCCACTCCATCCACAATCAGTTGCGGGGTCCCACAAGGATCCAGTGTCTTGCTTCCATTCTACAACATTTTCACAAAACCGCTCTTTGACCACCTGGGTTCGCTCGGCATAGCCTGCACCAACTATGTCAATGACACACAGATTCTTCTCCAGCTCACAGGGTTATACCATCGAGACTGCTCAATGCAGCAAGGCCCTTCTTACTCAGACAATTGTCTAACTATCGCCCGGGCAGTGATCGGCGCCAGGATCGATTACTGCAATGTCCTCTTCGCTGGCACATCCACCCACAACTTAAAAAGACTTCAAACCATCCAGAACAATGCCTTACGTCCTGCCCTCAATATCCCATGTTCTGAACACATTTCGGCTGCCCGAAGAGCTGCCCACTGGTTAGCCATCAAGGATGGAATTTTATCTAAGACTCTCTCAATCACCTTCAAGTGCATCTCCAACGCAGCCCCTCCTTACCTAGCTCAGAACATTAATAAAGTACACTCCAATAGACCTACCAGAGACCCACATTCCCACAGGCGGTTCCAACCTAAGTTGAAATGAATCAAAGCGGGAGGGTCCAGTTTCCCAGTTCTGGCTGCCAAATACTGGAACTCACTCCCACCTGCACTCGCAGCGAAGAATCATACTGGGTCTTCCGCAAAACCCTCAACACATAATTCCACATAATAGCCCTCTACCGCAGCCTGCCGGCACTTAGGTATATGCTGTTCTGGCTTAAACCTGTGAATCTGACTCTGGCGATCTGTAGCTGTGTTACCATGCCTGTAATTATATCTCTGTACCCATGCCCTAATCCTGTGGCCACATAACTGATCCACATGACTGAAATGCATGTAATTCTGTATCTGCACCTTTGCCCAACCTGGTCCCATGTAACTGGTAAAAAGCGCCCTGATGCCCACGGGTTTTTGTGCGCTTTACAAATGTAAAAAATAAATAAAATAAATCTATTTACAACCCATATTTCGAGATCTAATGTGCTAAAGTTCGACTGTAACTAGATTAGCAAATTTCGAATTTATTTGTTGCAAACACCAACACATTTATGGTGGGTTTAAACAAGTGTGAAAAAACTTCTACCTGAAATGTGAAAGTACAATTGGCAAGCTTTTGGGCTAATTTGCATACCAACAATGCTTTGCTCATGTAGCTCTGAACTAGAGATAAAACTTCCATTAATGGGTACTGGGTGGTGCTGTGGCATGTGTGACTTGGCTCAAATGACGTATTCTACTTCTACATTTATTTGTTGAAAGGAAAGCACTGTACCCAAGGCCATGTTGGTGATTAGCGAGTCACAGTTGCTGGATGCTTTACAAAGTTTTCATTTAACAGTGAATCTCTCCAACGCGCTTTTCTTTTCGCATTCAGGCTACACCGTATTCTTTGCAACATAGCAATGTCAGGCTTCACGACAGGAAACCGTCTTCAACTACGAATTGCATTTATACAGCTCAGAGTTGAAGAACAGGTCTTCAGTAGTCTGAGCAGGGATTAATCCCTAATAAATGTTATCAGCCAAGTTTATAATCACATCACCATTTACATCATGTCTTGTGTTGATACAGATATTACATGGACGCGTCAGCGTCCATGTAGTTATAGTTATGGTTAAGTTGGTGTTTCCATAGGAAGAGCATTTTTTGGGTGGCTTATAACTTTGCTCCCTCTGGACGAATCCTCACCAAACTTTGCAAAAAAGTATATGGCCCACTCTGAATTTTATTTGCAAAGTTTGGTGAGGATTCGTCCAGGGGGGGAAAAGTTATAGGGGGGTCCCAAAACTTGTGTTTTTTCCTATAGACATAATGGGAAAAACTTTGCGCACGACCACAGACCAAACCGCTGGACGGATTTACACCAAATTTGCGGCAGGAGCGGGGGCTTGGTCCCGAAAGCGTGCTTTTGCAAATTTGGTGTAAATCCGTCCAGTATTTTTTTATAAAATGACCAAAACGTAAGGCAAAAAAATTAGTGATATCTGTGTTCGCTTCACGGACGAACTTCCCTGTTTGCTCCGCGGACAGCACCCCGATTGGCCCATGGCCTTGCGTCATGTCCGCGGACATGCGACGTGTTCGCTGATTGGACGGTGAGGGGCGTGGAGCGCGTCAGATTTTCTGTGGCGCCCGCCATCTTGTATTCGCCGTCGACCGCGTACAGTGCGGTGAAACGTGGATAAAAAATTGTATTTAGTGCCGTGTGTTGGTGTGTAAGAGTGTTTGGGGAGAGTGGGGGAGTATGAGATAGGTTCAATGTTTTGTTTTTTATGTTCTAGACGTTTTTGTTGCATTCGATTTGTAAATAAACTAAATGGTGGGGTTTTTAGAAGAAGGAGTATGTGTCATTTTTGTTCGCAAGGAAGGTAAAAATGAGCTATGAACATTCGCGGTGTACTTAATTGTTCGTAAATACACAAACTGGGGGTGTCCTCAGGACGCTGTCCGTATTGTAATCTGTCTAGTTGAATGTGTTCTAAGAACACTCGCGGTGTCCCGAAATTGTTGCAATTACACAAATGGGGGTGTTCTGAGAACGTTGTTTGTATTGTTCGTTGTCAGGGTGAAAGTGTTTTAAGACCACTCCTTTTGTCTGCTAATAGTACAATTTGCTATGGGCGTCAACCGACTTTCTGTCCACTAAAGAAACGATAAATCCGGCTGGTGTGCGCCGACATTATGTGATAATCCTATGACTGGCGCTATTGACCTGGCTGACTTGCTTTTGCAACACTAAATCATATCTCCCGCCCCTAAGCCTGATATTATCAAAGCATTCATATTCCCCGTCTCTCTCCGTGACGTTACAGGGTGCATCATCAAACGCGCCCAGTCCTCTGCAGTCCTAAGTGACTTTACACAGAACCCAGAAGACAACACATATTATGTCACAACACAGCGCGCCACAATTCGGAATATGAAACCGTGATTTAAAAGCAAACAGCAAGATTGTAAATTTTGTAAAGTACATTTATTTGACATCAAATGTTTAGAGAATATTCAGCAATTTGCATTGGTCTTTGTTGTCGATCCGCAAAAGTTCATGTTGAGGCACGCAATGTTCCTTTGCGGTACAGAGAGTGTTAGATCAGCTTACAACTCAGTGCGCCACAATTCGGAATATGAAACTGTGGTTTAAAAGTAAACAGCAGGATTGTACATTTGGTAAAGTACATTTATTTCACATGAAATGTTTAGTGAATATTCAGCGATTTGCTATTGTCTCTGCTGTCGATCAGCAAAAGTTTATTTTGAGCCAGGCGTTGTTCCTTTGCGGTAGATAGGCTGTTGGTTTATGATAAAAGCAGTAAATGGTCGCTCTGATAATCGGAAGGTTGCTCCAACAACGAGCCATTAGACCACCCTATTGGTTGGTATGTTGTTTGTAGCAGCTAGTACTGCGTAAGGGCATATTGGTCCTTGGCGAGTGTCCCATAAAATGGTGAGGGTCATGAAGTTGCATATTTGGACCTGCACCTGGCAGTTGAAGACCCCATCCGCTGGAGTCTGTAAATTGTGACATAGGCAAAATGGGGCCACATACCCGTTTTAAAAACATAAATTAGTCTCACCAGCCGATCTTCACTAAAAATCATCATTTTATTTATTAGGGCGTGAAACTATTTGCTATCGAAGATAGTGCAACGGAGTATGTTAATAATAAAATGATAATATTTTCCCATTCATATAGCGCTAAGAACTGTGAGGTATCTAAGCGGTGCTTATTATTAACCACGGTGTGTGGTGCTCATTTATCGACCACGGAAGGATGAAAGGCTGAGTTTGGCCTTGCCAGGATTCGAACTTGCGTTAGCAAGCTGTACACGGATGTCAAAGCGAGCGTTGTACTCGCTGTGCCACTTGACAGGCTACAGTGAAGTGGCACAGCGAGTAGAGCGCTTGACCGCCTATAGACCGGTTAAATTATTTCTATTAACCCACCCTGTGTCGTCTGCCTTTTTCAGAGGCCTCTAAACGACAGGGGATCAATTCGGCGGTGATGGTGCGTGGTAGAAAACATTATGCCACTTTCAACGAACAAGTTTAACTTGAGCGG
This sequence comes from Ambystoma mexicanum, assembly GCF_040938575.1. Lineage (NCBI taxonomy): Eukaryota > Metazoa > Chordata > Amphibia > Caudata > Ambystomatidae > Ambystoma > Ambystoma mexicanum. The sequence continues at coordinate 866,033,367 of NC_090928.1, forward strand.
TCTTTAATGCTACGCTATTGTAATTATATTTGGTATAAAATAATCTAAAGGGTTACTTACTGTACAATTGCAATTTCCATTGTCTACGAGTAGTGCAGTCCCAAAATACGACTCCGCGTGTGCGAACGATCTTTCGCATAGTGATATAATATATAAAAGTGGTTTTGTTTCAGAAATTTCATCCTTATCTTCTCTTACATTTTAGCAACACTCCTTCAAGAGAAGTCTTTCATCACAATCTCTGTCTGTCAAGGTCAAAACACAATACAACCTTATAGTCTGCTTCGTGAGCCTCTCCGGGGCCCGAGAAAAAAATAGAAGCAGCTGACCTTCACTGTGAACAAGCATAAATTCTTACTTTGCAACATTCTGTGTAAAGCCAACTGTGAGAAGTTGGTTTTTACACGCCATGTTTGTATATTGTTTGCGTGATATTAAAAAAAGTTTGTTTAAGGGACGTTATGGTTCTAAGTACAGCCGAAAGACCCCTGAAAATCGCAAGTTATGGTAAGCTATGAAAAATAACTCGCGCCACCACCGTGCACTGCTAAGACTAACACCCAGGACATCAAAGATGACATCGCAAATGTCATCGATGAAATCACTGATGACATCACATGTGCATGTACTTTTCATGGAATTTGTGTACTAGGGATTTTTATTATAATGTTGCGAAAAAAGTGTCAAGGATATTGCAATAAATATCATACTGTTATTAGTGCTTTGAACGATGCATTGATATAAATAGCATTGTTCTATGGGATTCTATCTAGTATACTGAGCTACTAATGGAGAAACATAGCATTGTGTGCAGAGTACAAGATGAAAGTATAATATTTGTAATGTTAATATGTTGAATAATGAAATGATAATTGTCCTGAAATGTTCGAAAATTCACAAAATGGGGGTGTTCTGAGGACCTTATTCCTATTGTGTGATTGCTTTGCTGTATGCAATGAGGGAATGGCACAGAGAGTAAAGTGGACGCCGTATGCGGACACCGCGGCTGTTTGTGGACAGGGCATGCTACATCCGGGTGTTTCCAGGAAATCCAACATGGAAAGAAGACTGTACGGATCAGCCAATCAGATGTCGAGGTTGTGGATTTGTGTTGAAATAGACTATGTGTGGTGAAGATGGCAGAAGTGGAGAAAGTCAGGGTGTTGGTGCTCGGAGATATGTTTGTGCATGGTTTACAGCAGTACGCTGAATGCAGGCATGTTGCAAAGAACCTTGATGTGAAAGCAGTGGAGGGGGTGTGGAGCACAGTGCCTGATTGCAATGTACAGGGAATTGTACAAGTTTGTGAGGATATGGCCACGATGAACAGTCCGCATGTGGTAGTTTTGCACTATGGTGCTTTCCATTTGGGCAACGTCAGTGCCCCTACTTTGTTGGCTGATTTGGAACGCTTGGTTCAAGCCGTAATGAAGATCCTTCCAAATGCGAAAGTAATTTATTCTGGATTACTACCTAGGGCAATATGGGACAATAGTTCAGTTTTTTGTCCTCAGCAAAACATTGCTAGGTGTGTCATCAACCGAGGCATGTGTGCCTTCATGCTTAGAGCTGGTATGTTAGTCTGTATTAATGAGAATATTGATGCCAGTAATGCTGTTAATTTTAAAGAAGATGGCATTTCTTTATCTTTTACGGGAAATGCCTTTCTATTTTGGAATGTAAGGGTTGCTTTGGTGAAGGTTATGTGAAGATTTTAGGAGTAAAGTAAGAAAAAAAAACAAGAAAAAAAATACAAAATAACAGGTGTCTGTCAAGCATCTGTAAAAAAACCCCAAAAAAACGGCTCTTTTCAGAGCCAACTTCAAAGGGGAAATGGGGCACACTATTTAAATTTACATTCACCACGCTCAGATTTTAGATATTTCCGCGGACATGGCGATAGTCCGTGGACATGAAAATCACTACAAGGGGGTTAGTATGTTCTATGCTACATGTATATGAAGTCAGGGATATTATGGTTAAGTTGTGCTACTAAAAACCTATGAAATTCAGTGAAAAAACTTTGTTAAAGGGACGTTATGGTTCAAAGTAAGGACTTCTGGTAGCTGCAGTCATCAGGTTTGCAAGGAACAAGCTCAGACCCAATCCCACAGTGGGGAAAGGGGGGGGAGGGGGAGTAGCCCACAGTGAGGCACTCCAAAGCGAGGCATGTGTCACCCCGGTGCAGCCTCTTTTAGATTTTGAAGATTCCACCCTTCAAAAATCCAGGAAATGTGATGAAAAAAAAGAGGAGAGGGGCGCACTCCAGTACCCTGCAAAGTTAACCTCCTCAGCCACTGGTGTTCTCCTACCAGTTTCTGCGTTCTTCACATCGTCAGGGAGGCAGTCTTAGCTTGCAGCCCACAGCAAGTGCAGGTGTTAACAATCAATGATGATTCTGCTGCAAGGACTTCTGGTAACTGTAGTCATCAGGTTTACAAGGAACAAGCTCACACCCAATCCACAGTGGGATATATACGATACATTACTCACCGTAATCATATTTCTGATGCGTGTATCTGCTTAGATTCACATGCTGTGCATAGGCCGACATCTAGTGGAAGCTGCAGAGTATTACAGTTTGTTTTTCGAAACTCGAAAATGGGCGTTGACATAGGGCGTGCCAGTAATACTATCCCCAGTGTGGCGTCCACTGTACCCATAATCCCTCACGTGTGCAGGACCCTCAGATTGTACTCATGCTACTCCTCATGCTAACTCATGTCAGAAAAAATACACATTATCCAAGCAAATAGATGGATGGATAGATAGATAGATAGATAGATAGATAGATAGATAGGATAGATAGGATAGATAGGATAGATAGATAGGATAGATAGGACTACAAGCATCCATGCGCCTTCTCTCAGAGGGGAGGAAGGGCAGGCGCATGTGAATCTAAGCAGATACAAGCATCAGAAATACGATTACGGTCAGTAATGTATCCCTTCTGAGGCTTGTGGAATCTGCTTAGATCACATGCTGTGCATAGATTAGCGAGCAGTGTTAGAAGAAGGAGGTGGGATGTGAGAAGGGTCATGAGCGAACAGATGTCTTAGAACCGCTTGTCCCACTTAAGTATCTGTCTTGGAATGAGTGTCAATGCAGTAGTGCTTAGTAAAAGTGTGATAGAGCTCCATGTAGCAGCTTTGCAAATGGTGTCAAGGGGTACATTTGCAATGAAAGCCAGAGTGGCCCCAGTGCCTCTAGTAGAGTGGGCTCTTGGCGTACAAGGCAGAGTTTTTTCAGAAAGGGAGTAACACAGCTGGATACATTTGACTATCCATTTCGAGATGGCACCTTTAGAGACGCGATCTCCCTCTCTGCCTGTAGCTACGGAGACGAACAGTTGGTCTGTCTTTCTTAGCAGTCTGGTCTTGTCTACATAGTAGAGGACCGCTCTTCGCACATCTACAGTGTGTAGTTTCACCTCAGCAGAGCTTTTGGGTTCTTGGAAGAAGGCCGGTAGCTCAATGGACTGGTTAATGTGGAATATTGAAATGAACTTAGGTGAGAACCTAGGGTGTGTTCGTAGAACCAGTTCATCCTTATGAACAGTAAAGAAAGGATCCTGCACTGACAGAGCCTGAATTTCACTGACCCTTCTTATGGATGTAATGGCTACTAAGAAGGCAGTCTTATAGGTCAGGTGTTTGAGAGTAGCTTTATGCATGGGTTCAAATGGGGGGGCCCATGAGTTTAGAAAGCACCACATTAAGGTCCCATCCTGGTGGTGGGTTAGAAATTGGAGGGTGTAGTCTCTTAACCCCTTCCATGAATGCTTTAACCACTGGTATTTTCCACCACAACACCTTGTTATGGGAGGTGGTGTAGGCTGATAAAGCTGCCAGGTGCACCTTGAGTGAATTAAATACCAACCCTGCGTCCAGCAGGTGGAGCATGTAGGTGACAATATTGGAAGGAGTACAATCAACTGGGTTGATCTGTTTATTCTGGCACCAAATAATGAATCTCTTCCATTTATCAAAGTAACAGTGTCTTGCGTTTGGTTTCCTAGATTCCTTTAGGATATCCATGCATCTCTGTGGTAGATTGAGATGGCAAAACTCTATGATTTCAGGAGCCATGCTGCCAAGTTCATCGAGCTGGGATGAGGATGCACTGTTTGTCCTTGGTGCTGGGATAGGAGGTTGTGCTAGCACGGGAGTTTGATGGGGTCGCACACTGCCAGTCTGCGCAGGTGTGGGAACCACGGTTGCCTCGCCCACATGGGAGCAACTAGGATGAGCGTCATCGATTCCCTGTGCATCTTGTTGACCAACTTCATCATCAGAGGAGTGGGTGGAAAAGCGTAGGCAAACATCCCTGACCAGTTCATCCACAGAGCGTTCCCTTTGGAGCCTGGCGGGGAAACCTGGATGCGAATCCTGGGCATTGTCTGTTTTCGCTTGTGGCAAATGGGTCTATAGTGGGGAAACCCCACTGTGAGAAGAGGTCTCCTACGAATTCTTCGTGTAGACACCATTCGTGTTCTTCTGGGAGCGGATCTCTGCTCAATGCGTCCGCTAGTGAATTGAGATCCCCTGGAACATGTTGAGATGACAGGTAAATGTTCCGTCTGAGTGCCCATCTCCAGATTTTCTGGGCAAGCTTGGACAGATTTGGCGAACGAGGCCCTCCCTGTTTGTTTATGTAAAACATAGCTGTTGTGCTGTCTGTTAAGATCTGCACTGACAGGTTCAACATGTGGGGTTCGAACGTTGAAAGCGCTCTGAAGACTGCCAGAAGCTCTAGCAGATTTATGTGATTCTTGGCCACCGTGTGGGACCAGAGACCCTGAGCTGTGTGGTGAAGGAGGTGTGCTCCCCACCTCGACAGGGACGCGTCTGTAGTGACTACGGCCTGTATCTCCCGGTCGTAAAAGGGTTTCCCCTTTGACAGGTTCTCTCTTGTCCACCAGTGAAGACTCTGTACTAGTGTTGGCGAAACAACCACTAGATCGTCCCACTGACCACTTGCCTGAGACCACTGTTTCGCCAACCATTCCTGCATGGGTCGTATGCGCAGGCGCGCATGGGGAACCAGGTAAATACATGACGCCATCATGCCTAGCAAACACATTGCTTTGCACACACTTATCTGGCGACCGGGCTGATATTGAAGAATTTGCAGTAGTAGATTCCGAATTCTTTCCTCTGATGGAAAGGCCAAACGCTCTTGCGTGTTTAGGACAGCTCCTAGGAAGTGTTTGGAGGTGCTCGGCACCAGGCTTGATTTTTTTCTCGTTGATTGAGAATCCCAATTCAAAGAGGGGGTTGATCGTTCTTTGGATGTTGGAACTGCAAATTACTGGGGTTTCCCCCATGATGAGCCAGTCGTCCAGGTAAGGGTACACTGGGATTGCCTCCCTGCGTAGGTGTGCCGCCACCACCGCCAGTACCTTGGTGAATACCCTTGGAGCCGAGGTTATACCGAAGGGCAGCACCTTGAACTGGTAGTGCTGACTGGCCATCTTGAAGCGCAACAATCTTGAGTGCGCTGGGAACATGGAAATGAAAATAGGCATCTTTCATGTCCAATGTTACCATGCAATCTCCCTTTTTTAGGAGGGGGATTACCTCTTGGAGCGTAGTCATGCCAAATTTCTGGGGCTTGACATACTTGTTTACAGAGTGTAAATCTAATACTGGGCACATTGTACAATCTTTTTTTGGCACAAGGAAGTAAGTTGAATAAATACCCTTGTTTACCTAGTTGCCCGGGACGAGTTATATCGCGTCCTTTCCGAGAAGACTGACGTTTTCCTCAAGGAGGATCTTTGTAACGCTCACCTGATTCCCACGGAGGCGCAGGTCGTGGCAGGAAGGTGTCTGTGACTCGAAAGGTGATGTGCAGGACTCGATGGGCTTCTGGGGTCGAACCTCTTCGCACTGTGTTACTTACTCGTAGGGTGAGGTTTCTGCAGGTGAAAGAATATAGGGGTTAATGGCCTGGGTTGTTTAATGTCTCTCTTCCTCTCTCTCCCAAGCTTCTCCGTAGAGCCCCCAGGTCAACGTGCTCACCTTAGATAGGTGAATGCTGGACTCTCCATCTGCGTCTGATGCAGGGCGCTGTTGCCAGTTCCTTCACTGGTGAAACATAGGCCTCTTGGACTCAGAGGACCTTTACCGTCGTTAATCGCACGAGCGGTGAGTTTCCAGACACCTTTTTAGTCTTTATAGTCTTTAGAGTCTTTAGGTGCAAGGCACGTTAACATTGAACAGGACTTCGTATGATGCTTTTCTCCCCTTTTGCTTGCAGGACTCTTGAAGAAGATGAAATAAAGCGCCTGGAAATGCGTGAGTAAATGCAAGCGCTCTAGCTGTTTTTTCCCTTGCAGCGTAGTTCGTGCTGAAGAGGCACCAGAGTATTTGCAGGCGTTCTATTGTGAAGAGAGCGATGGGCGTAAGTAAATACCGGTCTAATGTCTCTTCTTTTGTCTTTCAGAAGCTTGTTTGCAGCGCCGGAGTCCGCGGAAGGCCCGTAAGTAAATACGATGCTTTTATCTCCGCAGGTGGCGATGCAGCGTGAAGAATTCCAGAGTTCACGGAGTGCCGGTAAGTAATGACAATGCTTTTGTCTTCACAGCGTGCCGAAATGACCGCAGCCGATGGATCAGGTGAGTAAGCACTGCGAGTTAAGACTGCCTTGCTAACCTGCTGTTTCTTGTCTCTGCAGATGCTGCTGTCGACTGGATACAGGAATGGCGAGTATGATTCTTGCAGATTGAGGAAGAAAGGCTGGAACAGACTCGGTGAGCGTTCTGCTGCAGATGCAGAATAACGCGAAGCACGTTTCATCCATCGGGTGTGGTTTAAATAGCCTTGGAGTGATGAGGCGTCTTCCTCCACGGCCCCGCCTAGGTAAGAAAAGAGTTCCAGTTCCAGAAGCTTTCCCCATGCTGAATCCAGGGAATGGAGCTGCCCCACCCAGGTAAGAAAGTAGTTCCTGTTTACAGAGGACTTCTAAGTGGCTGGTAAGTAAGCAGCATGGTCTGCTGCAGGTAAGTCCACCCAAACATCTGCACACATATTATGAGCCCGGCGCTTCCAGTGCCTGGACCGATGATTCTGATGAGCCTGGTGCCACCGGCGCCAGGACAAGGTCCAAAAGGTCCCCGTGGGGACCGGCTGGTGCCTAGGATTAGGGTTAGGGGCCTGCTTCCAAGGACGTTGGGCTGGTCCTGGATCCTTGGAAGCAGTGATCATGACAGTCTTTTGATGGTCCAGGGAGTGTATTTTTTGTCTTGGATGGTGGTTGCAGGGGCGCTCCAGCAATTCGATGCAGTATCCCGCGGACACTGTGGACAGCACCCATCTGTCCGAGGTGATCCCTTCACATGCTTGTGTGAAGTTGGAAATGCGCCCCCCTACTAGGGATGCGTGGGAAGGGACCCTGAGCAGAGCGTCACTGTTTGCTGGGAGGCGTACCACCTCTGCCTGGGCTGCCTCTCCCTCTACTGCGGCCCCTCTTGTTACCTCTACCGTAACTTTGCGTACATTGTTGGTTGCCACCCCACGATATACCCTGCCCCTGTGATTAATTGGAACCCCATTGGGAATTCTGTCCGCGTAAGCGACAAAAATTATTATTATTCCCTCTTTGGTTCGTGGGTTTGTTAGTCAATTGTCGCAGGAACTTTAGGGTATTGTATTCTTCCTTGGCAGTTTGAAGTGCCTCCTCTACTGAGCCTCCTCTACTGATTTGCCAAACAAGACATTCGGTTCCACCGGCTTGCCGATCAGAGTAGCCTGGGTCTCGGGTTTAAACCTTGACTGTCTGAGCCAAGCATGTCTCTTGATGACAGTGCTCTCTGCGGTGAGCCGGCCTGCATTATCTGCGGCGTCAAAGGTCGCCTTTAGAATGCAGCCGGACACCGATCTACCCTCCGACGCAATCTGGGCTAACTGGCCCTTTAGTGGTTCAGGTGCGGAGGCGATGAGGGCAGCTACCTGCTCCCACTGGTGGCAATTATAGCTTGCCAGCAGAGTGGGGGTATTGGCGATTCTTGCCTGGTAAGTGGAAGTGTAGGCCAATTTTCTTCCTAGCCCATATTTCCTCTTGCTCTCCTCGTCTGGGGGAGCTTCAAATGATGATAGAGGTGTCCCTGCTCTTTTCCTGGTGGTAGTGACCACCAACGAGTCGGGCTTAAGTTGGCCCCTTATATAAAGTGGGTCTGACTGGGCGGCCCTGAACAATTTTTCAATTCTGGGGTTCACAGCCCTAGTGAGATTAGGGGTGAGGAGGGAATGGTCAATTCTGCGTTGGATGTACTTCAGAATTGGTATGGCTTGGGCAATGGGTTTCTTATCCCCCATGATCTCTTCTGCAAAGTCCCTCTCTTCTTGAGCCCCTTGAGTGTCTATGTGAAAGTGCTCTGCAGCTCTAGCTAAGACCTCATTCAGTAGAGGCTGATTATCCATGGGTGAGTCAGTGACCGGTGGTTCTTTGTTAACAGGTGAGTATAGATTATAGACCTCTGCCTCGTTTTCCTCCTCCTCATCCTGGTCCTCGTCGTCTCTGTAATAATCGACACCCGCTTGGTCGTCCAGCATTTGTATGTCTGGGTCTTCAGCATACTGGTGGTAGGGTTGAATAGAGAATGGGTCTGAAATGAGGCCCTGAGCTGGAGTTTCATTACGAGGTCTCTTACTAGGAGGCTGAGGGTGTCTGGATGCTGAAGGAGTAGAGTTGTCAGGATTACTATGATAGCTCAGAAAATAATCAGGATTTTTTTCATAGAAATTAGCTAAATAAGACATTCTTCTCCTCACCCTGTCGATGTCATCAGAGCTCCATTCCCTGGAACTGGGGATGACAACCTCCTGCTGAGGTTCCTCTCCTATTCCCATATCCTGTAGAGTGGGAGGGATAACTTTAGGCTTAGTGACGGGGTCAGGGGTCTTGGATTTATCCTTATCTGAAGACTTATGTTTGTCCTGGACCTGGGGTGCAAATGTCGTCTCTGAAGACTTTTTCTGCTGTTTGTCCCCTTTACCATTGGTAGAGGAGTGTTTCCCTGATGGTTTGACTCTTTCAGAATCTTTCAACGCCTGGCGCCGCGATTCGGCGGTGTGTTGGCTAGGTGCCGTGTCTTTAGAGTGAGTGTGTCGACTCTCGGAGGCAGACGTGGAAAGTGCTACCGGAGCCGACTAAGCGTGCTGCTTGGGGGTGGAGGTCGGATTTGTCTTCTGACGAGCATACCTCTGACTTTGGGGAGCGAGGCACCCTTTGCAATCGTGGATGGTTGCCGTGTGTCGTGAGGCGATCTCGACCTGGAACGCCCAGAGGACACCGATTCTGTAGACCGCTCTCTATGTGCCTCCTCCTGCCACACGTGTCGAGTCTCGGCTGGGGTTAGTGTGCTTAGGTGCAGTAGTGCGGGTAGCCCTTGTGTCGCCGGGTGTGGTCCCCATAACTGCCCCACCGGAGAATCCTCCGAGGCCGGGGACTTGCGCTTGGGTGTCTATCGACGCCCCTGTGCCGTCGCTGTCCGAAACGGCGGCGTTGCTGCCATCACTGAAGGAACCCACCGCCTCCATGGCCTCGAGCTGCCTGGCGTAAAGGGCCCAACGGTTAGTGGAGCGGTCCTTTAGTGTTTTAGCCTTAAAAGAGCTTACACGCTCTGCAGTTAGCTTCGGGGTGATCCCTAGGCAAACAGAGATTACAGGTGTTATGCTTGTCAACCCAAGGAAACTTGCAGTTGCACTTGGGGCAGAATTTAAATGGAGTACTCTCCATATGTCACCTTATGGCAGCGGGCCAGTGTATGTAGGATATAAAGGGAGTGTGATTATGTATACCCCCTACTCTGCCTACTTGCAGGGCCGAGGCCAGAGGCCTTCCGAGGCCCAAAGTCCGTCGTGCAGTCTTGACTGTTGTTCGATCTTCAGCCCGGCATCAATCTTCGCACTTTCGACGTGGGATTGGAAGAACAGGGTTTTGTAGATGATTTATGACAAAATGGCTGAAAGCCAGGGAACTCCGCAACAATGCTTCCGACAAGTATGGCAGAAAAAAACAATCTGAGGGTCCTACACGCGCAAGGGATCATGGGCTATGTCGACGCCCATTTTCGAGTTTCGAAAAACAAACAGTAATACTCCGCAGCTTCCACTAGATGTCGGCCTATGCACAGCATGTGATCTAAGCAGATTCCACAAGCCTCACAAATGATATATATAACCTACGTGATCAAGCGGTTTGCATTCCACGAAGAGCGTCGTTTTTTATGGTTCCTTTTCCCGATGCATTTATACTAATAAAATAAACTGTTGCCGGGAAATACAGAGGTGTTTTGTTTCCTCTTAATCGCCGCAGGGATATTTCTCCCGTTGCAGCTGCTCCCTGGAGTGCATTCCATAAGTTGCCTTTCCCTTGAAAAGCTTCATTTTGATAGATATATATATATATATATACACACCAAGGTGCAGGAAAGGTGGAGGGCACTCCGAGAAGCAGTTTGCGGTCCGTAATATTCGCAGAACACAGAGGCAGTAAACCGTAGCTTGTCAGGCAAAAAATATGCTTTAATAAATGAAAATGTCCAGGACAGAAAATCACATGAAAACAACGACGCGTTTCGCAGTAACAAATCGCTTGTTCACGTTGAGGGTGAGGAACACAAAGGAAGGACTATTTATGCTGGCATAATCTCTATGGTTGTAATACAGAGAGTCATGCATTTCTCCACACAGTCTACAGACGAAATCCGCCATGATTAGTATTTGCTGCTAAATTCGTTACAGTGGCAAAACAAAACATGCTTGTAAATCAGGCATTTAAACGGTTTAACATTGTGTCTTTTTGCTGTATTTGAAGCGAGTGCAATAAATCTCATTCAGACATGTTTATCAGACGAACTTTGTCATTAGCACATAGTTATTCTAAAAAATGGTGGGCATTTAGGATCTTCGCTCAAATGCGAATGTTTCCAAGTGAACCTTGCTTCATGTTGATTGGCTAGGTTTACCTTTTAACTTGTGCGCCTACAGAAAGCATCACACTTAACTCTGTGTGGCTATATATATATATATATATAGTCACAATGTTCTCATATGGAACCAAAAGCAAGCTGTTCAGGTATTTTGCAAACCACTAGTGAATTGGTTTGTATGCACCCCCTATCTGGAAGTGAGCTTCCAGTGATGGCTGTTAGAGGGTGCTGTGGATGTGTGGGATTTTGGCTGAAATGGCATGACCCATCATCTGTTAGAGACATTTATTATTTTGAACATGAAAGGGAAAGTGTAACATATTGAATACATTCTTTGATTTTTACAAGATAAGAGGCTTGTGAATATTTAAGAATCTTGGAACTGTATAGACACATTTTGATTTTAGATGGAAAGATCTACATTTTAGTTGATTGTTTGATTACACATTTATATTTAACATGCCTTTTGGAAATGGACTTTAATCCCTTTCATTCCAGGACGTAAAGCATTGGTTAGGCCAGTTCATAAATGACACTGGCCACTTGTCTTTGAAAGGTTTCTCAACTACTTTGGATTCGGAGGGCGCACCAGAGACTTATGCCCCTCACAAATATTGTTTTGTATCGCTTTGGGCCCCCTTGATTTCATACAGCACTGCCTGCAGGCAATCCTAATATGTAAATTTGAAAATAAAAACAATTTGGAGAGATTCGTTTCTGAAATATCTTCTCAGACGCACATTGGAAAAACACATTTTTTGGAGTAAACTAAGATCTATATTAAAGTATATTGACGTTCTCAAAGGTTCAACTGGTCATTACTTCAATGAGTTTTAAATATATACACTGAAGTGCCCCCTTAAGGGAGCAAAGCGAGGGGCAGCGCAGGATGGGTGAGGGATGGTAGGTTTGAGAAGGGTATGGGAACAAAGAAAGTGTGGGGTAAATAGCAGGTGAGAAGAGTCTGCCAAGTGAGGTGTGGAGGTAAGAGAAGGAGGTTGATTTTGAAGAGGGGCGACTGGGCAACGAAAGACACCGACATAGAGGGAGAGCGCAAAGGTCGGTGAGAAACGTTTGAGGGTAAAGAGGGAGCAGGTAGAGAAGGGCAGGTGGAGCAATAATCAGCCTACTGAGAACTATAGTGACACTTGTTGCAGGGTGATGGAGTGAAGGAGAATAAGATTTACATATTGTCGGCAGGAATCCAGAAAGGATGGGTAAAGTGTGAAGAGAAGACCAAGTATTTTCAGCAAATGGGAGACAATGTGCCATATGTATAGAGAGAGGAGAGGGGGATGCGGGAGGATCAATGAAAGGGAACACATTTATTTTAAATGACCAGAGTGAGTATGTTTTCAATTTTATTTTGCCTTGCATCGCAGCAGAGGACTGCAAAGTTCCTCTTAAGAAGCAAAAAATTAAAGAAGGATCAGGAGGATTAGTTGATTGTTGGATTATGTACCTTTGGAGAGAGACGAAGGGAGGATGGCAGGGCAGATGCAAGGGCACCCAGCCTCTCCCATGTTGTCAAGGCCATAATCGCTTCCACCTGATACAGTTTCCTCAAAGCCCACGGTGGACTGACTATTTTGTTGACAATATCTAATCAATTAGGACTGGCCTGACAATACCAACTGACACTAATACACCAACTTCACCCCTTATACTGCCTAAAATTACCAGGACCGACTTTCACCTGCTGTCACTCGATATGGTAGACAATTCTCTAATCTCCTCCCGTTGGTCAGTGTCACCATTAGATCCTCTGCTGCCAAAAATACCTAAAGATATTTATCCGTTATTAAGCAGTTTGATTAAATAACTGTTTAATTAGTCATTGGCCTTGGGTTCTGCACTGGAATAATTGAGAAAGCATCAATTCACCCATTACCAAAAACACTATCACTTGACCCTGCAGAAACGGGGAACATTTGCCCTATCTCACAACTTCCCTTCCTTACTTAAGAACATGTCCATGGCAAATCAACTCATGAAATCTGAGGGAGAGTCCACTCTGCGGCAACCAGTCCAAATAGGCTTGAAACCAGGGTGCAGCAATCACTGCTGATCAGACCTGAGAGGAAGCGGATAGAGGAGATGCTGGGTTATTGGTCCTTCCCGACTATTCTGCAGTGTTGGATAAGATGTACAATTAGATATTGCAAACATGTCTAATGCCCCTCAGTCTTGACAGAACAGTTGATAAATTGGTTGCCTCTATTATCACACTCTATTAATGTAGGTTCCTGGTTTCATCCCTTCAGCGTAGATACCCCCAGCAACGTTGCTGGATTTCGAGGACTTGATTTATTTTTTTTATTTTTTTAACTTTGGTTTTTATTAGCATTTTGTGAGAAAATAAAAGACAGAAAAAGGGGCATAACCAAAGCCCCCATTTCCCCTTTTTCGTGACCCGCCCCCACCCTCCCCCCTCCGTGCCCAATCAAAACATAACAGCAGTAAAGAGACCAAACTTCCACTTCTTTTCCTAGGTCTTTGAAGCGCCGCAACTTGTGACCAATTCAGTTACTGGCTTGAAGCCGACATCGCCCCGGGCCGTGGGAACCCCCCATTTGGGTGTTGACCTTCACAGCGGTGGTCACGCCCCGACCATCCGGGGGCACGATCTCGAGGCTAGTGAACATCCCATCCCCATATCTGCTGGACCCCATACCATTCAGCAAGGAATGAGCATGAGTCTTTATTCACCAAGGCAGTCAATTTGTCCATCAAGAACATGTTCTTAAGTTTTTTTGTCCAATCTTCTTTGGAAGGTGTTTCCGGGCTCTTCCACCTCTGGGCTAGGGCCACCCTGCCTGCTCTCAACATAGTTTCCCACATCCTTGGGTACCGGTGTATTTCCGCTTCCTCCGGGGGGAGGCCCACCAGCATGGTCAGCGGGTTGAGGGTCCTCCGTTACCTCCGCTATCCAGTCTCTCACCGATTCCCAATAGGTCTGCACCTTCGGGCATAGCCACCACAAGTGACCTCTAGTCCCTATCTGGCCACAGCCCCTCGGGCATTCAGGTGATACCCCTGTGAACATTTGAGAGTTTTGCCGGGTCCCTGTGCCACCCCTGCGGGATTTTAAAGTTGTGTTCCATATCTGAGGTGAAGAGATTGCCATGAAACGATATCCTGAAAATGCGAGCCCAGGCATCCTCTGATATCTCCTCCCCTGCCAGATCATTCCAAAAGCCCCGGAAACCTCACCTAGCCTGGAGGTCATGGGTGTTTAGGACAGTGTACATACAGGAGACTGCACCCTTTCTGGAGGTCGCTGAGTCGAGGAGTTTCTCGAAGGGCGTTAGTTGTAGCAGGTTTGGGCCCCATGCAGGGTCGTTGAGGATGCCCTTGAGACGGAGGTCTTTGAATATGGAGGGGGTCCCACCACCCAGTCCCTCCCGGAGGTCCTCATAGCTCAAGAATTCTCCCTCCTTGAACAGCTGGCCCGCCCATTCCAGTCTCGCATCAGACCAACTCTGGGATTGTCTAAACCCCCTGCTGCCCAGTTTCAGGGGGGGCCCCCACAGGGAGGTCATGGGGGACGGCCACGAAGAAAGATGCGCCGTCCGGGGGCATTCCCTCCAGATGTCCCAGAGAACCCCCCAGGGTCGGGTGTGACAATATTTGTTTCGGGATAGACCTGCGAGGGGCCCACAGGAGGTCACAGACTTTTAAGGGGTGGACATCCATGTCCTCCAGATATGACCAATATGTCCGTAAACCTTCCTTCATGTGTTCTAGGAGGACCCGCAGTTGTGCTACGTGATAGTACAATTGGAAATATGGGAGACCAAAACCTCCCTCCTCCCTCGGGAGCGTCAGGGTGGCCCTACCAATCCGCAGGGTTTTCCCCTGCCAAATGAAGTCTCGGACACCCTTGTGTAAATCTATGAAGGTTTGAGCGGGTACCCGGGTAGGGAGGGCTGTAAAGAGGTATAAGAGCCGTGGCAGTATGTTCATTTTGACTGCTGTCATCCGACCATACCATGAGAGGATCATTCTTCCCCCATCTCCTTAAGTCAGAGGCGATCTCAGCTAGCATGGGTTCGTAGTTGGAAGCCCCTAGTTTTGTTAAATCCCTAGTGAGGAGAACCCCCAGGTATTTTATAGAGTTCTTGCCCACCGCTATCCCGTGAAACCTAGTCAGGGGGTCTAGTACCGGGTCCACCAGGCGCATCGGAAGGAGGACTGACTTGGCAGTATTTATTTTCAGGCCTGAGAACCTCCCGAAAGAGCTGACCAGGGACAGGAGGGAAGGGATCGAAGAGCTCGGGTCCACTAGGTATGCCAGGATATCGTCTGCAAACAGGGACAGCTTGAATTCCACCTCTCCCCCTTCCAATACCCCTGATATCTGGGTGGGACCTAACCGCTATAGCCAAAGCCTCTATCGTGAGGACATACAGAAGGGGGGAAAGAGGGCAGCCCTGTCTGGTCCCTCGGGTAAGAGGGAAGGATTCTGACAGCACTCCGTTCGCCTGGACCCTCGCAGTAGGGCTCTGCTCTGTAGAGGGCGGCAACCCAACTCAGGATGTGCATCCCAAAGCCCATTCGTTGGAGGAGGAGGGTCATGTATCTCCATTCTACTCTGTCGAAGGCTTTTTCCGAGTCCAGGGACAGGATGCATGCCTCGAGGTTTGTATTTTGGGCGAAATGAACCAAGTCTATCGTTTTGCGAATATTATCTGATCCCTGCCTGCCCCCTATGAAGCCCACATGGTCCCTGTGGACTGGCTTCTGCATTATTCCCTCCATCCGCCTGCCCACCACCTTGGCCAAGATTTTGACATCGCTGTTGAGCAATGATATGGGTCGGTAGGACGAACACTCCCTCAGGTCTTGGACCACTATAATGGCTCCCATCATGGTGTCGGGGAGAGTGCCCCCCTCCAATACCGAATTGAAAACTTTCGCCAGGTATGGGAACAGGGTAGATCGAAATCTCTTATAGAAATACACCGAAAAGCCATCCTACCCCGGGGAAGTCCCCACCTTCATCCCGCTGATCGCCTTCTCCACCTCATCCTCGGTCACCCGACCCTCCATACCCTCTGCCTGCTCCCGTGAGAGGGACGGTATCTGTATGGAGTCGAGAAACTCTTCGATTTGGGCATCACCACCGTCATATTCGGAGGCATATAATGTCTCATAGTATTGACGGAAGGCTTCGCTGATATGGGGGGGTGTCATAACCTAATGTTCCCCCGCTGTCCCTCACCTCCTTCACCATCCTGCTTCTCTGGACCTCCCTTAATTTCCAGGCCAGGATCCTATCCGCTCTGTTCCCCTTCTCGTAGTATTTCTGTTTAACCATTTGGAGGCTCTTCTCCGTATTGTGGAGGAGTAGGTCTTCCAATTGGAGCTGTAGTCCTCCAGGGTGGCCACGCAATCTCGCTCTAGGGTCTGTACCGGGGAGCCTCCCGGTTGGAGGCGCGCTATTTTATCCCTCAGGTTCCTCTCCTGGGTCTCCCTTTACCTCTTCTGTCTGGAGCCTATTTTTATAAGCACTCCTCTTAGTGTCGCCTTGAAGGCGTCCCAGAGAGTGTGCGTGCCCACCGCCCCGCTGTTGTTTAGCTCGAAGAATTCTGTAATGGCCTCCAGTACAGTCTGGGCATGGACCTCGTCTCTCAGAATAGCGTCGTTACATCTCCAGCGTCCCCTTCGTTCTCTGCACCAGTTCCCTGCCAAGGTGACCCTAACCAAGTCGTGGTCCGACCAGGGGACAGGGTCTATCCTGTAACCCGCTATGTGTGGTAGTATTACCTCGTCCGCGAAGATATAGTCTATTCTGGAGAAGGCTTTGTGGGTGGAGGAATAGTACGAGAAAGAGGGGGTCCCTGCTCGGGGGATGGGTAGTGTGTCCACCAAGTTCAGGTCATCATTCACCCTTTGGAAGCAGCGTGACGTCCCCAGCGGGTCTGGGGTTTGATGCACCCACCCGTCTTCTATCTCTGGATGGGTCTAGGACCATATTGAAATCGCCTCCCACCACCAATGGGCCCTGGACAAAGGTTTTCAGCCTTAACCCCACTCCCTCCCAGAATTGAGCTTGACCCTCATTTGGGGCGTATACTACGGCCAAGGTTATGGGCGATCCCTGTAGGGAGCCCCGTACGAAGAGGTAGCGGCCTTCGGGGTACCTTAGGATGGAGTCTTTCACGAAACCCAACCCCGTAGCGGTCAGAATTGCGACCCCTCTTTTCTTTCCTTTGTGGGAAGCGTAGAATGTCTCCTCGATTCCGCCCCCCCCCCGCAACCTGGGCTCCCTCCCCCTCGCCCAGTGTGTTTCCTGCACGAACAGTAGGTCCAGCTTAGCCCTCCTAAACTCTCTGCTGATTAGGGATCTTTTCGTGGGGGTGTTCAAGCCCCGTACATTCAGGGTTCCCACCCCCAGGGCCGGTCGGTCGTCAGCCATAATCGCTGCCGCCTTTCCCCTTGGTCACCGGTGTCGCATGGTCGCTCCCTCCCTGCTTACTATGTTTCCTTGTTTGGATCTCTTTGAAACGTTTCCCCAACATCCCCCCCAACTCTTTCCCTGCCCTAGAACCCCCAACTTGTAAACAAACCCCCACCCCCCTCCCCGGCGTCCAGCCAATTAGTTTTTCCATTCCTGGATTGTTGGCTGGACCACCAGCCGGTTCCCCTCCGGCCAGGCGTCAGATCCAAAGCTTGCTAACGTGAGCCCCCCCCTTACCCCTCTCGTCACTCCCCCGAACCTCTCAATTTGGTCCCTCTCCCGGGCCCTGGTTGATGCTTCTCTCAATTCCCACAGTTGTGATCCCCCTCATGCCCTCTTATACTTGCAGTTCGAGGGGGTGCAGCAATCCAAGTGTCTCCAGAGTCCTTCTGGTTTCTAGTCCCGATGATCTGCATGGGGTCGCTGGAGTCACCCCTCTGAGTCGGCCCGGTCTTCCTCCATTGGTGTTGGTGGTTTGTTCAATTTCTTGAACTTCCTTGCGCCGGTTTTTCTCCTTCTGGGGTTGGGCTGCCCGGGGTGCACCCGCTGAGCGCCTCCAGACCCACTGGTCCCCTCCGGGGGGCGGATTCGCCCACATAATCTTGAATGGCACCCTTAATGTCTTCCTCCGTTACCAGCGTTGTGCGTTGGCCTGAATATTCAAAGGTCAGGGAGAAGGGATATCCCCATCTGTAACGGACGCCCTTCTCTCTCAATTGTTGTGTCAAAGAGCGGCACATCCTCCGTTTGGCTAGGGTGTAAACGGAGAGGTTTTGAAAAATGGCGATCTGTGCGCCGTTGTAGGTTTTCGCTCCCGCCTTCCTCGCAGCCTCTTGAACTTTGGCTTTCTCTGTATAATAATGGAAGCGGGCCAGGACTGTTCTGGGCCCCCTGATCTTCCCCCGGCCCTGTGCACCCGGCCGAACGCGAGTTCCGTCATCATTTCCTCAGCAAACAAGAGGGTGATGATGTCTCTCACCACTCGAGTCAGCTCTCTCTCCGTCTCACCCTCCGTCTCTGGGATCCCAAAGAACCTTAGATTGTTCCGCCTTTCCCTGTTTTCATAGTCGTCCATAATCCTGGCTCTCTCTTCATCCCTCTTCTCCAGAGCCGCCAGCCGTGTGTCGAATTGGATTTCCTGAGATGTAGATGATGATTGATAATTTTCCATTTGTAGGACTCTATCCTCAATTTTGTCTACCCTTTGGTCCAGTTTCTCGAACTTCTGGGCAATGTCGGATCTCATTTCTCTGATCTCCTGAAGGATGGAGGCGAAGCCCTTTTCCATCGTCATTTTGGGTTGGCCTGCGGGTTCCGTGTGGGCCATGGCTCCGGAGACCGTAGGGACCTCGATCGTTTTCTCTGTTTCTTGCAAGCGAAACGTTTGTAGGGCTTTCTTCCAGCTCATGGGGTGTCGTTGATCCTCTGCCATGGGGTCCGCTGCGGGCCAGGGGGGGAATGCTGTGGCGTCCCAGGTCCAGTCCGTAGTGCGTCACTCCGGTGGGGTTCGTGGTCGATGGATTGTCCCCTGCGGGGGTTGGGGGGGTGGGGCAGCCCTCCAGGCGGGCACTCGCCCCGCCAACGGAGGACGGGGGCCTCTCACCTGGGTTGCGGGCAGCCTGCGAGAACAGGGCGGGCCGGGGGAGCGGTGATGCAAAGGACGCCGGAGGTGTGTGTGTGTGTCAGTTCTCTTGAGGGGCGTGA
The DNA here is from genome assembly GCF_040938575.1 of Ambystoma mexicanum. Classification (NCBI taxonomy): domain Eukaryota; kingdom Metazoa; phylum Chordata; class Amphibia; order Caudata; family Ambystomatidae; genus Ambystoma; species Ambystoma mexicanum. The sequence goes on from NC_090928.1 coordinate 866,052,470, forward strand.
TTGTGGGGACTCCTTTCAGGGCTAGGGTGTCTATTGCCCCCGAGTTGCTTGGTGCGTCGTGGCCCAGTGGGCCCTTGGGGTTGTGCTGCGCTGACCCGGAGTCGAGTTGTTGTGGTTCTCCGGTGCGTGAGCTCTGGTCCTTATTAAAGGTGGGGCCGCCCCCCAATCGGGCCCGATATGCAGGAAGAGGCCTCTGGGCGGGCACACGCCCCACCGGGTCCTGGTGGGGGCCACACACCCGGGTCTGTCTCCTTGATCAGCCGAGTCCTGGGTGGTTGCGGGCGGGCACACGCCCTGCGAACTAGCACAGGGGCCTCCACCCACTGGGATCGAGTGCCAAGTGAGGCCTTCTCTCCCTCCGATTCCTCTGTGCTGGAGTGGTGGTGTGGATCCTCGGCCTCTTGGGAGGAGGGGGGCTCCGTGGACGCGGGTCGTGGCCTGAAAGCCCGCGGGATCCCAGCCGCGGGCTGCCGGTGTTTGTCCTCCCCCTGGCTGCGGGCCACGATAGCCCCGATGCCGCTATGCAGAGGGGGGCCGTGCACCACGCACGAGGGCCGCTGCGTCCTGGGTCTGGCTGTGTCGATTTAGCCCTGGGCGGGCTCTTTGCGGCATTTGCTGGGCCCGCTTTAGGCGGGGGTCGTGGTCGCGGGGCCGCGGCCGCCCCGGTTTTGCTGCAAAAGTGAAGCGTGGGGGGGGGGTGCAAATCCCTGACCCGCCCCGCCCCGCTGCCAACAAGTCACCTCTCTGGGCCTCGGGGTAGCGTCCTCCTTCGTGTCTCCGATGGGGGCGGGGTGGCCGGAGCCCGCAACCCGCTCCGGGGCCGTTGTGCCCTGCACTTGTGCCCCCCTGCGGGGATGGGCCGACACCAGGGGCACGGCACTCCAACGGGAGTCCCCCGCCTCACCGGGCAGCGCCTCTTCCCTCGGACCGCGACCGAGGGATCCTCCCTCCAGGCCCGCTCCTCACTCCGTCTCCGCGGGCCGCGAGGCCCGTTCTCCGTTGTTCCGTTGCCCCTGAAGACCGCTCCTTCGAGCCAAAGCGGTACGGGGGGTCCCGCCAGCCGAACTGGCACTTTGTAGTCGCTGGAGGGGTCTGGGGGGTGGGGGGGCTCAATCCCCTTTGAAGGCCCAGCTTCGGCGGGAGAACTGCGCTCAGGCTGCCATGTCCTGCGCGCCCCCTGGTGGCCGGCGGCTTGATTTTTTTTTACCTGGAGAGAGTGTGAGCCTTTTTTCCCCCACTCTCTTTTATTTTGATGTGTGTTTTACTCTTGTGTTCTTGGATTATAGAGTTTTAGATAACTCCATAGGCATCATCTTTTCATGTGTGTTACACAGAACCCTCAGTGCAGTAACACAGGAAAGCCTTTTTTAGGTTTGAATACCTTCTCTGGGATAAACTACTGTTTCCCAGAGAATGTAAAGTTAAATTGACTTTACTAGTCTTTTTAAATTCCTAGACCCAGCACACACTATCTTACAATAGAGTGATTGTTGGGTTACCTAGTATTCCGTGTCTAGAAACTCATGTAGCAGTCAAATGCTACCCTTTCCTATCGAAATGGCTGGTGGCAGTGGTTTTACAACGAACTACCATGATTTTTCCCGACCGCGAACACCGGTAGCGTTAAATCGCGGGAGACATGTTTTTCAAGATGGTGTCTAAAACCCCTTTGTTTACACAGGTCCCGGTCTTCTTTATTTGCCATTTCTTTTTGGAAAGGTCCTTCTAGAGTTTGTTCCTTTGTTTCGATGCCTTTGGAGGGCTTCAGTACTTAAGACCGCCTCTGGCGCCTGAGTGTCTGGGGTGGGCAGGAAGTGAGGGAGGTGCCTGAAACTCCCTGTGCTTAGTCTCCTAGGAGACCCAAATGCACTCTGGCTTGATTGGCTGGCTGACTGTCCGGCAAGGACAGCCACACTGCTGGGTGAGTGGCAGCTAGGCTGGAATGACTGGGAGAAAACTGTTTAAAAGGCGAGTCTCTTGGCTTGGAAGGCAGAGTCCACCACTGGAACGAAAGAACTGAAGACGAGATGGAAGAGGACGGCTGCTGCAACTACTGGACCGTTGTTTTGCCCGGTGGAGCCCTGCTGCAGGTCCGAATCGAGTTCACCTCGACAGAGAAGCCCCTTCAAGGACGACTTCTTCCTTACAGTTGGTAGGACCAATCAACTCGTAAGCCACCAGGATACCATTCCCGGAGCTGGTTAGGATTAACCAGGGGGAAGGCCACTAGCTTGTGTGCTTGAAGAACAGCAACCGGAATCAAAGATTTGCCAATTTTCCAGCTTTGTGACTCGTCCCGTGCAGTGCAGGTGTCCCCCAATGTCCTCCCTCTTGTCCCCACGACAGGCACAGAACAGTGAGAACTGCAGGAACTACCAGGAACAGAAGTCTTCAGCTGCATCTTTTTCCTCAATATAAGGTGCAGTGAAAACCCGACCGAGAGAATTTACCTCTCACTGCGAAAGTTCGTAGAACTTTGGCAACTTGCAGGCCTAGTCAGCTTGTGACCCAACATATGAACCTTTCTTCTGTGAACTACTTCTAAGAACGGTGGCAAAGACTTTTCCGTTTTAAATACCAGAACCGTTTTTACTTATACAAAACACTAGCCCATGGCCTACCTATTGTATTGAATCAACTCCTCTGGTGACCTCAAACTATTTGCACTGTTTTAAAGTAACTAATATTTGTTTTGTTAACTTGTGCCTTTTTGCTCCTTCTTCAATACTATTTTGCTCCTACTTCAAGGGAGCTCAACTGCCTAGCAATCAGTATTGTAGCATAACTGTTGTGTGATATTGGTTGCCTCATTTAGTGAATGCTTTATAAATGGATGTGTAATAAATTAATAAGTGTTTTTACCAAGAAACCTTGAGTATAAGTGTCTATCTGAATACTTGTCATTGTAGACCTTTGTTTAACACCCTTACAAGCTCACATTCCCTCTTGAGATAAGCCTGGCTGCTCACCTCGCGACCAAAAACTGTGTGGTACAGACTTATACCAAAGGTTGCTTTTGCTTACACCTGTAGTCTTAGTTGTGTGTAGTGGTCCCAGAGGGTACTGCATACAAATTCTCTAGAACCACTAGAAAAGCAATTTTATCATGCCTAATATGGACAACTACAAACAGGAGGCCCTGATCATTTTATCAGTAGATCAACTGAAGGAAATGTGTAAGGTCAGAAACCTCCCTGTTAAAAGGAAAGAAAAATGAATTGGTTGAAAGATTGTTGGAACATCAAAGACTGAGAAATTGGGCAGTAACCCCTAACCTCTCAGAAAATGTGGATAATATTGATGAGGAAAATGATGATGTAGAGTCCAACTCTAATGTTATTAAGAGCCGAGATGAGTCAGAGTCTCAGAATGTGAGCCCCACTGCCCCTCTACCTCAACCTTTAGCCACAGGGACCCTGCCAGGTCCAGTACTGAGTCCAGAATTTGTCTCTCTTGAAAAAATGTAACTTGAGTTAGAGTTCAAAAGGCTCAAAATGCAAACTGAAACTAAACATCAAGAAATCAAACTCAGAGAAATGGAAATGCATCATGCTCTTGAAATGAAGAAATTGTCTCTTGAAAATGGTTCACTCCCAGAGTCTTCTAGGTATTCCAGTCCTAAGAGACCTTGCATGCCTAAGGAAGCTGTGAGTATGTACGAGTGAAACCTGATATTTTGGATTAGTTGGCTGCTTTTGAATATAACTATGGGATTCACGGTTTTTCAGGGAATCAGTTGATTCCTTGGCTTTTGTCTAGGCTCCCCCAGGTTGCAACTGATGCTGTAATGGAGGTGGGGGAACTTGAAAGATTGGAGTATGAACATGTGAAGCTAGCTTTGATAGCTAGATTTGGGAAAACTCATTCCCAGTACCTTAAGAGGTTTAGAACCCTTAAAAGCATGATGGTACCCCTTGGGCTACCTGGGTGTGTGAATGTTTGAAGAACTTTGATGGTTGGGTAAAGGGTTACAGAGTTAACACTTTTGAAGGAATGAGAAATCTATTTTTCTTAGAATCTATTTTTGATGCCTGCTCTCCTGACCTGACACAGCACTTGGCTGACTTTAAGGAAATTGATCCAAAGAAGTTAGCAAAGGCTGCTGACTTGTGAGTTGCCAACAGGGCTACTCACAAGGATTCTGGGGCAACTCAGAAAAAGGATAATGGGAAGCAGCAAAAGAAAGATGGCGAAGAGAATTATAATAACTCAATCCAAAAGAGGGCCCCAAACAGAAAAAGGGTAAGCCACAAGGGAAAACGAATCAGGCCAGTGAAACCTCTGGAGCTAAACCAGAGGGAAGGGAGGTCAGCAGAAACCCCCATTTGTCAAAACATTTGAAAATGTTATGCTTGTGGGTCTACTGACCATGTGAAAGGGGATCCGAGATGCAAGAGTAAACCTTCAGGGATCCACACTGCCTCCTTAGCCTTTTCCACAGAGGGAGAAGTACAAATGGCAAGTGGACACTTTCAACTGCTGGCTGAAGACCCCACTGGAGTCTCTGCCAATGTTTCTTTAGTTTCCCTGGGTCTGTGGGAACAGCAGAATTTAGATGTCTATAATTCAATTTCAGATAACACAAAGGAATATTATAAAGACAGTGTACTTGTAAATGGTCAGGAGATCCCTGCCATTAGAGACACTGGGGCCATCATTACAGTGGTGGATGAATCCTTTCTCAAACCGAAGGATGTTGCTAAGGCACCCAAATGCTTCACTAAGCTTCCTGGAGGCCCTGTTCAAATGCTTCCAAGCTACCAGCTCTCATCCAATGCAACAACATGACTGTCAAGATACCTGTTAGTGTGCAGAGTGAGTGTCAAGAACGTAGGGGGGGGTTCTGCACTTACGCTACTTGGTAGATGGGAGGCACAGAGACCCCTGCCAAGATTCTCAATTATGGTAACATAGTCGAGCAATCCAGGCCTAGCTTCTCGGGAGGCGATGCAAGCTGGTTCTTAAGTACAGTGTAGTCCCCGAGCACCCACAAAGGAATGTCCACACACTGTATCGGTTACAACACAGTCTTTATATAATTAATATTCAAAGGCATATACACGTTCACGATAACTCACTTTGTACTCCGAAAATCAACAATGGTAAATATGTACAATTCTAAAGTGGTACCACTAACGTTACTCGATCTTATTAAAGTGCATACGGTCAGGATGACACACAGATCAAAATAAAGAGGAAAACCAGCAGTAGAGAGAGGAAGAAAAGCAGGATGGTTGAGCAATAGGCAGAATACTGTTACCTACTGTTAAACACATTTCTGTGTGGAGATCCCACCACCTGGGCAACCTGTAGGAGAAAGATACAAGCCCAGTCCATATATATTGTTCACCCTTAGACTTCCCAATAGTTCGGCAACCCCAAAGTACTTTGGTGTTGGAGCGTTCCGCGTCAGGGAAATCGACAACCCTTCTTGAGTGTCCTCCCTTTAAAGCAGGAGTCACGGGTCGAACGTCCGACGGAGAACACGTCGAGCTACGACGGTGAAGTGGCTGCGTCGTTCCTAACGGTGCTCGTTGACGGGGAGTGTAAACGTCCTGCCAGGAAGAGGCGTGCGGGGCACCTCGGTGTCGATAGTTCTGGAGCGCAAAGAGTTGAAGAACTGTGGCCCAGCAAGGGCGTCGAGTCGTCGGCATCTCTGTGGTCTTTCGGTGGCGGGAAACCCACCGGTGGATGCTCCTCGGCGCGTCGACGGTCAGGCCTTCTCCAGCGGGATACAGCGGCGACGATGCGGACGAGAGCGTCCTTGGATCAATGAAGTTCTTAGGCAACGGGAGCTCCAGTCGGCGACGGCTGTCGGCGACAGTGGTGGACAACAGTTCGGGCGCTTCTCCTTGGAGTGCCGCATCAGTCCATGTATCGGGTCGGCAGCCTGTCGAAGGTCTGTCTACCAGGGAGCTTAGGCAAAGATCAGCTGTGCACGATGGTCCCTCGTAGCTCGGGAAGAGGGCGCCTTACCAGGTCCTCTGTGGGTCAGTCCTTGAAACACAACAGCTTTCCGATTGCGAAGAAGAGAAACAGCAATTCTCCTCGTCCAGCACGGCTCAAGGTTATGTTTCCCTCCAGTTACTCGTCGTAGTGGACTTCAGCTTCCGAACACGATTCCTAGCAGTGAGAGGTCCCCAGATATACTGTTCATCTCCCATTCATTCCGCTGGGTCGCATTCAAGCATCCAATCACGACTACGGGCATTCAGGCAGGCGGGCAACCAATCAAGCACACGAGGTATTCAGGCCATTCACTTCTCTCCAGACACTCACAACAAGTTATGTGTATTGGGACAAGTACTGAGCCATTCAACACTCCAAGCTGCATTCATACCGGTTTCGGGCAGGGCTGTCTCAACCATTGTGTCAACCACCAGATACTAGACAGCCACAACATAGAATGTATATTCGTCACACACTCCATTCACTCAGGTCCCACCCACAACAAACGGTTGTTGAGAAGGCTCCAGCCAGTCTGGTCGGCACTTCCCCACACTACCATATACAGAACTTCCACCCAACAGCCAGTCAGGGGGAAGGGAGAGAGGCAGGGCTTCCCGGGACTTCGGGAAGATCAAGGTAACAGGTGATGGAAGGCAAGAGGCCATGAGGGCCATTTTGTCTCCATCCGGAATCTACCGATTCCATTGACAGGGCATGTGCATCCCAAAATGGAGGACGCTCAGGGCACCAGTCATTTCAGCACGGAGCTGCCACCAGCCCATACCCTGCTCTGTGGGTCACACACAGGTGCCCAAAAACATACACTATGGGCACTGGGTTATACCCCTACCCACGGGTGCCATAAGGGTATCCCACGGGTCCGTTTACCAAACCAAAGGAGAGAGAGCTGCACCGCCAGGAGTCCCACATGAACTCCTGCGCGTAAACACGTCAGAACACACGATAAAAAGCAGTAAAGGACAAGGATACAGAGGCCCTGTCCCTCTGATGCATTTCCAGCATCACAGTGAGGTGCCTGGGAGAGTCCTGTTGAGGAATGACTTAAAGACTCTTGGAGTTGTATCAAGCACCCCCAGGCCTCCCAGCAAAAGGAAACTTGAACAGACAAGGAAGGCCAGAGAGAGTACCTTAACTGACTCTCCAGAGGATGTAACAGAAGAATCTATAACACCCAGCCCACAGAAACTACTAACTGCTATTTCTAAGAAGAAGGAGACAAAGGGGAATCTGGAGGTCTCAAAGAAAAAGCAAATAAGCACTCCTGTGTTTCCAACAAGGACATCCCAGAGAGGATGTCCAAAGTCACAACTGTGACTGCTCCACCACCAGCTGAGGCTGAGTGCAAGGAACAACCAGAAAAGGTTGAATCAGCTGCTGAGGATTCGGAGCTGGAAAAAGACCTTCCCACTGTTGGAGATCTGGATCCTAAATACCATCCTGAACTGTAGTCTTTACTAGCAGAAGGTGGCCCCTGTAGGGCAGACTTCAGCAGAGGTCAAAGAGAAGTGTCCTACTCTTGAAGGACTTTGCCAACAGACAGCTTCCCAGCGGGACAGGCAAGGGCCAGGGAAGCACAGGTTGTACTGGGAAGATGGCCTCTTCTACAGTGAACCAACTGAGTATATCCCAGGGGACTACAGAAGACTTACAGTGCCTCTAGGGATAAGACAACAGTTCCTACAGTTAGCCCATGAGATTCCTTTGGCTGGTCACTTGAGTTTCAAGAAGACCAAGGAAAGGATTTCTCTTTATTTCTACTGGCCTAAGATGGGGTCTGATGTAGATAAATTCTGTAGGAACTGTCACACTTGTCAGACATCTAGCAAGAGTAGAGCCAAGAATGTGGCACCTTTAGTGCTTCTCACAATGGTGGGAGTGCCTTTTGAGAGGGTAGGAATCGATATTGTTGGTCCCTTAGACCCTCCAACCTCTTCAGGCAACCGATTTATATTGGTTGTAGTAGACCATGTGACTAGGCATCCTGAAGCCATAACTATGAGGACCGTTACAGCCCAGGCTGTTGCTAAGGCCCTACTTGGTATTTTTACCAGGGTTGGTTTTCCTAAGGAAGTCATCTCTGAAAGGGGATCAAATCTTATTTCCCATTACAAGCAGGCCATGTCGAAAAACTGTGGAGTGACTTACAAGTTCTCAACTGTCTACCATCCCCAGACGAATGGGTTGGTAGAGAGGTTTAATAGAACTATGAAGAGCATGATAGGTGCTTTAGAGGAACCCCTTAGAAGAAAGTGGGACCTTCTACTGCCATGCCTTCTATTTGCTTTTAGAGACGTCCCTCAGGAGGGAGTTGGATTTAGTCCCTTTGAGCTTCTCTAAGGTCATCCAGTTAGAGGCCTCTTGGCCCAAATTAAGGAGGGGCTGGAGAGTGCTCCTTCTCCCAAGCCAGTGAGAGTCACTGACTATGTGCTTGGTCAGCGGAGGAGAATGACACACATGATGACAGAAGCATCAGATAACTTAAAAGCAGGTCAGGCTCTGGTGAAGCATTGGAATGACCAGAAGGCCAACATGGTTGAGTTTACTCAAGCCCAGCAAGTTTTAGTTATGGTACCTACAAGGCAGAGGGCCTTACAGGACAAATGGATTGGACCCTTCAAGGTTGTGGGAAAACTTGGAGAGGTCAATTATCTGGTGGACTTAGGCAATCCTAAGGAGGTCCCTAGGGTCTTTCACACCAACCCTCTAAAAGCCTATGTCTCAAGACCAGAAGTGGGAGCTTTGCTTCTAGCTTCTGCTCAGTAGGAGGAGGAGGGTGAGCCTCTACCTGATCTCCTCAGAGGACAACCGTTAGATGAGAAGATAGAAGGAGTGAATCTCTCTTCTAATCTGACACGAACAACAGGAGGAGTGCAAGTTTCTGTTAAATCAGTTTGCCCCCTGTTTTCACTATCACCAAGCTTGACCCCTTGGGGCCAGCATATTATCATCACTGGTGACAGTTTACCTGTTAGAAGCAGAGGTTACAGGATGTCAGACCATGTAAAAACTCACACAAAGGAAGAGGTCAACAAGATGCTTGATCTCAGGGTAATAGAGCCATCTACAAGTCCATGGTCTAGACCACTTGTACTAGTGCCAAAGGCAGGATCCAAGGAGTTGAGATTATGTATTGACTATAGAGCTCTAAATGCAGTCACAAAGACTGATGCCCATCCTTTACCTAGGACAGATGAGCTGGTGGACAAACTTGGTTCAGCCAAGTAGCTCAGTACATTTGATCGAACGTCAGGCTATTGGCAAATAGCTCTGACAGAGCATGCCAAGGAGAAAACTGCATTTGCAACGCCACCAGGCCTCTACCTGTTTAAGGTAATGTCTTTTGGGTTAAAGAATGCACCTGCAACATTCCAAAGGATGGTTAATCAAGTTCTGAATGGGATGGAGAACTTCTGCATGGCATACTTTTAGATGACACTGCAGTGTTCAGCCCTATTTGGAAAGAACATGTTGACCATTTAGGATATGTTTTGCAGGCTCTTGGGCAGGCCCATGTGACCATAAAGGCAAGTAAATGTCAAATGGGTCAGAGAAAAGTGGTATACCTTGAACATGAGGTAGGAGGTGAAATAAGGCCATTGCCTAGCAAAGTACAAGCTGTACAAGAATCGGCCACCCCTACTACTCAAACCCATGTGTTAAGTCTCACTGGTTATTATAGGAACTTTCTAGAGAACTATGGGTCCATAGCTTCTCCCTTTAATGTGATCTCCTCACCCAAATTCCCCAAGAAGGTCGGGCGGAATGAGGAGTGCACTAAGGCATTTGAAGGACTTAAGAAAGCCCTTTGTCAAGATCCAGTCTTAAGAGCTCCCGACTACAGCCAACCCTTCATTGTGCAGACAGACGCTTCCAATACAGGTAGAGGTGCAGTTCTGAATCAGCTGGATGAGAAAGGTAGGGAACACCCACTCTGCTTCATCAGCAGGAAGCTGAAGGAACCTGAGACAAGGTGGGCAACCATAGAACGAGAGTGTTTTGCCATTGTGTGGTCTCTGAAGAAGTTTATACCATACTTGTATGGATCTACTTATGTGATTCAGACAGATCACCAACCCTTGAGATGGTTAATGCAGATGAAAGGGGAACATTCTAAATTGTTAAGATGGTCAATCAGCCTACAGGGGTTTGATTTTACCATTGAACACAGCTCAGGGTGTAATCACCAAAATGCTGATGGTCTCTCCAGAATGTATGACCGACTGGAGTAAGGAGATTCATCCAGGGGTGGATTAAATCCTCCTCGCCCCTAGTCGGGGGTGAGGGGGGGACGAGTGTTAGGGAGAATTCTCATAAAGGTGCTAATTCCCTTCACCTTAGAGGCGCCCAGCAATTTTGCTGGATTTTGAGGACTTGATGTTTTTACCTGGAGAGAGTGTGAGCCTTTTTTTCCCCACTCTCTCATGTAGTTTGATGTGTTTTACTCTTGTGTTCTTTGATTATGGAGTTTTAGATAACTCTATAGGAATCATATTTTCATGTGTGTTACGCAGCACCCTCAGTGCAGTAACACAGGAAAGCCTTTTTAGGCTACCCCAAGGTTTGAATAGCTTTTCTGGGATAAACTACTGTTTCCCGGAGAATGTAAAGTTAAATTGACTTTATTAGTCTTTTTAAATTACTAGACCCAGCACACAGTATCTCACAATAGAGTGCTGAAGGGGTTACCCAGTATCCCCTGTGTCTAGAAACTCATGTAGCAGTCAAATGCTACCCTTTCCTACCAAAATGGCTGGTGGCAGTGGTTTTACAACGAACTACCATGATTTTTCCCGACCGTGAACACCGGTAGCGTTCATTCGTGGGAGCCATGTTTTTCAAGATGGCGCCTAAGCCCCCTTTGTTTAAACAGGTCCCGGTCTTTTTTGCCATTTCATTTTGGAAAGGTCTCTGCGCACCAAACTAGGTTTGGTCCCTTTGTTTCTATGCCTTTGGCGGGTATCAGGACTGAAGACCGCCTCTGGTGCCCGAGTGTCTGGGGTGGGCAGGAAGTGAGGGAGGTGCCCAAAACTCTGTGTGCTTAGTCTCCTAGGAGACCCAAATGCACTCTTGTGTGATTGGCTGGCTGACCCTGCTGGGTGAGTGGCAGCTAGGCTGGAATGAATGGGACAGAACTGTTTAAAAGGCGAGTCTCTTAGCTTGGAAGGCAGAGTCGACCACTAAAACGAAAGAACCGAAGACCAGCTGGAAGAGGACAGCTGTTGCAACTACTGGACTGTTGGTTTACCTGGTCAAGCCCTGCTGCAGGTCCGAATCGCCAAGTTCACCTCGACAGAGAAGCCCCTTCAATGACGACTTCTTCCTTTGAGTTGGTAGGACCAATCAACTCATAAGCCACCTCGATACTATTCTCGAAGCTGGTTAGGATTAACCAGGGGGAAGGACACCAGCTTGTGGGCTTGAAGTCACAGCAACCGAAGATTTGCCAGCTTTGTGACCCATCCCCGTGCAGTGCACAAGTCCCCCGACATCCTCACTCTTGTCCCCACGATTGAGGCTCAGGAACAGCGAGATCTGCAGGAACTGCCAGAAACAGAAGTCTTCAGCTGCATCTTTTTCTTCAATAGAAGGTACTGTGAAAACCCGACCGAGAGAACTTACCTCTCACTGCGAAAGTTTGTGGAACTTTGGCAACTTGCATTCCTAGTCAGCTTGTGACCAGACATATGAACATTTCTCCCGTTAACTACTTCTAAGAACTGTGGCAAAGACTTTTCCATTTTAAATACCAGAACCATTTTTACTTATACAAGACACTAGCCCATTGACTTTGGCCTAACTATTGCATTGAATCAACTACTCTGGTGAACTACTATTTGCACTGTTTTAGAGTAACTGTAATATTTGTTTTGTTAACTTATGCCTTTTTGCTCCTACTTCAAGGGAGCACAACTGCCTAGTAATCAGTATTGTAGTATACCTTTTATGTGATATTGGTTGCCTCATTTAGTGAATGCTCTATAAAATGATTGTGTAATAACTTAATACGTGTTTTTACCAAGAAACCTTGAGTATAAGTGTCTATCTGAATACTTGTCATTGTAGTCCTCAAGCTCACATTCCCTCTTGATATAAGCATGCTGCTCAGCTCGCTACCAAAATCTGTGTGGTACAGACTTATACCAAAGGTTGGTTTTGCTTACACCTGTAGTCTTAGTTGTGTGTAGTGGTCCCAGATGGTACTGCATACAAACTCTGCCTAACAGATGGCTCAACCCTATCCCCACTCCCTTTTTGGGGCATGGGTAGAGCGGCTTAGACAAATGCGTATGGTCGCCAATGCATACCACACACAAGTCAGGATGGCTGGTGACAGACTGTCAGCCTCGTGTAAACTTAGAGTGCCCAGCTGCCATGGATGGATGGATACACATTCAATTAAAAAGGAACCATAACAATAAAACTACTGCCTTCTCCCTGAAAACCCTAGCCCACATAAACGCGGAACTTGTAATCTATGAAGCATTCATGAGGTTTTAGCAGCCTCAGAGGACAGCAGGTCTCAGACAGCTAAGAGATATAAAGGCAAGACCAAACCACACACTGAACAAAAGGATAGGCTTCTGGCCACTAGAGATCATGTTAGCCAAACCATAGAGGTGATTAAGGAGACTGTAGTTGAGCTGAAGGGGGATCCCAGAAGAGGGCACATAATATTGGAACAGAGGGTCTCAAAGAGGCAGAGGAAAGATTGCTGCTGTAGGAAAAAAAGGGAATCTGCCCTGGCTGCTCCATTAGATGCAGCTAATATCAAGTTGTCAAACTAAGGAAAATGTTGATAGGTGCAACAATATTCTGCTGAAAGGAGGATCTGCATACACTTCTAGTAAGTTCAGTTACACGCAAGATCCTTTATTCCGGTTACTCAAGTCCATAAGAGGAGCCAACTGGCTCCCATCACCCAGACTACATATCTCCAACTCACCAGGCTGGAACGCTAGCACTCAAGCATTCTCTCACCTCAAATGTCAACATTCTCACGTTCCAACATTCTCTCAGACCTCATGCATTACACATGCATAACACATGCATATAACACACACACACACACACACACACACCTACACACACACCTACACACACACACACATCCAAGCCTCACATTGACAGCACCATGAAACAGAGATGAGGCAACACCAATGCCACTGCAACAACTAAGAACAAGTGGAAGCCATATGTTCTCAACCGCATACACCAGACTGAAAACAGCTGCCGAACAACTAAGACTCCTCTCACATACACAAGTAAAACTAGATACACCACCTACTCACCACTGTAGGAGTAGGGGCTCTGAATTTCAATGGTTAGGTTCATCATTTTAGCATGCACATGTTAACTTGGGTTTGATCTCAATAGGGGAGCAGGGGGGGTGAAACCCATTTCTGGACTCAAGAGTGTGAGTCTCAGACATAATTAATTAAATAGATGCCAATGCACAGAGTGCATGATTGAAATTGCACATTGCTTCAGGATATTTCAATGGACTGAGCTGCACTGAACAAAATACTAATGCAAATTAACATACTAACAAACCCCAGTTAACATGTAACTGAATCCCTTAATAACATTTAGTGCAAATGAGTCAATGATGAAATAAGCTGAATGCAGAATGGGAAAATGAATGATACTCTGGAAATGGGGAAATTAAACATGCTGTCCATTTGTGCTGGGTGATAAACTAATAAAATGTGAAAATCCATTCTACTGAAAACAGGGGATTGTATTAGAGCAGGAAGCTCAAGGAGAGATGTATTTTTTGCTCTCCAGCAATGAAGTCACGTGCCATTTTCAGTGGAATGATCTGCTCAAGGGGAGGCATTTCCCTTGAGTGACAAGGGGATTCGATAAAAGGGTTTGGAGAGGGAGTAGTTACATTCATCTTTGGGCACTGGGAGACGAAGTAAGAGAGGGTTGGCTAAAGACAGAATTCAGTGCTGGCAGGCTGTCTGATGTTGAAGCCGTCCTTATTTGGGTGACCCTGGGCAAGGCAAGCAGAAAGGTTGGGGAAGATCTTCATGCCAAACTGAATCAGAAATATCGCTAAGTAAATATTAGGGTAAGTGAGGGGCTGCTGTTTTGAATGAGGTCAGGAAGTCGAGATTAAGTAGTTCACTTCATATTAAGTGCTGTCTATTTTTAACGTGCATGCGTTTATGTTTTGAAAAGTCTTGCTGTGTTTCTTTTTAAAGTGCATTTCTCTTGCCAAGTTCCATATTGCCAAGGACAGTTGGCAAGGCTTGGCACAGATAAAACACTGAAAGTTATTGAAATGTATTCGCACTGTGAAATACAATGTGGGCATAACTGTTATTCTGTGTAACTTGCATATTTCTATTTTACGATAAAAAAACAGAATTCAAAGTAACTTTTAGTCTAATTACATTTATTCTGCATGTAGTCCCTTTTATTTGGCAAGCATAAAAAGACAGAAGTGTGGTAAGAGATATCTCAAAATAAAATAGCTGCCTTGATTGTTTAGCTAGAGAGATTGAATGAATGTGCAGTATTGCATGCTGTATAATTGTTGAAACTCAGCCAAAAGGGGGTAGTGTGGCATTGTACATAAGGTACCACAAAAGGAAATGAACCATTCATCCAGAATGTATCAAGTCCAGTATTTTGCTGGTTGTTAGTGACCCTGGTAAAAACAATTATTAGGCAATATTCAGAAATTTGTCTCACCACTATAAAAATACCCCAACAGGTTGCCACAATATATTAACAAGAATTATAAAATACCACCATAAAAAAATACCACAAAGTAAAAGATATAACCCCAAAATATATCCAACATATTTGGTACGTTGGGCATTGGGACAATTTAAAACAGTTACTGGGCATGGCCTTGCATTCTAAAGCAGAAACATATTGTGCACTTACAAATTGAATTAGTGCTGTGAGGTAGTGCAGTACTGTGTGCTCAATTGACTCGCACAATAGTGTCACCATATCCCAAATCCAGGCTGAGTTTTCTGAATTTGCAAACTATCTTGAGGCAAAGCTTTAAGCCCATGCAGTTTGGTCCTCCGAAAATGCGACAATACGGAAAGACAGAATTACCACAGAGGTAGAATGGGAGACATTTGAAAGCATTTTTGATGAAGGAAGCATTATGCAGGTGTTTATGTCATGAATCAAAAAATAGGGCTCCTGGTGTGGAACCTATTCTACCCAGGAGGGTTAACTAGGAAAACAAAAGATACAAATGAATAGGTCCAAGGATGCTAGGCTCAGAACAACACCTCCACATGTATTATCAAACTCTGCATTGCTAAGGAAGGAATCACTCTTCAATAGTATGTTGTAGAGATAAATCTCATTTTTTTATATTAGAGTTGTGTGCAAAAAGACATAAATCCAACATTTAGAGAAATTAAGACATCAAAATGGTTTGCTAAAACAGAACAATCAGACAAAAAAACAGAAAGATATTTACAACACACAGTGCCAAAAAAACATTTTTTGGGACAATCTCCAAATTGTGTGTGTGCAACAAACCCGACTTCTATTAGGATTTGCCAAGAAATTCACATATTACAGTGTACATATTCAAGTCAACATTTGTGGAAAACACATAGAACAATGGTGGGTACACAAAATTATTTTTCTTGCGTAAACAGCATTAATGTGCTGTAGTTTTGGGGGGAGTAGTGCGTCTACACCAGGTGTTTCAGCAGTTTCTAGGTGGGCTAGGTGTGCCTCATCTTTAACACGGCCTTCATCAGGACGGAGTTCTGTGTAGATTGACGTCTGTGCTGCAGGGGAAGGAGACTACCGTCAGGGGGGTGTCTGAGCCAAAATTATTTAGTTTGAGTGAATCACGTGTGGTGGATGTAAAATCAAAAAGCACATAGCTTACCTATGGGTTAATAGATTTCACAGGCGCTAAATTTGAGATCTGCTAGCCGCATGGGCTGGTCTCTGTATGATCCTGTTGCAAATTACAGAGAACGAGAGAAGCAAAGGGAGGTTGAAGCTAAACATGTCCCCGTTTAAAAAGGCATGAAAAAAAGTTCAGGGAAAAAAGTCTTACCTCTCGCTGGAGGTCGAAAAATGCTGATTCAGGGTGGTATCAGTGGGAAACAGACACGGCTTGCACAGCTAAAAAATATATATGGCTCAAGATGAGTGTGGTTACCTAGTAACAACTGTCTCATATCTATAGCAGTAAGTGCAGGGTTTATTTTAAAGTACCTGTGAGGGTTGCAGCATGGGCAGCCTGTCTGCAAAAAAGTACGAGCTGGAGCTCCTCAGGCTGCTGAGTCACAGATGAGACTGCAGGGGCCTGACTGCAAAGCGTTGGTAACGCTGTTGCTAGGTCCCTGTAAGTATTTATATGTCGGCCATCTTGGAATGGCCCTAGGATCGAGTGGGAAACAAAATGATGGATTCTGCTCCATCCGGGGGGCACAACAAAAGCTCAATCAATTTTGGGTGTGATTAGTGTTAACGCGTGTCTAACCCAACGACTTGCAGAGAGAGGCTATCCAAAAAAGGCCATCAATCAAGCCAAAAAGAGAGCGAAACATACACCTAGAGAAATCTGTTTGGAAAACAAACCGAAAAAAGATTTGGGAAGACTGGTATGTGTCACCACTTTTGGACCCTTGAGCCTATTGATCCAGAAAACCATCAAGAAGAACTGGCATTTGGTGAAACACCCCGGCACTCTGCACAATGTGCCATGTTTTGCTTTCAAGAAAAACAGAAATCTAAGAGACGCTCTAGTACACACCTTCATAGAGCCACCCCCACAAACACAGAGCACACTATGGGATTTACCTCCGATAGTTGGACATCACAAATGTAGTCAATGTGTGGCATACCCTTTGACCCTACAAAACAAATCTTTCGAACATGCACAAGTTAAATGGATAATGAAAGATTTTACAAACTGTAACACGAAGGGTGTCATATATGTAATACAATGCCCTTGCAAACTCCTCTACATAGGAAAAACCACACGTGCCATCAAAATGCGCATCTCTGAACATCGTTCCTGTATCAGGAACAAGGTAGCAGACAAGCCCCTAGTAGAGCATTTTATCAGTAAGAACCATAGTGATACTGATATAAGATGGTTTGTCCTCCAAAAAGTGAAACCAGCAAAGCGTGGGGGGGATCTGAACAAAACGCTGACCCAATTAGAACAACGGTGGGTCCACAGACTTAACTCCGTTCAGGCTGGTCTAAATGTGTCAGTTGAATGGAAGTCTTTCCTGTAATGACATGTGCCCAATGACTGAGTACGAGCTATGAACTTCTTAACACTATGATCATTTTTCATTTCATGAAATGCAGAAGTCAGTACACATTATGGCACTGTGTGTTTTTTTGGTCAATGTATGAAATCACCTACATGAAAAACTATACTTTCTTTGTTAATTCCAAATGTTTTCTGTCATTATGAAACTATGTATTAAGTTTCCAGGCGACACGCCCTAATTCTCACCCTCTCGGGCTGTCAGTAATACAATACAAACTGTCCACTTACTTAATTATGGTTCTTCTCTGCTGAGATTCCTGAGACACATACACATTTTGTGATCCATGCCACAACATATTGAAATGAAGTATTTCCGGTAATCACAACCTCATGGGGCCATTAGCTATGTTGTTTCAGAGTATAAAAAACCAATGCCACTCGGCAATGCTTACGGTTTCCATGACAACCGTTTGTCAACAATATTGTCTAAATTAAATTAAGTTTTTAGACATGCGTTGACACTAATCACACCCAAAATTGATTGAGCTTTTTTTGTGCCCCCCGGATGGAGCAGAATCCATCATTTTGTTTCCCACTCGATCCTAGGGCCATTCCAAGATGGCCGACACATAAATACCTACAGGGACCTAGCAACAGCATTACCAACGCATTGCAGTCAGGCCCCTGCAGTCTCATCTGTGACTCAGCAGCCCGAGGAGTTCCAGCTCGTACTTTTTTGCAGACAGGCTGCCCATGCTGCAACCCTCACAGGTACTTTAAAATAAACCCTGCACTTACTGCTATATATATATATGAGACAGTTGGTTACTAGGTAACCACACTCACCTTGAGCCATATATATTTTTTAGCTGTGCAAGCCGTGTCTGTTTCCCACTGATACCACCCTGGATCAGCATTTTTCGACCTCCAGCGAGAGGTAAGACTTTTTTCCCTGAACTTTTTTTCATGCCTTTTTAAACAGGGACATGTTTAGCTTCAACCTCCCTTTGCTTCTCTCGTTCTCTGTTATTTGCAACAGGATCATACAGACACCAGACCATGCGGCTAGCCGATCTCAAATTTAGCGCCTGTGAAATCTATTAACCCATAGGTAAGCTATGTGCTTTTTGATTTTACATCAACCACACGTGATTCACTCAAACTAAATAATTTTGGCTCAGACACCCCCCTGACGGTAGTCTCCTTCCCCTGCAGCACAGACGTCAATATACACAGAACTCCGTCCTGATGAAGGCCGTGTTAAAGATGAGGCACAACTAGCCCACCTAGAAACGGCTGAAACACCTGGTGTAGACGCACTACTCCCCCCAAAACTAGAGCACATTAATGCTGTTTACGCAAGAAAAATAATTTTGTGTACCCACCATTGTGCTATGTGTTTTCCACAAATGTTGACTTGAATATGTACACTGTAATATGTGAATTTCTTGGCAAATCCTAATAGGAGTCGGGTTTGTTGCACACACACAATTTGGAGATTGTCCCAAAAAATGTTTTTTTGGCACTGTGTGTTGTAAATATCTTTCTGTTTTTTTGTCTGATTGTTCTGTTTTAGCAAACCATTTTGATGTCTTAATTTCTCTAAATGTTGGATTTATGTCTTTTTGCACACAACTCTAATATAAAAAAATGAGATTTATCTCTACAACATACTATTGAAGAGTGATTCCTTCCTTAGCAATGCAGAGTTTGATAATACATGTGGAGGTGTTGTTCTGAGCCTAGCATCCTTGGACCTCTTCATTTGTATCTTTTGTTTTCCTGGTGTTTATGTCATGCAAGCTAAGTAGTCACTAAATGATGGCCTATCCTCTCAGCCACTATTAAAGCATATTCCCTCAACTATTCTGCAACCTCCTGCCTCTACTTGCAGAAGACAGATTCTGAAAACAAAAACATGTATGCCCAATTTATACTATTCAGTCTGAATCACCCAAAACACCATGCCTAAATCTTAGACAAAGTTCGGGAAAAATAGTTTCAGGTGAAATAGATAGTATTTGGATGATTAGGAGTACCCTCAAATAGGTTTACCCAGGCTTAGTGATGTAAATGATAGTAGCATTATGGGGAGCAGGGACTGTCGTAGTAAAAATGATATCCTAGATCAGGGCTCTATAACCTGTGTGTGGCTCGCCAGATGTTTTGGACTGACTCACATGCTCTCCTCGTTATGGACTATGCTGGCTAGGGATGATGGGAGTCGCAATCCAAATAATCAGGAGTGAAAAGTTGCAGACCCTGTTCTGGATTCACAGAGCGATCTACTGCTTACAGCATTAGTCGTTGGGCTAATTTCCTTGTGCCGGCCACCCCATGTGGAAAAGCAGGCACAAAGGAATATACAATACTGCCAATGGTCTTTTCAGAACCACAGCACCATTATCCTGCCCAAAAACTATCTACCATGAGGGTTTCTAGTCCATTTTTTATTTACACCTCAAAAATGGAGATGCAAATCTGCATTTACACTGCCAACCCCTTTAATGTGCGTCACTGCAAAGGAGCTCACTGACTCCCAGTGGGTATTGAAAGTGGTTACCAGTCCTCCACACATGTGGGTTCAGTTAGTTAATAAAATGTCTTGTTGCCACGTTTATGTCAGATCCTTTTCACCAGCAAAGCAGTTTGCTACCCTCACACGTTAGGAAGTTAACAAAACAGAAGCTCAAGTCATACAGTATGAAACAGTCACAGGTGTCTAGCAATAAATAACGTGTACAGTTCATGCAGTAACTTCTAATACAGACCTGGCCTTCTTGGACGTTAGTGCTTTGTTTTCATTCAGTTTCCGTCCTCCACTTTCTAAAATGAATATGAAATTTTTCGTTACATGAAAAGAAACGAACAAAATTGCATATGCTTAGCGAATCCTCTTAACATAGTAACTCGTGTAGAATTGCATCTTTTCTAGAAGTCTGCTTTCCTAGAACAGCAATACCAGAGAAATACGGGTATCCTAACCCAAACCCAAGATTAATTTCCCATATTAAAAAAGGTATTCTCTCTCAAATAAAATAATCACCTGATGCTGTGCCTTTTGTAGCGGTTATGTGATTATTGCATTTCTAAAGTAACATTTGTACTAGGTAACATAGGTGAATGGTGCCAGGCTGAATTGTATTGTCTTTGTTCCTTGCACCTCAGTGAAATAGCAAGGGCTGGAGATGACAGAATAAACAGATTAAAATGTTGGTAGATCTAGAACTGTACCTCTTCACCGAAAATTGCCTGTGCCATCCAATGCAAAGTGCCACCCACCTCATTAATGGATTGCCATCCGTAGTGTAGTGTGTGCATAACTAGTGTCAAGAATTAAACGTTAGGCATTCCTGGATTCCTTATTTGCTAAAACTATCTTTTTGAACTGGTGCAGTTAAAGGTTTAAGATTTTTTTAGACTAAATGTAGCTTGTCCAGGTGCAAAATCATTAAGAGGTGTACATGAATGGTAATTAGTGCACCGTCCTTTACCATTTGAAAAACTCATATCCAAATACTACAGATATACGACCCATCAACACTAGTCTGGTGTGCTGAATGCAGCAAGGACTTTTTAATGACACTACTACCACTTAAACGACCGGTATTCTTCAAAGGTTTACCATTGATATTTGTTTAGCACTCCGCTGTCAGCAGTATTTAGTACCGTCTATTGACCACGTCATTAAGGGGAAGTAAGAAACTAAAGGTCATGGGAACGTTTACATGGATTATCCTTGCACTGACCTATGTGTAGGCTGCGGAACTGCAAAGATACATGAGTAGCATTGTCTCACTTCACCAGCTCGAAGTGAAAGCGAGAATAATAATTGCAAATGTAAACGTCAATAAAATGAAATGATATATAAAACATTTGTTTTGTTGTGCAAAGGGACTTTGTGCAAAGGTAAGCTATGTTTGTGTACAATACATTCATACGTTCAATACCAGACCTTGGTATTCTTCTTTAAAAAAAAAAAAGGACACAACCACACTGGTGCAGATGATGAGGCACAGCTTTGAATTCAGGCACAGAAATGCACCCTTCTCAGTTCAGAAAAAAGTAAAATAAGTGGATATTAAAGGTCGGCTCTTACCGATGACTGGTTTTGTTATTAATGGGGATCAAATTATTGGTACGAATTACACTTTTGGATCCACCAAAAAAAGGCTATAGTGTTCTGCAGTGCCCCAAGGCGGGCCCTCACTTCTTTGTCAGTGGCTTTTGTTTTTGGTGGTTGAATTATTCACAATATCGGAAGAAAAAAACAGTCAGCCTGGTTTACTGAAAGCGGTATCTCGGATGCAGAAAAACAGGTTACAAATATATGGGAGCAAGATTAAAATACTCTCACCCAAAAACAATACACCAAATCCACTTTCTCACTGGCAGCCTTACAGGCCGTACCAATTGGTCAGTAGTAAAAAATGTGAGAGTTCAAATAGACACATATTCATCTTGAATTCCCTACCTCAAAACTGTATTTCAACCTGCTTTTCTTCAATTGTGGGTTAGGAGAAGGATTATTTTTCGGAAAATACTTATTCAATGCTTTACTTACGCCCCACTTGATTATTCCATTTCAATCTATACAAGTATCCCAAAGGTCCTTTGAAACAGAAATTGCATTCAGTTCAGATGGATTATACAAATACCGGCCCGCTACATCAAAGTCAGAACCCGTGCCCAAGCAGACAACCCCAACCTTACTGTAACAAACAACAATACATGGGTATGACAATCCTACCATTGGATGCCTGAAATGCTTTGTGTTGCCAGGTACAAGAAGACATCTTCACAAGTAGACATTCAAACACTTACTTTGTTTGGCTGCCATTTCCCCAGGGGCCCAGTAAGTGGCAGTAGAGTACTGATTTACTAATTAAGAAGGCCAGTAACTCACTGGCCATGGGCCCCAATAGATCATCCAGCTGGACCATGCAGGATGTATTATTTGCATGAAGGATTTATTATATAAGCGTGCGTTCTCCCTTCTGAACTCCCGAAGGGCGTCCAGCCAGAGGTGTCCGAGTTAAGGGCAGAACAGTGAAGTGTGAGGAGCAGCCATTGACCAGCCTCTTTTCCCTCTTGGCAGATGAGCCTTTGCTCTCCCCCCCCCCATTGCACCTGTGAGTACTCCAAGATTCCCAATTACCGAATTGTCTCTGCACACTGTGCTACTCATCTATAATGCATTCACTCCTGCTCCTCCAACTAAGCTCTCCCTACGCTTTCTACAATCACGCTACAACTTCCTCCTTTCCTATCCAGAATATAAAACTCACAACTAAAACTGCCACTACTCCATCTCTCCTCCACCTCCTTCCAACAAACAAAGCTGAAGAGCTAACCAGAACTCCTCAAACACCTATCCACCTCGCCTCTCTTCCTCGGAGACTGAACCAATCTACTTTTCCTTACCTCATCAACTGAACATTGCTCTCTGAAATGCTCAGTCTGTATGCAACACAACTACCTTCACCACTGACTACTTTCGATCCAGCTCTCGTCCCCTAGACCTTGATGCCATCACTGAAACCTGGATTTCTCCATCTGACACTGCCACTCAAGCAGCCCTACACAACTCCAAACTATCCTTCATTCACTCACCTCAAATGACTGGCAGAGATGGAGGAGTCGGACACCTACTATCTTCTCGTCTCAATGTCTCACAACTCTCCAATGCTACATTCTCTCCTACCGCTTTTGAATTCACCAGCTCTACTATTGCTCCACCTCACTCGGTTCACATCATCTGCATCCATCACCGTCCTGGTCCCACTGGACCATTATTTGCAACTCCTTGATTCTCTTTCCCCTAAACATCACCTCATTCTGTTAGGTGACTTTAACGTTCCCTCTCCAACCACTTCTCAGAAATCTGAACTTCAGTCTA
The DNA here is from genome assembly GCF_040938575.1 of Ambystoma mexicanum. NCBI lineage: Eukaryota > Metazoa > Chordata > Amphibia > Caudata > Ambystomatidae > Ambystoma > Ambystoma mexicanum. The sequence continues at coordinate 866,075,563 of NC_090928.1, forward strand.
TTCTTAGTGACCACACTCTCCACTCTATTTATAACCTAACTAGCACACAGGGGGTAACTCTTTGGATCTCTTATTCATCTCCACCTCTCTCAGCCACTAATAGTACTGTCACAACGTCCATATCTGATCACTCATTGTTTCCACCACCATTTCCTTTCCACCCTCTGACCTTTCCTCACCACTTGCTTGCCTATTACCAAAAGGAAATGTAAACCTTCTCCATTCGCCCTGTTCTCTCCGACCTACGGTTCTTACTCTCCTCTCACTTCCCTCTGCTTACTTTAAACCCTAGGTTTCAGCATCCTTAACCATGGATCACCCCATTCATACATTCTCTGCACAGACATGCATCGTATTCTGCGCAAATGGTGGCGTACCTACTCGCATGAGGACCTGCAACTGTTCCTCAGTGTCCTGAACTCTCACAAGTCCACTCCTTATAGAGCGAAAGAGCTAAAAAGGAATTCTAGCTAGCCCTCATTGACTCTCATGCCAACCATCCTCGCTGGTTAAAGGGCACCCTAAACGTACTCCTTCTAAATCTGTGGCCATCGACTCGACTCTCACAGCTAATGACCGAGCTTAATACTTTGCTGTAAACATTTCAACAATTAGAGACCGTCTCCTGACCTTCCTCACACTCCCTCTTTCTACATTCTACACTCCGCCTACGCTATCATCCTCTGCTTCTATCTCCCACTTTCGTCACATTAATACTGACAAAGAGCTCTCTCTACTGATGAAGGCTAACCCCTCTTGTAACACATCAGACCCCTCTTACTCGTCAAGCCAAATTGCCCCTTTAGTGGCCTCTCACCTGCCTGAACTCGGTCCTTTGACTCTACTTGCTTTCGCTTGATTTTTCTAAACAGCCACAGTCATCCCTCTCTTAAAAAAAGAAAGCAGCTGACCCAAACCTACCAGCTAATTTTCGCCTGGTGCCTCTCCTTCCACACTAAAGTGCTCAAAAGGGTTGTGTTCAATCGTCTTACCAATTTCTTCGACATTCACAACCTTTCAGACCCCCTACAAGCAAGTTTCCGCTTCTGTCGCTCCACGGAAACTGCTCTCATGAATGTCTCCAACTTAATTCCCTCTGTTAAGCACTCCAACCCATCCTCGATCCTAATTCTCCTTGACCCATATGCTCCCTTTGTCACCGTCAATCACTCTGATCTCCTTAATACTCTCTTTGTACTTTGGATTCGCGATCAAGCCCTTGTCTGGATTGAATCCTACCTTGCACCTCACCAATTTTCTGTCTCCTAGAGCAATAACACCAACTCACTCCTCAAACTGTTGGTGTTCCACAAGAGTCTTTACACTCTACACCTCTGCTCTTAGGGCACTAATCTCCTCCTGTTGGTTCTCGTACCAACTCTTCACGGATGACACTCCAATCTTATTCTATTTTCCGGAACTCTCCTCTGATCTCTGTATCAAAATGTCCAATTGCCTCTCTGCCATTAGATATTGGATGGTTTTACACTCTCTGATGTTAAACTCTACCAAAACAGGGGATGATCTTCCATGCCAAAAGCTCTCATCTCTTCCTCTGCTTATGCAGTTCCAACGCAACACTCCCCTATCTTCAACTAGAAACCTCAGCGTCATCTATGACCCTTTTCACATCTTCTCTACTTTCATCTCCAAAAATGGAACAGCAGCTCGCCTCAACCACCTAAATATTAGGAAAAACAGGCTCCTCCTTCCTTTCAACACCGCGAAGCATCTCTTAACAACTCTTGTCTTCTCTAAACTGCACTACTGTGCCAGCATCCTCTTTGGTCTCCCCAACTATGCTTTCTAACTCTCGACATGATCATTAGCTTCAGGACTCTCTTTGCACTCACTCACTTCACACCTACTTCCTGGTACCATTACCGGGCTGGATGACTGACGATGCAAAAAACGGCCAGATTTAAATGTCCCGGTTTCCAAATCTAGCCACGGTAAAGCACCACTCTATCCAACTCTACAAGCCTTCTCGTAATCTCTGCTTGCCCCCAAGACTATCCTTATTTCTCCTCACCCTCCATGTGCTTCCTCTCGCTTGTTTGCCCCCTCTCTCTTCTTGCTCCACTTGCGTGGAATTCTCTTATCCCAGACATCCGAGAAACAGTTCACAGGGATTTATTCAAAACCAAACTAAAAGCCTACCTCCTCGCCTCTGAGTTACCCTCAACCTACCTCTCATCTGCCATCTAGCTAACATTTTTCCTTCGCTTCTAACCTGCCTATCCCCCCCACCTTCTCTGCCTTAATTCTAGCACTTCACCCATCATGGTCACATCCAGAGCACAGCTGGCCGTACCGCCTACCTGCACTTCGAAATGTCCAACGCTGATTGTCCTGAATCTATATATGTCCACTTACGTATTGTCCCTGGTGATTATTCCATTTACTCCCCTCCACAACTTGCTCAGAATGTCCCTCTAACTCACCACATTGTAAGAAGCGCACTGCTACCTGTCAAATCTGATTTCTTATCTATTGCACATTCATTTGTGATCAAAAGAGCCTTCTTTCTCCTGTAAATAAATGTGTTTTGAGGATCTCCCCCAGTCTTGGAAGCTCTCATATATTGTTCCCATCTATTAAAAGGGGTATTGGCTAGATCCGATGAACTATTGGATGATCTCCTTGTTAGATGTTGATAGCAAGATGTTCTCGGCATTGATCCTAAAAGAATTAGAAACTTAGGCCATCAGTCGGGCTGTTTAAGCAGATTTCAATCTGGCTTTCGGAGATGGATTGGCATCACATTAAATGTAACAATTATGAGCATACTACCGGCTATGTGTAATAAACCCAAAATCACCAAACCTTTTTCTAGGCTTCATTGACTTCTACAATGTCTTTGATTTTGTAAACTGTGGTGTAAACTCTCTAACTGGGGACTTCCCCAGGGGTTGCTCAGTATTTTGGTTTACCTACATACCAATACATGCATTTGTGTAAAACAAGACCTAGAAGGGAACCTATCAAATAAGACCTCCATGACTAGAGGTCTCAGTCGGGGTGCGTATTCACCCAGTCTGTTTAATATTTATATTTCGGATGTGGGAGAAGTCATTGAAGAGTATTTCTTGGGGTCTCCTCGTCTAGGAGAGGTCAAACCCAAATGGCTAGCCCATGATATTCTTCTAATGGATTACACACAGATCGGCCTCCAGAGTATGTTAAGGGAACTGAGGGGTTATGCAAATGAAAATGATCTTATAATAAACCAGGAAAAAACGAAGATCATGCGATATTCCAAAATTGGGGAAAATTGGTTTTACCGGGACTTTGGAGAATCCGGTCATCAAAACCATGGTTCGCTTTATGCCGTTGCCAACATGACCCATTCCTATCTCTAGGTGCTTATCCAAATCTGTTTTTTTCTTTGTAATCTGGGACTTGTAGTCCGAGTTATATAATGGCAAAAGTGGAACTACAAGTCTCAGAATGCAAAGAAAACAAATAGGACTGGATAAGCACTTACAGATTGGAATGTGTCATATTGGCAACTATGCGTTATGTATCTAGACATACAAAACTGAAGCAAGGAGAACAAGGTGGCAGTTGAAGGTCGAGTGTTTTATTTGGAGAAAAGGAAAATAACTATGATACCTGGGATCAAATATTATAAATTGATCCTGAAAGTAATTTATGGTTTAGAAACAATGCTATAATTAAATTCGGACTTCATTAATTATTTCAAGGCAAAATTGTAGCGCAAGGTGCTACGTTTACCAAACTGTGATCCATTTGGTGGTGATTAGGTTAGAGCTAGGCCTCTTGTCAATGCAGTGTAGACTGGAGCGTAAGGCATTATTGTTATGCATTATTGAGGAAGGATAGCTCAGGGGCAACACGTTTGTCCTGGAAGCAAGACAAAGCAGTGCAATGCAGGTTTGAATCCTGATCTCGTGCTCAGAAACCACTTGTTATTAAGCGCATTAAAAAAAGAACAATTAGAATGATAATTATTATTGAGTAAAATTGCATCACCACCTCCCGAATCCCTTTTCTCCAATATAAAGGAACACCTATTGGATAAAAAGTGTGACTACCAGTCAGGTTGGATTTCTATGTGTAATGAGTTACTGGATACACTAAGTTGTACTTGGGCTCCCCTCATTGAATCACCAAATTTAAAAAAGCAAAGGTTGTGGGACCTGGAATGGATCCGAACACGTTCCAAAGTAACAAGGTACAAATTACATCATGATCTGGTCAGTGAACACAAAAAGCAAGGCGTTTTGCATGACAAATTTCTATGTAAGGTTCCGAAACACAATTGAAAGAGCTCTGTTCATGCGAGTCTGATTCAATCTTAATGCGTGAAATCTTGAATATTCAGAATAGTTCAGTCTACGTGAGCCCTTTTTGTCTATTTTGTAAAGAGGAGACAACTAGGGAAACCCTGAAACATCTGGTAACGATTAACCCGACATTTTAGTTTCTATTCGTACCCACTTTTTGGGGCTAGTACTATACCACTACTTATCAATTAATTTGTATCATTTTTGATATTGTTGCTTCTCAGAGAAATCAGTTTCACTACTATTAGGGTGCTAGGGTTCTGAGATACTTTAAGTTCTTGGAGTGGTAAGGAGTTGAAGGTCTGTTTTGCATAACCTTTGATTAATTCTATCCCTAGTATTGTCTATTTTAAGATGAGTGTGATCAATTTTAACTATGTATGATGAAGTTAATCTCGTACTGTTTTAGCTGTAAAAAGATAGATCTACATGTTCTGTAATATGCAATATTTGTAAAAGGTTAATTTTAAGCCAATACACAAAAAAAGTATTCTTTCTTTCTAGAATGTACCTACAACACATTAAATACCATCTTTCTGAATATTGTAAACTTCTTCAGTGGTAACCAGTGATTACATTACTGGAAGAAATAGAGACAAATAAAGGGGTAAAAATAACAAAATACAATAATTATCGAAAATAATATAGCATTGCAGTGTTAGGTGAGGGAAAAAAACAAATAGACTTCAGTTAAAAAAAGTATAAAGGGGTGGACGAAAAAGAGGAAAGACAGGTATAAGTGGAACTGGGGTTGGGGCGTGTCAAACCGTAAAGGGTATTAGCAAGACAAAAGTAGGCAGAAAATATAGTAAAAGCGAAGACACATTTGAAAAGCAAGAAACTAGGATTGCAATTCTTAAAAAGGTCCACAAGATGGAAGTCACAGACAATAGAAACGGTAGGAAACAGTAGATGTATACATCTGCATGTAGATAATATGGGCAACATGTATTTAGAGGTTTTGTCAGCAATGAAATCACATATAACCTAACTCAGTGCCATATGCACACATTTTAATTTATTTCAAACAAATCCCTCCCTCCCGCACGATTCCTCCCCACTTCCTCCCAAGGCAGATGGTACAACAGTAGAACAGTAGGCGCTCCTAGACACCGGAGAGCTATGTGGAAACCGTTTAGGTGGGGGGCCCTCACTTCCAACCTCTTCAACCACGGTTCAAGAATGTCTTGCGGGGTAGTGGGGCCCAAGTGTTCTTAGCTCCTTTGTGCGTCTCGGCTGTCAGCTTCGGCAGTTATTGTTTCAGGGGTGAGCTTAGAAAGGGAGCACACTCCACCTCTCAGGATGGATGCACATCATGGAGAGCACCCATGATATTCTCCATTTCCTAGATCTCCTTGGACTTGAGGGTCCACATTAGATTGTTGCTACAGCATTTTCAACCTATTACTATGCACACCCTTGCCGCCAATAACAGATATTGTGGCATGCAAGGAAGAAGATTCCATTCATCCTCCCTTTCATCCACACCAAACAGCACTGACAATGGGTCCCCTGTCCTCTCAATCCCATCCAATTCCCTTATCCATGCCTTTACTTCAGAAGGCCTGTACCCTCGAACAGAACCACCACATGTGCCAATAGTTTGCTCTCTGGACACGTTGCCATTGAGGCTACTATGACTGCCTTAAATCACTCTTCAGGGAAGATTGGTGGCTATCTCCCTCTGTGATGGTACTGGGAGTCTCTTGATGACCATGGGTATCTACTTTATCAGGGAAATGTAATCCTCTAAGGTGGTTGCCAGATTGCACTTAGTCCTGCCATTTTGATATTTGTGCAGGTGTAAGGTCATCATGGCACATGTGCCTGGGAATCAAAAATGGAAAATGAAGGAGTGTGCACGGGTACTCTCCATATTCTGGAAAGGGGAAATTGTATAGCAACAACAACTTCTTCACTTTTTTGCACTGTCCTTCCAAAGAATGGTGGAAATTCAGAAGTCTATTTAAACCCATACATACATCAGTAAGCAAAATATATTCACACTGTGCTCTGTGTTACATCTGCTCCTTTGTCTGCTTTGAATTTGGGATTCTTTTAAAAGCTACTTTTGGGTTTCGTAACCCAAGATATTGAAATAGAATTATGTATTTGTTACAATGCACAAGTACCACCTGTGAAGGCATCATGAAGCAAGAGACAGACAACAGATTCAAAGTTTAAACAAAAGTCATTTATTATCTTAAAATGTCAGGATGGTTGAAGGCCTAACTGCCCTATGCTACGGTGGGATTTCCCTACCTAGGGAAACTAAGGATGGTCCAAGTCAGTAAGTTCAACTTAAAAGTCCTTTTGTGTCCAAAACCTATGCTTGCACTCACACCTAAAACTAAACAATGTGTAGATTCTAGCAGTACAAAAATCAAAATAAAGTTCTGAGCTTCTTCCCGGCTTACTTTCCAGCTTCCCTTCCCCAAGTTCACGACAGTTCCAGAAAGTATCAGGATTACCTTTCCCACAAAGACAACACTATTCAACAGGAATCAGAGTTCCCTTCTCTCCAAGAAGACAACACAATTCCAAGAAGGTATCTCATGGTTCCTTTCCCAAAGAAAACTGTTCATAATGGGTTCTCAGGGTTCCTTTCCCCAAGACGAGAAGACAGTTCCAAAAAGCGGGCCTCGAGGTTCCCTTCTTCAAGGCAGCAACAAAGTTGGTGAGGTCTCAAGTTTCCCTTCCCCAAGACATCAGCTTGCCGACTTGTAATTAGTCTTGGTCTCTCAATATTAAAGAAACAGTTCCAGGTTAACTTTACACTCCTTTGGATTTCTTGACAGTTCATACAGATTGCTTTCTTCTGCTTCATTTTAGCAATCTCCTTCATACACTGGGGTTTGCTCTTTGTATGTTTCTTTGGCTTTCACAGATAGGGTATCCCCGGTCTAGGCGCAGTTGTCGGACCAGACGGTCCACCCATTACAGGTCACGCAACTGGTAGTCCTAGGCTTGCTTGCCCACACAGGTTCTTCTGTAACTGCACCGATGTTCTGGTTCACACTCACTTGGCTTTGCCACAAAGTGTGTTCCTCTTTGCCAGTCTTTTGACTTTGCCACAATTAGTTCTTTCATACAGTTCAAAAAGGCAATTCATGTAACAATGTAAATATACTTTAAAAGTACTTTTCAAAATCAAAACAAGTTATTGGATAATCTTTGGATATGCTTCTTACACAATTCCTACACCCTGAGGTGACTTCAATCACAAGGACAGTAATGGCATTTAAATATCACAATGGTTATTCTTTGCAGATTCTGAGGTTGCAGAAAGGAAAGGTTAGGGAAGGAAAAGTTAAACAGTTTCTCAGTATATGTGAGGACACTTAAATCTTCCAGATGAAATGTAGATAAAACTTTCCCAGCAGTAACAGTATACACTAAGCTACCACCTAGGAGGGACAAACAGTATCAAAATCAATGGACTAGAAGAGTCTTCCGGGAGCCAGGACAGACAATGTCAATTGGGACACAATCTATGGATCTGATGCACTTCTTAAATCAAAGTCTTGCACGAAGTTAGAGAGTTTGTAGAAAAATCATGTGTAGGGTGACAAGCCGTTAAGCCTGTGGAAAGAGAGTTGGAATTAACTCTAAAAAGGTAAGCCACTGCAATTCCCAACTGAGAAAAGCACAGCTAAAAGGCAATAAGGTAAGTACCCCAAGCCTAAATAGTGCCTCTGGTTTGAAGAAGAGTGGTCCAGCTGGATTATGTCTTGCTACAGCGGTGCAGACCCTTGTTCCTGAGCCTCAGTCTTGGGGACAAGAGGGAGGACGTCTGGAGGGATCCTGCGGTGGTACTTGTGAGGTTGCTGGCAGCTACTGGCTCTTTTCTGTTCAGCTGCACTTTGTGGTTTCAGCGCTTAGCAACCAGCACAGTCGCGGATCTCGGATACCAGTTGGGCTTTCTTCAATCCTTGGGTTCTGCACTCTGGTGAGGGGATTCGGGATCTGGTCATCCTGCTTCTTGAGGAGACTCCTGGAGCTGCTACCTGGATTTGTTACTGCTTCAGACATTTCACTCGACTACAGATACTCCACCCCTGGCATTGGGCTTCTGAAGCAATGGAGAGGCACAGCAAGTCGGGGGTGATGGTCCAGTAGAGTTCATACCTTGGGGTTAGTTGGGCCCACTAACCCAAGGGGAGAAGTTGTTTCGTCCAGAGCTTCTCTGTTGGGGTGAAAAGGGAGTTCAGCACAGCAGCAGGGCTTCACCGGGCAATTCAAAGGTGCAGGAGGATGCAGCAAGCTTTGTTCACAGTTTCTTCGTCGGGTTTTCTCCCAGTCGTCGACTCTGCCTCTTGTCCCAAAACCTTCGCCTTTTAAGCAGGTTTCTCCAATTCACGCACAGCCTAGGCTGTCAATCATACAGCTGGGTGGCTGTTCTGAAATGACAGCCAGGCAGCCAATCAGGACTAGTTGCAATCAGGCATTCCTAGTGACAAAGGACAGGGGAGTTTTGGGACCCTCCTTCACATCCTGTCCTTCCAGACACACGACAAAGGACTCAAACCTGTCTCAATGCACAGAGTAAAACCCAAGAAAGACCTCACAAACAGAAAAGGGCAAATAAGAAGACAGGGGCCATTTTGACAAAATGGTCACCCATGGGTGCTGTACTGCAGCTGAGTTTTCAGCCTGCGGTAGAAAAGCACAATGGTAGGACAAATTAAACCACTTCCCACCAGCCATTTAAAGTCGTGAGGATAACATATCCCCCCCCCCCCAACACTCCACATAAGATGGGGTGTGCTGGACCTACAAAGAGAAAAGGTAAGTAAAGTCAATTTAATTTTACTATTCTTGGGAACTGTAGTTCACACAAGAACAGGTACTTAAACCTTGAAAGAAATCTAAAAGGCTTTGTCTGCGACACTGCACTGAAGGTGCTGTGTGTCACCATACAAAAACTAAATGCCTATAGAGTTTGTCAGACTCCAAAAACAGGGAAAATACACAATCGAAATCAGGTCAAAACACATCAGAGTGAAAAAAAGGTCTCACTCACTCGAAGGTTCAAATTAACAAGTCCTAAATCCAGCAAAAGAGCTGGGAGTTTCTAAGGTTGAAGGGAATAAGCACAGAAATGAGAATTCTCCTGAACAGTTAAAAAAAATACCTTGAATAAAAAGTCTTTGGTAAAATCACAGTAAACCGAAAAACGACATTGTCCTTTTCATTTTGTTTGATTAAAAAAAAAAAAAAACAGAAGACCGCGAATCCTTTGCGACTGTAAACCATACAGAAATAGAGAAAACCATAAAGCATTTTGTAATGCAGTTCCCAGGCCAAATCCACTAAAAGGGTGATTTTGGAAAGTCAAGAGAGACTCCAGCAACATCTACATCATCCCACTGGGGAAATGCAGAGTTTTTGAAAACCACCATAACGGAACTACAAACCTTATTAAGAGCTGTGAAAGACATTGGGGAACCAAGACATTGGGGAACCAGCTATGAGAAGGGAGTCACTCTCATAGCCCCACAAGAACTTTATGTGATTACTGATTTTCTGTTTGGTTACGGAGACACCAGAACCTTTATGGAACCTTTGTTTTGAACAACTCGAGAGGCATTTGGACGCGCTGCATCCAGGAGAAGAAAGTCATTCTTCTGGATTACTAACAGTAGCTGGACTTTATAATATTTTGTTGTAGCAACAAGAATAGAGTAGGAGCTTTTGTGACTGGGACAGGCTTCCTGACGAGCACTTGAGTTTCTTTAGTTTATTTAGGGAAATCCCCTTAGTGTTACCGATAGATAGGTTTGATTTTTCATTTAATAAAAGTCTACAGCATTCACTAGGGCACCGCTTAGTCAGTCTCTTCATTCCTTGTCAGTAAATTAGACAAAGTGGAAGGTTCCAAGACTGGCACTTTTGATCATAGGGCCATTCATGTGTCTTGTGGGAACTGGCTTTCACGGGAACCCTCCAAGCGATCATGACGGTAGAGAGCGATCCACTCAACATTTCTAACAACTCCAGTCCCAGCATTCTGGCAAAATAATTCCCTGCGGATGACAGGGAGGAGGGGAGAAGGCCGGGAGCACAAGCCCAGTGATGGCTGGACCATCAGGCCACTCTGGTTCTAGTTGGATGTCCCACCAAGGTTCCCCAGGTAGGGCTGACTGACTCCCAGAATCATCTTACGGACCTACTCTATCCTGCAGGTGCTCTGGTTTCAGCGGTCCTTACTCTATCCCACCCAAGGTGTCACATCTGGTCATGATTCCGTCACTACATTTCACTTGGGCTGGATCCCATGTGGGCCATCTCCTTTAGCATGCAATGGGGCCGATGACAGCCACTGGCTTGGGAGGACTGATCCACTCCCACACTATTGAAGTAAAAAAGCTAAAATGATGCATGGCAGAGCCATTATAAAAAGGTCCCATGCCTGATCCTGCACCTTCCACTTGCTGGTCACCATCACTGTGCTTAATGGGCATTACTCTTTGATGTAAGCCGTGCTTCTGTAACACATGATGTAGCAGACACATCAATCATTGTGAAAGGAGTGTGGGGGGGAGACATTCTATATCCACCTGCCGTCTCCATTACTCGTTATTGATTGGGTTCTAGTACTGTATTTGCGACTTGGGCCTTTCTAAGTCATGGGCTGGGTTTTACTTCTACTCCAACAACATAAACTGGGTCACAATATCTGCATCCAAAGTTGATTGTGATTGTGAGGTGATTTCCCAGTCGCCCCTGCTTTTGGGCTCCCTCACATTGCAGACTAGTATTGACAGTCCTACTTTGATACAAAGTAATAACCTTTGATCACTGTGCAAGAATGCAAACAGTGATGTGCTACAAGACACTGGGACAGCAGAATTTGGCAATACACGTTTTAGGAGATATGCTATTAGTCCGTACTTCTGTCCATTGATGGTGAGGATTAGGTGGTGGTGGTTTGACTGTGTTTCTAGCTTCATTAGGATATTGTATTTTTATACTCTGCACTTTTGTTCTAATACTCCATAACCAGATCACTATTTTGCAGCTAAACACATGTTAAGATATTTCCGGCTTACATGTTGACATACAAGTCTCTAGAGTTCTGATACAAGATGAGGTTTGGCTCTGTCTCTGATCATTTGGGGAACCGTTTGGAGCTTGCCCTCCAAGCTCTGCCCTTTTGTCACCTGTGGGCTTTACCACATGCCCATGGTGGAGAGATGGTATTTTCCACTCGGCTTGTCAGTTCTTCAGGGGATTAGCATTTCGGAGGCAATGGCCTAATGAAAATGTATGGTTTCGCCTGGACCCCTGCAGTTCTTGATGGTCTGGGGAGTAGGAAACCACCACGCCTTATAGTTGTTGCCTATCCCCTGCATTGGGCTGTAGGCTAGGAGACCTTGCACTTGCTTGTGTTCCCATTCCCTGAGGATAGCCTGGCCTTAGTGCTTGTGATGGCCATCCTTGTGGGAAGGGAAAAAGGCCAGGGCTATGCTGGAGTGGTGCTGTATGGTGTTCTGGTTTATTTTGGTCCATTGTGCTCAGATCTCAGTTTCTTCTCAATAGGTACCTAGGCTTTAGGGATGTCACGGTATTGATTGTTTGACAGTATGTTAATCTGCATGCAAAATGACGGTATACCGTGGTTATCGCGATATAGCACACAGACGTGTTTAACCATTATCTTAAATATTTTGCCAGGGAAAGTCACACATTTTCACTAAGACACAAAACACAAAACTGAGACTCCACCAAGAAGTTGCCTTAGTTCTTCTTACATGCATTTATTTTACTTTAACTCAGCAGAGGGGGATCCTGGTGGTCCAACTTAACTTAGTCATATAATATACAACCTTTATAGAAGTTTAGAGAAGTAGGTGGTCAAGAAATGTGGAGTCATGCAAGTGTTGTAGTAGAAGTCACTCATGTCTCAGTCGCACTAATGGTAATTTGACGAATCAATATGAAGAAAACAAATCTGAAATGATGTAAAATACTGTCATGCCATACAAAGTAGATTGTACACGATAACACTTGTACCTATAAGGTCATGCCACAGAAATAAATGACTAGACTGACTGTACAAAAATGCTATTCTAGTGACATTCGCATAATACATATGCCGAAGAAAAAGCAAGTGCACAGACCCTAACCTCGGGTGTGAAAAAGTACACATAATGTCATTATATGTTGGCTCGCTTCCGTGGGGAGGGGGCTGATATGAGCATTTGATTTTGCCCAGGCAGACGGGCATGGAAGTCTTGAAAATAGCAGCTTTCTAGTTTTACTGTGTTAGTGCAAGTACATTTTTCTGCATGTGAACAAACACAGTAAATGCTTCCCTCCTCACCTCTCTGTCAATAGCAAGTTCACATATCTGCCCCTTCCAGGAAGGCACATAGCGTAACATTTCGGGGGGGAGGGGTTAGGGAGAGGGTAGCTAAATGTTGGTGGAGGCGTTAACTTCAGAGAATGTGGGGGGAGTGGCAAACATACTTGTGTGGGGGCTTCTAACTTCTTTACACATTACAATGAGACTATTCTGGTGAAGCTTGAAGTTTAAAAGCCGTTAACTTTGCCACATACCTCTGAAAGCATCCACTTATTTATTACATTTGTTATACACCCAAACCCGTAGGTATCACGGCTTAGATTACATGAACAGGCTTAACTGGTTACAAGGGAAAGTACGGTGCAGTGAGGGTTAGGGTGGTTGACTAAGCCAACGGTGGCACAGGTCAAGGCATAGCATGCTTATAATACAATACAGGCAGTGCAGTTCGGGGCATAACATAGATATAGTACAATATAGACAGAGGAAGATAGCCGGGTGAAGTGTGAGAATGAGACTCTCAGTGTCATGGCATGGTTCTAGTGCAATACTGGCAGTGCAGTTCGCAGCATAACATAACTATAGTACAATGCAGGCAGAGTGAAATATCCTTCAAGGGTGAAGTGAAAGAACGAGTATCTCATTGTCATGGATTGTTAAAACTTGTTGAAGAGCCAAGTTTTGATGAGGCTCTTGCAGCGTTGGTGGGATGGCTCGTTTCTGATATGCATGGGGAGACAGTTCCAGATTTTTGGTGCAGCAACAGGAAAGCTGCAGCCCCTGCTCTAGTGCTTTTGAACCTTGGGACGAAGAGGTTGAATACTGGAACCTGGTCTGAGGGATCTCTGGCCCCAGGAAAGGACAGAGACCCCTAAATCCTGTGCATGGCCAGTGTAGGCCATCCTGTTTAAAGAGGCGACCACCCTCCCCCTGGGTAAAAGCGCCCTAAGGAGCACACCACTGCAGGAGAGCAACCACACGCCTCTGACACACCACCTAGCATTATTTTCCAGTGATATTAGTCCTGCCCAAGTATTGGGGTTCCCCGGCTTCCTATGCCACCCCCTCGCTGCATCATGGCTTTGGGTCTGATCGGCGGCCTGGTACTGGATGATCCTGGTTTTCGATCCAGTTGGAGAGCTGCCACTCGCCCCTGCCAGCAGCAGCGCCGGGCACGGAATACAGAGCCCTTTCACGCCAGCAGTGCTGATGACAGAAGAGGCCCAGTCCAGCATCCTGCTCTCGGGGGAGGAGGCGCTCCCCTCCAAGGGCCCATGGGGCTTTGTCAACAATTGAGTGTCCCCCACTGATAGGGGGTGGGCGAAAGAGTGACTGTCAAAGCAGTGAGCGCCTTCTGGCCTTGGGGCAACAGGAGTGGAGCGTTTGGTGCCCAGGAGTGGTTACAACACCCCGCAGGCCACGTATACCCTGAAACCTAATTTGAATTGTGCGTCTCTTATCCCCCTTCTGAAGAACAAGTTCTGTGATCCACAGGACGGACATGCAGCCTTGCTGCCGCAAAACATTCCTCCGACCTTTACCACTCCTCCCAACCCCCATTCCTGTGGCCCCTATCCACTCTCCTGCATCCTCTTATCTGTGTCCTGCTCCTTCTCCTTTCACAGAGTATGGCCTCGATACCCTGGGCGGGGGCGCACAATATGCCAACCTCCAGACCTGCCTGGACGCTCCAAGACTACTACGGTGGACACTTGGCACAATATGAAAGCTTTACAACACAACATAACAAAAGGCTGCGATACCCCACTTACTATCAGACCCTGACAGCAGCAGGTGCATCACCCCACAGAGTTTTCTTCCCAGCATGCCATTTCTAGAACTGCCAGTTACCTAGCCCTGTGTTAGATGCATACAGCCTCGGCCAGTCCTGTTTTTCTTAAACATCAGTAATTATGGTACGAACAATTAAACTACACGTCCCAGCATGCAACATATATTGGGTCTCCAAGGGTCAGTCATGCACTGCATATGGCCACACAACAGCAATACCTATGCAGTCTCGGCGGGGGCCTGCTCTAGGGACATGGGCTGGCATACCCTTTCCGAGACAGTCAGGAGGCATGGAGAGAGGCTTGCCAGAAACTCTCTTGTATATTCTATGCATTTACTCTCGTCCCCCTTGGGCGGGCCCACTCTTCTATTCGGAGCTAAACACTCAGTTGTGACATTCTAGGAGTTGAAATTGTCTCTTGCCTCTGTCAGGGTAACATGGCCGTGTTCGCAGCTGGCAGGGGACACAATGAGTCACATTGTTTTATTTGTTTCATAACAATTTCTCAACCAAAACATGTTATCATAGGAGTGTTAGCCTGGGGAAAGCTCTGCAGGCCAAGCCATCAGAGGTGGAGATCTGGGCATGGCATAAATACAGGCCAAGCCAGAAGAGGTGGATCTCTGAGGGATTAGCGGCAAGAACAAGGCAAGCCATTAGAGGACTTAAGGACTGCTGCTCCCTCTACACTTCCAATCACTTCCCTGGCACGCAAGTGCTAATCCCACATCACGATTTCAATTGCCTAAAAATGTATGCATGTATACGAATGCAGGTGCTAACAGTGAAATTAGTTAAATTAGTAATTGCAGCCCCTTTGTCTGTTGGTCCGGCCACGGCTCTGTAGGTCAGCCAGGTCGAGTCAACAGCCCGACATTTCAATGGGTGAAGGGGAGCGGCTGGGCTAGAGTCCGATCAGAACAATGGTGTTGCGCCACTGCAGAGCATAACATAGAGAGTAAACTGCGAAGGGTACGGCCACAACATGCTTTGTAGCACCATTCCCTAGTACATTCCAAGACTTAACTGGTTTTCCGGTAGAATGCACTATGGCATATATTGCATTCATAATAACAGAGCAATTGTACAATTAAAGACAGTTCTAAGGCTGCAGAGTAAATGGCCACGTTCGATTTGCTCGGGTGAAGTGCGCTGTGCCGCTCCAAATATTTGTCTTTTAGTTTTGCGAGGGTTTCAAATAGTTTTTAAAGTCAGGGGGATTATAAAAACAGTGCACGATCATTACAAAATGCATTTTCTTGGAGAATTACGTGAATGCTAGTTTTTAAAACTGAGTCAGTACCTGAGTGAGAACCCTGCACATTTGCATAATGTGCCGCCACCATGTCCCTTCCTCTCATGCTAACTGGCATCAGAGAGAAGTGCAGTGCCCCTGATTTTACCCCCCACCATTCCCCCTAAAACAGAAGAGACTACACACACACAGGGCTTTTCAGGCGGAGTGCAGAAATTGCTCCCCATTATTATAAAGCTGCATCCTGACTTTCTCTCACTCGTGGCTGCCTATGCCCGTCTCAAACCCCCCTTTCCCTGCCTATCCTCTCTCGCGCCTTGCCCTGTTTGAGCCGAGGATAGGAATTACAGTTACAACCTGTGGCTGGTTTGTAACTGGAGTTGGCATGCAAACAGGGCTGGGAAGGAGCAAAGGAAGGGTCAGTAGGGGTAACTTACTTGCTGCTGCATGTACATAGGTATATAGGCCCCTGGAGGTGCTGCCATTGCACCCACGATCTTTAAGGAGCAGGCCACAACTCTGGGCCTCAACAACCCAGCACAGGTCCAGTGGGCCTCTGCTCCAGAGTCCAGGAGGGCACTGTCTGAAGTAACCCTGCTGCCCGCTCCGTCTTCTAGCTGGCTTGGTTTTTCAGAGTTCTTCTTGGCACCTCATGGTGACTGACGTCATCCTGTGTTGATAGAAACTTCTTTTTTAACATCCTCTCTGCTGCAGATAGCATGGGCCGTCCGTGTCTGTCTTACACATGCGTAGGGAACGTTGCAAGCAGCCTGGGCCTGGGCAAATTCCACCCCAGGCTCGCTGAACAGAAGCCAGCCAGCCAGCCCAGCCCAGCCCAGTGACTCTCAGCCCTGCTTCCATTCATTGTAAAGTCTGGGCCCGGGCAAACTCCGCCTTCAGCCCCAGGCTCGCTGAACAGAAGCCAGCCAGCCCAGCGACTCACAGCCCTGCTTCCATTCATTGTAAAGTCTGGGCCCGGGCAAACTCCGCCTCCAGTCCCAGGCTCGCTGAACCGACGGGCTCCCGCGCCCTACGAAGGAGGGCCCCTCGGCAGGGGCCCCCCTTAGTGCCGACTGCCTCACGAGGCACGGGGCACGAGGAGTCGTGGGGGGAGAGGGGGTGAGCCAGGCACCACTCCACCGGCAAGGGGGGGGGGGGGGCGGGTGACATCATCCCGCGCGCCCATTGGCGCTTAAATACACCTTAAAGAGCTGCAGGGTCTCTCTTTGCCGGCTCTCGCCTACGTTGCTGTTTCCGGTTTGTTGCGCTGTTGCTGTTCAACTGCTGCTGCGAGGAGAGGAGGTTCCAGTGGACGAGGACAGGAATCGCAACGTGGTGTCCGGTGTCGGTGGGGGCAGTTCCAGCTAAGGAGGTCGGGTGCTAGGGAGAAAGTGAAGGTGCGTTGGGGGTGGGGGAGGGGAGTACAGTTCAGTAAGGCACATAAGGGGTGGGGAGGGTCAGTATAGGGCGCATGGTCAGGTTAAGGGTTTGGGGGTCTGACGTTGTCAGGGGATGATCCAGCCGGGGTTTTTGTTAGAGATTTGGGCAATGGTGAAGTTATCGGTACGTTTAAAATGTAGGGTAGGGGAAGGGAGGAGGATGGGTTTGGTGGTAGTTAGGCAATGAATTAAATGCTGGTGGCAGGAGACACAATAGTTGGTTTGGGCAGGAAAAGAGGAGGATGCCGGTTTGCAGTATCACAGATGTCCCATGGTCCATGAAACTTTTCTCGATCGCCTGTCACGTTGGCCATCATTAGCATAGTCGCTTGTAGCAATTGTAACTACTATTTTGTGCGTGCATAGCTTGGTAGGTTTTATGGCTGCTCTCTACGTGTTAAACTGCGGGGTTTACATAGTTATTTACATGTCCTTACTGATTAGGAAGACGGTAGGTGCACAAAGTGGGATGGGGGCGAGGGTAGAAGGGATGGAGGACTCATGAGGTTGAACGGGTATATGCGGGACACGAGGGCTAGCAAAAGGCTCCACATGCCGACCGTACGCCGGAGGGCACAAAGGTTACAATGCGGCCAGGGCATCATTTGCGATACGAGAGGGTTTCTGTGTTTTGGTTGTAATTACATTCCAGTGGCAGGGGACTGGGAGTCGGTATAGTGCTGAAATACCACTTTTGGTTTAAGGTTGTGGGGAAATAAGGTTGATGCTTACGGTCCCTGCATGTGCCACTCTCAGGCCCCATTTATTCATTTTACTTACCCCGGGTGGGATTACTTCAGGCGCGGGAGCGTCGCCACGGTAGGGCTCAGGTGGATGTCGGCGGCTGAGGCCGGTGGCTCCAGTGGTGGGAGGGGGATGCTAATGTGGAAACATGCTTCTGTGGTGAAGTGGTTTGGGAGGTTAGATTAGGGGCAAGTTTGGGTCCGCTGATGTTGTCTGGAATTTTCATTTTATGGTTTCTACTTTTCCTACACATTTGTTCATCTTCGTTATGAGTCACCTCGATAAGGTGGTGGATTTGTTGTAATGCACTTTCTAGCTGCTGGGTGGGCAGGGCTGTACTTTTGATCTGATTGCCTTTATCGCGTTGCATGCAATATGGAAGCAAAGACAGCACGTGTATAGTCGTGGGAGGGAGCGGCTATGTGTTCTGGTGTGCGCAGGGATGGACTGGCCTATAGGGAACTATGGAGATTTACCGGTGGGCCTCGGCACCCTGGGCCTCTTGGGTGTTATTTCGAAATGTTCTCATAGGAAATGCACTGAGCTTGCTTAGAAGGCGTCATATGTGCCCCCCTTTGAACACGATTTGGGGGGGGGGGAATACGCTGGAGGATCTCCAGAAAGGGGTTGGTGGGATAACGTAAGGGATACTAGGTGCGGGGCGGCGAAAAAGCAACGTTTGTAACACCCATTCAAACGCGACTCAGAAGGTACGAAGGAAAGGGGGGTTGATAATTTGCATAGTTGTTGTTGGAACACGAGAGGAAGAGGTGGCAGTGGAGTAAGGGTGCGACAAAGAGGTCGCGATGCCTCGTGTTTAATGGCGGCACTGGTGACTGGGAGCTTTTCTTTCCTGGTGGGTGCCATAAAAGGCATTGGTTTTGCTGTTACAGGTGGTAAACAAACGTGCAGAGATAATAGGGCAGTTGTTTATGTCCAAATAAGATTATGCAAGCATGGTGACGGTTGAAGTGGGGGTACAAGGTAATGCTTTGTTGTGCCGGGTTGGGGAAGTCCGAGGTGGGGTGCGAGAAAGCATGGCTATGGGATGGCTGCCTCGGGTCGGTAGAGCCGGAATTAGAAAAGGGGCAACTTACCGCTCACAAGCTATTTAAAGTTTTTCCAGATGGGTTGGCTGGGCATCAATGTTAAGGCAGCCTGCCCCTCAAGGAAGGATTTGAACCAATGCCTCCAGGAGTAGGTGAGAGGTGGCCGACGGCACCAGTGAGGCTTTCGGTATGCTTTGTTTTAACCGTTAGAGCAATTTCAGGAATGTTTTCCGATGGGTTAACCTGCGTACCACTGGGACCACATGTCCCAGAATGCAACTGGTTCAATGCTCGGCTGCTAAGGAACAGCCTAAGCGGGTTTAAGTTCTAGGGTGGCTACCTGCTGCTGCTAGATTGGGGCAGTCAGCTTGGTTAGACAATTTCACGGCAGGCCCGGTAAGACGGGATGGGGGGGCGCACGGTTTGCAGTGGTGGGGGGCCAAAATAAATAAATAAATAAATAAAATATATGGTACCAGGCACTTAACAGGAACTTAGTCTTAACGCAGCATGACAGTTGCACTTAGCATGGAGAGGTGGAGCTGGCAGCCAGAAAATTGTAGAGGTGGTTGGGTTGGGAAACAGGCATGGGATTAAATACAGGTGAGGCTGCTATGGGGTTCACAGGTGCCAGCTGTGGCAGGAGGAAGCAATGGGTGCTAGCGAACACTGCACTTTCTGATACGGTGGGGAATTTAGAACACGCATATACACAAGTGTTTCAAGGCGCAAAAGGGGTCTGGAAGGGTTGGAGTACCACACAGGGGTTTAATCATTTATGCCATCTGGCCATCACAGGAAGTGGTTAGCATTCTGAACCATGAGGGGTTTAAACCGCGGTGTGCAATAGGGATGGGTTTCATTACAATAATATACCCTAGATGGGGTCGGTAACAAAATAGGATTGTTGGGTGTTCCGATTACCGGGTGGTGTGCGGTGCAATAATAGTTATTTAGCCACGTGGCAAGGCAGAGGTTTGGGGTAGTGCGTCTCGAGTTAATGCATGTTCAATGGGGTCATGCAGGGTGCCAGATCAGGTACTGCATGCTGAGTTACATTTGAAGGCAGGGTTGTGAGGGTGGGCGGCGCGGAAGGCAAAACTGGTAAATCCCAGCAGAGGGGCCAAAGAAGGAAGGGTGATGGGTAACATCCAGATTGCATGCAGATGGTGTTCAGTAGGTTTCTTTGGGCATCAGGTGTGGATGTACAATTGGCTCTTGCCGGGTGGGGCGGGTGTACAACGTTATTAGTATAGAATTGTGGCCAGGTTGGTGGTTACTAGGAGGCAGTCGCTTGACTGCCGGTTTGGCTCTGAATGGGCGTTTGTGGTCGGGCTTAACTACTGCATGTTGGGTTTTCAGATTAAAAGGGAGGATCGTTCGCGCACAACGAAGGGGGCATGGGTGGATGTCTGAAGGGGGTTCATTTCTTGCTTATAAGGCAGGGCAGCGGGGGACGCGTTGCAACCACGGGATGGGGCAGTGCTAGTGACCAGATCGTGCTAGGTGCGAAATGCTTGTTGTCGTTACCGTTTAGGGTGATGCTCTGGGTATAAGGCAGGGCCCTCTGGTGGACACAGTTGGTTGCCGGGCAGCATGGTTACACTGGCGACGCTGCATCCATTTTGGGAATTCAAGCTAAGGTCGTGCATGATTAGCTATGATTAGACAGAGCATTTTGGGCAGGGTGCATGGGCAAACACGCCCGCTCTGGAAGGGGAAGCGAAGGAAACAGCACGGGTGCAATCTCCGCCACAGGCTAAGATGTGGGTTGGACAATGGCGCGGGTTAAGCTATGGTGAAGGTAGGGCGCGCAAGCCTGATCCCCCCCCTCTCTCTCTGGTAGGAGAGGGGTGCTCGGGCGGGCGTGGAAGGGGGGCAAAGGGAGGGGGTCGCTAGGAGGGGCAGAGTACGCGCACATTTACAGGGGTGTTGCTAGGAAGGGGGAGTGGGCGATGGTAGAGGGTACACGGGAGGGGGGGATGGAAGAATTGGCAGGTCTTTCAGCACACTTAAAGGACAATACATAGCCTTGGAGTATGGTGTTTTGGGGGGGGCAACAACAGTTCGTCGACTCGCTCACCGGGTTTCTTTCATCCTTCAGGGTCCACCAGACAGCTCACGTACCACGCAGGGAGAGGAGCCGGCGTATTTTGCGCACCAGGTGGCAGCAGCGGCGAGCCCCCTAGTTTGGGTTAGGAAGACAGGGTCGCCACGCTTCATCTTCTAAGGATGGACCGGGAGAAGATGGGAGACGAGCAGGCAGCAGTAGAAGCAAGGGTCGAGATCGATCGTTTGCCGCATCCGCTTGAGATAATGAACGCAGAGGCCTGGGCAAGATTTGCAGTGTTGGCCAAGACCGAAGGATGGGAAACTGCGGTGGCCAGGATGGGGGGCCCACAGCCAGACAGCGAAGCAACCAGCTCCCGGGCTGCAGCCGCCTCCTCCTACTCGGGCTCGTCATCTCCTACAGGGAACAGGATTAACTAGGTGAGTCCTACAGCCAACAAATACGAGGAGCGCGGACACGCAAGGTCGAGCGAACGGTTTGGGGCACCGACGCCAGGGGGCGGCGGGCTACCGGAGGATGTGTTCCGAGGGCAGGACACCCTGCAGTCATGTGGGAGCAGAGGGCAGGCCGGAAAAAGGGTGAGGCCTGATGAAAACCTGCAGAACTGGTTGGCGGCATTCAGGTTCATGGAGCAGATAATAATGGAGAAGGACCACGACCAGGGGCCAGCCCTTCAACACTACAGAGAATGCGTGGTGGAGGAACACAGAAAGTGGGGGGGCACGTTTTGGCTGAGGAATGACCTAAGGTTTAGGAAAAGCATGGAGAGTGACCACGGCTTGAGATGGGAGCACAAGCAGGTGGGGGATTAGGGGCTAGGAGAAGGGGGGTCAACCCGGACTGACAATAGAAGGGGCAGCCGCAAGGGAGGTCAAGGCACGAACAATCGAGTATGGGGCCTACAGGACAATTCTCTTTTAAGGGGCACAAGGGCTCAGCCGGAACTCATTAAGGGCTCAGCCGGAACTCATTTCTATCAGCAATCATTACTAGATGGGAATGTAGACAATAATGGTCAAAAAAAAAAAAAAAAAAAGGATTTTACTAAAGTGCATTACTTATCGTAGTTGGCGTGGTTCGTCAAACTGGGGAAATTCCTAATCAGCAGGGGCTTTGGATGGGTCAAGCATGCCTTGATTAGTTTGAAAACTGCGGGTTGCTTCGGGGAGGACAAAGTTCACTTATCCGAAGTGGGGGTAAGGGTGATGGTGTACAACCTAAATGATGCTCTGCAGGGGATGGGCTGCAATTGAACAGCGGTGGGGGGGGGGGGGGGCAGGGGTGAGTGTCGATTTGGGTTTTTGCAAATGAAGGAAGCCGTTAGGGGCCCGAAACGCCCCCCCACCTAAATCTGGGAGGGGGGGGTCTCCAGTTATGGAACGGAATGGTCAAGGGAAGACCTCTTTCGGCACGCCGCTGCCAGGTCAGTTGGCCCTCCTGCAGGGGAGCCCATGTAAGCTGCAAACAGTCAGGAGGAGCACCAGCGGGGAAGGCTGCGACACAAGTCATCACGCCACCGGTTGTCAGCCGGAGGGCCTGCGTGCCTGTTGCGGACGGAGTGAAAGGGGTGAAAGGCGCATTGATAGTTTAACTGGGGATTCCTGAGCTAAGGCGACCAAGTGCATGAGGGGGAACTCACTACGGCCGGTGGCCCGATGTGAGTCATCGCGGTGACGCCGGTCGCAGCGACTGGTCTTTGGCGGACAAGCCCAGCGGATGTTACCTGGTGTTCTCGTTAGAAAGTACTGGCGGAGACCACAAGGGGAACTGCACAGCCATCAGTTTATCAAGAACGGCGCCCAGGAGTATTAGACTCAGGGGAGGCCCACGTTAATGGGGAGGGTTAGGGGGCTTGGAAGACCTTTCCAACTCCAAAAGTGGGTGGGGGAAATGGGAAGTGCATCGTTGGAAACTGAAAATTGGAAAGTAACAATGAAGTCAGCAAGGGGGGGGGGGGTGAATTGAAAAGTTTGCACTGTAAACAGGGCTCCGGCAAGTACGTTGGTAACTGAGGGGAAGGGGGGCCCCTGGGAGATTGGGGGATGATAGGGGGTGGCTCAAGAGAAGGGGGCCCTTTGTGATTGGCAGCTTAAAGAGATCTAAAGAAACTGGGGGAGGGGGGCCTTGGAGTGCGGGGGGTAAGGGCCAGCAGGAGCAGGGGGGTTAGTTGGGGTGGGCCCCTCCTTAGCGAAAGGCAGGGGAAGAGGATGGGGATAAGAAGGATGCTGGGCTCGGGGGGATAGGTAGCGCTTGATGGATGGGGTTCTCTAGAACAGGAGGGCGTGATGGGGGCCGGAGGGGATGGGACAACTAAGGCGGCAGGGAGAGCTAGGCAGATCGGGGTCTTGGCCGAAGGGGGGGAAGAGGGGCTCCCTGGAATGATGGGCTGGAGGAAGACCTTGTGATGCTGGAAATGCATCTGAGGGACAGGGCCTCTGAATCCTTGTCCTTTACTGCTTTTTATCGTGTATTCTGTCATGTTTTCTGCCCAGGAGTCCATGTGGGACTCCTGGCAGTGCAGCTCTCTCTTTAGGTTTGGTGAACAGACCCATGGGATACCCTTATGGCACCCATGGGTAGGGGTACAACCCTGTGCCCCTAGTGTATGTTTTTGGGCACCTGTGGGTGGCCCACAGAGCAGGGTATGGGCTGGTGGCAGCTCCATGCTGACTTTGAAAGGTGCTCTGGGTGTCCTCCATTTTGGGATGCCCAGGCCCTGCCATTGGGATCAGTTGATTCCTGATAGGAAACAAGATGGCCCCTGTGGCCTCTTGCTTTCTATTGCCTGTTACCTTGTTTTCCCAAAGTCCTGGGAAGCCCTGACTCTGTCCCTTCCCCCTGACTGGCTGTTGGGTGGAAGTTCCATATATGGTGTTGTTGTGAAGGCCCAGCTAGACTGACTGGAGCCTTCCCAGTGACTGTATGTTGTGGGTACCTCCTGTGGGTGGGACCTGGGTGAATGGAGTCTGTGACCAATATACACTCCTTGTTGTGGTTGTCTGGTTTCTGGCATGAGAGACAAAGACTGAGACAGCCCTGCCCGAAACTGGCCTGAATGCAGTGTGTAGTGTTGAATGGCTGGGTACTTGTCCCAATCCACATTCCTTGTTGTGAGTGTCTGAAAGGGAGGAGTGTGGCCTGAATGCAATGGGTGCCTGATTGGCTGACTGACTGCATGAATGCCCTTCTGTATGATTGGCTGCTGAGTGTGTGCCAGCAGTGTGGATGAGAGACAGAATAGTATATCTCGGGACCTCTCACCACTGGTAGAGGGGTTCAGGAACGTTCAGAAGCATTCAGAAGCAATCTGGAGCTGAGTCTCCACTCTAAGAGTAACTGGAACTGCTGATCCTCGACGTCCAGCTGGAAGAAGAAGACTTGCTGTGGCATTTGCTTCGACCGATCCGAAGGCTGCCGAAATCGTCGAAGACTGACCCGAGAGAGGACCTGGTAAGGCGCCCTCTTCCCGTGCTCCGAGCGACCATCGAGCACTGCTCCATCTTCGCCGAAGCGCCCTGGAAGACAGACCCTCGAAAGGCTGCCGACCCGAGACGGGACCGCCGAGGAGATCGAAGTGAAGCACCCGGACATCGACGCCGTCGAAGTCCATTGCCGTCGACCAGGGTTCGCAGGTTTGTGTAACCGCTGGAGGCCCGTCGAAGTTGTGTTGTCCAGCCGTGGGAACCACTTGACGCCGTGCCGCCGACGACCGGAGCCGTCCGCTCCTTTGCCTAAGAACATTCGAATTGAAGGACTACCTCGTCCGCACCGTCGACCGCTTTATCCTGCCGGAGAAAGTCGAGGACGACCAACGCGCCGAGGAGAAACCTGCCGGTGGGTTTCCCACCACCCGAAGACCACAAAGACTCGAACGACTCGACGCCCTTGCTGGGCCTCCGTCTCCACAATCTTTGCGGTCCAGAACTATTGTCACCGAGGTGCCCCGCACGCCTCTGCCTTGCAGGACGCAGACGCTCCGACGGCGACGAGCACCGCTCGGACGAAGCTGCCGCCTCATCGACGCCGTTCTACCTTGTTTGTCGACGGACGTTCGACGCCCCGTGCCTCCCGCTTGAAAGGGAAGGCATTCAAGAAGGGCCGTCGATTCCCCGTCGCTGAACACCGAGTTCCTCGACGCCTTTCGACGCCTCTCAACGATCCGTGACTCCCGCTTGAAAGGGGGTCGCTCAAGAAGGATCTGTCGACGCCTCTTCGAAGAACTCGACTCCACCAGGTACATTGGGGGGGTAAAAACATTATAGGAAGGAATAAGACTTGCAGAACAATATATGGACTAGGCTTGTGCTATATCTTTATTTTACAGGTTGCCCAGGTGGGGGGTCTCCACACAGAACTGTGTCTAGTGGTAGGGGCCAGTATTCTGTCTATTGCTCGACCATCTTATTTTCTCTCCTCTCTCTATTGCTGGTTTCACTCTATTGATCTGTGTGACATTGTTACAGTATTGTTAATGCACTTTAATGAGATCTAATACAAAGGGTGGTACCACTTTAGAATTGTATATATTTGCCATTGATGATTTTCCTGAGTACAAAGTGAGTTATTATGATAAGTGTACATAACCTTGAATATTGATTATATAAAGACTGTGTTCTAACCAATACAGTGTGTGGACATTCCTTTGTGGGGGCTTGGGGTACACTGTACTTAAGAACCAGCCTGCATCACCTCCTGAGAAGCTAGGCCTTGATTGCTCGTCCATTGCTACCGTATTAGAGAATCTTGGCTGGGGTCCTCTGTGCCTCTCCTCTACCATATAGGGAGCAGAAGTACAGACACCCCCCACCGGTCGTTCTTTACAGACCTGTTTGGGGAGGGAAAGTTAACTATGACCAATAAGCCAACCTGGGGAAGCGGGAAGAGGGAATCCAGGGGAAAGGGAGCAAAAAGGGGAAAAGGAGACCGGAACGCATCCTTTAGAAGGAGCCTAAGCGGAAATGGAGAATGGAAAGAAAGTAAAGCACGGAATAAAATTGCACTTAAATAGCGTTGGGGAAAGAAAATGAAAAGAAAAATTGCAAAATAAAGAAATGGCCAAAGGGTAGAGAGGGACTGCTGAGGAAGGGACTGGGCGCCCGCATCGGGTCCCCCAAGGACCCGGAGGGGCGGGGGAGGGGGAGGGGGAAAGTTGCTTGCTCTCAGCGCAGAAAATCCTGAGCGTGAACGGAACACCTGTAAGCTAACTCCTGACTTTATGTGTAATAAAGTTTGCTGTGGCTATTTTTTCTCCCACTCATCCTACTGGTCTCTGCCTATCCTTTGGGTGGATGGGGGTTGGGCTGCTTTGGGAGGAGGGTAGCTGGGCAGGAGTGAGAGACGGAATGTGGAATGAAAGCTGGGGGGGGCTTTGGGAGCAACAAGGGCTGACACCGTGCCACCCCACTGAGGGTGTCGGTGCTAAGAAGCCAGTCAGCCCAGCCCAGTGACTCATAGCCCTGCTTGCATTAATTGTAAAGTGCATTCCACACGTGCAATACAAAAACATAATTTAAATCAGATTTGGTATACCGTTACAAACAAGGAAACGGTTATTTAAAGATAATGAAACAGTTCATAGTGTTTATATGGGTATACCGGTATATCGTTACAACCCTACAGTAGTGTTGGACGTGTACAGTCCTAAGATGTGCTCACTTTCTACTTGGAGGGGTCCTTGCAGCATATTCTAGGCATCATTCCTTTCCGTTCTGGTCCAATCTGATATCTTTGGCATGCTGCAAAAGTAATTAGTAGAGGTTTGGGGGTACTTTTCAGATAACAAATGGTAATTTTTATTACTGTTAATTCTGCTCTTACTCATCAAAGTACTTGCATACTATGTTCCCACTGATGCGGGCACATTGGGCCTCATTACATGTTTGGCAGTAATTTGGTGGTAATTTGGTGGGGGATTTGTTTGTCTTCTCGATTGTACGCGCACAGGTCAGCTATACACATGTGACACCTTCGGCACTGATGGACACACCTCCAGAATCGCTGAATGGCCTGTGGATTCTTCCACCTAACAATGAGAGAGGTGCCTGACTTCCGGGTTGACCAGACCGCACGCACGCGATACAACACTGCACACGTGACGTGTCGGGCACCTAGCACATGACCTCTGATGTGCCCATCAATGGTCCCCACTCATACTGCCCTCAGTACGCGGGTCGGGAGAGCAGAGACAGGATCGGGGCATCGATTGCAGTTCGGTAAGCACAAGAATTCAGACGCTTCATAGCGCGAAATGCTCAGAACGCATCTGGGAATGGACTAGATCCTACCCAGAGCACAGGCACTTATTTACCTTGTCAAGTGCCTGTGTCAAAATATGATGCGACTAATAGAAAGTGTAATACAGCGTTTGCCCTTTCCTTTACCTTTGGACTAGGATCAGGACATTTCACCTGAATCATAGGGACATCAGTTGTCTGAACCTTGAGGAGACAATAAGGCCAAGGAATTACCTACACTCACGTCAGTGGCCTTATTGGGACCCAACATACAATATGAATGATACTGCTTTGACTAGTCCATGTTATGATAACCATGAGACATTGATTAGCAATAAACTACATGCCACAAAATACATATGCAAGTTCCGGTTGAGTCTGTTTCCATTTGAATCTTTGAAAAATGTAGAACATCTCAGTAACAACTATAAGAAGAGGTAAACCACACCATGCTAAGCAAAGTGTTTTTTAGAACATGAATAGCACTAAGAATACTGCCAATTCATAAGCCATCTACTGGCAGTGAATAACCAACGGTGATGTGTATATATATCTTTTGTGTTTTGCACAGGTCGCCCGTCTGTCTCAGTCCCGCCATACCAAGGAGGTGGTAAAGTATTAATCACCCACTTTCCTTGCCAGAATATCAACATGTTGGTATAGAAATCAATACACTTACCCTCTTGTTGACAATACAAAAAGACTGCCCTGAAGAAAGCGGCCATAACAAACATGAGCCGCTGAAATCGGTAGACAGTAATTGCTACAATCTATAGATACCAATTCATTCTCTATACATGAGCAATTTTATCACCCTCCACCTGTTGTAGTAACAGTAAGATCCAGAAGAACGTCTTTTGTCTTTGATGTTGGTCTAAACACAATTTCAGAGTGCTTCCAACCTGACTTTGTGCTATTCCTTTTAAAAATCACAGTGCATGGGGTTTTACAAACAATCCCTGGGTCATTAAACTTATATACAACACAGTGGATGTCTGTACACCTCAGTTCAAAAGCACCATTTTTATTTCTGGTATTTGTCTCTTCCTATGCAAACACATAGGGGAAGAAAGTGGTTGAAGGGCATCATTTACACAAGGCTGAATGTTTTACAACATTTAGAAGTAGATAGTGTTTCTTCTTATTCTGTCCCTTTTTTTTGTAGGTGATACACCAGCGCTACATAGGGACAGGAGGGGTCTAAAGGAAGGGATATTTAGAATTCAATTCTATCCTTTTCTGTCCTCCTACACAGCCTTGTTTCTGTAGGTGTTAAAACCTGCAGCAGCATCTTACTCTTTTTGAAAAATAACTGTGCCCTCAACCACAGTGGTTTTACTCCAACAGGTTGTTAACCTGGTTCTGGAAAACAGACCCGTCTTGGGTTCTTTTTCACTAAAATGTCAATACAGTTGGTACTTGCCCACACTTTCGTGTTACACAGTTAACTAAACAAGGGCATCCCCTGTTAACTTAATGTTCTGCCCCCTTATACTTTGATGAATGCTTGAACGTTAGTAACCTAAGGGACATGCATTGAGTGGTTCAAATGGTGCACACAAGACATTTTAACACCAAATTAAGGTGCCACATGGGTACCTGAAAGGGAAATGGAGGGAAAGCATTAGTGAGTCCCTTCAGAAATTGTATCACCAAAGGTATTTAAAATATCAAGTTTCCTCAGATGAGCGCCTGAAGATGGAAAGCGCTGCCAAATAACCTTTAATGGTCACAACCTAGAGCCCTAGACTGGCCAAGTGCAGCAGAAAGGATAAGACCACTGGTGTGTGTTTTGCAAAGCAAAGGGACCACGTTCTTATCCCTATACCAGCTGCAGAATGTGTTCCAACGGCAGCGGTACAAAGACTTTGAGGCAGGCCTTCTGGCTGAAAGCAAAATCTCCATTACATCAGCCGGGAGGTCCCAATCCTTGTACCTCAGGCTCTCAGAAACCATGCATGAAGGCTGATTGTCTTGACCTCTGGCTGGAGAACCCGACCCTCCTCTCGCGAGAGATGGTCTTGTCTTTGTGGAAGACATATTGGAGGGCAGATGGACATGCCCAGAAGGTCCGGGTACCACGTCCTCCTGGCCCAATCCAGGGCAATTAGGATCATGGATTTCCCAAACATTTTCAACCTCCTGATCACGTGAGGAATGACGGGGACTGGAGGAAACGTGTATAGGAGCGGAAACTCCCAGTCCACCACAAACACATCTCCTAGAGCTCCTCTTGGGGGAAATTCCCTGGAGCAGTACAGTCGCACTTCCCGTTGACACTGGTTGCGAACAGATCCACTTGGCAGGTTTCCAAAAGGGTCAAGATATCTTAAAGGACTTCCTGAGCTAGTTCCCACTCGTGGGAGACTGTGCTCTGGCTGCTCAGAGCATCCGCTGCTGTGTTCTTCTCTCCGGCTATGTAAAATGCAGATAGAAAGATTCCTTCTTGAAATGCCCAGAACCAGAGCTGTGTTGCCTCTCTGCACAGTGGTAGTGACCCTGCACCGCCTCTCTTGTTGAGGTAGTACATGGCCACTGTGTTGTCTGCCATTATCAGGAGATGCTTTCCCCCGAACAGAGGGCGGAAAAGCCTTCAGCGCCAGTCTGACTACTCTCAGCTCCAAAAGATTGTCAGATCATTGGTGTGGGAACCCCACCCTGTGAGTGAGTATTCCGTCACTACTGTTATCTCAGGCCATGGTTGCCATAAAGGTTCTCCCTTCAGAAGGTTGCCCTCGCAGGCACACCACAGGAGATCCTGTGCCACCATGCTTGGAACCCAAAGTAGGTCTGACATGTTGCCCGAGAACTGAGACCATTGTGGCCTGAGAGCCCTTTGAAGGGATCTCATTCTCAGGCGAGCCTCTGGCACCAGATAAATGCAGGATGCCATGAGGCCGAGCAACCTCAAAAGGTTGAATGCCGGGAGACGCTGGGCACTCTGAAACTTGGTGACCATCAGCAGAATGTCTTGAGCCCTCACCTCGGGTGGCGAGCTCTTTCCCAAGAAGGTATCCAGTACAGCCCCAATGAACTGGAGCTTTTGATATGGTGTCATGTGGAACTTCTTGTAATGGAAGGAGAAGCCCAGTCTATGGAGAGAGTAGCAGGTGATGTTGAGATGATCTAGGACTCGTTCGGGAGAATGTGTCCTTATCAGCCAATCATCTAGGTAGGGGTAGACATGAATCCCCCCCTCTCCTGAGACTTGCTGCCACCACCGCCATCAGTCTGGTGAATACCCTTGGGGCGGAGGTTAGCCCCAACAGCAGAACTCAAACTGATCATGAGAACCGCCAACGGTACACCTCAGGTACTCTGTGTTTGAGATGGATTGGCAAATGAAAATAAGCATCCTGAAGGCCCAACGACACCATCCAATCCTGGAGTTGGAGGGCCTGAAGGAACTGACAAATTGTGACCATCTTGAACTTGTCCTTCCCGAGGGACTTGTTCAAGTATCTCAAGTTCAAGATGGGTGTCAGTCCTCTGTCCTTCTTAGGGATAATGAAATAAGGAGAATACCATGCTTTGGTTCACTCCGCTACAGGTACTGGCTCAATAGCACCTTTCACTAGCAGGTTAACATTTCCTGAACAAGGAATGGATCTGGAACCCTCAAAGAATGGCTCCCTGGTGGATGTTTCTGAGGTCTCTGAATGAAGGGAGGCAGTAACCTTGGCCTATGGTTTGTTTGCCCAAGTATCCGAAGTAATGTCTTGCCATTCTTTCAGATGCTTAGACAGTCTGTCTCGCACTAGGCTGTCGCTACTCAAGACCTCAGAGAGGTTTTGAGGCGACTGATGCAGTGGCAGTTGGTAAAGATGCTGCTGCTTGAGTGGGCTTTGCACCTCTCCCCCGTCCACCACGGGGAATCTTCTTTGGCCTCTTTGAGCAGCCATTCCTCTCGCTCTTCCAACTGAGGAGTAGTAGCGAAAGGATCTACCCCTCCAAGATGTTCCACTGGGGTGGAAAGGATGACGCTTCCTAATAGCGGCACCCAAAGACTTGGCCGCCACCTTCGAGGTCTGCAGCTTCTCAAGGCTTTCGTCAGCTTTGCTGCCAAAAAGATGAGACTCATCAAAAAGCAGGTTAAGGAGTCTAGACAGCACGTCGGTGCAAATCCAGACTTCCCTAACTACGCAAATATGTGAATTACAGTGCTTGCTGCCATGGCTCTGCTGACGCGGTCAGCAGATTCCAAACCCGACTGAAGAGACTCGCACATGGCCTCCTTGTCATCCTTTACAATGGTCAAGAAACTCTCTCTTTCCTCCCCTTCGGGAATATGCTCCGCCGCCATAGAAATTAAGTCCCATAGAGTGTATGTGAACTTTGCAAAGGCACATGTGGAGTTGGCGGATTTAAGAGCCCTGCACGCAGCAGATCATTTCTTGACCAGAAATCTACCCTTTTATCATCCCGATCTGGTGGGATGGTCGGGTAAGTTTCCCGTTTAGAAGTAGCAGTTGTTGCCTGCACCAGACTTTCTGGGGTAGGGTGTTCGACAAATAGCTGGGGTCACTACTTGATGGACGATATTTCTTTGTCAGGTTCTTATTTACTGCCGGACTTGACTTCGGTGCTTCCCAATTGGCACTTACCCTTTCATATTGCTCTTCAGAAGAGAGTAAGAAAGGATCCCTTTGAGGACCTTTATCCATGATATCTGTAAGGTCATCCTGTTCGAAAGGGAGGGCAAGTCTGCTCCATCACAGGTAATCCACTACACTTTGGTCATCGACTGCTTGTAAGAGGCATCTGCATGCTAATCTGAATCAGGCTTTCCAAATTCCAATGGGGGTGAAGTGTCCACTCCACTGGCTGTCTGTACATTTTCATGCAGGTCTTTCAGTCTCGATTCCTCCGATATGAAACTATCAGGGACATTTGATGGGCCATACTGCAAAACAAAGGGCGCTTCATTATCAGACAGCTCATTGCCCTCATAAATAGAGGTCAGAGATTTAAAGAAATCCTTCCTTCCTGACCTTGTATCTCAGGTAAAGGCATCGAGGCTTCGAAAGTTTCGAGTCAGATGCCTGTGGAGTCGTCAATGGAGACGTTTTTGACGTTGATGGTGCCTGGTGTCGATGTTGCTGCTGGCATCGACGCTGCTGACGTTGATGGCGCTGACTACCTCGACTTGTCATGGTTCGAAGGGTCCCACAATTAATTCTCATCGTGTCGAGGCCTCGATGGGAATCTGGCCTTTGTCCCAGGCTCGAGGGAACACAGGATTTGACTTGAGCCCTTTACTTACCGGCTTCAGAAGGCGCGGTAAGAGCATGGCCTGCCTGCTTTGAGGGTTTCTGGCTCTCGAATATCTTAAGCATTTTTTGTCTGAATGCTTACCATTCGGCTGGACTGCAGGCCTTAGTGGGATAGTCGGTCGAGGATGTCGAAATAGGCGATTTATGATGCCTCTTCTTCGAATTTCTTGACGAGGAGGAGGAGTGGTGGGAGCCATTCCTTGATCTGGACCTTTTTGATCTTTCATTGAGGAGAGTTGCATCTTGCTTCGTCAGAAGGCAGCTTTTTCGACGGGGTAGTCGGCAGGGATTTCTTAGGGAATCTACCGACCGCCAATGTCCCTTTACGCTCCTTCAGAGCTGTTCCGGTTATCGGTTGCTGCTTTGAACAGGCCGATGTATTGTTCTCCACACTGAGCCACCACAAGCATACTTGATGCGGATCCGTCAGCGACATCTTGGCATCGCAGTTTTTAAACCTGGTTTTCAGGGTAGTCGGTGTCAAAGACAGACATTTTTGGGATATTTCTCAAGGAAATTCTGAAGCGCGCTGTAGTTCTCATAGCGTAACCTTACTCATAAAAACGCAACTGAAGGCAACAGGTCCTGCGTGTGCTGTATATGCCTTTGCTGACATCATCCTCGAGACAAGAGGCCCTCAAAGGACATTGAGGCGACAGCATCGGCGCACTCCGCCCACTGCCGAAAAAACTGAATCAGAAGCAGCTGAATATTGGAGATATCAAAGATGAGGAATACGTGGGAGGACACAATCCATTCAAAACATCACCAAAATGAGAAACAGTTCAAATTAAACCTAATCTTCAAACAGTGCAATGTCTTAATGGAAATGAATATAGATTGACAATAAAATATGCATATACCTGTGGTATTTCTTGCACCATCTTTCCAGGTATCGGGAGTAATAACTGTGCCAAGCTTCTTCTCACCTTAAGTGAACAAAATGCATGTATACAATTAGAATGTACAAGTGAAGGTCATACAGATAATGACAATGATTTGTTATTTATATAGAGCTTACGCCCAAGCGATGTACATAGAATATATATATAGATACATTTGTCATCCCAAATGAAGTTCCTCGGAAGGATGAAAGGCTAAGTGGGCCTTACAGATAATGGGTTAAAAGTTCTTCCAGATTTGATGGTACTTAAGCTCCTAGTCAAAAGATTGCAAGGTACTAGCCGGCCATAAACAGTAGCTTGCCACCTAAATTATAAACATTACAGACAGCACAACATTTCTCACTCGGCAAGCGTCTCATCTCCAACTAGTGGTGAGTGCACATTTTCGGCCCTATATATATGCTTGAATGATTAAACCACTTAGTTTGGCAGTTATCCAAACCAATTAGTTGGTATGCGTTTGGTGCAATCTGGGGGTCTCAAGATAGTTCTCAGTGTAAAATAAGCAACACCAAACATCGGTAACCTCTGCATGGCTTGCAAGGCAATGCAACAGTCGGCGATTAAACCAATCATCCCTCACAAACACCAGAGAGACAACCTGCAGATGACCCACAACTCTGCACAGAATACAGGAGGGAGGCCCCCTCCAGCACACCACAATGGGCGACACAGGCAGGGCTGTTGCATACCGTGGTGGCTGAAGCGAACGGAGTACGATGGAGCACCACCACTAACTAATGAACAAAAAAAAAAAAAACTCTCCCTCTGCTTACAATTCTCAAATTCTTAACAAAACACAAACATACTGCTACAGCACACCAAACTGCACACCCTTTAGTACACCGCAACAACGACACAAACCACACATAGCCTCTCACAACAGCACACAACTACTGACTGAAAAATCACACTTGCACTTAGCGAACGGTGTAAACCGAACTGAAGCTGCCAACAGCACATCACAGCTCTTTTGCACTTTCTTCCTACTCAGTCCTAATAATGTTCCCTACACTCTTGCTTTTCAGATCCGCCAGGGGACCACTCCAGTAGTGATATAGTGTGCAGTATAAATGAGCTTTAACATAACAGAGCCTTTCTTCAAGTACATATATTTCAATTCGACAAGTATTATACTTGAGTCGATTTCCCCCCATGTTGCCATTTTTTTTTTAAATGCCTTTGCTCTTAACACCTCACAACTCCTATCCCTGGACTCTCAACTACTAAGCCCCAAGTCTTAACCCTAAACTAGTATTATTTGTGTACTACATGCAATAAGCACTCAAGAATAAAGCACTCGAGATAGCGAGAACCCAAAAACGCACAGTAAAACTCATGCAAGGGTAAAGTTGGAAATGTTGAAGAGCCTAAGTGTCACTAGGCAGCTGGGATGTAGAGACAAAAGTGGGAAATGGTACTGAAAAGGCAACGGTAAAGCTGGATACTAAGCAGCACCTTGTGTGTAAAGAGAATGAAATACGCAGATGGGATGGTTTGCAGTAGGCAAGCAAGGCTGGAAACGATGAGGAGCCTACGTGCTATTTCACAGCAGAGAAGATAGCACTGTGCATACATTATTGCTGCAGGATTACAAGGGACACATGGGTGCTGCAGACAGTGCAGGGGTTCGAGAAGATCCCACAAGAGCAACCTCCTCCGATAAGGTTTTCTAAGGTCGTGATAACGTCTGAATGGGGAGATCCAACAACTAATAAGAAAAGGTGGTTCTATATGAAATGACCTTTTTTTTAAAGGTCTCAAGAGAAAAAGACCGATTTACTTTGACCGATTTTCTTTTGATTGGAAAACCGTTATTGTAAAGGTCTTTTTCTCTTGAGACCTTTAAAATGCGGTTTTCCCATTGTTGTTAAGCCCCCCCCCCACTCATCATCCATCCCCACCCTCTCCCGTGCGATTTCAGCCCCAACTCCCTCTCCCCACCCGCAGGATTTCAGTACCAGCCTCCACAGCCCCTAAACCAAAACACATACACACACGCGAGTACCCATTCTCCTCGCCCTCCGCTTCCTGGTCCCACAGAGCCTGCCAGCACCTGCGTGCACTCGAATGTGGCAGGGGCATGACAGTTACGCTTTAGAAAGAGAGACCGTTACGTGCAGTCATGGATCAGTCTTTCTAAAGCGACCTTTTAGTGAAAAGATCTTTTTGTAAAGATCTTTTCACTGGGAACGGAAAAAATGTAATAGCAATAGTCTGGTATGACCGTTTTTTTTCAGCAAGATCTTCCTAGTAAAAAGGAAAGATAAAGTCAGACCGGTTATAAACCTAAGGAGTCCAAACGAGTTTCTAGTGTACAGCCATACCAACATTTAAGGAATCAATCTCCTAAGGCATTTGCTGGCTAGGTTGGACCTCAAAGATGTTGTGTCAATACTCAAATTTCATCAGCACAGAAGGTTCCTAAGGTTTATGGGAGCAGGTCAAGCATGAGAGTTTTCAAGTCTCCCTTTTGGACTGTCATCTGTCCCTTGGTGCTTCAGAAAGCTCCCCAGACCAGTAGAAACCAAACTCAGGGAACAAGGAATGAAAATGATAGTAAGTCTTGACAACATAATAATCATGATACAGAACAAGTACATACTAATAGCAGGGTGCAGAATTTCAAGTTGAAAGCTACTAACCACACACAAAAGTCACTCATCCTTTTTGTGAAGGCCAGTGCAATTACGCAACAAGCACACTATGCATTTTAACAATGTATTTATGTGTCCTGTCAAGCACATAGATATTTTGAAACACTCTCTACTAATAAACAGAACAAGTAAAGATATGGTGCGCTCTGTCCTAGGTTTAAACAAAGAAAATATGAATCAAGCCTTACCATCAAACTTTGCACTTACAGTACCTGCCAGTATTTTCTCAAAGCAGTCTTCCGAACGTTAATGACTTAATTGGAGCTGTAAATGCACTCCTGGTGTAATAACGTCTAACCAGATCGGCCAGCCACACAATTTATAAGCACTATGTGTGTCCTTCACTGAAGTCCTGTTTACAACAAGCATTGGCAAAGCCAACAGTTTTGGCTTATATAGGATGGAAGTAAACCTATATTAACCTTAAAGAATGTCTTAGCATGTGCAGACGAAGTGGAATGGCTGAGGGCAAGTGAAGGGCCTATGCTTACAATCTTGAACATAAGTCAGATTCATGGCAAACGGGCCAGAAAACTGACCACAATTTACTGTCAATATTTTTACTCTTATTGGTGCTCACTTCTGAGCCAGGCACCATTTTGGAGGTCTGGTAAATGGAGTGTAGTACAAGGATTATTAAGGTTTCGCCATGAATTGTGATGGATAAAAAGGGCAGAGGAGCTGAGCAGCAAAGTTAGAATCTGGTAGAGGCTGAAGATCACGATATGACAAGAACCAACACACTAGGTACATAGAGGGGATGAGGTAACCATAAGAATAAGGCTGTAAGAAAGATGGAAACTAAGATTGTGGGCCGAATTTAGACTGGCAATTGGTTGAGAGAAGGGGTAAACAGATGGCGATTGGAAACATTATGTAGGATACAGTGGAAGAGGTAAGGTAGTCACAGGAATCGCATCCGTCATGGAAACGGCCTAGCAAATATTAAAGCTCACCGTTCAACATTTGCCATGTTGGAATATCTCAGAGATGTGCGTGGCAAGTTAATTTTAAATTAATGGAGTTTCTCTATAAAGAACTTAAAAGTACGGTCGTCGGCTTTTCAACCATCCAAGATAATGTGCGCCTATTGTCAGCAGGGGTAACGACCCATATTTACCATGGTGCGATGGATGGCTCTTCCACTATATATGTAAATCAGGAAAGCATACAACACTGCAGCCCTGGTCTCTTCCACTTTTTACCAAAAATATCAGCTTGCATTCTCGCCAGTGCCTCTTTGGCATAGTGCTCTGCCGCCATCCAGTGGTGAAATTGAGCAGCTACACTGCAGACCCATTATTTGTTACTCGACACAATGCCATTTTCACTGCAAATTGTGAGCAGCACAATAGAGAAATCGGTGTCTCTGTTGCACAATCGAGGTTTCCAGATAAAGGATACAGTGTCAGAGACATGTTTTCCCTGACAGAAGATGAGAACAATTTGCAAAGAGACCCCTTCGATTATTAAAGAAATAAGTTGCTCAGGAATATAGCCATGACAGCGGGCTTGTTAGTGTCTTCCATTCACCATTCAAGACATATTTCCGAGTCTTTTACACTATCGAGCACTACTAAGAGTTAGAACCTACAGAAAGAGCCGAATTAAGATCAGGCAGTACCAATATCCAGCATAGTCAAAACGAAGATGCAATGGTGGCTGGATCATATGGGAGCCTGGAATGGGAACGGTATCTTCAGATGCTGTCCATACGTAGCACTATGAACGGATGTCGGCTGATCAGGCTGGAGAGCCAGATATGGCACACTGGCCAAAAGGAAGCAGAAGGGCTCAGGAAGAGCGGAATTACCATATACATTTCCTGGATATGTTAGTGCATTGCTTTGTTGCTATCAGAACTCCAACTCCCCAGTATAGACAAT
The DNA here is from genome assembly GCF_040938575.1 of Ambystoma mexicanum. Taxonomy (NCBI): domain Eukaryota; kingdom Metazoa; phylum Chordata; class Amphibia; order Caudata; family Ambystomatidae; genus Ambystoma; species Ambystoma mexicanum. The sequence continues at coordinate 866,113,485 of NC_090928.1, forward strand.
AACTCAGCAATGAGGAACATGAACACCCTAGGGTGCACGATTTCTCAACTTGTAGTGGAAATGGCCCAAGACTTTTGGCATTGCTGTCAAATCATTTCCGCTCAAGTGGAGTACCTACTAGTATTGGCAAACATGGTAGCCAATTTTAATTCAAGACACCCGAAGGGCCACAGTGACTGGACGCTACACAAAGGAGTGTGCTAGAGGCTGATGGCCACATGGGGCCTTACCTGACAAAGCGGTTTGCTTCAAGAAGCAATTGCCACTGGAGAGATTCTTCTGCTGGAGAACGGATCCAGCAGCATTATTAATGGATTAGGGGTTGAAATTGAGGGGAGCGAGAAGCTATTTAGCTTCTGCTTATAGCCAACAAGAGCCTGGTTAGCTTAAAACAAACAGCAGGAGCTACTTTTGGCTCCCCAGGCCACTGATGCCGAACAAACCAACTATGAAAGTATAACTATGAAAGCATTTCTATTAATAAACATTAGGACACTTGTATATGGCATTTAAGGCATAAGAGGTCATAAATAATGGATATAAGTAAATGTTTGCATTTTATGTGGAAGTCTGAATTGTGTAACGCTATGTACTAGCTCTTCGTTCCCCCGTGGTATTTCCTGGTGACTGCTGGATACACAGGTGCTGCTTGTAGGTCCTGCTTATTCAATTCTTATTTCGAGCCCAGCGGATGCATTTCTCCAGCAAGATTTGTTTGCAAGAAAAGTCAAATAAAAGTTTCACTATGCTTGGCTTGCCTTTGGGTGGCAGCAGTGCATCAAATATGAAGTGGGCCAATGGTAACATGAACCATTACACGGAAAGCAGTGGGAAATGTGTTGTCACCCGTTGCCATGGGTTGAGTGCATTTCTCTTAGGACGAGTAGGTAAACCAACTTACCCAACCTGCAGGACCTGTGGGATAAAAAAAAAAAAGAAAAACGTGCAAGACCGGATTTGCCTTCACCCAATTTATCATTACCACATGTACGGTAGATATAGTCAGGAGACAATATATATTGTCTCCTGACAATGGTCAAACTAGCTATAGCCACTGTTTTGGTCGTTTCAGGCTTGGTTTGAGATTCTCCTGGAACTTTCAATGGCACATCTGATTCTTCTACTCCAAATTCCACACATCCTACAAGACCAGACAAGGGAACACCATGCAATGGTGGTGAACGGGAGCTTGTCTCTGGTGGCATGGATGATTTCTGAAGTTCCTGGGGAAAGCTGGGACTTTACAGATGGCTGGGGGATTCACTGCAGTTTTTGGGCTCCAGGAACGCTAGGTCATAGCACAGCTGGGAACATCTGGCATAGCTGGTGAGTGGAGGGAAGCAAGCTCTTGTTAAGAAGGATGTGGTAGAAGTTGCACATTTCCTCTCAGACCTGGCCTTGGAGGGAAAGTCGTATGGAACTATAAATGTGTTTGGGTCTGCAATCTTAGCAGGACACTCAATGATAGAAAGTGCACCAATAAGAGTAGAGAGTACACCATTATAAAAAGGTTAATGAAAGGGATCAGAATGAAAAGGCATCCGGCTCCTAGATATTCTACGATCTGGGATGTAGGCAAAGTTATGCAACTCTTCCTGAGTTGGGCTGAAAAAAAGCCATAATTCGAAAGGCCTTGTCAGTGAAGCCGATTACACTGCTTTTTTCTGATTTCTTGCAAGAGGCTTTCAAACGTCCAAGCTTTAGATGTTGCTAATCGAAGTGTTTCGTCATAAGGAGTGACTTTTCACATTGCTAGGTGTAGTAAAATGGGGACCACAACAACAGTTCACCAAACTTTCCCCAATCTGCTGATGCTTTGCATGGTGGGATGTTTCGACGTTTTTGAGGCAGAGACAGGCCTATCACGAAGACGCATTTGCTTGTAGGAATGACCAAACCATATAAAGCAGTCTCATGCTCCACGCTAGCCAGGTGGATTAGATGGGTCACGGTATAGGCTGGAATAGATACTCAGAACTTCGGGGCTCATTCAACCAGGACTGTTAGGATGCTGAAAGCCGTTGTATTCTTTTTTTTTTGTATTTTTGGTGTGAGTATTGAAGATGTAATAGGAAAAATAAACAATCAAATCAAAAAAATCAAATCAGTAGAGAGTCAGGCGATACAGTCAGTTTTTAGGAACTTCAAATTTACACCAACGATCAGTTTGCTACATTGGTACTAAAAATACTTTAAACAAGCGTAGTATGAGCAATGATTTGATTATAGATAGGGAGGCAAAGTATTATCCCACCCACGTAAACTATATTAATGATGCAAAAGAGAAGGAATTTTCATTTAATGTAGTACACAACATATGTCGATGACAAAATACAAAGCAGAAAAAATGTTAATTAAATTGTAATATCTCACAGCCAATAGAATCATGTTTAGAGACGCTTCATTAGGACATTTCAAATGCTGATGATTACATTTTGAGATGCATAATACTCAGTGTCTTTAATAGAATCACAGCTTTCCTAAACATTAGTATGGAAAATCTGTATTTGCCCTCTAAAACTGATCGAATGCTCCCGTCAATCTCAAGCGTTAAATTCTGACCCAACTATATGAGTCATTGGCACCAGCAAAGCACAGTTTCATCAGAGAGGCACCACTTAAACTCACCAGCAAGAAACTGATTAGGACATCTTTTAAGACTGCAGTGGCCTGTAGCTTTAGCAAAGTGCAGTTCAAGCAGAGAGGGAGCAAGTGAACAACAGCCAACGACGTTTATATTGCACCTCATTAGGAAACATCGAATCTCATCCCACTCCTCACTGATGATTGCAGAGTAGATTCTCTATAAAAGCAGTTATTTTTCGCTGCCCGCTACTCTACTCTGCACCTTCGCTGGGGAAACTACCCCTTTATACTTTGGAATTGTATGAGGATACAACTGAAAAGCCAGAGATATTAATAAAGGTGCTATCACAAAGGTCAGCAATGTCCTCTTCTTCAACTGAAGTTTCAGTCTCAAATTCCTCCCAATCCTCCTCACCTCTGTCTTTTTTCCTGATTTTCTTTCCTTCCTTGTTTCCTGGTTTCTCCTTTTTTTTATGAAGATATGGACGGCCACGAAAGGACGCCACCGCAACACCGTATAGGTAAGGCGGTGAAAGATCCTCCGTGACCGTCGGATAAGGGGAAAAAGCCAAAGGCACAAAAAACCCCTAGTGGAAGATTTCAGGTTGTGATCTGTAAGCAGGTTGGGTAAGCTTCACATGAAGGACCAATGTCCACAGAAACGGAAGGCGAAGACAGTCCAAAATAGCAGGCAAGGTCGGTACACAGGAAGAGGAACAGTTCACAAAACGGGAGGCTGAGGCAGTCCAAATAGCAGGCAGGGTCGGTACACAGGAAGAGGAACAGTTCACTAAACGGGAGGCTGAGGCAGTCCAAAATAGCAGGCAAGGTCGGTACACGGGATGATAATATGTTCCACAACAGCAGAAGGCTGAGGCAGAACCAAATAGCAAGCGAGAGAAGGAAGGTAGAGCAGAATGGGAGTAGAGTAGCGAAGTAGACAGAAAAAGGAGGAGGGAAGACGGAACGAAGGAAAGAGAGAGGGAGAGAGAGAGAGAGACGGGAAGAAAAGGGGAAAAGGAAACGAAAGTAAGGGGAGGAAGAAAACTGCAGGAACGGGCGGAGGTAACACAGAAGGCTTCCTACAGAGGCAAAGCAAGCGGACAACCCGGGAGCGTTGCAACGCATACGCGACCCGGAAGTGGAAGGCTAAAAGCTCCCGGTCGCGTACGCGAGCGGAGAAAGACTAGACCTGCAAACACGCAGGGGAAAAGGAACGTGACGGCAGGATCTATGGCGGACAGTGTCGATACCGATCCCAGACTCGCCATCTACCCCACGATGTGACAGGTGCTAACAAAGACTAGTTTTGAAATGACCTCTGATACGCTGTATAAAGAAGAATGATAGACATGGGATTGGAGCAAAAATCAATGGGGCAAACCCCACTAACATCTAAACTAAAATGAGTGCTTTCTATGGGGGAAACATGATATGTTCGAATGAAAGAGTCTGCAATACAAGGCAAGAAATCAGCATGCATAATAATGACCTTCTTGAGACATTAATTACTTTAGAGGAAGAAGAAGTGGATGATAATTTCAAATAGGTTGAGAACCCGTTTAGTTCTTTAGACCTCGATTCGAAACATGGGAGGCGGCTATAAGAAAACGTCTATGTTTGTCCAAGAGTCCGGACCTCGCTCTTACCAGATATGAGGAGAGGGCCGGGGACATGGCCGGGGACACAAGTCTCACTACACCAGTGCCCTCTAACCTGCGAGAATTGCGTTTAGTTCTCAAATTCAAAGTTATACGACCAAATGTCAAAAGAAATGCAGCAACAAGGAGCACTATTAGAATCTCAGAACGCTATTTGTAATCAACTTTTATTGGAGAAAAACAACGCCGGCAGCGGATGGGAGTCAAGTAACATGGAAAGAATGGGACGATCGCTCTACTCCTGTCGGTGGTTTTTCCGCTACAAAAAGACAAGAAGAACATTCAGGGGGTAATTCATAGAATTTAGCGCACAAGTGGCACACGCGGCTTGCGCACAGTGTGCGATTGTCTGCGCAAGCCGCGTGCGCTAAAATCCATTTCCGAGCACAGCATATTTATGGATTTCAGCTACCAAAACCAGCCGTGGCGCAGCGACACTGCAGCAGCGCCAGTTACGGCCCCAAGAACGCCCCTCGCGCAAGGAAAAGCCATCAAAATCCCCAATCCACCGCAAAGGGCTGCACTAACCCTGGACCAGTATACAGGGCCGCCACACAGCACACAGCAAGTGGGGAACGTGTATTACTGGGGTTCACGGGAATTTTCACACCCAATAGGCCCTGTGCGAGTGGGGTACTTGTATTACTGGGGTTCGCGGGAAGTTTCACACGCGATCGGAGCAGGGTACGTGTATTTCAGGGGTGTGTGTGAAGTTTCAATCACGATCGGAGCAGGGTATGTGTATTTCAGGGGTTCGCGGGAAGTTTTACACACGAAGGGCCCTGTGCGAGTGGAGTACATCTATTACTGGGGTTCGCGGGAAGTTTTACATGCGATTGGCCCTGTTCGAGTCGGGTACGTGTATTACTGGGGTTCGCAGGAATTTTCACACGTGAAAGGGCCCTGTGCGAGTGGAGTACGTCTATTACTGGGGTTCGCTGGAAGTTTTACACGCGATTGGCCCTGTGCGAGTGGGGTACGTGTATTACTGGGGTTTGCGGGAAGTTTTACACGCGATTGGCCCTGTGCGAGTGGGGTACGTGTATTACTGGGGTTCGCAGGAAGTTTTACATGCGATTGGCCCTGTGCGAGTGGGGTACGTGCATTACTGGGATTCCCGGGAAGTTTCACACGCGAAGGGCCCTGTGCGAGTGGAGTACGTCTATTACTGGGGATCGCGTGAACTTTCACATGCGATTCCGCTGTCAGAGCGGGTACGTGTATCTAGTGGGGTGCACGGGAGTCCCACACGTGAATTGGCAGTGTGGGTCCTCCCAGGTGTGCCCTCCACCTCATCCACGGTCCCTGCAGGCAACCCACAACACAGGGGACTACCCTGCACCCCTGGCCATGCCCCCCAGCCAGCACACATGTCATCTTCCACTAGTGATCACCAACTCATGTCCCCCTGCACCTCCAGCAGTCAGGGGCACCTGCCAGCAGGCCCCCCACTCATGTCCCCCTGCACCTCCACCCCCCCAACTGTCAGAGGCACCTGCCAGCAGACCCCCACTCATGTACCCCTGCACCCCCACCCCCCAGCAGTCAAGGGCACCTGCCAGCAGGCCCCCACTCATGTCCCCCTGCGCCCCCAACCCCCAGCAGGCCCCCACTCATGTCCCCCCCTACACAAAGTAAAGAAGCACAATCATGGCCTACTTCTGCACCAAAAAACCACATCACGCCACCCAATTCTTGAGACGCAATGATTTCCCAATCCACCCCACACTGACATGCCTATCTCAAGACACAAACCAAAAGTCAACTATGTACATCGACACATGTCCGTCACACAGACACACTGCTTGGCATTGATTGTGTAAACCCACATTTTCACATGCATCAACCCAATGAGCAAATCCCACACATGGAAATAAAATATGAAAATGTATTATGTACAAAAATAAATAAATGAAATCGCACAAAAATACCAAACATGAAATGAAAAGCATGTGCAAAAGATGAGTGAAAATTATAACCAATCCAAAAAAAAACGAAAGAAAAAGAAAAACAGTCCAAACTCTCCCTCCACCAACGCAAATCCAAAGGAAATGTAAAAAAAGAAAATCCATTGCTTCAAGTCCATAAGGAAAAAAAATAAAAAATCAAATTAATCCATGATCAAACTATTCACAATCCATTGTCCAAAAGAAAATTCCATGATTCCATGTGCAAAATCAAAAAAAACATATCAAATCAATCCATTGTCCAACTATGTAAAGGGTCCATGAGCCCAACCAAACAAATGAAACCTACCTAAGAAACTACCTAAAAATAGAACTATATACACATGTGTGGCATTGTACATTGACCACAAATAAAAGGAAAAGGAAAAGGAAACCGAACTCTAAAAACTATTTACAATGGCAGCGGGCTAGTCCGACGGCTCACTTCCCGATTTCCCGGGCCAGGGCATCATCGAACTCCTGCTGGATGTCCCGGAGGCGGTCCTCTTCCATGGCCCCGAGGGTTCGCAGGGACGATGACATGTGGACCTCCAGGTCCCTGCGAACTGCCTCGAGGCACTCGGCCCGCCTCAGAGCCCTACGCATGGAGTTCTCCGCCCTGACCATCGTGAGCCGTGCCTCTTCTGCCCGCTGCCGCTCCACATCTATAGCATGGACTAAGCGCTGCCACACGGAAGAGACTTCCAGTCCTCGGTCCTTCTGCCCTCTGGCCGATGCCTGCCCCTCCGATGTTGAAGGCCCCGAGCCATCATGGCTCCCACCTTGTTGCTGCTGCTGCTGTGCCTCTGCCTGTGCCCTGGCTCTTGCTGCCTGCACATCCTCCTCTGGCTGGGGTGCAGTTGTTGAGGTGGCCACCCCTGCTGGACGTCCGACTCCCGACTGTGGCAGGGATGTGTCCTCCACCAGCCTGGCCGCAGGGTCAGAGGCAGCTCTACAGGGTACCCAGGTGATACATGGGTGGGAAGATGGCATGGAAGACGACTGGCACGTAGGGGGTTCAGGTGAGGAGGGGGGTCGCAAGAAGGTCCAGCACACGGAGGAATCCAGCACTGGTGCCCCGTCCCAGCAGGTCAACGCGGTCAAAGAGGCACCCGAGATGACGTGCAGTTTCTTCACGAAAAGATTGCACGTCAACTCGCATGCCCCGTTGATGCAACGCTATCCCGACCAGGACAGGCTCAACACGGTCCATGATAGCCACGTCTGCAGGGAGAGGAAGGCCAGTTGTTGTGCGCTCATCTCCTCCCTGAAAATGGGTCTGGACGTAGGCATCCCTGCTGGTGCCAGATGATGCAGTGGGACAGGATTGCACACATGCACCTCCGCAGCGGCCTGTGCTGCCTCCTGTCCCTGGTCCTGCACTGCACCACTAGCACCAGTGGAATCCCCACCTCCAGACCCCGTGTGTGTCCCTTCCACAGCCTCCTCCTCCACTAAACCCCCCCACCAACCTGGATGACTCCATGCCATCTTCCTCCATTGGACCCTGTGGGGTCTCAGCTGCCCCTTCTGCTGCAGAGGAGTCCACCTCCAACCTCCGCCTCTTGGACCTACCCTCGGCAGCTGCGGCCTGGGATGCGGCACCAGACTCCTCACTCCCCGACGAGATGACAATCTGGGAGGGGAGCCGGGCCTTGCGTCTCCGGCTGGTGGTGCAATCCCTGCCGCTGTGCTCCACAGCACCCTCTCCGCCCTCTTCATCAGTCGACGCTGCAGACAGGGAGAGATAAAACACAGGCATCAGGGCACAGTACATTGGACTGATACACACATGACAGTTGTAGATGAGTGGCATTGTCAAACTTCAGACACAGCATCACACTCCACGACACACATGTCATTTTAACTCTCACACATGAGTATTTCCACAGCAATATTGCACCAGGCAGCACTAGACATGCACACACGCCACCACACTTACATGCATGTGTACATCTCCTCCAACTGTCGCAGTGATGAGATCGCCTTACATGTCACATCCGACATTCAGCCTTCTACATATCAGTGTCACGTGCATCCATGTTGCATCACAGTTGCACACTTGTCAAATACACATACACGCACATGTACACAGTGCATATACATGCATTATGAACCACCATCCATGCCACAACCATGCCAATGTGCATACACAGAAATTCAATGTGTGCTCCCACACCTGCATTTGCCCAGCATGCTTGCCAACACATACACCATCAATGTGTCTCACACCTGAGAGGACTCACATGTGGCAGCCTCACGCCCATGTTCATACACATCCCTACATGGCCCTACAAAAACACATGTGCAACCTGCACACTACTGGCACACCACGACACGCACAGCGTCCAATCACCGTGCATGTACACTTACCGCTCGATTCCAGACGGGTCTGCCTCTCAAGGATCTGGACGTAGAGCGCTGGGCATATGCATTCCAGGACCCTCAGTTGGTGGTCCGACAGCTGGCCCCGGCGCCCCTTGGCATCCACTGCCTTCAAGAGGCGCCGGGCCTTGTTGAGGGTCCTGGACCTGAAGTCCTCCCAGTGCTTCTTGACATGATGTAAGTCACGGACTGCCACCCCCTCCGCGTTGATGGCAGTCACGATGTCCATCCAGATCCTGGTCCGTCCTTCATAGTCGGCACGCAAACTTCCAAAGAGGGCATCATACTGCCCCAGGACTTGCTCCGCCAGGACACCAACTTCCCTGGCACTGAAGCTGGTGGCCCTCTGCCTCTCTTGCTGGGGGTTGCCAGTGGTCTCAGATGGTGTTGTGCCCGACATGGCAACCCCAGAGGCAGGAGTGGTTGGGCAACTGGGTCCTGAGGCTGGGCTGTGGAGCGATGGAATCCCAGTCGGGAGTCTTCGCTTCCAGCAGGGGTGGTCACAGCAACTGCACCCCTGGCTGACGTGCAAGCAGCAAATGGCAGGGCATGTGTGCAGCAGGCAGTCAGGCAGCAGCAGATGGCAGGTGGGAGCGTGCTCGGGCTCTTGGGGGCAGTAATTCAGCCTTCTGGGCAGGAGCGTGGTCTTCCGTGTGTTTTTGCGTGGCCAGCTTGATACGGAGTGATTTGGCACGTGAAAAAATTGCATGTCAGCGTGTAATTGGAGGAAAGGCCCTTAGTGCGTAAGCGCTTCTCTGATGTTAAGCGCGCGGGCGTTTCCCTCGTGACATGGGCACAGTGGTTCAGCGCGCGTGAAAAAACTGCATGTCTGAGTGTGAATGCGTGTAATCCGAGGAAAGGGCCTACGTGCGTAAGTGATGTGACAGACGCGGCCGTTTCCCACAGCACGGGTTAAAGGTGAGCGGGGCCAGCAGTTCGCTGTACGTGCCTTTCGTGGAGACCGACGTATGTAGCTGCTTTGTGGTGTTTTTGCGCGCCATCACATCTTCACAGCGATTGAGGACGTATCTCTTCTTTTGGCGGGGGTATTGGCTACGCGCGTTTTTCATTATCACGCTAGTCAGACGGTGAGTCGCGCACGCTATTTTTCCCACTGCCGGTGCCCCTGTGTATCGTACCCATTTTCGAGGTCATAGTAGCCTGCGTGGCCCACGCGTACGCATTTTTCGTGTTACTGGGTGACACCGCGTACTGCGGGAGGTGATTCCACGAACGTAGGCTGCAGGGTTGCGTGCACGGTTTTACTGCAGTTTTGGGGTGCCTGAGCGTAGTGTGACCCGTCACTACATCACCGGGGGTCACATACAGCCTTGCAGGTGCTGGGGGGCTGTTAACATCTTGCATCCCACCCCCTTCACCCCAATTGCCCAGGTCAATTGTGGTGTACACCTCCCATTGGCACTACTCCATCTGTGCCGGCACTACTCCATCTGTGCCATGGTTGGGAGGCCACCAAAGGTGAGGGGCGCCTCAGCTGCGCATACTCCTCGTGGCGGGCGTGGTCAGGGACGTGGCCGGGGTGACCAGGGAGTTGGGGGACTCCAGGGTGTCCAGGGTGGCTGCAGAGGGGGGGGGGAGAGGCAGGGGTGCGCCACTTGAACACAATGTTGTGCTATGTGTAGGTGCAGTCATGCCACCAATCCCTGTGGTTCTGGGAGATGCAGCTTCTGCATCTGGCACTGGCGCCCATGTGACCCGGCAGTCCGTTTCATCGACTGCCACGGGCCCAAGGATAGTGGTAGCTGTAGGTGCAGCTGTGGACACCACCACCCAGGCTCAGGGTCTGCCAGCGCAGGCTGCATTGGTATTTGAAGAGCCCTTGGAAGATTTCCAACAGGCCCGGAGGGAAACCGCAGGGGCACGCAGGGCTGCCCTGACCAAGACACGTGTCCCTGGGACAGTAATGTCATCTGCTGCCCCGAACAGCCAGGTGTTGGCAAGTGCAGGGGCAGATGCAGCCAACAACACCCCAGTTGTGAGTCTGCCAACCAGGACGGTTGCGGTCAATGACCCTGCCACAGCGGATGTTGATGCACAGGGTCCATTAGAGGGCACCCAGCTGCCACTGACACAAGTCAGCCCTTTGGTCGTCCCTCCACCTGCCACTCCCTTGGCTCAATCCACCGGTCCCATTGGCCATACTGATCAGGGAGGCATCAGCCAGCCAGGGTCTGCGCCACAATCCAAGAGGAGGAAGGTTGCACCTGCAGCACAGGCTGGGACCCCACACACAGGCACGACCTCCTGCACGACGAGGAAGAAGCCTTTCTGCAACCAGGAACTGAACTTCCTTGTGGGCTACATGCGGGACCACAGCCGTGACATGCTAGTGGGTGCTAATTGTCAGACTACGGCTGCCCACCGTGATACCCACTGGAAGCAAGTTGCGGAACATGCGAGTGCATTCGGCCATGAGGTGCGCACGGCGCAAGAGTGCAAAAAGCGTTGGAATGACCTCAAAGGCAGAACTAAGGCTAAGCGTGCCTCAAATTACAAGTTGACTCTGGTGACTGGTGGTGGGCCTGCACCGGAGGAGGAAGACCTCACTCCGCATGAGTCACTCGTTGCGGAGTTCATACCATCTGAATCGGTCGAAGGAGTGGGAGAGATGCCGGACTTTGATGCCCAGTCCAGTGAGTGTTGATGCGTGTTTGTCGAGGACGTGTGTGTTTTACTTGTGTGATGTGTTGTGCATGACTGCCACTACATGTCACGTGTACATGGTTATGATGTGCAAGTAATGCAATTCTTGCCTGATGCATGTCTACTCTGCTGGATGGTGGACATGTGGAGCAGACGGGGACTGTCCACATCACCACTTTTGCACCCTAGTCACATGCTGGTTACCAGTATGCCCCTCCGGTCCATGTTCCAGCTCACTGGTACTTCTGCATGTAGCGTGGGGTGACCTTCCTCTCAGCCCAGGAACTATGCATAGCATGACTGACGTGCATGTGTCCTCTGCCTGCAAGGGGTAGCCAATGTAGGCATGCTCCCTTGCCCCTTAACCCCCTGCTCTGCACCCCAATTCCATCTTAGCACTGGTCTGCTACAATATTGCCCTTGGTTACTTCCCTGGTCATGCCTCCTGTGTACATTCTAACATCCAGCGGCCAATCTGCCAGACATATCCATTGAGGTACATCCTTAGTACTTGATGCAGGGTGTCTCACTTGGACTGTGCAGAGGTCAGATGCCCTGCAGGGACATGAGTGCCCATTCATGCTCCATGTGCATTTCACGCATGCCCATATGTGTCCATGACAGGATGATCACTGTTACACAAGTCCATGATGACCCAAACTGCATGGCATTTCATCTGCCTTCCCATGTCAACTGTGGCTCAGTACTGTGTTGCACACATGTTTAGGGTCTGACAATCTGTGTGGGTCACAGGCCTCAGCCTGTTTAATGGACAATGACTCTGTCCAACTGGTGTAGTGTCGTCACACGTGGGTGGACTCCAGATGTTTCATCATGTGTCCTGCTTACTGTCCCATCATCATTTGCAGTGTTGTCACTTGACTCACATGGAGCTGTTGATGCTAGTCAACACTGTCTGTCAATACACAGGTATATGGTCAGCCTTTTGATACCATGCTAGGCATCCCTGATTTTGCACTTGGGTGGAGGGGTGCTTTGCTTGTAGATATGCTACCCATTGAATGCACATTGCACGTGATGCCTGAAGTTGAACTTGCACTGCCTTCACATTTTCTGACACACACCATGAAGTTCTTGTACATGTAGGTAGTGAGTGACATACATATTTGCTGCACTGCATAGACCCACTTCAATGCAAACTGCCACCTTTCAACAGCTCTGATCACAGAAGCAATTTCAAGTTGACCCAGCATGCATGCCAGGTTCTATTTTGTGTGTCACATGTCTGCCTGATGTGTTTGGTGTCGGTGTGTGTGTTGTGTGTGTGTGTGTGTGTGTGTGTGTGTGTTGTGTGCTTCTAACATGTGTAGTGACCTTTTTTCTCTCTATTTTTCAGGATGATGACGCAATGGAGTCGGAGGATGGTGTGGTCATGCTAGGCAGGGGGTTGTTATCACTACATCAACCCAGCACAAGTGGGGGTAGTGGGTGGTAGGCCACGAAAACCCCCAAGTGCTACAGTCCATCTTGTCTCTGGCTGCCTATGAGTCCAGCACTGAGGAGCACTCTGACGACCATGTCGAGTTGGATGAGCATCAGGTCCATATGTCAGGGGTGAGTGATTCTGATGTGGACACTCCTCTGTCCGCGACACCTGCACTGTGGGGTCAGAGTCTTGTAACCTCGGCCTGTGGTGGATCGGGACGCAGGGTCACCCTCCACACCAGTCACGGATGTGCCTGGGATATCACGTCGACATGTAGTCGTGCAGCCGCGGGCGGTGCCAACACAAAGAGGACACCCGGTCCTTGGGTCCCGCAGGGGTCAAGCCCAGCAACGCGGTCGCCGCGCACAACCGCAGTATACTGAGTGGGAGCAAGACATGACTGCCAATTCTGAACGGCAGGGGGCAGCAATGGAGAACATCGCTGAGAGCATGGAGCGTGTGGCCCAATCTGTGCTCCCCCTGCTAGGCAGGTGCTTCTCCAGCAGCAGGCGGCACGGTTCACGGCCCGCTCGCTCAGGCTGGGCATGGCGGCCTCAGACAGAGCACGCCAGGCTGAAATGTCTTCTCTGCGTCAAGCAATTGCTGCTCACGCAGAGGCACACATGAAGGCCCTGAGGGAGAAGCATGCTTCCCTCAGATCCACTCTGGGTGTCCTTATGATGTCCCAGAGGGAGCGGGCAGAGGAGAGGTTTGCACAGCTTGAGCGTACCATCTCGGCTGAGCTACATGCTTGCCGGGAGGTGCAGCGGTTGTCAAGCCAGGCCTTGCAGGAGGAACTCTGTGTTACACGTGCTACCTTGCAAGAGGAAGCACGTGTATCACGGGAGGTTCTGCATGAAGGCCTACATGTCATCACCACACAGAACCAGGCTCACCCGTACGGCAGACCTGCTGCCGACGAGGGGCAAGGTGCGGCTAGGCGTTGTTTTGCTCCTGTGCTACGTCCTCCTTTCCAGGAAGAGCCAAACTCGGACGACAATCTATCACCCACATAGGTCGGGCTGTGCAGGCGTTGAGCCCATTGTCCTCAGCATCATCGCATGTGGGTGTTGAGCAGCACCCTGTACCTCCCCCCTCCTGGGTGCCACCCCCCCACCCCCCCCGGGTCGTATGTGGCCATTTTTGATTTTTCTTTTAGTTTAGTTAGTTAAGTTTCTGTTTGATAGTTAGTTTAAATAGGTAAAGTAGGTTTTTCATAGTTAGTGTAATTAGTTAATATAGTTTAAAATTGGTAGTCTATTGTGTTTTCATGTGACAGTGTGGTGCTTTGTGGCTTTTGAAAGCATCCACTGTCTGTTCCAGCTGGGCCCTTCAAGCTTGTCTTGTGTATGTGTTTGCTGCTTGGGATCCTTGACTCACATATGCCACTCCTGCTTCCCTTATCCATGGGCTCGCAAGGATGGTTCGGTGTAACAGCCTATTACACAAGGGCAATGGACTGTCATATCTGTGGCATGTCTGCTGCTGTGGAACTTGTGTTAACACCCCTAGTGGGGATGATTGGGGAGTAATTGTCCACTTTTCTTCTTTTGCTAGATGGGGTGTTTAATGATTCATGTGTACATTCATTGCTATGCATTGTGTAGTATGTTTCTTATCTTTAATGAACATGTGCTTGTTGCAAATCATGCCGTAGATAGTGTGTTCCACACTGTTGCTGTGAAAGACGGACTGATGGCGTCATTTCTGATGTACTTCTCTGACATGGTCCAGTCATGTAATGCCTGAAGAGACACACACAGATGAATATTAAGCATTAATCATGTGTTTCATGCACTTTCTGCAGGGGGATGAGCCTCAAGACCACCTTTGCCAGCAGACATGGGCCTTTGGACGTCTGGAATCAGGACACGTTTGGTGCTGCCGACATGCGCATGTGTGCGCAAGCAGAGGCACAGGGATTGCGATCATACATCCGAAAATCGATGACGTGTTTCAAGGGACTCCAGGCAAGGTGAGCAGCACAGGGGGGCCGCAACACAGCAAACCTTCCACCTGGCCAGTTGAACATGCATGCTTAGTAGCAGCACTGACAGTGAACTTGGACAAATATTGGTGTAGAAGCACACAATACAGCTCAGATGTGTTAGTGGACTGATGGCTAGTTGATGTGAAAGTTGTCTGGGGCACCTGCAGGGGCAGTGGCACATACCCTCCGGTCCAGCGTGGTCCATTGAGGCACTTGTATTAGCCATGTAGCGTTCTGAGACATGGAATGAAGCAGCTCACAGGGACAGACAGCAAGGGACAGACTCGGGTGCAGTGCATTTAATTTCCAAGTAGAAATTGATACATGTACTGGCTACTTTATTTTGGTCATGCTGGTACAGGACTTGTTCTGAAGTCAGACCTTGCTATATGCGTCTGTCTGCTTACACAGAGAACATTGCATGTTGTGTGAATCGTGACACATTGGTGTTCCATTTCCCACGCACCCACCGGTGCCTGACTTACTGCATTGACTGTGCATGAACCATCAGAGGGGTAATGCTACGTATGGGTATGAAGCATCCACACAGGTTTGTCTGTTTGTAGTGTATTTTGTTACTTTGGGGCATATTTGGTGATGTGTTTGTGTGTTTTGGGCATGCACAGGTTATTAACTGTGGCTCTCTTTGCAGCATTGAAATGCTCCTGTTACCGGACCTGCGAGTGCGCAGGCAGCAGGCCAGCACTCACCCCAGAGATAAGTTTCTCTTTGATTACATTTGAGTAATTTGGTGCTATGTGCATGTGAACAAGTTTGATCTAATTGTGTGTTAATGTGTGTACTATATTTTGGTGCCTTCCCTACTTTCCCGTGTCAATCCTACTCCCCTCGCCTGCCGCTCATTCTGGTTATCCAGTATGCCAATGCCAGTCCCGACTGCATATCCCTGACCCTCCTTCCCCACCAGGGTCTCAGAGGCCTGTGTAAATTAGACCTTGCAGGCACCCAGAGCACGGTGGGGGTGGTTGTTTCGTGCCACTCCTGCGCCTGCACACGGGAGCTGTGACAGTAGACATCCGCTCGTGTTGCATCATTCTATGTTATGTGCCACACATGGTTCAGATCCTGTTGTGACATTGTTTTACTGTGCTACCTTGGTTGTTAACATCATTGTGGTAGTACTTGGCCTTTGTGGTGTACTGCTACTTCAAGTAATCTACTGGAGGCTGTTCTGGTTTGTTTTACTGCCTGCAGGCTATTTGCTTGGCTTCTGTGTTGTCCTGCTTTGAGTTCTGTTGGATTTTGTGCTTTTGCAAATCTAGGTGGACTCTGAGGGTGCTGGCAACTTTTTACACAAAAGGGGGGAGATGGTGACAAAGGGGAAGGGTGATCCTGTGGCCAGGTGGAATTCAAGGATGAATAACCCAGATGCAGTTCAGTGGGTCGTGGTGATTTGTGAGGGAGGGGGGGTGTTTTGTTGTTGATAGTTGCCTTGCCCTGCAGTGTGATGGGCACCCTGAAATTGTAATTGTGCCTTCCTATTTACATGATGTATTCTGCTGATCAATGCCTGTTCATGTGTTGTGTTTACCTTTCAGGTGTGAGGGGATAGTTGTGATTTTACATGCTGGGGTATACACATGGTGAATGTTCACATGTGATGTGTAGAGGACACTGATGGTCACTTGATTTCACATGCATATTTTGAGTGCATGTCCCTACTGACCCACACGCTCGCACTATGATCCACTTAATGTAGAACCACCCTTCCATGTCCACGTGTACACTCGGTTTGCCTTCTGGTGCCCACTGTGTCCCTGCAGCACATGTTCTATGACCATTTGTGGATCCTGTACATGCCTATTTTGGTTTTTTTATGTAGTTTGTCTCTTAGATGTGATGCTCAGGGCGTGCATCACACACAATGGCTGTTCACTGTGCTGTGCGTTGAGCAGTGTGTTGCAAGTGGTGGACACGGCACACAGTAGCTGCAGTGTTGATTTTGCAATGCACATTGTGCATGTGGACAGGCATTCATTGTTAGGTTTAAAATACAACTTTTGGAATGCATTTGGGTATGACTTATTTTGGGTGGTAGGTTGTTGGTCAGTCATTTCTTCTGATTCCATGTCATTGTCTGATGCCCATTTACATTTTTCACATGGCAATGTGTACCTTTTTGGTACTGTGTTGGTGTATGGCTATTGCTTGCCATGTCATGTTGTGGTTTGGGAGGGTTTGAGTGACATACCAGTGATAGTCATGTCCTGTTTTGCAGGTCTGTGTGATTCACAACTTGCATGTGTGCCTTTTGGTCACACAGGATTGCTTGTGTTTAAGTAGCTACGGATCCACACAATGTGGCAATTCCATGGCAACAATCTCAGGGTGGTAACGGTGTGACAGTTGACTGTCTCTTTGTCATCATCGATTGTCACCTGGTATGTGCCAGGCCTGTGTGCACTCCACAGGGTTGGGAGTTTAGGTGAAGAATCTGGCCACAAGCTGGGTCTGGGCTTCCTCGCCATGTGCCCTATCCCCTCACATGGGCAGCGCCTGTGCCTGTGGTTGCGGGATGTGGGGGCACCACCATGTCCACCGGTATGCCCTGCCGTGTTGCAAAATTGTGCAGGACACATGCTGCCACAATTTTCCTGCACACTACTGGGGGTGCATAGAGTAGCTGCCCGCCAGAGCGGTCAAGGGAGCGGAAGCGTGACTTGAGCACTCCGAATGTGCGCTCCACTCTGGTCCTGGTTGCAACATGGGCCGCATTGTATCTTACCTGGGGTGGTGTGGTGGGGTTCCGGATTGGCGTCATCATCTGGTTGCTCAGAGGGTAGGCACTGTCCCCTGGAGAGGTGATAATGGTTGTGATTATTGGGGTTGTGTATTTGTGTGTGTGTGTGACATGCATGCATGTGCACGGGCATTTGTACTCACCTAGGAGCCATGTGACACCATGCGGCCCAGCTTCCAGGGCTCGGCTCAGGGCGGACATTCTGTATATGAAACTGTCATGGGTGGAGCCAGGGTAGTTTGCATAGACAGAGGTGATGATTCCCTTTGCATTGCATACCACCTGTACATTGATGGAATGCCAGTGCTTGCGGTTTCGGTAGATGTGCTCAGTGGCCCTAGGTGGACGTAGGGCCACATGGGTGCAATCTATGGCACTGAGCACTTTGGGGAAGTGTGCCAACCTGTAAAAGTCCTGGACAATGGCCTGCCTTTCTGCGGGTGTTCTGGGCATGTATATGTGCCTGCGGACTGAGGGGCGCGCTGTCATGATTGCCAATACCTGGTGTAGGCAGCGTGACTGCGTGGCCTGTGAGACCCCCCCACTATGGCAGTAGTCCGCTGAAAAGACCCAGTGGCCAAAAAATGCAGGACATTGAGCACCTTCTCCAAGGGGCTCAATGCTTGGGAGCAGAGGGTGGGGGTTGTTAGGTCATCTTCCCACTCCCTGACCAGGTCTAGGATGATATGGGGTGGAAACCTATACCTGCCAGACCTGGTCGTCAGGCATCCCAAAAAGGCTTGTCCGTGGTGAAAAAATGCGTGCCCTGGCTATTCTCCTCCTCCTGCGGTGTCCCACGATCAGTGCTGTGACAAATGGGGCATTCATCGTAGCTGTATATACGTGTTTGTTGTTTGCGCGCACTTTTATGCTGTGCGCGTGGACGCTTCCGCCTGCCTTGGTGTGGCGGACGTGTTGACGCCTGTGCGTGTCTTTTGCCGTGCGTGGGTTTCCCGTATTTGAATCCATGAATACGGGTTGTTCACGTGCGTGTGGGCGTTCCGTGTAGTTCCCTGCAGTACTTCCCCAGTTACGCCTTCTTTTTCACGCGTTATTCCCCATTCCACGGGTTACGCCCACTGTTCCGCCCACTTTTGTTGTGTGCGCTGCGCTATGCGCTTAGCGCACGCTGTTTGGAGACGTGTGCGCCAGCTTGCGCCATGCACGGATTTGTCGCACAACCAGTGGGAAAGTAGCGCAGCGCCTTCCTTGAACCGCACGCGTGCGCTTGCTTTCTCCCGCTTGCGCCTCCTTGCGCCTGCTTGCGCTGGGATTTTCGGCGCACGTTTGTTCCATGAATTGGCCCTTCACTTTCTTCTGCTTCTAGCCCACATGGGACAAGCTAAATGGGGCTCCATGTGATAATATCCCCGGAAAAATTTCGCCATACAAGAATGCCGCTGTTGCTTTTTGCAGCGATATCAAGACATGCAACCTGCGGGGAACACCCCTGAAACACCCACATTTTTTCAAATGGAGCGGGGGTGAACCCCCGCTCCCATCTACCCCATATATTATCCCCCTAAACAAAGTTGCCTATGCCGTTTCCCGGCGACTATATGTATGGCAACATTATTTAGGGGGATAATATTATCAGATACCCTGGAGGGTTCTTCAAATAAATCAGCACATTTTAAGTCTTGGCTCCCTGATAACGATAGAACGAAAATTACTTACACATTTTTTTTAAAAGAACAAATAGCAGAACAACAAATTAAAGTTGACTAAGAAAGAAATTAAAGTGCAGAAATGTTCGTAAGGTAACACCCTCCATACGAGTAGACGAAAACGCGTAGTTTACCCGAGGGGTCTGCAACCTTTGGCTCTCCTGATGTTTTAGACTACAGCTCTCATCGGTCCAAGCAATCATAGTCAATGGTTAGGAATTATGGGAGTAGTAGTGCAAAATATCTTGAGAGCCGCAGTTGCAGAACCCTGGTTTACCCTAACAGTAAAGGAATACTGGATCTTTGAGATTGTCGAGAGAACTGAATAAAAGAACAAATTATCTGAAGTGGTGCAATAAGAATAGAGTGAAGAATTAAAAATGTGAAATGCGAGTACTGCAATCTAAGAAAACTAAAAGTATCAATGAAAAGCTGTCCCAGGAGCCAAACCATAATGGGGGCAGACACTTTTCAACATAGTTGCCGGGAAACGTGTAATGAGGACATTTTAAGTGAGATAAGTGGTCAAACTGGGATGGAGCAAAGAAATTTTAAGAGTGAGGTGGAACGTATACATTCTTGAGAAACGGTGTAAAGAAGAAAACATCTAGATTGCGTACAAATTGGAAACCCTCAGGAGTAATAATGTTAAGAGACCGAACAGGAATATGGGAGCATATTCCTAAAAAAACGGTGCATGTCATCTCATCTTGCATTTGTATAGCGCTTCTGCCATATGTAATGGCGCTGAAGCGATGTTGGGGAGGCCCTTCTGGGGATCACAGTCCAGGAGACTAGTGGAAGGAGCATAATGATACTTGAAGTACTAATAGAGAGGAAAGCTAGTTGGAGGGAAAAGGGTGAATAGATAAAAGGATAAAATGGTCATGAGCTGGAAAAAACAATGTGGACAGCTGGACACAATGCTTTGTGGGAGTCAGCTCTATTCTAAGGAGCGCATTGCCAAGAAAGGAAAGGTAGCAGGACTAGCATGTCAACGGAGCCCAAGTGCAACTGACTACAGTGGAGAGCTCGGTTATACTCTGTATGCACTTGTCAGGGGGCACATCGCAGGGGAAGGCAGATGGAAAAGTGTAAGAATCCCATAACCACTGTCTAGGCAAAGCACAAAGGTAGGAGTGTGCGATGAGGCCTTGGCAGGTGGCTGCAGATATGGGTTGTAATTGTGCTAGTTACTAAAAATGTGTGATGAATATTAGGAATAATACCTACGGGCCGGAGCAGATACAGGGAAGACAGAAGTTGGCAGAAAGAGTGTTAATGGATGTGGTGCTTAGATTCAGTCAAACAAGTCTACACTGGGTGAGGGTTGTGAGAGTGGGCCAAAAAGTCCAGCCCTAGAGCAGTAATTAGAGGCGAGGTTAATGCAGAAGAAAGGGAAGAGGGAAGATCAGTCAGGTCTTAAATAACAAGAGAAATGATTATGTGGATTGGGGGGGGGGGGGCGAGTTTTCCGTCCAGGGATGTATTAATAACCAGATTGATAGCCCCTTCATATGCAGTGATCCAGTATAGACGAACACGGATGAAGAAAGGGAAGATGATTATAACAGGCTCAGGAGAAACTGTATTTGAGACAGTCTGTAAAACCTTTCATAGGATCTAGCTGAGGAGTTAAATTCTCCTAATGATTCCGAAAACCACTAGATGTAAAATAGAGGCCTTTTTCTTAATTAGTGACAGAAGATGGAAGGGATTATTGCGAACATGGAAGCACATTGTAAAAGCATAAAACGAGTTCTAAGCTTTTTGATGTTTCTGGATAAAAATTAATGTGTGATTGGATAGATGATAATATGATGCAATTAGCTTGAATTATCCAAACTAAAATGATTGTTGAAAGAGGGAGTGAATTCTTCACTGTGGGAAAGGTGGTTTCTGTCTAAGTGCTATAAAATGCATCTAGTGAGATTTAGGTGATAGGTAGCGATTACCAGAAGTAAGTGAGAGTCTCTCTCCACCAGCCCGACTCACTAGTGTGAGGTTCTAGGTGGTCTCGGGTATACAGGATACATTTTATGTGGGAGCTTATGGTTTCAACAATCAGGTTTGCAAAGTTTACGTACAGTGACACATCACATGATTTAACATCACTTCTTGGATCCCTGCGACTTCTGCCGTGCTCTGGCTCTTACCAGAGGTGGCCAACCTCCCGAGGGCTGTCGCCATAGGTGCCATAACATTGCGGCTGCAGCAGGCATCCCATGCGCCGCCTAGAGCCGCTGAACCTGCTAATCAAGGTGCTCATGTGACCAGTCATGTGCAGTCATTATCCAGAATTTCAGTCCATTAGGGCGTTGTTGCCCCGAGTGTCCTCTTCCGAAGGGAAGACATCTTAAAGGACATCTCCACTCCGTTTGCCCCTGTTCCATCCCATAAAAGATTCCAATGTGTTCCTTTTTCTTTTGCCGTAGACCTAGCAACTTGCAAACCCATGAGCCCGCTCTTCTCTCCTATCGTTCATCTTATCTTACCCGTCTTTCTTACTATCCCTGCTGTCATTCTCACTCTTCATGCTATGACATGCACTATCCTTATTTACTGCTCGCCCAGATCTCCATCGCCCCTTCCACTCAATCTTGTAATTAATATAACCTGCTCTATGCCTTTCTCACCTCAACCCCTCCTTTGTCTTTCTCGCTTAGGCTCAGGAACGCCTGATCAGTTTGTAATAAACCCCACTCTATTCTAGACCTTTTCTTTTCCTTCAACTTTCACTTTCTCTCAAACGTGGCTGTCCCCCTCAAATACTGTTACCCCAGCCTGTCTCTCCTCCTCTAGCAATACCTTTACCCACATACCTCGCACCAATGGCAAGGGTGGTGGAGGAGGTATCCTCTTCCACTCCTCATGGACTCTTGTCGTGTCTTTCTCTTCTTTCCCCTTTCTTATCTTTTGAGTATATTTTATCCACATTTTCTAATCCACTCTAACTCTTTTTTAACTCTTTATAGACCTAGTGGTCCTCGCCCATGCTTTAACAAGTTTATCTTAGCATTACACATGCCTCCCATTACACACACATCCCTTTCTGCTCCTCAGTGTGTCTGATCACTTCCTCTCGACCTAATTTTCTCATCCAATCCATCCAGTTAATTTCCTCGTTACGTTTCACCAAATCTATTCCTCTGATCATTTCCTACTTACTCCCGCTCCCATCTTTACCATTCCCCTCTAGACCTCTGTAAGGGAGAATTCTCTGTTAAGGCTAATTTCCCAAACCTAGTGAGTCCCCCAGCAGCTTTGCTGGATTTTTGGGGTTTATTTGTTTCTCCTGCTAAGAGTGAGACTCTTTTTCTCCCACTCTTAGACATGATTTGAGATATCCTTTGACTTTGTAATGTGTTTTATGGGCTATGGGGTCGTTTACGCCATAGGGTTTCATGTGGTTTTGGTAAGTGTGTTACACAGCACCCTCAGTGCAGTAACACAGACTCCATACCCTGGGACTGACTACTGTCTCCCAGGGCATGTAAAGTAA
Source organism: Ambystoma mexicanum (assembly GCF_040938575.1). Lineage (NCBI taxonomy): Eukaryota > Metazoa > Chordata > Amphibia > Caudata > Ambystomatidae > Ambystoma > Ambystoma mexicanum. Next base: position 866,136,094 of record NC_090928.1, read on the forward strand.
CCATTGACTTTACTAGTCTTAAATTGTGAACAGAACCAGTACAAACCATCGTATTGTGGAAGTACTGGTAGGGGTAATTAGATTGCCCCTGGGTCTGTTTTTTTCGAGGGGGCACTGTGCAGTCCCCCCTTGTCGAGTTTCTGGCTGGTGGCAGTGGTTACCATGCAAAATATTCCACCATAATATTTCCTATGGGATTTTCCCATTCATTTTAAACGCACCACTTTTTTTGGTGCAATGTTAAAGATACCGCCGGGTTATTTATTTAATATTTATTCCCCGGTTGGATCTTTTTGCCAAGACTCGGTTTTAAAATGGCGTTTGTGTTCGCCTCTGTAACTCCAACCCAAGTCGAGCCCTTTGTTCCACTTTTTGGCAGGCTTCTCCACAGAAGCCTCCAAAAGTGGTGCCATTCTGTCTGGGTCTACAGGATGTGTGGGAGGGGGGTTTAGGCACCCTGGACTGAGTTGCCTCAGCAACTCAAGTCGCACTCTTGTGGAGCATGTTTGAGTGACAGCTAGGACTGATGAATGGGGGTTTTATGCATAAAAGCAGGGGTTTGGGGACTGGAACTTCAGAAGTCGCCACTGGACCAACGAATCCGAAGAGGGAAAAGCTGAGCCAACCTGCAACGACGACACCACCGGTGGAGCCCTGCTGAACCGTCTCTCCACTTCCCAACGACAGAGAGGATCTTCATCCCAGAGAGTCTTCTTCCTCTGAACTGGTGTGGATAACCAGTTCGCCCTCCTTTTCGCCTTCCTGGATCGTCTCATGGTCGAATCACCCGTACCAAGCACCCCGGCGGCCGGATAGTCACGCTTCACCACTACCGCGAATAAAAGGGTAGTACCTTTTAACCAGGAAACTCTGCGGCTGGTTTCTTCCCTGGCAGTGCAACGACCTCCAGCTTTCCTCCACATCGAGATCTTCTCTTCCCCTGAACGAGGCACCAACTTGCACCCGCTGCCAGGAACAACTGCCCCCACTGGAGCTTTCTCACCATTTCAGGTACTGTGTCCCACCTAGTCTCCCTTGCAACAGACTGTTCAAGGTGTCCCGTAAATCCTTGACTTTCTATCCTGGGGTGACTTGGGACCTCCTAACTAACTTTTTCTGAACTGATCCAACCCTTTTCGAACTATCTGCAACGACCTTTTGAAGTACTATTCAACTGTGTGATCTTGGACACATTCCGTCTTGCTCTCTCCAAGAGTGGGCCTGGCCTATGACTATCTTGCTCCTCAGTAGACGCTGCCTTTTCTGACTTGCTCTGGTTCTCCTCAAAGTGTTGGTATTGTGTATCTTCCTAATTCTGCCTTTTTCCTTCCCTTTTTAACTAACTTATTGAAGTGCCATCTTAGGATAAGCGCTCACCTCTGTCTGTAAATAAGTGGTGTTTTAACTAAGACTTGTTCAATAAGTAATCAGGGATATATATATATATATATATATATATATATATATATATATATATATATATATATATATATATTAATAGTGACTGTGTTTGAACTTGCTTGCCATATTAGTGTTAGTGTATTTCACAAAGTGTGTTTTTAAATAAATAATTATATTACTTTTATACTCAAGCTCTGGTCAGTGTTTGCTTGTTCTACTGTATCTTGGTACCCATCTTGCCCATCTTGTATACTCTATATACTGTCTAACTCTTCTTGAGAGGGGTCTGGCTGCTCAGCCACAGCTACCAGGTAAATCCGGGTGGTACAGACTGCTACCAATTGGGTTTACTGCCAACACCTGTAGTCTTAAGCCTTTTGCAGTGGTCCCTAAGGGAACTGCACAGGTTTCTGTCTAACAACCTCATGATGCCATGGCTTGCTTCCTCTGAAGCAATCTTTGATCCTTTAATGCTTGTTTATTTCCTCATACACTTCTTCGTTGCCCGCCACTAACAACTTTTCCTCCTCCTCTTCTGATCAAGCAGCATATAATCTCCAGTCTATCATCCCGATGACAATTGTTTCCCCATTAACCATCACAGCCTTTTTTCCCATCCAACAAACCTCCCAGCCCTGGCCATCCACCTACCACCACCTCACTCGGATTCTCTCTTTGGAAAGCTCAGCGCCGATGGAAACAACCTCACTTCCCTTCCCTCCGACCCCTCTCTTTCTTCCCCTGCTTCGACCGTATCAGAATTTGTTGACCACCACTAAAGTCACTTCACTAAAGGCTTCTTTTTCATCATGTAAAAAAGAAAAGGTCAGGCGCGCACTCTCGTTCCCAGTCTTTTTAATCCTCAAACTAGTAATAACAGGGTTTGATCCCAGCAATGTTAAAAAATAACAACTGCTACAAAATGTTCAAAAAGAAATATACCAGGGTTAAATCCCAACTGCCAGTTCGAATGCACAATAGTTCTGCTCCTCCAAGTACATTTGAGTCTCCAACTCTCTTCAGGGAGGCTGTGTTTATATTCAGCTGTTGCCAATTGCTTGTTTAATTACAGTCTCAAGGAATTCTGGTCTTTGTAGTGATGCCACAATGTTTTGTTCTTTTTCATCACCATCTGTCCATTGTGATCAACCATCCATCTTCCTCGTTCCACTCCCCAATGTCTCCTTCATTGCCCCTGACACAAACACTGCCTCTCTTCTTACTCGTGCTCACCCAACTACTTCACCCTTTGACCCTCTTCCCCAGTCTTTGATATCTTACATCTACTCTTCCCTCTTACCTTATCTAAACTGCCTGTTCAATCGCTCCCACTCTTCTGTCTTTCCCACGTCCTTCAAACATGCAAATACCATCCCTATTCTTAAGAAACCCTCTCTCGACCCTTCACTTCAGTCCAACTCTAGACCAATGTCTTTTCCATTTTCTGTCTAAACTCCATGTAAGAGTTGTCTATAATCAATTCTCTGCATTTCTTTCTCAGCATTCTATTCTTTCCCTCTATCAATGCGAATTTCACTCTTCTCGCTCAACAGAACCAGCTCTATTACACATCTCAAACTCTATCCTCACTAAACAGTCCCCCATACTTATATTCTTGGATCTTTTAGCGGGATTCGACATGGCGTAACACTCCATCATCCTTTTTGGCCTAGCTTGGCCTCTCAGGCCCTGAGCTTCACTGGTTCTGTTCTTATCTGTTGGAACACTCCCATTCTTTCTCTTGGGCTAGACACTTCTCCCTCTCACCCTTTATTGTGTCCACCAAGAGTTGGTTTTTGGCCCCTTACTTTTCTCTCTCTGTACCCTCTGTGAAGGGCCAGGAATGAGACGCTGATACAGAGGACTCATGTGTTGGTTACAGATGTTTATTAAATTTTTTTTTTTAAAAAAGGGTTTGGAAAATGCCTCACTATCCCTAATCTAGGAGATATTTCCCTACCTCAACCAAAACCAAGGGTCTGTGCTGTGTCAAGATGTCCAAAGCAAAGGTTTCCTGTGTCCGAAATCCTACCCTAGCCCTCACACTCTAAGGTGTAAAGAATATGGTCTTTGGCCTTGAAAGTGCACAAAATGTTAAAGTCAAGTATAAAACCAACAACATTCTCAAATGGTTAATATTCAAAGTTTCAGGGAACGACTCCCTGCTGCAGGTTTCTCTCCGCCAAAACATCAAGTTTTAAAAGAAAGTCAAGTTCTTGGTATCGCAATCCACTCCGGGGGAAATGACTACCTTCCGCGGGTTTTATTCCTCCTTCAATGTAATTCACAATCCTAAGGCAATGTGTCTTCCGTGGGATTCGCTTTTCACAATATCACAACTTGGGTTCAGGTCCCAGACTCGCAGAACACCTGTTGTACTCCCCTTCCAGGTTCTCTTACACATTCAATGTATTTCAAAATCTTGTGGGCATGTGTCTTCCTTGGGATTTTCTTATGCAGTTCATTCCCCATACTTTGGTTTGCCTGTTATACTTTCCTGCCAGGACTTCTTATGCAATTCACTTCACACATTTGGCCTCACCTGGTATACTCTCCTTCCAGGTCTTAATACAAAATGTCCCTTCTTGGTCTTCCGCAAGTTCGTACTGTGGGGCCTAGATCCCAGTCTCACTGTCTATGTCATCTAATACTTTTCCTGACAGTGCTTTGGTGTCGTAACCCCGTTACTGGGTTCACCAGCTCTTTGTCTGCAGTGTCTCTGCGTTCCCGACTCAGAATCGGGTCCGTCTCCTGCTTTCACGGCTCTCTACGATTCTGCAGGCACCTCCGGCAGGTGTTTGGTCCTCAGTCGGCGTTCCAGCTCCCTCGGGTGTCAGGAGGCATGGCTTGCTTCCTCCTGTTTTGACAGGGTGTCGCTCACCGGGCTGCCTTCTCGCTCCATCTCGCCACTTCCTCTTCAGCACTGCTGCTGGTCGCTGCACTACCAGTTTCTCTGCTCCCCTGTTAAAGTGACAGCTTGGGTTCTCCGGCAACGACTAGTCGGTCAGATCTATCGTTCTCGCTACATCCTCAATCTGCACCAGGATGTAGACGAAGAACTCCATTCTTCTCTTCTTGCCATGGTTTTAAACCATGTCAGGCCAATTGGATTCTTCCAGCGACTAGACTGCTGGTGTTCGTACTCATGTGGAGTAATCATCGTTTCTCCTTGCCTCTTCCTCATCTCAGTTTTTGTCACTTTGTTTGTTATCCGATAATAAAAAGAGTGCGGTCAGTAGACTTGGCAAGTTGTCGAAGCAGATTATGTTGGTATGCTATCAAGGGATGAGGAATGGTGGGAATATCTCCAAAAGGGAAGGGGGAATACCATGTTTCACCTGATAATGGCGTGTCATCCTCATGAGTGTCGCATCCCCACACCCCCATGCAGTCCACCCTCAAATAGCCACCTACACGATCAGGTAGCAGCTGCTGTCCCCTGACCAGATGAGGAAAAGGCTATCCCCGGGAAAGGAGTGATGACATCAGATTCATCACACCCTCTCTCTTTTTCTTGACTCCTTTTACCCCTCGCACCATTTCTAAACTGATGGTTTTTCCCTATTCTCTCCACACTTCTATCCCTTCCTGCCTTGCAGCTAAACAATCCTGGATGACCTCTCATATTCTTCACCTCAATACCTTAATCCCTCCAAAACAGAGGTCGTCTTCTTCCTTTCCACATCCCCCATTCTCCTCAGCCCCTAACCTTAGTGCAATCTTTGACTCAGCTCTCTCTTTTCTCCTTTCATTTTCAACACTGCCCACACTTATCTTTAATCTTCGCTGGGCTTGCAATTTCCTCTTTTCACATAGAAAATATTCTCATATCCTCCCTCATCTACTCCCATCTTGATTATTGTTCATCTCTTCTAATAGGTCTTCCATATTCCCACCATACCCACTTTCATTCCATCTATAACTCAACCATATAACTCAGCCATGTGGCTCCTTTTCCAACTTCCCCCTCGCTCCGGTCACCCTCCCATCTATTTCTCAGCTTTTGACTCTCTTCTCTGCTTTCACTACCTCTACATAGTCTACAAATGTCTATATGGTCTTGCTCCTGTCTATCTCTCATTATACTCCCCTGCTCGCACCCTTCGCTCCCAGTTCCTCTTCCTTCTCAGCCCCAAAACCTCTATGTGCTTGTTTTCTGTATTGCTATTCTCTCCATTTGCCCGTCGGCTCCTCTCATTCTGATCACATCTACCGCACTTGACTGAAAACTCACTCTTCTTTAATCACACACTAATCCATAAAATCTCTTTTGCCTAGATGTATTGGTTCTTTATCATGTGATTTGTACCGTATTATTGCTACCATTGTGCAGCGCTTTCGCAAAAGCACTATAAATGTTAATAACATACAATATTCAAATACATAAGATAATGAACCTTTAAACAGAGCTTGAATACTCCAGATTCCCCATACTATACCAATGTAACAATTAATTAAAAAGGACATTAAAATGTAGTTTAAACGACAATATTTAGACTAGGTCAAATTAGCATTTTTTTTCACTTATGGTCACTAAACTGGTCATGGACAAAACAGAAAATGTGCAAATTATGGGAACTGAAGTGTACAAAATTAATGATATAAAAAATGTCATTGAGAAGAATAGCAAGATCTAATCTGAACAGATCAGTAAAGAGGATAAGTATAATTCTATGAACCAAGAACGATTAAAGATTAGTTGTGTAAGGGGTAGTAGAAATAAAAGTTAAATAAACCCATGAGAGCAACTTTAAAGACAGGTTGGTGAAGTTGATTGGAATCAGCTTCTGTTCCACAACATCAAGATACAACCCTGACAATTCGCCAGAGAATTCTGATTCCTTTCCTGGAATTCTCGGGACTGAGGTATAAACAACTATAGCATCATTTGGTCATATTAGATACAGTAGGCTCACATGACAAATTTATGATACAGGAAACCTGTCTTGCAACTCTCCCCACAATAGACAGTTTCACTTTATTATATAAAGCTGCCCAGAAAAGGCTGAGAGGCAGTCCTAACGGTGGCTTACTGCTGGGATTTAAGAATAACCATCTATTTGTGTAAATGTATAAGCAACAAGACCTCTGCTAATTTTCAATCAGTGATATTTAATTAAAGAAAATATTCAGTGCAAATCTGTGAATGGCTCATTAATCAAGGTTTATGCCGTACCCCTAGTTCCCAGGAAAGGATGTGCTTTACTTCACATTTCATCAGAACATGTGGAATTGTACTCTACCCTCCTTGTGGTGGAGAGGGGGTACTTTGGGGTCCCGGAAATCATATAGCACAATATGAAGATGATAATAGGGCAGATCAAACTCCAGAATCAATTTTGAAACAAAAAAGATGAACAAAGCAGGAAGCTTTTGTTCAGAACTATTTAATGATTGGGGAATGGTAAATGTTAGGATACCCAGTGACATCCTGCGTAATTCCACAAATTATGAAGGTGGCTCTCAATCTTTGACAGATTATGATTTTGTTCATGCTAATCACCCATCAAATCTTTACAAATGATTCCAACAATTTCTAGCGATCATAAATTATGTCTTTAACAATGGAAGTAATTGAAAAAGAAACAGAATAAAAAGGACTTGGCAAGAATAGTAAATCTTTTAATAAATATTTGCAGACCTTGGATTTAGAAGGAGCTATGCTCATAAATGAGGTATTGATAAGTTTACACGGCCATATATTGTCTTGGGCTAAAGGATTTGTCATTGAGACCAGAGGCCAGTGTCTATTCATAGGAAAGTAACGTATAATACAGACAAGACTGATGAGAAAAAAAGAATTGCTGAGGGAGATTAGGATTTTAAAGTGTACACAATTAGGATTAATAGAGAAGAAAAAAATAAATATCAAAAAGGTATACAACCTGGTTAATTAGCCACAACAAAACAAAGGAAACACAATGATGGATTGAAACAATCCTGCACGCAGATGATAGGACATTTTTGCAATTCAAGAACAGTCACGAAGTGTCAAAGAGTACCTCGCAATTAGATCCAATCACTGGAAAAAGTCAGCAAGAATATTACACCACTTTTTTTATTAACAGAATGGGACAGGGTAAATGTAAATCCATTATTAGACTCCAAGCAGGAAACTAACTTAGATGTGGAGGAGTAAATAATAAAGATTAGAACAATTACAAAAATCCCAAACTCTGAAGCCAGATAGCTTCACCAATGTCGCCTTAAGTTACCAATCAAAGAAATGGGGACAACTCCACGTCAATGTTTCATAAGATTACAAAAACAGGAAAAATCTCGAACATGTGGCAATTGGCTTAAGTGATTTTTATTTTCAAAAAAGGAAATCACCTCGAATATAGAGATTATAGATTAATAGCTCTTATGGTTACTTCTCAATAAAATATTTTCAGAATTATTCTTGCAGAAACAAAAACACGGATCAACAACAAATCAAACAAAAAAAATACAGCACAAGTACAAACAGGATTTTGTGAATATGATTCCACAGATCACAACATATTTGTGTTAAATATGCTTGAGGACAGCATTAAACAATGTAATATGCCTCTATATTTGGACTTCATAGATTTCTCTGCCTTCAATACGATCTCTACAATGGGTATAAGGAGGCAAATAAGTAGGTAGGGGTAGATCATACCTTATTGAATCTAGTCAAAATAGTTGATGAGGATACAACAGTAAAAGTGGCCTAGATGGCAGAGGTAAAGTCTCAAAAGTCTCAAAAAGAGCTGGCTCAATTCCTTTTTAGCATATATACGGCAGATTTTCAAAAGAAACTTCTGGAAATTGGGACTGCAGGTCTATATTCTCTTGCAACTGTGATAAGGGAAACTAAGATTGCAGTCACCCTTGTTTTAGAGAGGCCTAGACAGAAAATATGAAGGCTATTCTGTTGCATATGGTTTTGAAGCAACAAACATGGACATATGGTAATTGGAAATGGAGGAGCCATTTTGGCAACCTTGTTTTTGCATTTCACATAACACAACAACCCAATTTATAAGGTGCAAGTAAGGATTGTTTTTATTAGTTACCTAGATAAAGATAAAGATATGTTTTCCTTAAAATAACGTTAACAAATGAGCACACACTGAAAGGTTTTCTGAGCGACGTTAGTAGAGAAGGGAAATAACTCTGAAATTCACAGATATAGAGAAGTAAATTAAATGTTATCCAGGAAATATATTTGGAGGTTAATAGGATGTCCATTCTGAACTCAGCAACAAAAGAATTGAAGCAAGAAGCAAAACTTTGGGATTGGAAAATAATATGGACATTTTTAGTGGTCAGGTCTTTCTCACATGAACACGTAAGGTATGCAACTGATGCTAAACAACAGCAGTATATTAACCGTTTCACAGATGGAGATACTAGAAGCCTCTATGTTCAGAATGAAGCTACTATGGAAGTTATTGGGTCATGATTAAAGATAAAGAAAGCTCAAGGGTACTCTAGAATGAGAAATGTCAAAGTAATTGATTGTGAACATTTAGAACTTCCAAAGAAATTATTTTTAGGAAGTATGTTTCAAACAAAAAGAATTACAGTCTGAGGCCTTCTGGTCTTGATGTACGAATGGAAAACAAATATCTGATAATAGCTCTAACTCAATATTGGGAATATTAAAAAATAGACCTTTAATTGATGGGAGGATTGGCATTATACATTATAGATGCAAAGTAATACACTTCATTAAAATATTCTAAATTTCTTAAAACGATGCATGTAATGTGTAAATTAATAGGATATATGTTTAGCAACTATAAAATAAATTGAAGATATTTTTAACATGTTTTTACATATTATCTCTCTTTTTATCTTAGTTTATTTTAATGTTTCTATACAAGATTTAACAGTCTACAGCTGGGAGAATAGATCCTTGCACTTGCCACCTGCTGGCCATACTTCTTTACCCCATGTACTGCACTGTCCTCTCCCCTTTCTTCCTCGCACTCATCCTTCCCCTTCCTCCTTCCCCCTTCCACTGCACTCGCACGATCTGAATGACACCTGGCCAAATAGGATCATTGTCTGTCCTACCTCCGTTGTTCCCCCCTCCACCTCTACCCCCACCCCTCCCGACCCCTCCCTTGTCTCGTCGCACCTTGAAACACTTGTGTATAGGAGCGTTACAAATGCCATATCATATCATATATCTTATCTTGGGCAACGTGTTTGTCTTGGAAGCAAGACAACGTAGAGCAATACAGGTTTCAATCCCGGTCCCACACTTTGAGACTGGTCTCTGGTATTAAGCACATTATAAAAGATTAATTAAATTATGAGGTTAATTGTAAACCAGACATCCACTATAAAACAATCAAAAAAGTAATTGGTTCTCTAGCATGTCAATCCGAGGACGGTCCTCCAAAGATAAAATTACAATACTCTGTGGTTCAAGTAGGCCGGGGCCAGGCCCCGACAGTCTCCAAAAAGTGAGGCTGAGCCGGGCCCTTGACGGGGCTCCAGGTCCAACTACAATTTCGGCGGAATGCATTATGCCGCCACGGCCGCAGCCGCGACGGTAGATGCACCCACCATTAAGTGAGCTGACTGAAGTGCAAGCATCGCTGTAACTGGATGGCACTTCTGTCAGTCACTCTAACTTCCACTGGTGAGTAACAGGTCGCTGAGGCGTCTTTAACCCTCTGCAAACCTAGAGATTACATTAAATATTTCAAGTTTCATAAAAGATGACTTGAAAAGTACACAATTCAAGCCATCTTTTATAAAGCTTTGCCAACAGACAAAGACGTCGTCAAAGCTTTATAAAAGTTGGCTGAATTGTGCACTTTTAAGCTATCTTTCATAAACATAGAAATGTTCAAAAATAATTCCATATGCAAACCATAAGGTACGTGCAGAAATATATAAAGGTTCTATATTTGTGTGCATACCTCACTATGGTTCGTGTATTTTTCAAGCCATCTTTAAGTACACAAACCATAGTAAGGTACGCAAACAAATATATAAATGTAGGCATTTATATATTTATGTGCATACCTTACTATGGTTTTTGTACCTTACTATGGTTTGTTTAATTTGCAAGCCATCTGAGGTAAGCTGAGGCGCATAAGGTAGTTTACTGCTTTATTCTGGACCCCAGGAGCAGATGAGCCGCCACCAGGAAGCAACTGGGAAAATCAACGGGCCCGTGTGGAATGTTGATCCCTGAACGCGGAATAACATTCCACACGCGCCTCATTGCAGAATACAACATATCTTCTTGCCTTATACAACGACAAAAAAAAGGAAAACATCTTAAAGGAAACAAAACGGTTGGGACTTGGAGTATGGCAGGGAACCAGGACAGATGCTTGTGACCTTCTCTCCTACCTTTCATATCTGCATCTATGTAACCAAGAACAATAAAACATCTTCCGTTTGTAATTACCTGGGTCAGCCTGGTAACGTCACACGTCTTTTGCTCCATTTTGACCCATCCTCCAAATGTACATATCGTTTGCCACACTTGATCACTCTCTTGGCAGGTAAAAATGCACTGCCGCCCTTCAGAACAAATCTGGGATTTTTTACACAAACTGCATCACCCACCAATACTTCCAATTCCTTCCTGTTCCTTTGAGAGAACCTTACAGCCTCCTGACGTGCCAAAATATTGCGATGGACTCCCTCAAAATCCAACTCACACGGACCACCACCTCCCAATGCCAGGGATCTCAAGGTCGTTCCCGGTTTTCTTCCCCTCATTAATTGGGAGGGTGTCCTACCCGTGCTCGCAGAAGGGGTTCTGCGATAGGCCAATAAATATTCCGAAACTACCTCTTGCCAATCAAGTCCATTGGCCAGAGCCAAAATGATGGCACTCTTAATAGTACCATTGGCTCTTTCCACCAAGCCATTAGCACTTGGATTATACAAAGCCGTGCACTGGTGTTCTACACCACACTGTCCCAATAATTCCTTCATGAGTCTAAATGTAAATTGAACACCATTATTCGTGACCAGACTGGCGGGTATCCCTGCTCTATCAAATACTTTCTTCAAGAAAGCAATGACACACCCTGTAGTTATCCTGCCAAATGTTGCTACCTCAATCCATCTGGATATGATTCCACAAGCACCAACAGAAACCTGCATTCTTGCTGCAAACATTCGAAAGGACCCATGATATCAAGGGCTTCCTTAGACCACACCTCCCTAGGAATGTTAACCGGATGGATGGGCTGGGGGCACACCAACTTGCTCTTATCGCTCATGGCACATTCATGACAATCCTTCACCACCAACTCAACATCACGATCCATGGAAGGCCACCAATACTCCTCCCGCAACCTCCTCTTGGTCAAAGATTGTCCTAAATGTCCCTCATGGGCAAGTGCCACAATCCTATACCTGAAACTGACAGGCGGAACCAACTTCGCACCTCTGGACACACCCCATGGACTAACTCATCCAACACTTGAGAATACCCTCTGCCTTCTGGTCTATCCTTACCCACCTCCCAACCATTGCTCAGACCCTCTCTAATCCAACACAATTCCACATCATTATCGCTCTCTGCGTCCCAAACAGACTTGTCAACGGCAGGAATAACACAGGCAATCTGAAATTCTGTAAATTCCTCCTCCTCTACCACGTCACCACCTTGAAACTTCACAAACTCTGAGGTAGGCAAGCGTGATAAACAATCAGCTACTACATTTGGTCTCCCAGGCAAATACTGCATGATGAAGTTGTACTCTTGCAACTCCACTGACCACCTGGCTATCCTAGGAGATACAGCCACAACACCCCTAGTGGAGAACACATGCACCAATGATTTATGATCTATCCTCACCACATACGGAATGCCCCATAGGAACGTTCTAAAGTGTCTAGACGCCCAGATCACCGCCAAAGCCTCCTGCTCTATCACAGAATAGCTGGGTATAAACTTCACATAGTGTTCGCCTAAACCCAGAAATGCCTTCAACGGATCCTTCATCACCTGGACCAGTTCTGCCTTGGGACTGACTCCCTTAGCACTAAGGATGTGACCCAAATACGTCACTTTATCCACACCCACCTGGCATTTCGACAACTTCACAGTCAAACCTTTTTCTCTCAACACTTTCATAACTTCACAAACCCTGATGTCCTGCTTCTCCCTACAACCACCCCACACCAAGATGTCATCCTGAAAGTAACATACCCCTGATAAGCCACCAAACAATTCCTACATCAAGCATTGGAACACAGCCGATGCTGATGCAATGCCGAACGGCATGCGACAAAAGTGATAGGCTCCGAAAGGAGGCACAAAGGAGGTGAGGGGTCTAGAATCAACATGTAAATCAATCTGATGGTATGTAGCGGACCAGTCAAATGAAGAAAAACATTTTGCCCTACCAAGGGTCAGCAGTAATTCATTAATGTTTGGCAAAGGATGGCGATCGACCCAAATGCTTGAATTTAACTCCCTAATGTTCACACACATCCTGATATTTCCATCCCCTTTCTTGACCAATACCACCGGAAATAACCATTCCGAGGACTTAATGGGCTCAATGATCCCTGCCACCCTAAGTTTGTCCAATTCTACTTTTAAGCCATTCCTTGCTAAAACTGGGACACATCTCACTTTATGTACCTTGGGCACAACATCCTTTTTCAAAATGATACGATGGGAAGATCCTTTGAGTCTCCCCAATTTATCAGAAAACACCTCCAGAAACTCTTTGAGTGATTCCGATGTCACTTGTCTACACACATCCCCATCCTCATGAATGCTAAGTACGGGGACCTCCTTCCCTGGGAGGATTTAAATACCCAAGGCAGCTTGTTCATCCCAGCCCAACACACTGGTACCTTTGAGCGCCACATACAGTTTGCCCATGGTTTGCCGACCCTTTAACTCAATACAAGACCAATCATAACCCAACACCTTAATGGGATTCTGCCCATAGGCACTGGGGCTAATATCGGACACATGCAAAGCTGAGATCTCCTTCCCCAACTTCCCCACGTAAACTTCTGGAGCCACTATGGTATATGGTGAGCCCGAATCGACTAACATGTCTAAAGGATGACCATCCACCAACACTGAAACCCATGGACCATTACGAGACACCCCTTCTACATGAAGTATTAAACCTTGCTCAGGCTTCACAATAGACCCAGCCTCCTGATCTGAAGTACACCCCTACGATGTCACACTAGCCACCACATTGAACTTGCACATGCGGGCGTAATGGCCCTACATCTGCATTTTCTACATTCTACATTGACAGCAGGACATTCTTTTGAGCCATTAAGATGACTAATCCAGCCACATTTCCTACAAGACTCTAGGCACTCTCCCGCCTTGATTGTCAGTCTTCTCAAACTTATTTCTGCTGTCCATAACACCACCTCTATTGCGAGGTAAAACAGCCTGAACCACATCTCTAGAATTCTCCTTTTCAGTGACGATTTGGATGCTTGACCGGGAAGCTTCAATGGCTCTAGCGATCTCTACCACCTTCTCCAATGGTGGGTCACTTTCGATCCAAAGTCTCTCTCTAATCTTCTGGTTACTCGTCTTCATCATTATCTGGTCTCTAATGTACTCATCCAAAGTCCCTGAAAATCTACAGGTAGCCATCAAAGCCCGCAATGCTGTCACATAAGCGTCAATGGACCCCCCTGACCCTTGTGCCCTGGAAAAGAACTTGAAACTCTCCAGCACAACGTTTATCCTCCTGCCAAAGCGAACCTCCAGCTTCTTCAGATCAGTTTCATCACTTACTACTCTTTCACCTTCACCACTGCCAGGAACAGTCACTTCCTCCCCCAGCAAATGGCAAAAAACCTGTAATCCCTCAGTACCAATACAGTTCAACAGCGCTGCCTCCTTCTCATCGTCATCGAACTTGGCACCCCCAGCAGCCCTCAAATACAATTTAAATGAGTCAATCCACTGGTCCCATGGGGCTGCTGGTTCCCCAGGAGTTGGCAAGAATGCAGGAGGGGGTCTGGCAGCAGTGTGCAACATGTTCTATGGACAGCAATGACACTGGTTGAACAGCAAAATATTCCTCAAGCAACGCTTCTAAGGCAACTCCACCCAGTTTCTCTTGCGCATAATAAAATCTCCTCATCTGGTGTACTAAATATGGCGGTCACCAGCAAGCAATGTGGGTGCAGAGGGTTTCTGTCCACCACCCCTTAAGCACCAGAACTCAACCAACGAATGCAACGATGTTCAAAGGGCCAGACACGCCCCTCCACCCCCCCTGCGCCGCAGGTGGGGACCTGAGTGAAGACCAGAGCTTGCGTGCCTGTCGCAGGATCAGTTGCTTCAGCCCCACCCTCCTTGATCCTGGGGAGCATACACACGCCTGCGCTTTTCTCACAGCGAGCCACACCCCCGGAATCACTCCTATGGGAAGCGTATAGCAGGTCAGCCGCTCCAGCCCCACCCTTCTTGTTGCTTGGGGAGCGTACACACGCCGGCTCTCTTCTCCCAGCAAGCCACGCCCCCAGATCCAATCACACTGTAGGCGTATAGCAGGCCAGCCACTCGCAGCACCCCCAGCTCCGCCTAAGGCAAGCGGCGCTTCAGAAAGCTTGCGTGGCCGGCCCGCACACGGCCGCCACCCTCCTGGGAGTCACCGCAACACGCCCAGCTACGCAGGCCCAGGGGCTCCAGAACAGCGCCGTCTTCACGTGCCTGCGCCTGCTGCTGCAGCCCAATACGCGGCCACCCACGGTCCGCCTGGACTGCACGAGTCGATGGCCCTAGTCGACCCGGGATGCCGCACTGCCCAGAGCCGATCCACCCCGCGGCTC
Source organism: Ambystoma mexicanum (assembly GCF_040938575.1). Taxonomy (NCBI): domain Eukaryota; kingdom Metazoa; phylum Chordata; class Amphibia; order Caudata; family Ambystomatidae; genus Ambystoma; species Ambystoma mexicanum. The sequence goes on from NC_090928.1 coordinate 866,151,274, forward strand.
CTGCTCCTTTGTCTCTGTTCCTCGAAGGCCACCAACAGCCGCACGCATGGGAAGAATGGGGTCCAGACTCGTCGCCAGTGAAGTAAGCTGAGGCGCACAAGGTAGTTTACTGCTTTATTCTGGACCGCAGGAGCAGATGAGCCACCACCAGAAATCAACCAAGACAATCAACTGCCCCGTGTGGAATGTTGATCCCTGAACAACATTCCACACACGCCTCATTGCAGAATACAACACCATCTTTTATAAACAGATATTTATAAAAGATGGCTTGCGTAGTACACAAAGTAAGCATTTATATATTTGTATGCATACCTTATTATGGTTTGGGTACGTTTAGGCCACGCCCATCCTATAAGCTACACCCCCAAAAGAGGGCCCCACCCCTAAATGTCTTAACCCATGTAAAGCCCTGACAATACTGAATAATGTCTCATTGCAGTTTTAGCTGCTGGCAGAGAGGAATGTCATGATGTCACTGTGAAACCAACTAGGAATGGAAAAAAGTAACCCCCTGCTCACCAGCAGCAGCTCCCAAGGGGGGAAAAATATCACAATGTGGGGACGTAGTCTTGCGAGAGCGGCGCCGGCATTCATATATAGAGACTGCAGGAGTAAGAGCAGCTTGGGCATTTTGGGCGCTGAGGGTGCAGAAGGCGCACCCCACCCCAGCGCGCCTCCTGATGAGAGGACATGTGGTCCCATTCTCTCATGCACTATAAGTCCAGTGAAGCAACTGTCCACTGTTAAGTAAATTTAAGCTGGTGTGAAGTAAAGCACGTTTACAATAACTTAACGTTGGGGCATTACACAGACAGAAAAATCAGAAAACTACTACTAGGTTACGAAAACCATACAAGCGAAACCGGGGGTGCACTGTGGGTGTTATTGGGAACAGCATATCACCAACGCTCCATTTAAGAGGCGGATCTGTCGATTTGTTAAAAACTTAACTGGTTTTCATATTTTACTTAATGTTCCCTTTGCTAAAAGAAGTCTTAAGAGACAATAATGAACAACATAAAGCTTCTCAAAAAGGAAGGGCTAGAGGAATAAAAAAAGATGCACTGCGTGATAAGAGGATGGCAACAGCTGAGGACTAGTACGGTCAAAGCGTCCCCTTCCACCCAGCCAGTCCCCGACACTCACACTTGTCACAAACCATGTTGGAGATATGGGTTAGAAATTAATTCACGTCTCCCTGGCTTGTTCCTTGATGGGTTTTCTCGGCAGGTAAACAGGAAGCAGTTGTGTCTCCCACAGACAACTTCCGCTCTCTTTTCTCCAGCCAATCACCAGCGTTCAGTTAGTGTCTTCCGGTATTTTTTTTGTTTTACCAATCACCACTTTACGCTAATCGGGCAGTTCCGCCCACCAGAAGTTATAGTCTGGGTGGGCAGTTCCGACTCCTACTGTCAGATGCTGTATGTTCTGGCGGCATTACTGGACGAAATACGCGGGGGGAGCAGCTTGATGGGGCGGCGCTGGAGGAAGGGCGAGCAGGCGATTGGTAGGCGGTGAGGGAAGGCGGTGACCGGTCACAGAACGCGAAGGCGGAAGAAGGGGATGCAATACAGACGGAGACAGATGGAAAACAGTACTTGCCAAAGTCAACAGGGCTGGCTTTGTGTTAGTAGTTAGACGCATGTTTATATCGTACACGGACAGGTGTGTGTTTTTCTCTTTTGTTTGGAAGATTTTATTTGCGTTAGGGACTTCTTTATGACGAAGAACATGACGGACCGGATAATGGCAATGTGCATTGTGCACACACGGTTTAGGAGGCTCTTGCTGATTTTTGAGCCAACCTAAATATTCGTGGTTAACAATAGCAACTATTGATAGCGAAGCGAATGTATGAGTAATGGGGGAAGGGTATAGCTAAGACTATAAAGTAGTTTACCTTGTTGACAACAATCTTGGAATGTAAGCTGTTCGTAGTTTAAGCAATGGTAGTAAATGTAAAGAAGTGTATCAACAACAAAGAAACGAAATGTACAAATAGATTACATTTAACGTTTTCAAAGGCTATTATTTGCTGTGGATGAATTACTTTCGTTACGTTTCTATTTGTACGGCCATATAAACTGCTTTTGAGTTTTTATGTATAAAGCATACTAATAATATTTTTGAAAAAAACAGATGTTACAGCCAATGTCGGCTTGAGTTCCTATCTAGAGCGAAGCCTTTGTGCCTCTCTGGTTCCTTTCTCAGATGGCCAAGGGTCTGCACCAGGGGTGCTTGTATTGTGGCTGCAGCAATATATGTACAATTCCGAGAAATAAAGTTGGTACCCTTTAGTGCGCTCCTTGGGAAGAATTACTCAATCACTTGGTTATGTTAATTCCAATTTGTTTATTCAGTATAGGTTCTGGATACTCCATACACTTAAAGTTTCAATAAACAAACTTTGTCTCCCAAATTGTCTCCCAACACGTGTTTCCCCATGACTTTAGCCACGGTTCCTCAGGGGAGATTCCTTGTCATGTTTCTCATAATTCTGATTCAGTATTGATTGGTATTCAATTTTCTCTCTCATCGGCTCTCTATTTGTCTTCCTTTTGTTCTTTTTCCCTTTTTCCTTTTTTTCTTTTTTTCTTGTGTGTAGATTCTTGTGGATTCAAAGATGTTCCTTTCTCTCGGTACGATTGCCTCTATGCATCCGTGGTTCGCATAGAGGCAATCGTACCGAGAGAAAGGAACATCTTTGAATCCACAAGAATCTACACACAAGAAAAAAAGAAAAAAGGGAAAAAGAACAAAAGGAAGACAAATAGAGACCCGATGAGAGAGAAAATTGAATACCAATCAATACTGAATCAGAATTATGAGAAACATGACAAGGAATCTCCCCTGAGGAACCGTGGCTAAAGTCATGGGGAAACACGTGTTGGGAGACAATTTGGGAGACAAAGTTTGTTTATTGAAACTTTAAGTGTATGGAGTATCCAGAACCTATACTGAATAAACAAATTGGAATTAACATAACCAAGTGATTGAGTAATTCTTCCCAAGGAGCGCACTAAAGGGTACCAACTTTATTTCTCGGAATTATACTAATAATATGCTACTTTTAATAAAGACAATGGAGGTGTAGATTGTGCATAAACCTCTTTACTGAACTGCCAGGATAACTCAATAATGTGGCCCATGCGATCATGCCCATAATTAAGTCTGTACATATTAGAGCGTGTAAGGGACATCCTCCTCTTTGCCATAATGCAACCCCTTCCACCTAAACTAGTGTTGTGCAGTAATTAAATCGATCCTTCATTTTGTTGCTTGTTTCTTAAGGTGATAAAGAACAATGCTTGGAACATCTAAGCCTCTGTTGTCTTGATTAAAATTATGATTTTCCTATGCGCTTCCTATGAAATTCGGCATTTTAGGTCAAGACACAGACGCTGCAATTTTGCATGTTCAAAGCCCATTCACCAACGTTTGCGATCTCATGCACAATCGGTTTAAAGTAGAACGCCTTGAAAGTGGAATCACTACACCATTCAGCCGATCTTAAAATCTCCTGAAGGGATCCTCCCGCAGCTAGGTTTCAGAAGCCACTGCCCCCTGGAAGAATGCTGGCTAGGGACATAAACCAACTAGTAACTGTGATTTGTTTGCTACCCTGAGATCGAATGTTGCTCTTATTGCTTTAAAAATGTCACAACACAGTTTCTCCTGGACAGGAGAACGGTACGTAATGGTGATAGAACTCCATTTACTGCGCCCGGTAAAAAACATACTCCAAAATGTGTACTATTAACATCTGAAGCTTTAACATCAAAAACCTTTATAAAGGAAAGTGACACAGTAACAGTCAATTAAGCAGAGCATTGTTTTAAAGACAAACATTAATAATCTTGCCAGGATAAGAAAAAGTTAAACCTAAAGTTTACATCCCACAGAGCTGTGTATTTAGGACCTGGAGGTTTTAATATTTTTCTCCCTTGAAACAATCTCTATAAAGGAATGATTACCTACTGGCAACCCTCCAAGCAGCCCATTGCTGGCTGGAAAGCTTTGTCTTGCTCAAACAGTCCAGAGAATATTTACTGTCTACAGGAGGCGCTGTAATGGAATCCAGATTTCTCCCCACATACAGCCAACCAAAGGTCCCCAAACCGGGCCCCCAAGACTCCCAGACGATGGAAGAAGCTGCAGATCTAAGTCCCTGGGCATCCCATGAACCCCTGAAATAGTACACACTACTAACTGTAGAGACCCCTGGTGCACAAAGTCATAAGGTTTCCCATTCGGATTCTGTAATCTCTCCAGAAATATTATCAGGTCAGGCAAAACAGTGTATAGTTGTAAAAGGGTGGGATACCGGGTCTCAGATGGCCAGAGGTTGGTTACAAGGACTAGCAAAGCCTTATGCAACCTTTGGGATATATTCTTGGGTTACACCTAATTTCGTGGTATTTTGTGGTAGTGGTGTCTCCTATGGTCATTCTTTGGGGTGTTTCTTTTTACATTTGTCATACTAACTTCAGAATATACCCTAACTGTTCTCTTTATCAAGTTACTTCTTTCCATAAGTTACTGGGCTTGGAACACTCAGTGGGGTAACGACTATTTTCACTCCCAGTACTTTATTTACAATGCCGCTATTAGGGATGTAACGGTATAACGGTATACCGTTAATGATACAGTGAACCACTCAATTGAACAATAATAACCGTCACATTGTTCATACCGGTATACCTTGTATACCGTTAAGTGTGCTTTTCAATCTGATTTGGAAAGCTGCAGTAAGCAAGTGCTGCGCAGTCTTGGTCTTGCACTGTTGGATGTGCCATCTGCCAAGTAGTTTCAGTTGGAGCAGTTTTTAATGCCATTCCATAAACTACACGTGCCTGACACAAAATCAATATGTTAGCAATAGGAACAATAATTAAAGTGCCAAGAAGGAAAAGGGTTTACTTTGGGTTGGGGGCTTTGGGGTTTATATATTTATAATGTATAATGTTTGCTAAACATATGGGGGATGTCCCTAGTTCTATCATTGAATTAACATATAATAAGTCACACTGCGAAATTCACTCATCTCCGTGGGTATTCCCTGCTGCCATACCAAAGGGTAACATGTCCTTGATTACTGAACACCTTTTGTCCCACATGTAAACTAAAGGCTGTAATGTAAAGAGAGCGTGCGTTTGCGTGTGTGAGTATGCACACAAGCTTATACTACCATCAGCCTCCATTGATCTGGGGCATGCATGTTATAAATATGGCAACATGTTCATCTTCACCAGTAGCCAGTGGGGGAGCTAAAAGCCTAAATGACCACTTAAGAAAAGCTATTCAGTTTGCTTTGCCAGTCGCAGCAGGGCTCTCCCCCTCCTCCTCTCAACACATGTTTGTGTTTGGTGGAAGCAAGGGGTGGCATTTCAGTGAAAAGTATGTTGAAAAGCCCAATTCTGACTCTGGGTGCCTGGTTTTGTTTGTGATGATAAATCTGACAATTTATGACCTTTTAGAAAATATTAGTTAAGATTGGTTAACTCCACCTGCTATACCGCGATAACCATGATATACCGTCATTTTACAAGAAGGTTATCGTACCGTCATAAAACTAATACCGTGACACCCCTAGCCGCTATATGCCCTGTTGGCTGAGTTGCAAAATCATAAATAATAAATTGAACACCACACATTCATTCACTCTCTAACTAGATAATTCACAGCAGTTATCTCACTTGGAAACATATATTTTCAATCATTTGTCTGTGCGTGAAGATCAAATAAAATGACCAACTGCCGCAAAAATAACCAGTACACCCAAAGATTTTTAAGTTGCTATGTTTTATTGTAATAGATGAATTTTCCACAGGCTCATGGTAACAAATCTGCATGGGACAGAACTTCAGTGTAAATGTTTTACAAGGCGTTGCACATTACAAAATAGAATGAGCTGTGAGCAGTCTTACCGATCCGACCTTGGAAGCAAAGAACTTGGCAAGAGTTAGGCTTTGTGAAAAAGAGCAATATTGCAAAAGCTTTCATGTAAATTCTAAATTGCATGCACTTTTAACATTGACAAACACTACACATACAATCTGTTTCCCTGTCTAACTGCTTAACAGGCACACTGCATGTCTCTCACAGACAAAACCACACCACTGACGAACCATGTCACCTCCACAGGGGACAGCGCACCGATTGCATACGTTTGTATTTCTGTGTTTCTGTATAAAGCCCACTCTAAAACTACATGTGCATGCTAAGCTAATAAACCCCTGTAACTCGGGGCACAGTCCCCAGCTATTCAGAGGAGCCCCCCCCCCATCGACTCCTACATTTCCTTTTTTTTTTTTTTTCTGAACGAAAAACAAAATTAAATGCTCTAAAATGCATGTGTTGCTCCCAATTGAATTTTCTCCCTCCCATACCTGAAAATAAATATGTACATTGAACTCCAAGTATTAGAACATTATATACATATCTCCAGTCTTGAGTAAAGTAGTCGTGACTCACAATCACTAGAACAGCAATATCTTTGAAAAGGAATAACACAAATAGAATATATATTTTTTTGTTGCAACAAATGAATCTCTAACATTTTAAGAAAACATTTGAATACATCTATCATTTCATCAAACCAGTACAAGTGAAAATAAAGGCAATTAAACAGTAAGAGTTTGTGTAAATACATCAGTGAACAGTCTGTACTTGAAGAATATCCTGCCCATAAGAGTTTGTTACAATCACACAAAGCACTGTTGTTGGCAGAATTCCTACAGTCAAAGACTGCATGGGACCTCCTCCACAGCTTTTTGGTATCTTCATCTTTACCCCCTTCTTCGGTCCAGGGTGCTTTCCAGGGGACTCCACTCCAGGGGTTTCCCCCAGGGGTCCAGCGCTCCCAAGGGACTGGCACTGATGAGGAAAACAAATTATTTTTCTACAGTAAAAAGCACAGTAAACCTTTAATTTCCTTTTCCCACTGGAACATCTGAAATCAAATTTGATTAAATACAAAAATACACATTATAGAAATACATGCCATGCAACCATAAATACACAACACTCACATGGTGCCTTCTGATAAGAGCCCCTTATGCACCAGCACTGTTTACACTTACTCATGCTAGAGCAGCCCCACATTTTATTTTTAAATTGCCTCCAACTTGCTCAAGCCTCTTCACCTCATATTTCGTGTGGACAGGTTTGATTTGATTAACATGGACAAACTGTTCCACTCTTTATCAACCCTCCTTTTTAGCAATTCTGTAGACCACAGGTGAAACCTTATCCGTAATTTTCTATTGCCCTTGCCATGCTGCAAGGAATTGAGTTTTTGTTTGCCCTTCCTAAAATTAAATTTGTATACCTGGTCTCCTACTTCATGCTCTTTTACAGATGCCTTCCTATCATAATGTCTTTACACCATCAGCAGCCTTTTCCAAATTCTTCTGCACGAATGCAAATGCATGAAATGTATTGTGCTCGTACATAAGTATTTCAGAGCGCAAGTGTTTGCATGCTTCCTCAACTCTTCCACATATTTTTGAATTGATGCATTTACAAGGACCTGCTCATTTGTCTTGTAGAGTAAGTGTGGTGGCAGCACCATCTTTCTTCCTGTCAATATTTCATGAGGGCTGGGATTTTTTGACTTGGCAGAAGTCGACCTGGTGGCCATTAATACCAGTGGAAGCCGTGGATCCCAACTATGCATCAGTCGCACATGTCTTTAATATATCCACTATTGACCTGTTACACCGTTCCACACCCCCTGAAGAGGAAGGCCGGTAAGAAATGTGCAGTTTTCTCTCCACACCCAAAATCTGCCATCTCTTTGTCATTACTGCACTAGTGAAATGACTTCCCCGGTCTGGCTCTATTCTTTGAGGTAAACCAGATCTTGAGAAAATATGATTTACAAGCAATGTGGCCGCCGTTTGCGCACTGCAACCCGGGGCTGGAATTCACTCTACCCATTTGAACATTGAACAAGTTACTGTTAGCATGTACTTGTTTCCTCATGCTGATCTTTTTACAGGCCCAACATAGTCGATTTGCAATCAGACCATGGGAGGGTCAAACCCATGTTCATTAATGGTGCTTTAGTAGTAGGTGACGCAGGTTGGAACTGTGCACGTACTAAACGCCCTCTGGTGTAGAGTTCAACATATTGGGACATGTGTGGCCAATGAGCATAATCTTTCAAAACTTCAAGTTTTTTCGTAAACCTCTGTGTCCTGCAGTTATAGCATCATGGGCATGATGTAACCTCCATCCCCCGAAATGACAGGGGCACTACCCATTGTATTTGACCTGTTACAGATTCTCTAATCATCAGCCCGTATTGTAACCTAATTCTGTTTTTTAGTAACATCCGCAATTACTCTTTCCCTTTGCAATCCTCTTCAGTCAGATGATTTTGTTCCGCATCTAACAAATGGTTATAGAATAGGCCAACATCAGATCTTCCTTTTGCGTTTTGATCAGGTCCTGATCTGGAGTATCAAAACTCCATTGCACCACAGACTGCTTGGCTAATTGATCTGCCTTGTCATTCCCCTCTTTGTCCTCACCCAGCATTTTCAAATGACCACGTACTTTCGGTATCGGGTAATATCCCCACCAATAATATTGCCATGTATATGGTCGTGGGGGAAGGCCATAGGCGATATTATTAGTGGGGATAACTTAGTGGGGTGTCCCACATTCCCACGCTCCATTAAAATGATGGGGGTGTCCCCCACAGGTTCCATGGCTTAATATCGTCGCAAAAATATGGCAATAATTTTGTATGGCAATATTTTTCCAGGGATATTAACACATGGAACCGTACTTTCTTCAATGTATTATCAAATCATTTTCTGACACAAGTTTGTCTATGGCTTGCATCATCTTGCCATGGTTAAGTGGTTTTCTGTTATCTATGAGCATGCCTTTTACCTTCCAGCCAGGTAAATATTCTACAAATCTATTCCGTGCATAATCAGAATCAGTTACTAGAACTATCCCCTTGAGTTTATATTCTATTGCTGTAGAGACTGCATTGTAAATAGCTGCCACTTGACTACTTCTAGGACCTATCCTCAGGCGTACCCCTTGGAATGTTGTCATATTTAAACCAGATATTTCCTATTCCTGCTACGAGCTCTTTTTCTGTATTTTACACATGGTATGCACATCCATCTACATATGCAATTGGTAAATCCCTACATATTTCTTCATTGAATGCTTTGTGTGGGGATTGATCAAATTCATTCAAACTTGATTCTAGCTTTGTTTCGTCTGGTTCACACACAGCTGCACAATCATGCAAGTCTGCTAGCCCCTGGGCAACCAGGCTTTTTATTTTGTCCGTATTTCACAGGAATTCTCAGAAGTACTAACGTTGAGGAAGTAATTCTGGACTGGGCCAAATTCTCGGATCTGATTCTTTTACTTTGCAGAAACTGCAGGGGCTGGTGATTTGTCTCAACAATCGCCCTTTCTCCTTGTATTATGGGACAGAAATGTTGTGATGCCCAGACAGTGGTTAGGAATGCTTTTTCACATCCACTGAACTTAGCCTCTACCTGTGACAACGTTTTACTGGCATATGCAATAGTTTTGTTATCGACATCATGCTTTGATGTAACACTGCCGACATGCATTGATCAGTGAATCCTATCTCTACAAAGAAATCCTGGTTCTTTGTTGGATATGCCAAACATGGCGCCTTCATGGGACATTCTTTTAACCTGTCCACTGCCTCACTTTGTTCCTTTTCCCATTTGCAGGGTACACCCTGCTTTAGTTATCTTGTTAAAGGTTGTGTAATATCTGCATAATTTTCAATACATTTCCTGTTGTAACCTGTTCACCCCTAATAAACTCTTGAACCCTTTCAAATTAGTGGAATCTTTCAGTTTATAAACCGCTTCCACCTTTTTCTTTTGCAGGTTTAACCCATTCTCAGTCACTTCATGACCTCTGATGTTCTCTTTCTTTTTACACCATTGTGCTTTCTGTAAAGATACTTTTGGCCCAGTCTTTTGTAGCTGGCTAAGCACGTATCTAATCTCATTGAAATGGCTTTTCAGATTCTCATTTTGTATTAGCACATCATCCACATAAACTATTGTCCCTCTTTCTGCTGCATCCGGGAGCGCCTTGCTCAGGAATATCCCAAACTCACTCCCACTATTGACATACCCAAAAGTTGTCAGGGACCACGCATACTGTGATTTGTCAAAAGACAATGCAAACATGTTTTCAATATCTTCAGCTAGTTGTACACACCAGTATCCAGCTGTAAGATTTAATGTGGTCAATACCTTTTGACCCATGAACCTGTGCGAATCCCTGATCAATAAATGGAAGGGGCCACCTTGAAACAGGTACCTTGTTTAATTCTCGTAGATCTGCACACAAATGCCATTGGCCATTAGGATTTAACACACCTAATCTAGGGGTATTTGATGTGCTATGAATGGGCCTAAAAATTATTCTAGATTCAAAGTTTTTGATTATTTCAGCTAGTGACTCAAAACATGCCAGAGGTGTCCTATATTGTCACACAAATACTAGCTCCCTACCATGTTCTTCTGATAGTGTGGCACCATGCAAATCTATTAACACACTATCTCATGCATCCTTGGCAAAAATCTGTTTGAATTCAATAAATGTTTCTCAATTGGTCTTTTTCCTCTTCTTTTGTGCAAGCATCTGCAGCCTGAATTAGCTCTTCTACCATTTTAGTAAACTTTGGGAAGTCCTCCAAAGGAGGAATCTCTGTACTTTATCGTGTGGCTGTATCTCTTTGGAGAGTCGACACACTTAAATATTTCCTAGCCTCATTTAATTTGAATAGGATACAATCCTCTTAATGGCGCACACTATTTCACTTGACTCACTAGGATACACAGACCAAACTTTAAAGATTTCTTTAGGCTTAGAAGCCAGGTATTCTGGCAACTCACCCAGCGCAGTTGCATAGCTTTCTGGGAGGTTCCCAATCGCTGCATTACTGAAATCTGCAGTGTAGTAAAACTTCTGTCTTTTGTCCTCAAATTCAGGTGCGGCCAGCCCTAATCTGGACCAAACCTTTTGATTTAAAGTTAAATACCGTACATCTGTGTATGTCATTTCCAAAATAAAATGTGTTTTGTGTCCTGCTCA